>NC_133328.1:162957296-163598962 GCF_042186555.1 Aquarana catesbeiana | reverse complement strand
TCGCTGGATGCCAAGCAGTATCCGGGGAAGAGGTGCTGCAGCTGTTCCTGCTGGAGCACTTCTTTGACAAGCCCCAGAAGTCAGAGTGGGTCTGAGGCTGAAAACCTTTCACCTGGCCTGATGCAGCTCACCTGGCGGATGAATACACATATACTGGATAATATACTGGATAACCCTGTGGTCAAGACAACAGCTCGGCTGGATTATCGATCAGCGGCACCCCCTCCAGCTGGCGCCTACATCCACAGTCGTACCGCCCTACAGCACCACCTCCGGCAGCCACTTATTCTCAGTAGCCCAGGTTCAACTCCCAGGACTACTCACAACCCATCAGGTGTTTCGGGTGTAAACAGCTAGGGCACAAAAAGCCAGACTGTCCGTTGAATCCAGCCAGGCAGTCCCAGTCGTGGAGAAAGCCAGCAAGGGGGAATCCCCGCACATTCATGCCTGCGGCTCACTGCGTTGAGGAGGAAGAATTGGGGCATTGGGGCGTCCTGCACAAGGCTGATCCAGCACAAGCAGCTAACCAGGACAACAGGCAGTAACACAGGCAGACTGTCCGGGTTAATGGAAAGGTATCCAATGGCCTACGTGATACTGGCACCACCATGACCCTACTACAGAAGAACCTCATCCCAGAGAGCCAACACACCGGAGACACTGTAGCTGTAAGGGTAGCAGGAGGCACCATTTTCTGGCTAACGGTTGCCCGTGTTCACCTGGATTAGGGGGTTGGTTCGGGACACGTGAATGTGGGGGTGATGAAGGATTTGCCAGTGGATGTACTACTGGGGAATGATTTGCCCCCCCATAGTTTCTGCTTACGCCCCGATGGGCCCCCTGAAGCCAACCCAGTGACTACCCGTGCCCAGACCCGTGCTGTTGGAACCAGGTAAGACTATCTTCCCCGACATGTATCTTAGATCAGGCTCCCCTAGGCTGGGATACCCCAGAGGCATTTGGGAGGGAAACCCGGGAGGACCTGGCCTTACACAATTATAGGGCTAAGGCAGATACTCAGGAAAGGGGAATAGATGGGGAGCTTTATGAATGGGTGGGGGATAGACTGTATAGGATCCCTTCGCAGGAACGACAGCTGGTGGTACCTAAGAAATACCAGCTGGAGATTCAGCGAATCAGGCATGATGTACCACTAGCAGGAAATCTAGGGTCCCGTCGCACAGCCCATAGAATTACACAGAATTTCTTCTGGCCCAATTTTAACCAGGATGTGCGACAGTACTGCAAAACGTGTGACACATGTCAACAAGTAGGTAAGTGGGGGGGGGGGGAACCACCTTAAGACCAGGCTTATGTCCATGACTATTATTGGGGAGCCCTTTTACCGCATAGCCGTTGACATTGTGGGTCTCTTGACCAGGCCTAGTCCATCCAGGAAGAAGTATATTCTCACCGTGGTGGACTACGCCACCCGTTACCCAGAGGCAGTAGCTATGTTCAGCATTGAAGCAGAGACAGTAGCTGATACCCTGGTTAAGATATTTACTAGAGTGGGGTGCCCTAAGGAGATTCTCTCTGACCAGGGAACCCAGTTTACCGCTGTGCTCACCCAGCAGTTGTGGAAGGTGTGTAATATTAAGCCCTTGCTGAGCTCACCTTACCACCCCCAGACTAATGGTCTCTGCGAGCGCTTTAACGGGACCCTCAAGCAAATGCTGAGGACCATTTCGGACGCTTGCAGAAACTGGGAGAAATTCCTGCCCCACCTGTTATTTGCGAACAGAGAGGTCCCCCAGGAATTTACTGGGTTCTCTCCCTTCGAGTTACTCTATGAGAGAAGGGTCCACGGACCCCTCGATCTCATTAGAGGACACTGGGAGGGAGAGACAGAGCAGGAGGGGACCCCCATAGTGCCCTATGTTCTGGAACTCAGGGACCGCATGGAGCAACTGTCTCCGATGGTAAGGGAGAATCTCCAGGCGGCCCAGGGGAGACAGAAGAGAAGAGACAGAAGAGATGGTACGATCAGGGGGCCCGACAGTGTATCTTCCAGGTTGGGCAGAAGGTCTTAGTGCTCAAGACCGACAAGATGCAGGCATTTTGGCAGGGCCCGTAAAAAGTAGTAGCCCAGGTATGTGATACTACCTATGTTATTGCCAGCTGTGCAGATGAAAGAATCCAGCGAACCTTTCATGTGAACATGCTGAAGGAGTATCAGGAACGGCAGGAGGATGTTGCTGCAGTATGTGCCCCTGCCGGGCTACACGACCCTGGCTGTGCATAAGGTAGAGACCCCTGGACAAGCACCCCTTCGACAGCCTCCCTACCGTATCCCTGAAGCAGTCCGAGAAGGAATGCGGAAGGAGATACAGGAGATGATTCAGTTAGGAGTCATTGAGCCCTCTGACAGCCCTTAGGCCTCGCCTGTAGTCCTGGTGCCTATGAAAGACGGAACTACCCGGTTCTGCGTGGACTACAGGCGACCCAATGAGAAAAAGACCACCACTGACGCCTACCCGATGCCCAGGGTAGACGAACTGCTAGATCGTATAGCCAGGGGACTTTATTTAACTACAATAGACCTGTGTAAGGGCTATTGGCAGATTCCCCTGGCCAAGGATGCTATCCCCAAGTCGGCATTTGTTACCCTGTTTGGCCTGTACCAGTCTAAGGTCATGCCATTCGGGATGAAAAATGCCCCGGCTACCTTCCAACGCATGGTGGATAGGCTCCTCGATGGTTCTTAGGAATTTGCATGTGCATACCTGGATGACATTGCAATCTACAGTGGGTCTTGGGAGGCCTGACCTTGAAACCAGACGAGTGCCATCTAGGTATGGCGGAGGTGCAGTACCTGGGACACCGAGTAGAGTGTGGGGACCAGAGCCAGCCAAGTAGAGGCACTAGCTAACTGGCCCACACCCCGTACTAAGACCCAGGTATTAGCCTACTTGGGGACTGCAGGGTAGTACCAACGTTTTGTCCCTGATTATAGTAATATTGCCAAGCCCCTGACTGACCTGACGAAAAAGAATTTACCTAGACAGGTCATGTGCTCTCCAGCTTGTGAAACCGCGTTTCTAGTCCTAAAGCAAGTACTTGCCCCTGTCTTGGCTGCCCCAGTACCTAACAAACGTTTCCTTGTCCACACAGACGCTTCCATGTTTGGACTGGGGGCTGTGCTGAGCCAAATTGGGGAGGATGGAGGAGAACACCCTGTCGCATACCTGAGCAGAAAGCTATTACCCCGGGAAGTGAGATATGCGGCAGTGGAGAAGGAGTGCTTGGCCCTGGTCTGGGCACTTAAAAAGTTGAACCCTTATTTGTATGGACAGAAATGTTCATTAGTCACCAACCACAACCCATTGGTCTGGCTTAACCATGTCTCAGGAGACAATGGCAGGTTGCTGCGGTGGAACATAGCCCTGCAACCTTACAATTTCACCATCAGCTATCGACCCGGTAAGTAAAATGGCAATGCTGATGGGTTGTCCCGGCAAACAGACATCACTCCAGCCTCCTAGTTCCGGACATCCCCAAGTTGACCCAAGAAGGATCAAGTCGGGTCTGCCGGAGTGTCCCACAAGGAGAGAGCCATGTGACGGGAGTCACTTTTGGGGAGGTATTGACACTCAGAATAATGTGTATTGGGGGCTTGTTATGTAACCATTGTGTGATGTTGTGGGTGGATCCAGGTCATTGTTCATGTGGCACCTGCAGTATTCTCAAGTGCATAAAAAGAGCCTACATTTATTTCAATAAAGAGTCTGATTCCTGTTTGACCCTCCGTACAGAGTCTCGTCTTTTACTTGGGGGGGGGGGAGAATTATTCATATGGGTTTCTTGTTCGGCTGATTGGAGTGTTCAGTAGCGGCCTTTGTGTTCGGAAATGGAATGTCCTAAAACGGCTTTAACCCCTTTCATACTCGGGGTGTCGTTACAATGAGATTATTGAAATATATTATCACAATCAACACTGCCGGATGTTGCCAGGGTGCCCCATATTGGAGTGTTGATTGGAGTGTTCGGTAGCGGCCTTTGTGTTTGGAAATGGAATGTCCTAAAAAGGCTTTAACCCCTTTCATACTCGGGGTGTCGTTACAATGAGATTATTGAGATATATTATCACAATCAACACTGCCGGATGTTGCCAGGGTGCCCCATAAAGATTTTGCTATAGCTCCTGTGGTGTGAAGTTACACCCCTGAATTCATCCTTAAAACTCACAGCAGAAGCACTGAAGTCAGTCTCTCAGCAGCTCAGCTCACCATGTTTCCCCGAACAGAGGTCCCGCTCTGTGTTCCATTAGGGTTTAGGAGGTCTGTTGAGTCAGCACAGGGTGAAGGAGGAGCAGAGCTGCTGAGAGAACAAGTTCAAGATTTCAGTGCTCCTGCTGTAAACTTTGATGATTCATTGCTCCACAGTGACTGCAACTACATATGTCGCTGAGGGCTTGTTTAAAACGCTTTTGCTGCTTGTTAACAACATGAAATATTTGAATATCCATAGTCTGGCCCCAGGTTCATTATTAAACAAATATTTCTGGGTTAAAACCTGCTGGTTTACGTCTTAGTCAAGGAGAGTGCGAATGCTTGTAGTGCCGTTCTAAGCAAAACAGGAAAGTGTATATAGTCTCGCTGGTACTCAGGACTGGGGTGCTGGCAAAAAATATCACCATCCAGTAGTGTATAGCATACATAGAAAAATCGTTGCTCAACCCTATCCAGTCTATGTGGTTAAAAGGGGTTGTAAACCCTTGTTTTTTTTCATAAAAATAACAAACATGCTTATACTTATCTGCTCTGTGCAATCATTTTGCAAAGAGCAGCCCCGATCCTCTTCTTATGGGGTCCCCCGCCAGTTCTCCAAGCGCCTCTTCTTCATCGGGTGCCCCCACGGAAAGCCGCTTTGCCTGGAGGCACCTATGCGGGCTCACTCCCGAGTCCCGCTGGTGCGCCCATTGACACAGACAGCGGGACTCTGCCTGGTCCCCCCGCTCCTGTGTCACTGAATTTGATTGACAGCAGCAGGTGCCAATGGCTCCTGCTGCTATCAATCAGTCCAATGAGGAGAGAAACGGTGGCTGGAGCTGCAGCACTCGTGTACATCGTTGGATCGGATCAGGCTCAGGTAAGAAAAAAGGGGGGGTCTGGGCAGAGATGCAGCGCAGAAGGTTTTTCACCTTAATGCATAGAATGCATTAAGGTGAAAAACCTTGAGGCTTTACAACATGCATAAAAGTTGGCCTTAGCCTTGCACTACTCCACATGCCATGTCCTCTGACATGTTTCGCCCCACTCAACAACCTCTGTGGCTAAGCCCCGTTGGGTGGGAGGAAACATGTCAGAGGAGATGGTAAGTGGAATGGTGCAAGGCCAAGGCCAACTTATACATGTTAAAAGAGAAGCATTGTTTTTTTTTTTTTTGTTTGTTTTTTTAAGAATCAAATAGGTGGGTGCAGAACTGAGAACTGAGCGACTGAACACCACTCGGTTCTCATAGCTCCGTCAGCAAAGATCTGCAGGCTGTCAGTCACAGCTCTCTGCTCATCTCTCTCCTCGCTCACTGGAGCTTTGAGCAGTGGAGGGGACAGGGCGGTCAGCTCAGCCTCTCAGCAGCTCGCTGAGAGGCTGAGCCGGTTGTCGGTCCAGGTATCTGGCAGAACCTGACTCCGTGGTCATGATGACGCGGTGCCTAGACCGACTTCTGGGTGGTCAGCAGTGAGCGGACTTCAGCCTGCTTTCTGCTGAAAACAGGTCACAGGAGTGCAAAACGAACTGCACTCCTGTGATCCATAGGAGAAGCCCAGCCAAACGAGCTTTTGCTGTACTTCTCCTTTAACTACATAGACTGGATAGGGTTGAGTGGCAACTTTTCTATGTTTGTCAAGGAAAGACTGTAGGTGGTGCTGGGCTAAATGATTGTACAGCCGATTGGGCATCCACGCTGCAATGAGGCATTGTATTCTGCTTGAGGCTTTTGCAAAAACCCCACAGCAAGCCCAGTATTACTGGTAATAAAGCAGAATCCAGCATTGCAAAACAAAATTCAAATCTTTGTTGTAGTAATAACACAGAAAACCAAATCTTACTGTCAAAATTTTTGAAGTCCATCCGGTTGTTGTACAAAAAAGGTCTCATAGTGCCATCCAAGCTCTCCTTCACAAAACCTGCTGCCTCTGCTCCAATGAGAAGCCGCTTTGTAGATGCTCCTACGACATAGATGTACCCCTTCTCTTCTGATATTACCTCTGGTTTTATCAAAAGCTGTGCGCCTGAAAGAAGCATATAACCATCCTTTATACATCAGATACATAATTCACAGACTCCAAACAGGAAGACACTTTTATTAATACAGGTTCTATATTTAATATGTACATACAGTTGCCACTGATTTTATTGGAAACAAAGTACTATTTTTTCTGATGTCTGTTGACACTCACATCTGGAGGATAATGTAAAGGCATTTATACTCCTCCTCTCCGACACTCTGCGTGAAATAAAGCACAACCATGGGAAAATGTCCAGCTACATAAACTTTTTAGCAATAAAGAACCCTTTGAAGGGTTAGGATCCCCCAAAAGATGGAGCTTACAATACCAACTGCTACGAAAAATGCATCGTCATCCTGAACTAGTTGTGGATTGGAGATGCCATCTTTTTCCAGGTCCATGATACTAGCATAACAACAGAATCAGCAAATTCCATGTATGAGTAGTGGCTTATATATACATACACACCATAGTCCTACCGACTAAATAATATACATTAACTAGAAAAGCTACAATTTCTGGGGAAATTGTGAAAAGTGTTCTTGCCTCTACAACTGGAGTGGGCGGAGTAACTGGGTGGGATGGAGTGGCTTGAGTAACTGTGAAAAGTGTTAAAAAGCTTAATATTTTAAAAACTATAAATAGTAGTAAAACAGTTGAAATTCCATCATTAGCTGAAAGAGCTGAACATTTTTTTCAAAAATGATTTTGTTTTTTTTTTCAAAAATGATTTTTTTTTTTTCAAAAATGATTTTTTTTTTTCAAGAATTAATTTTTTTTTTTTTTTCAAAAATAATTTTTTTTTTTTCAAAAATAATTTTTTTTTTTCATGGGGCGGTCATATAATGTTTTGGCTGATCATGGGGTGGTCATAATGTTTTGGCTGATCATGGGGTTGTCAGCTTTTGTCACCTCCCACTCTAGTTTGGAACATTTCGCCATTCATTCCTATGGGACCAATTTCGCCGCAAAAACGATTATATTTCGTGAACCATTCGGCGAAACGTTCCACAAAGTAATAGCACACCAATTAAATGACATTGATTCCGGATTCACACTGGTATTTTTCAGCTTTTCACAAAGTTCCACAAGGTAATAGCACACCAATTAAATGACATTGAACATTTCGCCATTCATTCCTATGGGACTAATTTTGCCGCAAAAACGACGATATTTCGTGAACCATTCGGCGAAACGTTCCACAAAGTAATAGCACACCAATCGGGAACAATCCGCACGTTTCGGTATATAATTTGTCTATGTAGTGTAAAAACTGTGGGAGGAGTTAGGGTGGTAAATTTGGCTATAATAAGAATAATAATATATATGTGAGATAACAGTAAGTGGTCTTGCTATGCAAGAACACTTAACTAATTCAATACAGGGCACTTACACCCCCTTCCTGCCCAAGCCAATTTTCAGCTTTCAGCTGTGTCGCTGTTTAGATGACAATTGCGGGGTCATGCTACACTGTACACAAACAGAATTTTTATAATTTTGTTCCCACAAACAGAGCTTTTTTTTGGTGGTATTTGATCAAATCTGCGTTTTTTTTATTTTTTGCTAAACAAATAGACCTAGAATTTTGAAAAAAAAAAAAAAAGGGTTTTCTTTTTTCTGTTATAAAATTTTGTAAATAAGTTTTCTCCTTCACTGATGGGCACTGATAAGGCGGCACTGACAGACACTGATAAGGAGACACCAATGAGGTGGCACCAATGAGGTGGCACTGATGGGCGACACTGGGCACTGAAGGGTACTTATGGGTGGCACAGATAGATAGATAGATAGATAGATAGATAGATAGATAGATAGATAGATAGATAGATAGATAGATAGATAGATACACACACATTATATATATCTCTGACGGCCTCATTTCGTGAGACCAGAAACGGCCAGGACAGTACAAATATCCCCCAAATGACCCCTTTTTGGAAAGTAGAAAGTCCAAGGTATTTAGTAAGAGCCATGGTGACTTTTTAAAAATTGTAATTTGTCACAATTTTTGGAAAAACATAGAAATTAAAAAAGTTTTTTTTCACAATTTTTTTTTTTTTTTTTTTACATACTGTCACCATAACTGGTGTGGCGGTAATCAGGGACACTGACTGGTGACAGTATTTAAAAAAAACAAAAAACAAAACAACAACATTTTTTTATAGTTTTGTAAATATTTATTTTCTATTACTTTAAATTTATTTTCTTTGCATACTGTGACCAAAACAATAGAGTGTTACCATAGTAACACTAAACTACTCTGGGGAGGTGATCATGATTTTTTTCTTTTTTCCTACAAACTACGATTGCTTATAACAATGAATTTCGCTGTTATAAGCAACCAATTTTTTCTGACTGAAAACAATTCATTCAGTATTTACTATTGAGATTAGCTGTGAGTGGCCACACCTTATAATAGGATTTTTTATAACAGCTTACCTGTAAAATCCTTTTCCTTGGATGGACATCACGGGACACAGAGCCTCAGTAATTACTGATGGGTTATATAGGTATCACTGGTGATTGGACACTGGCACACCCTATCAGAAAGTTCAACCCCCTATATAATCCCTCCCTCTGCAGGGATACCTCAGTTTTGTAGCCAAGCAATATAGTGTATTAGAGGGGCGGGACCTCTGTGTCCTGTGATGTCCATCGAAAGAAAAGGATTTTACAGGTAAGCTGTTATAAAAAATCCTATTTTCTTTCCCGAACATCACGGGACACAGAGCCACAGTGATTACTGATGGGATGTCCCAGAGCAATGCTATCCGAGGGGGGGGAACCACAACCAAGTAGGGTGCAATCAGACCTGAGGACCCTGTACCGCTGCCTGCAGCACACTACGCCCAAAGGAGATATCCTCCTGCCTTCTCACATCCACCTGATAGAATCTGGTGAATGTATGGACTGAAGACCAGGTTGCGGCCTTGCAGATTTGAGCCATAGAAGCCCGGTGATGCACTGCCCAAGAAGCACCAATAGCCCTTGTGGAATGTGCCCTGATCTGAAACGGAGGAATCTTCCGTTTCAAACCGTAAGCCTGAATAATCAACTGTCGAATCCATTTAGAAATGGTAGCTTTTGACGCTGCCTGTCCCCTATTGGGACCCTCTGGCAGCACGAACAAAACATCCGTTTTGCGAATCTGAGCAGTTACTTCCAGATAGGCCTTGACTGCTCTTACTACATCCAACGAATGTAGTGATCTCTCTTCCGGAGAACAGGGATCTGGAAAAAAGGAAAGCAGAACAATGTCTTGGTTTAAATGAAAATCTGAAACCACCTTCGCTAAAAAACTAGGATGAGGGCGCAGTACCACTCTATCCTTGTGTACAATCAAATAAAGCTCCTTACAGGAAAGGGCTGCTAATTCTGATACTCTTCTAGCAGAAGAAATGGCAACCAGAAAAATTAACTTCCTTCAACAAGACCAAAGGAATCTGACTTATTGGTTCAAAAGGCTGTTTCTGTAACACAGACAGAACAAAGTTCAAGTCCCAGGGGTTTAGGGGCGCCCTAACCGGAGGATTAAGACGCGTCACCCCCCTGTATAAAATTTCAGACCAAAGAATGCGAAGCAAGTGGCCGCTGAAATAATACTGATAAGGCCGAGACCTGGCCCTTGATGGTACTCAAGGCCAGCTTCATCTCTAAACCCAATTGTAGAAAATCCAGGATTCTACCTATCACATATTTTCTGGGATTCCAACCCCTGGATTCACACCAGGATATATAAGCTTTCCAGACTCTATGATAAATCATTCTGGAAGCTGGCTTCCTTGCATTGATCAAGGTAGATATCACAGAACCTGAAAGCCCACGACTCTTCAGAACGTGGGTCTCAATAGCCAAACCGTCAAATTTAGCATTTGTAAGGCAGGATGGAACACTGGCCCCTGAGATAACAGGTCTGGGCGTACCGGTAGTGTCCACGGGGAACCCACCGTCATCCTTACTATTTCCGCATACCACGTCCTTCTGGGCCAAGCGGGGGGCCACCAGAAGTACTGACTTCCTTTCCTGCCTGATCCTGCGAAGGAGTCGTGGCAGTAGCAGAATAGGCGGGAATGCATAAATCAGTGAGAACAGATGCCACGGAATCACCAACGCATCCGTCCCACATGCAAGAGGATCCTTTGTTCTTGCCACAAATCAGTCTATCTTTTTATTGAATCGGGATGCAAAGAGATCTACATCTGAAACCCCCCCATCTTTGGCATATGGCCCAAAAGACGTCGGGGTGCAGAGACCATTCCCCTGGAAGTAATTTCTGGCGACTTAAATAGTCCGCCTGCCAGTTCTCTATCTCTGGAATGAAAACTACCGATATGCATGGCACATGCTTCTCTGCCCACAGCTATACCCTGAGCTCTTAATCTGGCCAGAGGAGGAGCTAAGACCTTTGTGAACACAAGAGGTGCAGTGGCTATCCCAAAAGGCAGAGCCACAAACTGGAAATGGCGTCCTATCTCGAAGCGCAGAGACTTCTGATGAGCAGGAAAAATGGGCACATGCAGATATGCATCTCTGATGTCTATCGATGCCAGAAATTCTCCTCCCTGCAGGGTGGAGACTACTGTCCGAATTGATTCCATGCGGAAGGATTGAATCCTTAGGAATCGGTTCAGATCCCTTAAATCCAGAATGGGTCTGACACACCCATTTGGTTTTTCGACCGTAAAAAGGTTGGTATAGAAGCCCAATCCTTGATCCTTTGCGGGAACCATCATAATGACCTCCTGCGACAAAAGTCGCTCTAACACCAGAAGGAGCGACTGCTTCTTCTCTGGGTCTCTGGGGACACTTGATCTGAGGAACCGAGGAGAGGGAAATTCCTGAAACTCCAGCTTGTACCCTAAGGTTACTGTGGAGATTACCCATCTGTCCTGGAAGTCCTCCTGCCAGAGCTCTGAGAACTGTCGCAGTCTTCCCCCCCACTGGAGCGAGCGGGGGCGCCCCTTCAGGAAGAGGTCTTAGTGTTTTGCCTAGTAGGCTTCTTCCCCCCAGGGCTTCTTTTGTCCCTGGGGTTGACTCTTGTTTCTGGACCCAGACGGAGGAGGCCGTCAAGACTGCCTGGAGGCTGAAGCCCCTGCCGCTGGGCAAAGAGTCTGTTTGAAAGAGGGACGTTTACTCTTCTTCTTAACAGGTAAGAGAGTACTTTTCCCACAAGAGATTCTCTTGCTATAGTCATCCAAGTCTTCTCCAAACAACCTTGCACCACGAAATGGAAACCCAGCCAGCAGCTTCTTACATGGTGCTTCGGCTGACCAATTTTTCAGCCATAGGATTCTCCGTATATGCACCAACCCCAATGAAAGACGAGAGGTTTGCACGATAGAATCTCTGATGGCGTCAACAACATAACATAAGGCCGCAGGAAGATAACCTGCTGTTAAGAGACCATGTTAAGCAGGTTATCTTAAGTATTGACAGACTCCAATCGCTGCTACTGCAGGTTGAGCCACTGAACCTGCCAAGGAGAAAACATCCTTCAATAGGGATTCCATCTTTCTATCTACAGGATCCCTGAGCACCTGAGCATTGTCTACAGGACAAGTCAGACTATTATTAACGGAGGAAATAGCCGCATCAATGGCCGGTATTCCCCACATTTTTATAAACTTTTCTTCCATAGGATAAAGTGTTGAAAACTTTTTCGGCGGAAAAAAAACTTTATCTGGGTGATCCCACTCAGAATAAATGAGCTTTTCAAGTAAATTATGAACAGGAAAAGCCTGTAATATTTGAGGAGGTTTCAGTGACCCTAAAGAAGAAGAGGATTCTTTAGTTGATTCAGATATGGGCAACCTAAATGTGGAGCGGACCAATCCAGTAAGGATCTGCACTAAGACTTTCTCCTCCTGGGAAGTCGCAGAGGGTCCCTCTCCACCTGATTCCTCTGAAGAGGAATCATCCATCCCATCCTGATCCTCTGAAAGGGATTCCTCTCCTTTATCCCAGAGCTCCTCTGCCTGAGGGTCTTGGGAAACAGAGGAAGGCCTAGTGCATTTTCTTCCACTGAGTGAAGATGTAATCACGGCCATTAATCTTTCCTCTAAACCATTAATAGCTGAGGAAAAAACCTCCTGTGTAATGTATACAGGGGCTGAAGCGCCGGAGGCAGGTATAGCCCCTGATGCCAATGGCTCCCTCTGGCTAGCCGTCCCTGGCCCCTCAGGGGGGAGGATGCTGCAGAAAGGGGGTCCTCTGAACGAGATCTCTGGTTCTTGGGGTGTTCGAACCTCTTCTACCCATAGTGCAAAGCAACAAGGTGGAGGTATCACAAAATGAACACTGACTGCTGAGCGATGTAGTCCGGCTAAAAGCCTTGCTATCCAAATGCCCAGTCTGGTCTTACCAAGTAAATGCTGCCTAGGAGAATGCCTGTGTCCCACCTTACATGCGACTGTCAGCTCTGTGTCCCTCCGGCTGTGTGCACCTGTACAAAGTGCCTTTAATAGCCTGCAGCTGGCCTGTGTGGGCGTCTGAGCACGCTGTGCTGACGCCCCGCCCCCCCCCTCGTATTTCGAAAAAACGAGCGCTTCCCACGCTGGCCGACCCTCCAGACATAATATGGAGGAAAGCCTGGGGGAGGGGGGAAGAAGGAGAGAGGCCGGTAGTGATGGGCCTGCACAATGGCGGCAAATGGCGGTGGCGGTGATAGAGCGGTGTACAACCGCCTCACAGATACCTGGGTCCTCCCCCTAGCCTGGGGGAACATTCCTGAGGAGAAAACTCCCAATTCCATCCTACCTGGAGCCAGCCGGAGGAGCGTGTGCAGTGTGGAAACACAGAGACAGACATCAGCATGAGAAGGTTTGTGCTCTTGACAGCCCCCGGTGGTCACAATAGGCATAGCATGCATTTACCTTAAAGGAGATATCCTACTAGAATAAAAAAATTCTGTGGAACCTCCTCTTACCTTATCCAGCCGCAGGGTTCTGTTGTACAGACCCAATCTTCACCTCTCACGGTGGGCTCCGTTTGAAAAAACCGTCTGAGACTGGGGCCTCCTACGAATAGGGGGATTCACAGTTCTGGCCCTGTAAAGCACCCGGCTAGAAATTAGGCTAGAAAAATCATTTTCTAATATGCGGGGTCCAGCTCTCTAAAAAGAGAAGCGTTACAGGTAAAACCTCATTTCTTCGGACGCGAAGGCCCGGGTACCATCCAATTCAGTCTAGAAAGACACTTTGGAATGGATCCGGTTCGCCTGGCCTGCACCAGTATAGGATATAGGATAATCCCCTTGGTGCTCAGCACAGGACATCTTTACACGTCCACAACCTAAGACACTGGCGTAAAAACTGAGGTATCCCTGCAGAGGGAGGGATTATATAGGGGGTTGAACTTTCTGATAGGGTGTGCCAGTGTCCAATCACCAGTGATACCTATATAACCCATCAGTAATTACTGAGGCTCTGTGTCCCGTGATATTCGAGAAAGAAAACATGGTACAGATAAGCTGCAATTAGCCCCCTCTTTACCATGTAATCACTTTGACCAATCACGGTCCTTAAGTGGTTATACACTAATAGAATTTTGTTTGACATTTTTTTTGTTTTAAGAACGTTTCAACTTGACATTGTCTGACGAGACAGCGATGAGAAAATTCGAAAGAGCAGGATGGAAAATGTTTCTCGAATGCATGAATTTCTAACAGTGAATGTGGTTTTCGTTCCGTAAAGTCTATTCATTCCAAAATCGAATGTTAAAGTGATTGTAAAGGCAGAAGGTTTTTTATCTTAATGCATTCTATGCATTAAGATAAAAATGCCTTCTGTGTGTACTAGCTCTCCTAATACTTACCTAAGGTCCATCTAGATCCAGCAATGTTGCAGGAGTGTCTCAGCTGCCCGGGACTCCCCTCCTCATTGGCTGAGACAGCAGCACAGCGCCACTGGTTCCCGCTGCTGTCAATCAAAGTCAGTCAGCCTGCTAATGAAGAGAGAATGGGAGCGGGGTCTTGGATCCGTGTCTGAATGGAATGGACACAGGGAGCTGTGACTTGGCTCGGGTGCCCCCAAACCAAGCTGCTTGCTGTGTCAGCCTATTAGTTTAAATTGGCTGAGAGGCCAATGCTAACCGCATAACCTGGTCATTCCTGCAGCAAGAATCCGCCGATTCTTGCTGCAGGCATCTATAAGCCGCAACAAACCTGCCGTGTGAAAGGGGCCTTACGATGAGAAATAAATAGTGGGTGCAACATAGAGATATCACCAAAACTGATCTACAGACCTGATCTGTATCAGCAGTATAAAAGGTCAATTTAATTAGAACATTTCCCTACTCCTCCCAGACAGAGCCTGCTGAACAGCTTTAGATTCCTTCTATGCTATATTTGTCTTCACCAAAAAGGACAACACCCTAGACACAGCCCTTTCTGCTGTACATATTATGAAGAGAATGGCCAACTCAGACATTTGTTCTTGCTGGTATACACAGCAATGTGAAATGCACTACAAGTAACAAAGTAAGGCTTTGTATGCACAAGTGCCTAAAGGAAGTTAATTTTCTTAGATAAACTTCTGCATCGAGTTGCATAGAGTGTATGCCGTGCTACATAGATCAATACAGACTATTACCACTAAAACGACAGTATCCATTTGCTGCCAACGATAGGGGGCCTTGTGCAGTAGAATGCTGGGTGTGCATTACACAGACTAAAGGCCCGTACACACAATACGAAAATCGGATGGAAAAATTTGTACGACGAGCTGTCTGCCGATTTTCGGATCGTTAGTATGGTGCTTTCGACAGCCAATTTCGCTTTTGCATCAGACAAAAGCTGGATGTGCAGACTATAAAACTTTTGTTGGATGTGAACTCAACGTCCGATTTTCGTTTCATTAGTACGGTTTTCGTATGAAAAAAAACAAAGACTACGCATGCTCAGATACGAAAGAATACATACAAAATTATTCAACATGTTTTGTCACTTCTGATCTTGTATTCTGTCGTGCGAAAATATTCATATTGCGAGTAACCTCTTCACTTTCCACATGAGACTAGCATGCCACAAAAAATGGACGTTCGTCATCCGAAAATCTGCTATTGTGTACGAGGCTTTAGACCCCATACACACTATTAGATATTCTTCAGATTTACCAAAACCATATAATATGAGGTCAAACCTTAAGAGTTTCAATTTGTATGCAGTCAGGCAGGCCCTTGCACTATATGGTTTTGGTAAATCTGAAGACAAAAATCTGCAGAAATTCAAATAGTGTGTATGGGGTCTAAAGCCTTGTACACAAGATCAGATTTTCGGATGACCGAAATCTGCAGAAAATTTATTAGTGTGTATGGGGTCATAAACCGAGGAATAATGAGCTCCAATCTTTCTTGCCTCTTGCATACTGCTGTCTGAAAACGCATCATTTTTATGTGTACAGGCGTTTCTTTATTGATGTAAATGAAGGCGTGTAAACATTTGTTGCATGTAGACCAGTAAGAAAAAAAAAAGTAAAAAAATTACAGAAATCGACGTTGCGGGTCAGTATTTTTACAAACATATGTGCAAATACGCACACATAAGCGCATAAGCCACAATCACTTGATTAAAATAAAGCTAGGATCATTTTTACAGGTGTGTAAGCATACAGCCCACCCTCATGTTCCTTTTGCCAGGAATGTCTAATGTTTATACATCAGTACAGTAGGCACGTATCCTAAAGAATAAACTCCAAGGCCCCTTTATTGTTTTTTAATCTTTCAGTTTCACATAAACATTACATTTTTATTACTTCAGAAGCTCTCTATGGTCAGCTGACAGCTGCTGATATGTACAGTGGGGAGCTGCACTTTCGGTGTCTCCCAAATGTTCTTGTGAAGGGTCACCCTGTTATATGGTCTCCCACCAGAGACTGCAAGAGGCCATGTTGATACACAATGCATAGACATGATCAAATTGTTGTCACCATGAAAAATGCCATGCAGCCATTACTGGAACGTATGCATTAGGCTTGATTCACATCTATGTATGTTGCTTTTAAGCATTTCTGCAGTGCTTTTTGCTGTGCTTTCCACGATATGTGTTTTGGCGTCTTTTATGTTTTTTTTTGTTGGGCAGATTTTTTTCAAAACGCAAATTGCTGCAAAATTGCAGTAAAAACGTGCTACACGCTTTTCTGCAGCTTCTCCAGTGAAGTCTTTTGAACCAAAAAAGCAACCTTTCCAAAAATGTAGAGGCACAAAAATGCATTGATGTCAGTGATTCATAGGAACCCATGTACAAAAAAAAAAAAAAAAAAAGTTCTGCGTTTCTGCAAAAAGCATGAAAAAATGCATTGGTATGAATGGAGCCTTAAGCCTCGTACACAAGATCGGATTTTCCGCAGACAAAACCTCGGACTATTGTCCGAAGGTGTGTGCCTGGATTTTGTCTTGCATACAAACGGCAAGGAGTTGTCAGCCAACAGTCGGCAGAGCAAGAGAAGAAGAAGAAGAAGACTTCGTGGGACATTTTTATTTTTTAATAAAGGACTTGTCCCCAAGCTGTGTCATGTCATTTTTACCATTTTGACACTTTTTTTGTGAAATGGTAGGGGTACATTTGTACCATTTCACATGGGGGGGCTGGGATCTGGGGGTCCCCTTGTTAAAGGGGGCTTCCAGATTCCAATAAGCCCCCCGCCCGCAGACCCCCACAACCACCGGGCAAGGGTTGTGGGGATGAGGCCCTTGTCCCCATCAACATGGGATATATGTCCCCTGGGGCAGGACCCAGGTCCCCAAACACTTTTTATCACAATAACTTGCATATAAGCCTTTAAAATTAGCACTTTTGATTTCTCCCATAGACCTTTAAAGGGTGTTCCGCGGCTTTCGAATTTGCCACGAACACCCCAAATTGTTCACTATTCGGCGAACGAGCAAACAGCCAATGTTTGAGTCCAACTCATGTTCGACCCGAATATAAAGCTCATCCCTACAAATGACAGTTTGGGAGTAGGCAGTTACATTTAAAAAAATACAATGTAACAAGGGACACCAACATAGTTGTATCTTTGATCTTAAAAACTACTGGAAAATTGTGTTGTGGTAACTTGCCCAAAAATAAATAAATAAATGAAAAAAAAAAAAAAAAAAAGCATAATAATATTATTCTTGATATCACTAGAAAAAAAAAGCCTTTGAAAATTTGTTTGCAATAACTCCATCAGTATCACCAGCAAAGCAGCTTCATTATTATCCCATTAAAGAAGAAGAGAATGTGCGCTGCATTTGGAAATTTAATAATTTGCCACGTCACGAATGTTAATTCTCTGTTACGAACACTAGTTTACAAGACCGAGAGCTTCTGGCTCGTCCTTGCTTCCGAGCAGGCGTGTTTGTACTTTGGACTTTTGTCCGACGGACTTGTGTACACATGTCAGACATTTGTCCACAGAAAATTTTAAAGCCTGCCATCCAACATTTGTCCACGGAAAATCCAACAACAATTGTCCGATGGAGAGTACAAACGGTCAGATTTTCCACCAACAGCCTGTCATCATACACTTCCCGTCGGAAAATCTGATCGTGTGTACAAGGCTTTAGAAAGTAGCTGCCAAGAGGCTGCTAGAAATCAGCAGTGCTGAAATGCAATATAAGATAAAAAAAGCCTGAAAACATGATATTCAAAGCTAACTGTTATTGCTTCATATATAATGTTTTTCTCTTATTGTATTGATTTCAATTTAATAAAAAAATAACTGGAAAAAAAGCCTGAAATCTATTTTATTTGTCTGAAGTGGCAGTTGAATGGGATATACAGTAATTCAGAAAACCAAGCAGCCAATTTAAAATAGATATCGCTGTCCACTTTTGTTATACTCCACAGAGTTACTCCATACTTGGGTTTATTATTAAAATGTGGGCCACGGTATAAAGCCCGACGTGTGCTTTTTCTTTTTTTAAACAGTGCTGTGAGCGTGTTAAAAGGATAAGTTAACAAAAAAAATGAAATGCACATTTTTTTTTTTCGAAGCGATCGTCCGATAATCTGATCATTAGTACACAGCTTTCGAGAGCAGATTGGATAATTTTGCATGAAGGATCGCAAAAGGGACAAACATGAAAATATTTCTCGTACGATACCAGAACAAACAAATTTTCTTTTAACCACCTGCCTACTGGGTACTGTCACCCCCTTCCTGCCCAGACCAATTTTCAGCTTTCAGCGCTCTCACACTTTGAATGACAATTGCGCGGTCATGCAACACTGTACCCAAATGAAATTTTTATCATTTTTTTCACACAAGTAGAGGTTTCTCTTGGTGGTATTAAATCACTGCTGGGTTTATTTTTTACGGAAAAAAAAAAGTTTTTCATAGTCTGTCAGTAAATTTTGTAAATAAGTAGTTTTTCTCCTTCACTGATGTAAGCTGATAAGGCGGCAGTGATGGGCACTGATAGGTGGCACTAATGAGCAAGTACTGATGGGCACTGAAAGGCAGCACTGACTGGCATCACTAAAGTGCACTGATTGGTGTCACTGACGGGCACTGCTGGGGCTTTACTGTAATCAGAGCACTGATGATCAGCACCCTGATTACCTGTCCTGGTCTCCCCTGTGAGGAGATGCCGCTGATTGGCTCTCCTCAGCACACACTCTGTCAGTGTGAGGCAAGGAGAGTCGATAAATGGCACTTCCGCATTTACATGTGACTGGCTGTGACTGTACACAGTCGATCACATGGTTAAAGAGCCACGTCATCAGCTCTTTACCCAGATCAGGGTCGCACAAGAGCGGCTGTTCTGGGGCGTTGTCCCAGAACGAGAGCTGCACTGCTCCTCCATCAAGGAGGGGCTATAGGAAAACTCTGTGAATGTCCTTGATTGGCCCAGCCAGAGCCCAGATTTGAACCCGATCAAACATCTCTGGAGAGATCTGAAAATGGCTGTGCATCGATGCTCCTCATCCAACCTAATGGAGCTTGAGAGGTCCTGCAAAGAAGAATGGGAGAATGCCCAAAAATAGGTGTGCCAACCTTGCAGCATCATACTCCAAAAGACTTGAGGCTGTAATTGGTGTCAAAGGTGCTTCAGCAAAGTATTGAGCAAAGGCTGTGAATACTTACGTACATGGGATTTTTTTCCTTTTTTTATTTTTAATCAATTTGCAAAGATTTCAAAATAAACTTTTTTCACGTTATCATTATGGTGTATTGTTTGTAGAATATTGAGGAAAATAATGAATTGAATCCATTTGGAATAAGGCTATTGCCCCGTACACACGGTCGGATTTTCCGATGGAAAATGTCCGATCGGAGCGTGTTGTCGGAAATTCCGACCATGTGTGGGCTCCATCGGACATTTTCCATCGGATTTTCCGACACACAAAGTTGGAGAGCAGGAGATAAAATTTTCCGACAACAAAATCTGTTGTCGGAAATTCCGATCGTGTGTACACAAATCCGACGGACAAAGTGCCACGCATGCTCAGAATAAATAAAGAGATGAAAGCTATTGGCCACTGCCCCGTTTATAGTCCCGACGTACGTGTTTTACGTCACGGCGTTCAGAACGATCGGATTTTCCGACAACTTTGTGTGACTGTGTGTATGCAAGACAAGTTTGAGCCAACATCCGTCGGAAAAAATCCTAGGATTTTGTTGTCGGAATGTCCGAACAAAGTCCGACCGTGTGTACGCCCTATAAAACAGAACATGTGGAAAAAGTGAAGCGATGTGAATACTTTCCAGATGCACTGCATATATGTAGTTTACACATTAACACATGGGATATACTGGCAAACTTTTCAGTTTTGTGGGATTTTTGATGTCTGATCAACACAAAGTTGATTGGTGCTACTAAAAAAAAAAAAATGCCAAAACCTTTTTTGGTACAGTGTATCTGCCTCCCTGACACCCACTTACTATCCACACTTTGCACATGCAGATTTTCTTGCTCGTTTCCCTAGACCTGACTTGGCTCTACATGTAGAATCCCATTCTTTCTAATTGATCCTGTTCACACTGGTATGCTCGGTTGCTCTATTCAAAAAAGTGCATTAACATTTTTTTTTCTGCGCATATTCATGCATTTTTGGCCCCATAGACTTCAAAGGGAGAGTGTTTCCCATAGAACTGCTCACCCCAACACACTTGCAAAAACACCTGTAATAAGCCTAAAAAAAAACACGCCAGGAATAAGCTCTGTTCAAGTGTGAATGCAGGCTTTTACATTTCCCCATAATGTTACTGATAATAAACGTACATACCTCCATCCCTCTTGTGGGCTGAGATTTTTGATACAAGCCATTCTCTTGCTTCTGGTTTGGCATTCTTGGAGAGCTCTATCACAATTAATGGTTTGAATTCAGGCTCTGAATGAGGCCCACTTTTGAAAGAGCCTCTTAACATTTTTGCAGAGATCTGTGCATTAAAAAAGAAGGAGAACTGCTGTTAGAGTCAGGCTGAGAATAAATTACAGTTAAAAAAGCTATTACACTGCTGTGTCAAAGGTCTACACATCAAAATTTTCACAGGCAAAATATTCATCAATCTTTCCAAATTGGTATAATACAAACACCTTTTGTAGTTTCCGACTTTAAAAAGGAGAAGTATGGCCAAAGCTTGTTTGGCCCTACTTCTCCTGTGGGTCACAGGAGTGCACTTAGTTCTGCACACCTGTGACCAAATTCAACCGACAGCGGGCTAAAGTCTGCTATCGGCTGACAACAGAGCCAGTTCAGGCTCTGAAGGGATCCCGACATTAAATGTTAGGATCCGCCCAGCAGCTGGCTCAGCAAGCCGCTGAGAGCCTGAGCCAGCCGATCCCACCCCCTCCACAGTCCAACATCCAGTGAGCGCTGGAGGGGCAGAGCAGAGAGCTGCTGACTGACAGTCCCTGCTCTGTGCTCAGAGTGGATCCAAGTACTGAGCAATTAGCGATCTTTGATCTCCCAGTTCTCTTTGTAGAGCTGGCGGGGGACAGGTGCAGACATCTAGGTGAGTAGGTAGATTTATTGATTTTACATTCCCGCACTTCTCCTTTAAAAGACAACTCTGGCATAACATATAATAAGCCAAAATGTAGAAAGTGTTCAGACCTGTCACTAACCTATTCAATTTAAAGTGGTTGTATACCCGCAATGCAGAAGTTGTACCTATAGGTACTGTAAATATCTCCTAAATGTGCGCCGTTTAGGAGATATTTACGTTGTAGTGCACCGATTATGTCATTGGTGCATGCGCTGTGAAGAAACAACCCTCTGTGCTGTTTCTTCACTAGCAAGTGCCGTGACTGACAGCTCCCGCGCGACTCCAGCCAGCCCCGAAAAGAAGAGGGTTGAAGATGGATGCGGCCACTAGCGGGGACCAGTGGCGGCTTCTGCTCAAATTTTTGGGGGGGCGCAAACAAAGTGAAAAATACTGAACCCCCCATCAATTGCAGCCTTACTGTGCCCATCAATTGTAGCCTCACTGTGCCCATCAATTTTAGCCACTTGTGCCCCATCATATGCAGCCACTTACCCTGGCAATAACCCACCCCGCTCGGGGATCGAAGCTGCTGGCACTTGCACATCCCCCCCCTCGGGGCTCACAGCTCTAAACCCCCCCACCCCCACAAGAGGTCCAGCACTTACCTGAAGAGCATCCTCTGTGTCTCCACTCTCCTCCTCTCCTCCACACTCAGGCAGCAGCAGCGGCGGAGGTGTCCTCTCATGCTCCCTCCGCTTGCCAAAGCGCCACTAGGCATCCAATAGGTTTGCCTGGCGCTTTGGCCAATCGGGAAACAGGTTTCATCGACCTGCCTCCTGATTGGCGGGGAGGAACTGTAGTGTAATGATAGCGAAAATTAATTCGCTATGGTCACACATTTGGGTGGGATCAGGGAGCACTCTCTGCGCCCCGAGCCCACCCTTTTTTAAAGCAGATTAGAGCCTCTGGCTCTAACCACATGCTTAAAAAAAAAAAAAACACCCCCGCCATAGGAATCCATGTGTCCAGCGTCCTGAAAGGGGCAGGGCGCATAGATAGGGAGGCGGCAGCAGGGAAAGGGGGGGCAGCACCCGTGCACCCTCAATGCACGAGCCGCCACTAGCGGGGACAGCGCAGGCTTCAATTGCAGGTAAGTGGCACATAATGGGCTAGTATGCAATGCATACTAGCCCATTATGCTTTTACTTTGCAGGGGAAAAAAAGAGGAAGTAAAACCCATCAGGGTTTACTTCCTCTTTAAATGCAGCATGATGAAAAATAAATCAACAGAGGCTACCTTCAGTTAGAACTGTATAACCACTTAAAAGATTAAGCAGTTTCTGACACTTTTAGTTTACATGTAAAGATTAGCATTTTTGCTAGGAAATTAGTTAGAACCCCCAAACATTTAAAGCAGAGTTCCACCTATTTTTTAGTTTATTAAAAGTCAGTAGCTACAAAGTGTAGCTGCTGAGTTTTAATAAACAGACACTCACCTGTCCCACGGTCCAGCGATGCTGCCGCCCGGAACCTCGCTCCTCTCCCCCTCCTCTCCGTGGCTCCGTCATAGCACCCAGCCATGACAGCTTACGGCTTCACGGCCAGGTACGCATGCGCGAGTCGCGTTGTGCTCTGCTATTGGCCAAGCAATCTTCTGGGACCTGTGACGTGTCCCAGAAGATTGCAGGGAAGGAGGGGCCGCCTAGGGGGAGAGGAGGAGTCGTCTAGGTGGCCAAGAAGCAGAAGGAGGGAGTGGGACACGAATTGCCTCTAAAAAGAAGGTACCCACTCCCCCCCAAAAAAATGACATGCCAAATGTGGCATGTAAGGGAGCGAGAAGTGCTTAAAGCGGAAGTTCCACTTCCACACTGTATTTGTGCAGCCGTTTTTCAAATGTAATTTTTTGGGGAAAAGTATACTCGTTTTAACTTTAATGCACAAAAACATAATAGAATTCCCAATTGTTTGGTAAAATATAAAAGACAATGTTATGATGTAAATAGATTTCAAACACTTGTCACACTTTAAAATTGCACACGCTGGTGCAACGACGAGAAACTACATAAAAAAAAAGCTATTACAGATTATCACTTTAGAGTTACAGAGGAGGTCTAGTGCGAGAATGACTGCCCTTGATCTGACGTTCGTGGGGATACCTCACATGAGTGGTGCAATTGCTGCTTGCGTGCGTGCGGACTGACGTGTGCGTTTGCCTTTGCATGCAAGCATGCGGAGACAGGGGCGCGTAAAAAAAAACAAAAACAAAAACAAACAAAAAAAAAAAACATTTATAATTTTTTTTATTTTTACAATGTCCCAAAAAAAAAAAAAAAAAAAAAAAAGAAAAAAATATTAGCACTTTTATTGTGATCACAGTTAGTATGAATATCCCCTGTGATAGCAATAGGCAGTAAACAGGTACTCTTTACTGGGAGATATGTGGTCTATTAGACCCCAGATCTCTCCTCTACTCTTCAGGTCAAACCAAGATCGGTATGACCCAATGCTTTTTTCAAACCACTAAAGGTTTGTTTACAACCATAAAACCAGAAGTGATAGAATGCTCATTGCTTCTGATTTCTTACACCATGGAGATGATGGGAACTGTTCCAGTCTACAATCAGCTCTATGGTCAGCTGGTGGAACTGCCAGCTGCACTCTTGGGTTCCCTGGTGGCACGGGAGAGCCACAGAAGGCGGGGGGGGAGCTAATTAGCCACTAGTATTGCTTTTACACGAAAAACAACCACCAGCTGGGAAAAAAAAAAAACAATACTGGGAAGATGCAGCTGCAAGTATCATCCAGGTATAACCACTCAAAGTCCAGCCACGTACCGGTCGTTAAGTGGTTAAAAAAAACAAAAAAAAACACATTGGTTCTTGAAGTTATATTTTTTTTAACTCAAATTCATACTCTGAATTATCCAGGTTTAATCTTTTTAATCTTCCTGGTGTCCCTGAAGTTTTTTTTTTTTTTTTGGACAGGGAAGGTTTCGAACAGGGATAGGCAACCTAAGGTTCGTGTGCCAGGGCAGCCATGCAATATTATTTTCAGTGGCACCCAAGAGATCATAACACGGCATGCCCCCAAAGAGCCCCTGCTCCATACAAATACAACCCCGCTGACAATGGCTGTAATCGATTGCTCACAAAGCTGTCCACTACAAAACCTGGCCTGCCCCTCTGCACCAGCGGCCCACCCACCTCCATGAAGGTTCAGATACACTTGCCTAAACTCACCGATATTCAAGTGCCGGCCGTCCTCACAGTACTAGCGTAGGCCCATCTGTGGACCTGAACACAGACAAGCCCAGCTACCTACCCTCATCTTCCAAGTGGAATGACCAGCTGCAGCAGGTATGAATATAAAACCCCTGTGTTTATGATAGTGAACAAATTGGGACCGATCTCGAATTTGCAGCATAGGAACTGGGGTTGACCTGAGGTCTATGGTGCTCTATTGTTCATCATAGGCATTCTGGTTGTCTGATGCTTGTAAATAACTTTTAATGTGGAAAAAATAGCTGACCTCTGTGTTAGAACCTTTGCATGTTTTTTCTTCACTGCTGGTTGTATCCCTGTTGGGGAGGTTTGTGATACTTTCTGTCCTCCAGTAGCTATCAGGTGTTCATGATTGCATGTGCCATCACTGGAGAGATTTCCCTCAGGTTCGGTCCTGGTGACACCCTGCAGAGAAGGTGACGTGCGTGACGTGTGTCAGCCTCACCTTCCTCTGCATTCCTGGTGATGGTGCAAGCATTGGGAGCCAGAAACAGGCGCTCCTAGTAAACCAGTGTCAGGTGGCCATGTATTGTCTGACATCGCAGCTAGTGTTCTAGGGCACCTAGGAAGATGGGACAAAATACTAGGCAACGCTGTCTTATGCCCCGTACACACGGTCGGACTTTCCGACGGAAAATGTGTGATAGGACCTTGTCGGAAATTCGGACCGTGTGTAGGCTCCATCACACATTTTCCATCGGATTTTCCGACACACAAAGTTTGAGAGCAGGATATAAAATTTTCCGACAACAAAATCCGTTGTCGGAAATTCCGATCGTGTGTACACAAATCCGACGGACAAAGTGCCACGCATGCTCAGAATAAATAAAGAGATGAAAGCTATTGGCCACTGCCACGTTTAAAGTCCCAACGTACGTGTTTTACGTCACCGCGTTTAGAATGATCGGATTTTCCGACAACTTTGTGTGACCATGTGTATGCAAGACAAGTTTGAGCCAACATCAGTCGGAAAAAATCCATGGATTTTGTTGTCGGAATGTCCGAACAAAGTCCGACCGTGTGTACGGGGCATTAGGACTACATTTTGTTGTCCACAGAGATAGCAGAGACCAATGCTAATTGATAACAGTCCAGAGGAAGATAGCACAGGAACTTATCAGACTTTCTGTCTGGATGAACAGCTACTTTTTCTCAATAAAATGCTTTCAATAATATATTTAACAGACCAAAAAGGAAGCAAATAAGGAAATGTATATACATTTAACCACTTTAAGACTGGGCAATTTCTGGTACTTTGTTTACATTTGAAATTCCGTTTTTTTTGTTTTGTTTTGTTTTGTTTTTTTGCTAGAAAACCCCAAAACATTATAGATTTTTTTTTAAAGCAGAGGCCCTAGAGAATAATTTGGTGGGTTTTGCAATTTTTTTATGTTACACAGTATTTGCTCAGTGTTTTTTCAAACACACCTTTTGTAAAAAATAAACTTTTTTAAATTTTAATGTAAAAAAAAAAAAACAAAAAAAAAAAACAACATTACAATATATAACCCAATTTTTTGTCAAATATAAAAGATGATGTCACACCAAGTAACCACATGATCAGCTGTCAGCCAATGACAGCCGATCATGTGATGTCAACAGAGCCAGTAATCAGTAAAACAGCATGAGGAGAAAAAAATAAAAGCAGTGCCTCAACAGTGCTGCACATCAGTGCCATCTATCAGTGGTACCTATCAGTGCCATCTTATCTGTGCCGATCAGTACCGCCTTATCTGTCCCCATCAGTGCCGCCTTATCTGTGCCCATCAGTGCGGCTTCATCGGTGCACATCAACGAAGGAGAAAAATTACCTGTTTGCAAAATTTTATAACAAACTATGAAACATGATTTTTTTTTTTTTTTTTCAAAATTTTCCATCTTTTTTTGTTTGTTTAGCAAAAAATAAAAATCCCATCTGTGATTAAATATCACCAAAGGAAAGCTCTATTTGTGGGGGGAAAAAAAATTATAAAAATTTAATTTGGGTACAGTGTTGTATGACCGCGCAATTGTCATCCAAAGTGCGTCAGCGCTGAAAGCTGAAAATTGGTCTGGGCAGGAGGGGGGTTTAAGTGCCAATAAGCAAGTGCTTAAAGTTGCGCTAAAGGTGCCTATAATGGCCGACAATAAATTCATATTCATGATATTAATTAAAAAGTCAAATATAATACTTTTTACGTTTTTTTTTTTTTTTTTTGTTATTTTCAGTACCAAAATTTCCATTCAGTGCACCTCTAATGCAGACCCTGCAACATTCCTCATTAGAATTTGGCAAGTGCAGCAGCTGATCATTATAAAATCGCTCCAATTCACATAGATATTGCACAAGAACACAGATAAACAAACAGCTATTTCTTCAGAATAACAAAAAGCTAGGAATCTGCAACAAAGTTTGTTGAAATCCTTATAATGTACATTGATAGGGGATTTTTATTTATTTATTTTTTTACAAAAGTGGAGTTACTCTTTAAGGATTGGTAAGCTGCAATATATTTCATCTTTGTTTTGGGTTTAATACAGCTTTAAAGTGCTAATTTATTAGAAGCACCCGATTTATTTATTTTTGCATTAGACCACAGACTGTTCCATACAAGGATCCTACTTCAGCCCAGCACTCCAGTAAATCCATCCCTCCTATCAGTTACACTGGTGAACATGCCTAGCTGGTGTCTATATGTAACATAGAAAGAGATGAATGCTGATCTCTCATACAAAGCATGCACAGATCACTTCTAAGTACAGATGACAGCAAAAACAACATAAACAACACATGTGTATAATACATGCAAAGATAATATTACATTCCTATGTGTATGGGCAGTGCCAAGACTGGGCTGTACAGCAGCTCCTAGAAGAATCAGAACTGACACTGAGGATGTAATATAAGTAGAGCTAGACATGACATTCTGGTGATGTTTATCAATGACAGAGCGATCAGAGTTCCCCCAGATAACATACTTACTTCCCCTTCTGCAGACTGCACTCCTCCCTTTACAACTCTGCTAAAGGACCTTCCCTATGTCACTGTCATGTGACCAGCTCCTGGGGTGGGCGGGGCCGGCTGTACTCTGTGTCTCAGGAAGCAGAGGAGTGAATGTGTCATAAAGTACAATAGTACAGGAGGATGTCATCTGTGCATGGTGGTGACTGCAGTCAGAGTCAAGCTGTTATCATATTACAGCAAAGCCAGCATAAGTGTGAGATGTGTGAGCACTGGGGATCACTATTGATTCCTGATAACAGAGATATGCTAAGAATGTGGAATATTAGGAGATATCTCTGAGTGACCAAAGGCCTTCCCACAGCTATGCACATTACTGCACGCATTTCTAGGTTTTCATGCATTTTAAAAGCACATTTAGGACTCATTCACACCACGTTATTTGAATTCTGTGGATCTGCATAGGTCAGGGGTCTCTACAATACAGCCTGTGGTCCACTACAAGATTTTATCTGGCCTGCAGCTAGGGTCAGGGATGTATTCTGACATTCTGATCTCCTGAGTGCACAGACTAATGTCGCGTACACACGACCGGACTTTCCGTCAGAGTAGACTCTGACGGTCTTTCCAACGGAGTTCCGCTGAAACGGACTTGCCTACATACGATCACACCAAAGTCCGTTCGTTTAGAATACGATGACATACGACGGTACTAGAAAAAGGAAGTTCAATAGCTAGTAGCCAATAGCTGCCCTTGCGTCGTTTTTGGTCCATCGGACTAGCATACAGACGAACCGCTTTCCCGATAGGAATTGAGTCCGTCGGAAAGATTTGAAACAGGTTCTATTTTTTAGGTCCGTCAGAATTTTAGAAATGAAAAGTCTGATAAAGATTCCGTCTGACCTTTTCTGCCAGAAAGTCCGGTCGTGTGTACACGGCATAAGGATTCAAATCAGCTGGTATTCACTTCTGATGGGGATCCTGATAAAAGAGGGGATGTGAGGGTGGGACAATGATGCTCCTGAGCGAACATGGCGTAAATCTAAATCCCTGCAAGACTTTACCCTCTACCAATCTACCCTTCTCAAATACAACTCCTGCCTCCACACTGCTAAACAAACCTACTACAACACTCTCATCAAAACCCTCTCGTCTAAACCTCGTCAACTCTTTTCTACCCTTAATTCCTTACTTCACCCCTCCCCACTGCCCCCCACCCACCAACTTGCTTACCACTCAACAGATAAATAGAAGAAATGGCCGCACTCTGTACTCAATCAAAATTCTTTTATTCAGAACATCCCAAAGTGTTGACAGAAGGCTGGTAGATGCATTTCACACACTCCAAGTGTGCTTAATCGCTCAACAGATTGCCAACCATTTCAAAAGCGAAATCAACACAATTCCCAAGGAGATATCCAGCATTGAACTTCCTCCCCTACCCAACACATCAGGTCCAACTCCACACTTAATACTCTCTTCCTTCTGCCCAGTTACCACCGATGAAGTTGATAAACTCCTATCCATGGCCCACCTCACACCCTGTCTCCTCACAATTACTGCGACCACCTTCCCACTCTATCCTAAACTCCCTAACCCACATCTTCAACCTCTCCCTCTCCTCTGACACCTTTCCTTCCCCGCTCAAACATGCACTGGTTATGCCCATACTTAAAAAGCCCTCACTAGACCCCACCTGTTTGAATAACTTAAGACCCATCTCCCTGCTCTCATTTGCCTCCAAGCTCATTGAACGCCTTGTCCATGATCGAATGAGTCACTACCTCAGAGACAACAACCTTCTTGACCCCCTACAGTCCGGCTTCTGTCCACAACATTCCACTGGAACTGCCCTACTAAAACTCACCAATGACCTACTAACTGCTAAAACCAATGGCCATTACTCCATACTCATAATTTTAGACCTCACTGCTACCTTCGACACAGTTGACCATCTGCTCCTCCTCAGCAAACTACACTCCCTTGGCCTCTGTGATTCTGCTCTATCCTGGTTCTCCTCCTACCTATCTCAGCGCACTTGCAGTGTCACTTACAACTCCATTTCCTCCGCCCCTCTTCCTCTCTCTGTTAGGGTACCCCAAGGCTCCGTCCTTGGGCCCCTCCTATTCTCACTCTATACCTCTTCCCTGCGCCAGTTGATAACCTCCCATGGCTTCCAATAACACCTCTGCGCCGATGACACCCAGATCTATCTCTCCACTCCTCAACTCACCCCCTCGATCTCCTCATGGATCTCAAACTTACTGAATGACATATCGGTATGGATGTCACACCACTTTCTCAAACTCAATCTTTCTAAAACTGAGCTTGTTATATTTCCTCCTTCCTGGTCCCCCTCCCATGACTTTACCATTATGATCAACAGCACAATCATCTCCACACATGCCAGGGTGCTGGATGCAATCCTTGACTCTGACCTCTCCTTCAGCCCCCACATCCAATCACTGGCTAAATCCTCCCACTTTAACCTCCACAACATCTCCAGAATTTCACCCTTCCTGACTAATGACACCACAAAGCAACTTATTCACTCCTTGATTATTTCCCGCCTTGACTACTGCAACTCTCTCCTTAATGGCCTACCCTTACGCAGGCTATCCCCCTTCAGTCTATTATGAATGCTGCTGCTAGACTAATACACCTCACTAACCGATCCACGACTGCTGCCCCTCGATGGCCGATCCCCTCACTGGCTTCCCCTACCCCACCGTATAAAATTCAATATGCTAACTACAACATACAAGGCCATCCACAACATCGCCCCCAGCTACATCACCAACCTCATCTGCAGATATCGCCCAAATCGTCCCCTCCGCTCCTCCCAGGACCTCCTGCTCTCAGGCTCCCTTGTTACCTCCTCCCATGCTCACCTTCAGGACATCTTCAGAACTCCCTGCCCCGGTATATCCAATCAGTCCCTAACCTGTTCACCTTTAGAGATCCCTGAAAACTCACTTATTCAGGGAAGCCTACCCCACACCCATCTAACAACCCCATCAAATCATTCCCTGCATCTATTACCTTTTGTACCACCACCCCCTCCCTTTAGAATGTAAGCTCTACAAGCAGGGCCCTCCTGTCCCTTCTGTATTGAACTGTACTGTAATTGTGTTGTCCCCCCTCTACATTGTAAAGCACTGCGTAAACTGTTGGCGCTATATAAATCATGTATTATAATAATAATAATAATAATGTGATGGGCTGGGAAAGGGAACTTTGATGTAATGGGGAGGCCTCTGATTTGAAGGGAGGACTTCTGATGCGATTGGGGGACTTCTGATATAAAGATGGGACTCTGATGTGAAGGGGGGTCTCTGATGTGAAGGGAGGACTTGTCATGTAATGGACTGTGGACTTTTGATGTGAAAGAGGGACTCCGGTTTGATGGGGAGGCATCTGATGTAAGAGGGGGACTCTATTCTAAATGGGGACTCTGATGTGATGGGGGGGGCTTCTGATTTGATGGGGAGGGGGCATGGGACTTCTGATGTGAAGGGAGGACTCTGATGTGTTGTTTTGATTGGAAGGGAGGGATCTGATATGAAGATGGGCTTCTATTGTGAAAGGGGAACTCTGATGTGATGGGGAGGCTTCTGATGTGACTGAGGGACTTCTGAAGTGAGGGGGCAACTCTGATGTGATTGAAGGACTTCTGATGTAAAAGAGGGATAATAATGTGATAAGGGGACCTCTGATGTGATGCTCTGATGTGAAGGGAGGAATCTGATGTGAAGAGGTTTCTAATGTGCATGGGAGACATCTGATGTGATGGGGTGGCCCCTAATATGAAGGGGGGATTTCTGATGTAAAGAGGGATCTTCTAATGGGAAGGAGGAGACTCTGATGTGAAGGGGGGCTTCTGATGTGAAGGGGGGGATGTTCTAATGTGAAGGGGGAGACTCTGATGTGAAGGGGGCTTCTGATGTGAAAAGGGGAGTCTGATGTGATGGGGGGACTTCTAATATGACTTTATTTCTTTAAGCGTAATTATTTCATTAAATTTTTTTCATGCATTAAAAAACTGTTTTTGTTTTAGTCTGGCATGGATTGACACAGGTTCCACACCAGGGAACATGGAGAACAATTGTTTTCAATGTACAGTATTCTGTTCCAGCCATAACACTGCATTAACCCCTTCCTACCAAGCGTACACAGATATGTGGCCTCACAGAAGTTGATCTTTAGCCTTGTGTTCCTACTCACCAAAAATATCAGGAACAGAGCATTTAGGGAACACCTCCTTATGTGGTAACTGGATGTGTTGATTCAACGTTTTTCTTCACTGCTCATTGTCTTATGTTAATTCTAATTGGTTAATCCATGCCGTAAAATTATAGAAGAATCTCCATTGTGTAAAACCGCTTTACTAAAGTGTTTGTTACCCTAAAAAAAAAAATTGTATTCCTTTCCCTTAAAGCATGTTAATTTGGTCCCTTCTATCACCTAAAATACCTGGCTGATCCTGCCTGGTACTGCCCTCCCCGCTGTAAACTGACCACGGTTTATCATGGCTGCTGAGCTCTGATACCATGGTCAGTTTACGTGCCTCCTTCACCCGCAGCCCTGCTCTCTGCACTCCTCTGCCCCCCCTCCCCTCCCTGCCTGTCAGCTCTTACCAGTGCCACTCTTCTCCCCTCCTCGCTGCTACAAAACGATGTGATGTTAATACAATAACCTCTGTTAGATAACAACAACATGTAAGTTCTCCACTAATTTGGTGGTGAGAGTCTGCTGGGCTCAACCTTCTGCCCACTGTTTAAGGGGACAGTACCATCAGTTTGGAACTGTTAGGGCTGGGCTCAGCCCTTCCTTCTCTGAGCTGGCCGCTCAGCTGTCGGCTAATTGCCAGCTCCCATCTCTCTCCACAGTTACTCAGCTGTTGATGATCCTGCTAGTCAGTCCTGCCTATTTAAGCCATCCATACCAGAGGAGCTCCGCTTTCGCCTTGATCACATCACAAGAAACTATCTCCTGCGTTCCTGTTTAAAGACTGGCTTTGCTGACATCCCTTATGGCTCCAGATCCTGCTTGCTGTTGCACTACTTTGATCCCTGACTTCTGGCTTGGCTTCCGGTTACTGAACCTTGGCTATGTTTTGACTACGTCTGTTCTTTTTACTTTTATTATTAAACAAGTGTGATTAGCTGTTCTTCTGTCTCGGTCTGATTTCATGGTTTCTAACAGGAACACAATTTGGGCAGTTATTTCTGGTTTTGTAGGACATTTAAGCACTCCCATGACAGATTTTTGGCCCAAATGTATAACAATGCACTGGTGGACAGAGACTAATGGACCCTTGATTCTTGCATTGCCCATTAGTTAGGACTCACCTTAGGGCTCAGGGGTAGAGATATTGTTCTTCTTGTTCTTTCCTGAGTTATGTATTATTTAGCACCTGTTATTGTACACCTATTATAGTGGTCACTGTGTTTTTTCCATTTCCTGAGATACAGTGGCTCCTTAACTTGGTAATCGCTTCCCTTTTGAAGGATTTCTTCTCACTTTTTGTTATGGCTATTGGACAGGAAGTGAAGGGAAAACTTCCCAATGGGACACAGATGGCAAAAATACAACAGGGATTATAACCCTCCCTTATTCTATCCAACATACAAAAAATTGATTTTTTATACAGCTTACCTGTAAAATCTTTTTCTTGGTTACATCATGGGACACAGAGCACCATAATAATGACTATTTGGGTTATACGCTACCTTTAGGTGATTGGACACTGGCAACCAATAGTAAGACGGTTCCTCCCATATAACCCCTCCTATACAGGAAGTACCTCAGTTTTCTAGCAAGCAATGACGATCCCAGAAAAGAGGGGAGAGTCCTCTGTGTCCTGTGATGTACTCCAAGAAAAGGATTTTACAGGTAAGCTGTATTAAAAATCCATTTTTCTTTATCGTACATCAAGGGACACAGAGCACCATAATAATGACTATTTGGGATGTCCTAAAGCAATGCACCTGAGGGGGGGGGACACAATATCCCTAAACCCCAATGGGGCCTGAGACTATAAAGCTGCCTGCAACACGCTGTGGCCAAAAACAGTCTCTTTTTGAGATCTAACATCCACCTGGTAAAACCTGGTAAACGTATGAACTGAAGACCAAGCGGCCACTTTGCAAACCTGAGCCATAGACACCTTTTGGCGTACTGCCCATGATGCACTAACCCATCTAGTGGAGTGTGCTTTTAAATCCCAAGGTGGAACCTTGCGCCTTAATCCATACGCCTGGATAATAGTCTGGCGAATCCACCTAGATATAGTTGAACTTGTTGCCGGTGTCCTATCGTATTCTGTCCGCTATCGGATAGTGTCCGCTCTCTACTGCGCAAGCGCAGCTGGCCCATCGCATAGTGTCCGCTCTCTACTGCGCAAGCGCAGCGGGACACTCCGAAAATAGCCGAAATTAAACAGCTGAGCTGGGCACAGCTTAGCGCATGCGCACTTTAAACCATATTATGTCACATGCCCCCGCACCGCACGCTCACGAGGCCGTTGCGTGCTTAAAAAAAGTGCATGTTTAAGGGCGCTTACATTAATGTTTACGGGCGGATACTTCTATAATAAGCCCGCTAATAAGGGTGGATACTTGTATAATAAGGGCATGTTTATGGGCGGATACTTGTATAATAAGGGCATGTTTAAGGGCGGATACTTGTATAATAAGGGCATCGGGAGCGTGCGGGAGCCTGTGACTGAATGTAAAAGGCATTGCGCAGGCGCCGTTTACACTTGTTCCTCAGCTGTTCTTCGGAGACTTTCGGCGTCTCCTTTGTCCTCCTTACTGCGCAAGCGCGGCGCCTGCGCAGTACGGAGCGGACACTATTTGATGGGGGGACAGTTTTCGTCAGAACACCCCGGTACCCGATGGTTTTTTACAAACCCTCCCCCGCCCAGCGAACTTCCATTGACACAATGCGGGGGAGCATGGCATCCACACAAACAAACCCGACACCACCCCCAACATGAAAGGATTCACCCGGGGGAAGTCGGTGACCCGGCGCACACTGGAGGAGTTCCCGGAAGTCGAGATAGGGCAGACCAATACTCCCAGCAAGCCCCGGGACAATCATGTGTCTCCACTGGGGAGGGGCCAGTTCTCTCCCTCCAGGCAGTAGTTTAGAGTGGGCGGAGGAAAATGAATAATTAGTTTCAGGTCCGCCGCGCTTTTCAAATTCTGTAGAGCCTAGCTAACGGTACGTTGCCTAGCAACATCATGTCTGTCCTTTCCCGGAGCGCTGTGACGTCACAGTGTGGCTCTCTCAGCCTGCCCATAAAAAAGCAGCGCAAGGCTGGAACAGCCAGTATTCAATTTCTGAATTCAGAGAGAGGTTGGTTGTTTTTGTGCTCTGCCTTTACACGTAGAATATTGCTTATTACACACATTTTAAATGTAATGGAATAGATAGAATAAAAAAAAAATGTATATCTATATTTATATATCCAAACCTGGTTGGGTGTTTCCTGGCCCTGGTAGATCTTATACTGGGCTGATTGTTATAGTTATATATCCAGCCAGTGCTGTGCTGACAAAGCCAAGTTTAAATCACTATTTTTTTGCTAGGTAAAGTATTTGCTTATATATATATATATTAATATATAAATATATATATATATATATATATATATATATACACATACATTTTTTTAGCAGAGACCCTAGAGAATAATATGGCGATCATTGCAATTTTTTTACATCACACAGTATTTGCTCAATCTTTTTTTTAAATGGATTTTTTTTGGGAAAAAATATACTTTAATGAATTTTAAAGACACAATATAGTACCTAATAAAAAAAACATATATATAGAGAGAGGGAGAGAGAGAGAGATAGATATATATCTATCTATATATAGATAGATAGATATATATCTATCTATATATATATATATATATATATAATTTTTTTTTTTAGGTATTAAATTGCATTTGAAAAACCGCTGAGCAAATACTGTATGATGTTATAATAATGTTACACTAAGTAAAGTGATTCTAAAGGTCATTTTTATTTATTTATTTATTTTTTATTATAAATAACAAACATGTTATAGAATTGCATTAAGGTGAAAAACCACAAGGGTTTACAACTCCTTTAACATGTCAATGCTTTAAAATTGCATCCGCACGTGGAATGGCAGCAAATTACCATACTACAAAACCTTCATAGGTGACGCTTTAAAAATCTCTACAGGTTACCAGTTTAGCATTACAAAGGAGATCTAGTTCTAGAATTATTGCTCTCGCTATAACGCTTGCGGCGATGGCTCAGGTGTGGTGCGAACACCGTTTACATATGCGGGCGTGACTTGCATATGCGTTCGCTTCTGCGCGCAAATACAGAGGGATGGGATGCATTATCATTTTTATTAATTATTATTTATTTTATTTTTTATTTTTACACTGTTCCTTTTCAATTTTTTTTCTTGATCACTTTTATTTCCATTACAAGGAATGTAAACAACCCTTGTAATAGAAATGAGCATGATAGGTCCTTTTTATTGAGGGATCTGGGGTCAAAAAGACATCAGACTTCACATTTACCTTTAAAAGCAAAAAAAAGAAAAAATTGCCATTTACGTCTCAAAGCACAGAATGATGGGGTGCTTTACATTCTTTTATTATTATTATTATTATCATTATTTATTTTTTATTTTTACACTGGTCCTTTTAAATTTTTTTGATCACTTTTATTCCTATTACAAGGCATGTAAACATGTCTTGTAATAGAAATGAGCATGACAGGTCCTCTCAATTATTTTTTAAAAGCAAAAAAATGTAAATATATTACAAACTGAGTGCAGGGATCAGGAGTGCGTTACACATAACATGTAGATTTCAAGAGAAAATGCTTTCAAAAAGTTTATCAATATATTATTAAAGCCGAGCTCAGAGTTAGACAGTTTTAAATGGAATGGGGATGGGTTAACACCTCATTTGGGTTACTGGCGTCTGCGACCCCACTGGGATGATTCTGCTCGCTTCCTCTCCTACTGAGATGACAGGAAACTATCCCAGTCAGGACACAGGAAACAGTGAAACCTTGGAAAAAACCTGAACCCGTTCCCCATCCAAATCTACAAGAAAACATTTTGAGTAGAGTTCCACTTTAAAATTTGTACTTAAACTTACCATCTTTATTTTTTTTCTTTCTTTAGATACAATGACACGAAGTGTTGAAAACGTTTATACGGAGGATACGAGAAGAAGTGTGGAGGAAGAAATGGCAAATCAAAGCATCATAGAGGATGATGCCAGAAATCACATTATTGTCGTCATGGTAAGTATCCAATAATGATATAGTGATTAATTAGTTCTGGTTAACCAGGGTGAAGAAAGTCGCATGTCTATAAAGAACAGGTTTGTACCAACCTCAGCAGAGGAAGGGAAAGGGAAACCCTCTGAATAGCTATAAGCCATCTTTCCTCATATGGGGAAAATCTTGGCGCAAAATCACGTACCTGTACGTCATTCTGCTTCAAGTGGTTGTAACGGGGTGATGCTTGCAGCTGCAGTAAAGGCGGCGATCAGCGACTTGTGATATTGCGGCGGACATTCTGACACTAACTGACACTTTGTGGGAACCCGTGACACTAATACAGTGATCAGTGCTAAAAAAAAAAAAAAAAAAAGCACTGTCACTGTACTAATGACACTGCCTGGAAAAGGGTTAAACATCAGGGAGGCGATTAAAAAGTTAAATGTATGCCTAGCCAGTGCTTTACCACACTGTGTGAGGTGCTTTCACTAGGGGGAGAGATGGAATTTATTCCCTGCTTTGCAGAGACACAAATTCCACCCCTTCCGTCCTGCCAGCCGGCGATTTGCCTTGTTTGCATAGCCTTTCTGACGATCGGTGGGTGCCGGAGGACATCGGCACCTGGCGTCCGCAGATCGGCTACCGCTGTGTGAAATCACAGCGGAAGCGAGGCGCCGGAGGCCCCTCCCCGAACGTGTCAGATCATGTCTATAGATGGACATGATCTGGCGCACAGGTTGCTGCTCTGTAGCATTAAAACTGCTATAGGGCGGACCTGAAGCAGTTAAAGTAGAACACCCAGCAAGACAGTTCAGATGGATTGGGGAAAGGGTTAGAACCTCAGTTGTATTTTTATTGCTGTCTGCAATCCTAATGGGAAGATTCAGCTTACTTCTCCTCCTGGGATGATAGGAAGCAAATGGAATCTTTCCCAGTCAGGACACAGAGAACAATAATAACCTTGCAAAAGTTTGAACCCCCCCCCCCTATCCAAATCTAAAAGAATGAGAACTTTAGAATCTGTACTTTTACTTACCTTTGTTTTGTTTTTGTTTTTTTTTTCTTATAGGACAAGGTTGAAAAGGGGATATGGGGAGAGATGGAGATCCCCACGCGTGGAGGAAGAAAGATAAAGCTCAAATGGATATTTGAGGTGGGTGAAGAGGAGGACAAGAAAGTGAGTGAAGAGGAGGACAAGAAAGAGAATGGAGGGGAAAGAAGAGAAGAAGCAAAAACACCTAAAGAAAAAGAGGAAGAGAAATGGAATAAATTAAGTGCCAGCTTCTTCACCGTCCCCCCTGTACAAGAGAAAAACAACGACGAAGAGACCGACTCATGTTGGAAGGGCTTCAGCCTGAACCCAACAGAATGGTTGAATTGGCTCACGGGACCTGTATTGAAGGTGCTGGGAAAAGTAAGTACCCCATACAATTATACTGCTTAGGTAGTCCTATAGATAACTAGCAGTCTCTCACAAACAAGCAGTTTAGGACTAGGAGAAGAACAAAGCCCCCTAGGTAGCTGGAGACCATTCTTCTCATGGGGTTGGGGTGGGGACACACAATTACAATCAATAAGAAATTGGCCAGGATTCAATTACAGATCTTTAAACACTTCAGCCCCGGAAGAATTCACCCCCTTCCTGACCAGAGCACTTTTTGCGATTCGGCACTGCGTCGCTTTAACTGACAATTGCGCGGTCGTGCGACGTTGTACCCAAACAAAATTGACATCCTTTTTTTCCCCACAAATAGAGCTTTCTTTTGGTGTTGTTTGATCGCCTCTGCGGTTTTTGTTTTTTGCGCTATAAACAAAAGAATAGCGTCAATTTGGAAAAAAAAACGCATTATTTTATCATTTTTGCTATAATAAATATCCCCCAAAAATATATTAAAATTTTTTTTTTCCTCAGTTTAGGCCGATATGTATTCTTCTACATATTTTTGGTAAAAAAAAAAAAAATCGCAATAAGCGTATTGGTTTGCGCAAAAGTTTTAGCGTCTACAAAATAGGGGATAGATTTATAGCGTTTTTATAATTTTTTTTTTTAGTAGTAATGGCGGCGATCTGAGATTTTTATTGGGACTGCGACATTATGGCGGACACATCGGACATTTTTGACACTCTTTTGGGACCATTGTCATTTATACAGCGATCGTTGCTTTTAAAATGCATTGATTACCTTGTAAATGTGACTGGCAGTGAAGGGGTTAAACACTAGGGGACAGTGAAGGGGTTAAGTGTGTCCTAGGGACTGATTCTAACTGTTAGGGGGCTGGACTTCAACACACAGGACAGTAATCACAGCTCTCGATGAGAGAGAGCTGTGATCACTGTCCTGTAACTAGGCAGAACGGGGAAATGCTTTGTTTACAAAAGGATCTCCCTGTTCTTCCTCTCCGTGACAGGATCGCGGGCACTTGGCGGACATCGAGTCTGCGGTCACGAGGCTTCCGGCGGCGCGCACGCTCGAGACACCGCTTCTTAAAGGGAACGTACCTGTATGCCCTTTTGCCTGCCAGTGCCATTCTACCGACGTAAATCGGCGTGCGCTGGTCGGCAAGCGGTTAATGAATGTTCCTTTCCTAGTGAATTGGTGGCGGGGGGGGGGGGGGTTGCTTGGCAATGGCAGAATCCGACCCACGGACCGCAGTTTGGAGACCACTGTTCTAGGGGAATGAATAGCAATTAGGAAGTTTTCTAGCTTTATCAACAGTGGTTATTCAGCCTGGTCAGGGCGTCCCATTAAGGACCCTTCCAAATTCCCTCAGGGCTATTAGTAAACTAATGCCCCCCCGCCATTTATCCTCCTAAAAGGGTTCCTAAACTGTACGCCGAATTCCCGGCCACCTATCAGGCCGACCTCTTCTATGGAGACATTTTCCTGATAAAAATTATCATTTTTGGGGAAACACATAAACCATAAATGACAAAGTCCTAAACTGATAAGTAGTGCAGAAGTGACAGGCTGTCTGTGATGTAGCTGAAAGGTGATACTAGTGTGTTATATCAATTAATGAATTCTTTCCTTTTCTTTTCCACAGAGTGCTTGCATATGTGGCTGCTTTTACGCCTGGAGAGATATGGGAAAAAAAACGGTGGAAAATGAAGAGTGGCTGAAAATGGAAGAGGACGAATGGCTGATTAAGGAACAGGCAGGAAAGGTGAAAATTAATGAAATGAAAGAGTCAAACATAAAACGGGTGGAATTCCAGCCATGTGAGGTAGTGGACGTAAAGATGGAATGGGAGTATGAGGTAGTGGATGAAGACGAGGTAAGGAAAAATCATATGTGGCATGTGAAAAACATCTGGGAGCCGGCAAAACTAAGGAAAAAGAAGGAAAAGACCGGTGAAAACCAGACAGAAGAAGAAGAAGAGAAAGACAACAGCGAAGAGGCTGAGCAGAGAGAAGAACAAGAGAAAGACAACAGCGAAGAGGCTGAGCAAAAAGAAGAACCAGAGAAAGACAACAGCGAAGAGGCTGAGCAAAAAGAAGAACCAGAGACAGACAACAGCAAAGAGAACAATCAGACAGATTGTCAGTGTAATATTAACCCCTTTGCATTCCTGGGTTATCTAATAGGACCTTTTTGGAAGTTCATGAAAAAAGTAAGTACCCTTTAAAATTAAACTGCTTAGGAGGTAGTTCCATAGATAACTAGCATTCTATCATAAATAAGCAGATTAGGACTAGAGGAAGAACAAAGCCCTCTGGGTAACAGGAGACCATTCTTCCTCATGGTGTGTGTGTGTGTGTGTGTGTGTGTGTGTGTGTGTGTGTGTGTGTGTGGGGGGGGGGGGGGGGGGGGGTCAATCACAACTTCCCTCAGGGCCCCTAGTAATATCGTCCCCTTTGGCATTTATACTCCTAAAAGTACTAAACTCATGACACTGGCTGAACATATAGAAAGGGTTTGTATATTGTACACCAAATTCCCAGCCGCCTATCAGGCCGACCTCTTCTATGGAGAATACTACCTTATAAAAACTGCCATTTTTGGGGAAACATATATATCATAAATTAAATAATGTCAAGTAGTGCAGAAGTGACAGACTGTGTGTGATGTAGCTGAAAGGTGTTACTAGTGTGTTATATAATCTAATAAATCCCTTTCTTTTCTTTTCCACAGCACTCTTGCTCATGTGTCTGCAGTGGCGAATGTAAAGATGACGGAAAAGAGTTATACTGGTATAAATTAACAAGGGAAGCGAGATGGAGGCGGGTAAGAAAAGCTAAGGAGAGAGACATGATATTATTCAGGGAGGAGTTGGCAAAGGTTGCCAGGGATAGAAAGAATGAAGAGGAGGAAAGGAAGAGAGAAATAAGGGTAACAGAGGAGGAGAAAAAACGGGACGAGCGGGTGAGAGCAAAGTGGTTGAGGGCAAAATGCATGCCAACAGAGGAGAGGAGGAGAGAAATAAGGATGCGAGAAGAGGAGAAGGTCAGGGAGGAGCGAGTCAGAGCAAAGAGGTGGAGAGAAAAGATGGAGAGAGAACAGAAGGCAAAAGAAGACCAGGAGAGAGAGAAGCAAAATAAGGAAATGAAGATGAAATAAAAGGAATGGGAAGAAGGGAGGAGAGAATGAGAGCAAAGAGGGACTAACCGGAGAAGATAACAGAACGTAAACATCGTTTGCTCTCACGATATGTAAATCAGCGACTCTGGCACAGATTGTTGTTGTTTTATTGATGTAATGTTTTATTGTTACCGTTATTTGCTTTTCAGGTACGCCATTCAGCTGCAGCATTGATTTATTTATCTTGACATCAACATCGTTTGCTCTCACGATATGTAAATCAGCGACTCCAGCGCTGTAGGAGGTGATTTCACCACCACAGGTTAAAAAAAAGAGCATATATGCCAAAGCATGGGGGTCGGGGCGATTTGCCCCTAGCATTAGGGGCAGATTGCCCCCATGGTTCGGCATAAATTTTTTACTCTTTTTTTTTTGGCACAGATTGTTGTTTTATTGATGTAATGTTTTATTGTTACCGTTATTTGCTTTTCAGGTACGCCATTCAGCTGCAGCATTGATTTATTTATCTTGACATCAACATCGTTTGCTCTCACGATATGTAAATCAGCGACTCCAGCGCTGTAGGAGGTGATTTCACCACCACAGGTTAAAAAAAAGAGCATATATGCCAAAGCATGGGGGTCGGGGCGATTTGCCCCAGCATTAGGGGCAGATTGCCCCCATGCTTCAGCATAAATTTTTTACTCTTTTCTTTTGGCACCGATTGTTGTTTTATTGATGTAATGTTTTATTGTTACCGTTATTTGCTTTTCAGGTACGCCATTCAGCTGCAGCATTGATTTATTTATCTTGACATCAACATCGTTTGCTCTCACGATATGTAAATCAGCGACTCCAGCGCTGTAGGAGGTGATTTCACCACCACAGGTTAAAAAAAAGAGCATATATGCCAAAGCATGGGGGTCGGGGCGATTTGCCCCAGCATTAGGGGCAGATTGCCCCCATGCTTCAGCATAAATTTTTTACTCTTTTCTTTTGGCACCGATTGTTGTTTTATTGATGTAATGTTTTATTGTTACCGTTATTTGCTTTTCAGGTACGCCATTCAGCTGCAGCATTGATTTATTTATCTTGACAGCAACAGCGTTTGCTCTCACGATACGTAAATCAGCGACTCCAGCGCTGTAGGAGGTGATTTCATCACCACAGATAAAAAAAAAAAAAAAAAAAGAGCATACATGCCAAAGCATGGGGGTGGGGTGGGGGGGCGATTTGCCCCTAACATTAGGAGCGGATTGCCCCCATGCTTTGGCATATATTTTTTACTCTTTTTTTGGCACCGATTGTTGTTTTATTGATGTAATGTTTTATTGTTACCGTTATTTGCTTTTCAGGTACGCCATTCAGCTGCAGCATTGATTTATTTATCTTGACATCAACATCGTTTGCTCTCACGATATGTAAATCAGCGACTCCAGCGCTGTAGGAAGTGATTTCACCACCACAGGTTAAAAAAAAGAGCATATATGCCAAAGCATGGGGGTCGGGGCGATTTGCCCCAGCATTAGGGGCAGATTGCCCCCATGCTTCAGCATAAATTTTTTACTCTTTTCTTTTGGCACCGATTGTTGTTTTATTGATGTAATGTTTTATTGTTACCGTTATTTGCTTTTCAGGTACGCCATTCAGCTGCAGCATTGATTTATTTATCTTGACATCAACATCGTTTGCTCTCACAATATGTAAATCAGCGACTCCAGCGCTGTAGGAGGTGATTTCACCACCACAGGTTAAAAAAAAGAGCATATATGCCAAAGCATGGGGGTCGGGGCGATTTGCCCCTAGCATTAGGGGCAGATTGCCCCCATGGTTCGGCATAAATTTTTTACTCTTTTTTTTTGGCACAGATTGTTGTTGTTTTATTGATGTAATGTTTTATTGTTACCGTTATTTGCTTTTCAGGTACGCCATTCAGCTGCAGCATTGATTTATTTATCTTGACATCAACATCGTTTGCTCTCATGATATGTAAATCAGTGACTCCAGCGCTGTAGGAGGTGATTTCACCACCACAGGTTAAAAAAAAGAGCATATATGCCAAAGCATGGGGGTCGGGGCGATTTGCCCCTAGCATTAGGGGCAGATTGCCCCCATGCTTCGGCATAAATTTTTTACTCTTTTTTTTTGGCACAGATTGTTGTTTTATTGATGTAATGTTTTATTGTTAACGTTATTTGCTTTTCAGGTACGCCATTCAGCTGCAGCATTGATTTATTTATCTTGACATCAACATCGTTTGCTCTCACGATATGTAAATCAGCGACTCCAGTGCCATAGGAGGTGATTTCACCACCACAGGTTAAAAAAAAAGAGCATATATGCCAAAGCATGGGGGTCGGGGCGATTTGCCCCTAGCATTAGGGGTGGATTGTCCCCATGCTTCGGCATAAATTTTTTACTCTTTTTTTTTTTTTTTGCCACAGATTGTTGTTTTATTGAGTTCATGTTTTATTGTTAACGTTGTTTGCTTTTCAGGTAGGCCATTCAGCTGAAGCACTGATTTATTTATCTTGACAGCAACAGCGTTTGCTCTCACGATACGTAAATCAGCGACTCCAGCGCTGTAGGAGGTGATTTCATCACCACAGATAAAAAAAAAAAAAAAAAAAAAGAGCATACATGCCAAAGCATGGGGGTGGGGTGGGGGGGGCGATTTGCCCCTAACATTAGGAGCGGATTGCCCCCATGCTTTGGCATATATTTTTTACTCTTTTTTTGGCACAGATTGTTGTTGTTTTATTGAGTTGATGTTTTATTGTTACCGTTGTTTGCTTTTAGGGCACGCCATTCAGCTGAAGCACTGATTTATGTATCTTGACAGCAACAGCGTTTGCTCTCACGATATGTAAATCAGCGACTCCAGCGCTTTAGGAGGTGATTTCACCACCACAGTTAAAAAAAAAAAAAAAAAAAACAGTGCACGTATGCCCATCATTAGAAGTGGGTGGATGCAGGGCGGTGTTCTAATGGTGGGCATACCAACCGATCTCTTTTTTTCGTTCAGCCCACATGCTGCATGCAAAAATAGAACATTACAATATATGCCCAACAAGGACCAGCGACGTACTGGTATTGAGTAGTTATTAGTGACTTTGGTTTCCCTGGATATAAACAGCACCATTGGGAAAGCATCTTATCACACCGATCTTGGTGTGGTCAGATGCTTTGAGGGCAGGAGGGATATCTAGAGTCTAATTGCGCCCAAATTTAAAAAAAAAAGAGTACCCATAATTACCTATTGCTATCATAGGGGATATTTACATTCCCTGTGCTAACAATAAAAATTATTAAAAAAAATAAAAAATGAAAGGAACATTGTAAAAATAAAAAAAAAGGAAAATAAATAATTAAAAATAAAAATAAAGCACCCCTGTCCCCTCGTGCTCACGTGCAAAGGTGAACGCAAGCGTCGGTCTCGTGTTGTATGTAAACAGCAATTGCACCATGCATGTAAGGTATCACTATGAACGTCAGATCGAGGGCAGTAATTCTAGCAGTAGACCTCCTCTGTAAATCTAAAGTGGTAACCTGTAAAGGCTTTTAAAGGCTTTTAAAAATGTATGTAGTTTGTCGCCACTGCACGGTTGTGCGCAATTTTAAAACATGTCGTGTTTGGTATCTATGTACTTTCACTTACCACAGTTTCAGAGGCCCTTGAATGTCAAGATAGCACAAGACCCCCCAAATGACCCCATTTTGGAAAGTAGACACCCCAAGCTATGTGCTGAGAGGCATGTTGAGTCCATGGAATATTTTATATTTTGCCTCAAGTTTCGGGAAAATTACAAGCTTTCTTTTTTTTTTTCTTTGCACGAAGTTGTCATTAAATGATATATTGCTCGAACATGCCATGGGCATATGTGAAATTACACCCCAAAATACATTCTGCTGCTTCTCCGCATATGGGGATACCACATGTGTGGGACTTTTTGGGAGCCTAGCCGTGTACAGGACCCCAAAAACCAATCACCGCCTTCAGGCTTTCTAAGGGTGTAAAATGGTGATTTCACTGCTCACTAGCTATCACAGTTTCGGAGGCCATGAAATGCCCAGATAGCACAAAAACCCCCAAATGACCATATTTTGGAAAGTAGACACCCCAAGGTATTTGCTAAGAGGAATGGTGAGTATTTTGCATCTCTAGTTTGTTTTGGAAAAGGAAATGATTGGTGGGCGATAAATCGCGCTGCAATCACGTCAAAATCACAACGCGCAAAGCTTGCCGCTCAAAAAGGAGCAGGAGCTTCTTTTGGGTGACAGCATAGCATGTTGCAATTTTGCCCACCAATCGAGGCAAAATCGCACCGCGATTGGGGTGCCATTAATAAGTAATGGCATCGCAATTGCATCCCAGGTTTTGCCCCGATTCTGAATTCGCAGGCAGAATCATAGCTATTCCACCTGTGATTCCAAATGCCTAAGGGTTGAATGGAGCCTTAGGCTCTATTCACAAAGCTAAGAGCTTTACATCCTTTGATCTGTCGGGGTCCATTCACACTAAGAATTGCATGTGAATCGCACAGGATCCCATTACATGTTCCTGTGCGTTTTGCATGCAGTTCTGTGCAGTGAAATTTCTGAAATTGCACTGCACCCCACCAAAAGTACTTTTGGAAACGCACTACAAACAGATCATATGATACTTAGGTACCATGCGATCTGGTGTGGGCAAACGCACTGCATTTGCGACCTGCATTTGGGGTGTCATTAATTTTGCTCTGATACCCGCTGCAGATCGCAAGGACAGTGCGATTGCACAGAATGCAGGTTCCCTGCACAACATTTTAGTATGAATGGGCCCTAAACCAGGTGGACGAGCAGCAGCTGCAATCCGATCAGGTGCAGCCACTGTTCAGGATTTTTGGCAGCCTCGGGGGGCCAGCTATCAGAATACAGTAGCTGTCAGGGGAGATTTGTGCTGTGAAGGAGTTACAACACTTTTTCTGGTTTGGCCCCTTTGAAATGGACGGCACCTAAATCAGATAAGCATTGCAACAATTGTTGTGGAAGGTCCGACATGTGCACCAAAATTCAGATAGTTCTTATTTCTGGCACTTTGAGAATCTGTCTCTATGGTTGGAACAGATTAAAACAATTGCCGTCAGTTCTCAGACACGCAAATATGTAGTAGAGAAGACCAACTGAGAGTTGGCATACAGAGGGACACCAGTGCTCAGAATAGGCATTGTGTACTGGGAAACTGTCATGAATGTGACAGCTTTCTGCACAGGGCTTGTGGTTGCTAGGATGCTGGCAGCCACTGGCTTCCTAGCAATGGTTGGCTTGGTCCGCAGCTGAATGTACAGTAAAAGGCAAGGATGCTAGATTAGATCATTACCCAAATATGGCATTGACCATGTTTGATAGTGATCTGAATCTCCCAGCTGGCAGCTGAATGGGGTGGGGGATGTAACTTGGTTTGCTTTGACAGCTGCAACAGCTAATGGCATCTTAGCAACCATTCATACTGTGCTACTGTGACTGAACATGAATTGAGTTGAGAAGTGTCTGCGGTATGGACGCTCCAAGTGCTATCCCCCCACCATGCCTCTGAGGAGCGACAGCTGGTGAGAATCAGTAGACCAGCAGCAGCTGTCAGATTTATACTCTTTACAAATCAATGGCCAGCGCTGCCATTGTTGGTATGTGACCACTCATCTGGTTATATGCAAATAGAGCCTCTGACCGACCCTGAACACAGACAGTGTCAAGGGCTGGAGTTACTGTGGAGTTCCAGCCGCATACATAATGATTGCAGCTAATCGGCCAGTTTGCACGTGGCCATAACATAGAGCAGTAATGGCGAACCTTGGCACCCCAGATGTTTTGAAACTACAATTCCCATGATGCTCATGCACTCTGCAGTTTAGTTAAGCATCATGGGAAATGTAGTTCCAAATCATCTGGGGTGCGAAGGTTCGCCATCACTGGCATAGAGTGTTGCTGCGTCCAGAGGTGGGGTTGCAAAGTAGATATTTGCCAGCACACCAAGAATCGCCACAAAGTGGCGTCCAAACGGGTAGTTTAACCACTTGACGACCGCCTCACGCCGATGTACGTCGGCAAGGTGGCACGGACAGGCAAAATCACGTACAGGGTACGTGATTTGCCTTCCGCGGGTGGGGGGACCGATCGGTCCCCCCCCCGGTGCCCGAGGCGGTCGCCATTTCTTCCCGGGCGATCAAAGGTCAGGGGGAGGCCATCCATTGTTGGCCACCCCCTCCCGATCGCTCCCGGCGAATGAAAATGCTTCCTTCCCTCTGTAATGTAAACAGAGGGAAAGGAAGTGATGTTATCTCTCCTTGAGCCGGTCTTTTCGTCGCCGCGCCGAGGAGAGAAGACATCAAGTAAGTCTGCACAACACTACACTAACAGTAGAACACGCCAGGCACACTTGTCACCCCCCATCACCCCCCGATCACCCCCTGATCACCCCCCTGTACCCCCTGTCACTCTGACACCAATAGCATTTTTTTTTTTTTTTGCATTGGTGTCAGTTTGTGTCAGTTAAAAGTTTTAGGGCAGTTAGGTTAGCCCCCTTTAGGTCTAGGGTACCCCCCTTAGGTCCAGGGTACCCCCCTAACCCCCCCTAATAAAAGTTAACCCCTTGATTACCCCCCGTCACCAGTGTCGCTAAGCGATCGTTTTTCTGATCGCTGTATTAGTGACACAGGTGACGCTAGTTTAGGGAGGTAAGTATATAGGTTCGCTGTCAGTGTTTTATAGCGACAGGGACCCCCATATACTACCTGCTAAAGGTTTTAACCCCCTGATTGCCCCCTAGTTAACCCTTTCACCAGCGATCACCGTATAAGTGTTACGGGTGACGCTGGTTAGATAGTTTGTTTTTTGTAGTTTATTACAGTTTATTATAGTTTTAGGGCACCCGCCGTTTATTACCCTATAAAGGTTTAACCCCCTAATTGCCCGGCGGTGATAGATTTATAGTTTTTAGGATCTGATAAGGTCTGCGTCGCCCCAGGCAGCGTCAGGTTAGCGCCAGTACAGCTAAAACCCACGCACGCAGCATACACCTCCCTTAGTGCTATAGTATCTGAACGGATCGATATCTGATCCGATCAGATCTATACTCCCCAGCAGTTTAGGGTTCCCTGAAACGCAGTGTTAGCGGGATCAGCCCAGATACCTGCTAGCACCTGCGTTTTGCTCCTCGGCCCAGCCCTGCCCAGCCCACCCAAGTGCAGTATCGATCGATTACTGACACTTACAAAACACTAAGCACACATAACTGCAGCGGTCGCAGAGTCAGGCCTGATCCCTGCGATCGCTAACAGTTTTTTGGTAGCGTTTTGATACAGTCGCCAACAGTCAGGAGCTTTTTTGCCTGTGAGTCTCACTAGTGTACCCCTAAATTTAGAGGCCAAAATGGCAAATCCAAGGTACACTAGTGAAGAGGCCTACAGGATTCTGAGCATGACAGATAGTGAAGAGGAAGTCACTCATCTGTCAAGTTCAGGCTCAGAATACGAACCTGTAGAGGACAGCGGCTCCATGACAGATAGCTCTGACGACAGAGTTGTGGTCCCTGCTAGGGTCAGGCGTACCAGACCCCGAACTTATGCTGTCCTTGAAGTGCAAGAACCGCAGGGCTCTCGTATGGAGCAGAGCAGTACTAGCGCCGCTACTCCTTCTGGTGAACTGGCAAGCACCAGCGGCCTAGTACACCCTGGTCGTACATCCAGCACTGCAGTATCACGTGGTGACGTGGCGAGTCCCATAAGTGCAGTTCAAGCTGGCGAGGTGGCAAGCAGTAGTAGTGTCCTGCTGCCACCAAGAAGACAAAGACAGGCCCGTCGTGCCCATAGTGCCCTTCCTGCTGCATTGGCCAATCCGAATTGGGAACCTTCCACTTCTGCAGCACCCGTACTTCCCCCTTTCACTGGCCAACCCGGAATTCAGGTGGAAACAGTTGACTTTATGCCACTGGATTTTTATTCACTGTTTTTCACCGAAGATCTCTATAGATCTATTGTGGACCAAAGCAATTTGTACGCTGGTCAACACATCGCCACTATGCCCCAGTCCACCCTTGCCAGAGATTGGAGACCAATTACGGTCTCCGAATTTAAGACCTTTCTGGGCCTTTCCCTCCTCATGGGGTTGAATAAAAAGAGTAAGTTGTGGTCATATTGGTCCACTGACCCAATTTACCATTCATCCTTGTTCTCTGCTTCCATGGCCAGGGCACGATACGAGCAGATTTTGCGGTTCATGCACTTCAACGACAATGAACTCTGTCGTCCTCGTGGAGACCCTGCATACGATCGGCTCTACAAAATTCGGCCCCTCGTAAACCACTTCAACCAACGTTTTGCAGACTTGTTTACCCCCCATCAAGTTGTCTGCGTTGATGAGTCCCTGATTAAGTTTTCTGGCCGCTTGTCATTCAAACAGTACCTTCCCAGCAAGCGTGCCAGATACGGGGTCAAGATGTATAAGCTCTGTGACAGGGCCACAGGCTATACATATAGATTTATGGTTTACGAGGGAAGAGATAGTCACGTAGAGCCGACAAACTGCCCTGACTACATAGGAAGCGCTGGCAAGATAGTGTGGGACTTGGTGTCACCCTTATTCGGAAAGGGGTACCACTTGTACGTGGACAATTATTATACGAGCGTGCCACTTTTTAGTCACTTGTTTGATCAGCAGATTGGAGCATGTGGCACCGTGCGACCTAATCGCCGGGGCTTTCCCCAGCGGCTTGTAGATTCCCGTCTTAGGCTGGGGGAGAGAGCCTGCTTGAAGTATAATAATTTGCTCGCTATGAAGTGGAGGGATAAGAAGAATGTTTTCGTTCTCACCTCCCTTCATGCAGACACGACGACCCAAATTTCTACGGCGACTGGTGTTGTGGAGAAACCCCTCTGTGTCCACGAATACAACCTTAATATGGGAGGGGTGGACCTCAACGACCAGTTGTTGGCGCCGTACTTAGTTGCCCGTAAGGCCAGACGCTGGTACAAAAAAGTGTCTGTATACTTATTTCAATTGGCTTTGCTGAATGCTCATGTGCTATACAGAGCTTCAGGACGGACTGGATCCTTCCTTAAATTCCAGGAAGAGATCGTCAGAGCCCTTCTGTTTCCAGACGGTGCTCTACCTCACCTTCCCCAACCAAATGCAGTAAGCCGGCTGCATGAGCGGCATTTTATTTATGCCATCCCGAGTACCCCTACCCAACGAGCCCCCCAAAAAAGATGTCGTGTCTGCAGCAAGCGCGGATTTAGGCGTGACACCCGGACTTATTGTCCCTCCTGTCCTGGCAATCCTGGTCTTTGCATGGGTGAATGCTTTGAACGCTACCATACATTAGTTGAGTATTAGCGTAGGGTTCAGCACTGCACAGACTAGGCACACTAACACAGGGTCTCCCAAGATGCCATTGCATTTTGAGAGACCCAAACCTGGAACAAAAGTTACAAAAGTTAAAAGTTACTAAAAAAAAGTGTAAAAAAATAAAATTAAAAAAAATTAAAAAAAATAAAAACACAAAAAAAAATATAAAATAAAAAAACCAAAAATAGTTGTTGTTTTATTGTTCTCTCTCTCTCTATTCTCTCTCTATTGTTCTTCTCTTTTTTACTCTATTCTATTCTGCAATGTTTTATTGTTATTATGTTTTACCATGTTTCCTTTTCAGATTTTTCATACTTTACCGTTTACTGTGTTTTGTTGGTAACCATTTTATTGTTTTCAGGTACGCCATTCAGTTGCAGCGCAGATTTATTTATCTTGACAGCAACAGCGTTTGCTCCCACGATATATAAAGCCGTGACTCCAACGCTGTCGGAGGTGATTTCACCACCACAGTTACATACTTCAGCATATATGCCGAAGCATGGGGGCAGAAGTGGGTGGAGGAGCGATTTGCTCCTGCCTTTTGCGGGAGGATGCCCCCATGCTTCGGCATATATATATTTTAGGCACAGGTTGCGTTAAATGTTTTATTTTTTACTATTTTTTTTTTTTGTATTTGCTTTGCAGGTATGGTAAGTCTTACTGTTATACTGTAATGTTGCTTTGTTTTATTGTTAACCATCATTTGCTTAGCAGGTACGCCATTCAGTTGCAGCGTGGATTTATTTATCTTGACAGCAACAGCGTTTGCTCCCACGATATATAAAGCCGTGACTCCAACGCTGTCGGAGGTGATTTCACCACCACAGTTACATACTTCAGCATATATGCCGAAGCGTGGGGGCAGAAGTGGGTGGAGGAGCGATTTGCTCCTGCCTTTTGCGGGAGGATGCCCCCATGCTTCGGCATATATATATTTTAGGCACAGGTTGCGTTAAATGTTTTATTTTTTACTATTTTTTTTTTTGTATTTGCTTTGCAGGTATGGTAAGTCTTACTGTTATACTGTAATGTTGCTTTGTTTTATTGTTAACCATCATTTGCTTAGCAGGTACGCCATTCAGTTGCAGCGCGGATTTATTTATCTTGACAGCAACAGCGTTTGCTCCCACGATATATAAAGCCGTGACTCCAACGCTGTCGGAGGTGATTTCACCACCACAGTTACATACTTCAGCATATATGCCGAAGCGTGGGGGCAGTAGTGGGTGGAGGAGCGATTTGCTCCTGCCTTTTGCGGGAGGATGCCCCCATGCTTCGGCATATATAAATGGTGCATGTATGCCCATCATTAGAAGTGGGTGGATGAAGGGAGGTATTCTAATGGTGGGCATACCCACCGATCAATATCTTTTTTTCGTTCAGCCCACAGGCTGCATGAAAAAAAAGTTTACAATATATGCCTAACAAGGACCAGCAACGTACTGGTATGTTGCTGGACTTTGAGTGGTTATACCAGAATGATGCCTGCAGGTTTAGGTATCATCTTGGTATCATTCTTTTCAGCCAGCGGTCGGCTTTCATGTAAAAGCAATCCTAGCGGCTAATTAGCCTCTAGACTGCTTTTGCAAGCAGTGGGAGGGAATGCCCCCCCCTCCCCCACCGTCTTCCGTGTTTTTCTCTGGCTTTCCTGTCCCAACAGGGAACCTGAGAATGCAGCCGGTGATTCAGCCAGCTGGCCACAGAGCTGATCGGAGACCAGAATGGCTCCAAACATCTCTATGGCCTAAGAAACCGGAAGCTACGAGCATTTCATGACTTAGATTTCGCCGAATGTAAACAGCGCCATTGGGAAATTGGGAAAGCATTTTATCACACCGATCTTGGTGTGGTCAGATGCTTTGAGGGCAGAGGAGAGATCTAGGGTCTAATAGAGCCCAATTTTTTAAAAAAAGAGTACCTGTCACTACCTATTGCTATCATAGGGGATATTTACATTCCCTGAGATAACAATAAAATTAATTAAAAAAAAATAAAAATGAAAGGAACAGTTTAAAAATAAGATAAAAAAGCAAAAAAATAATAAAGAAAAAAAAAAAAAAAGCACCCCTGTCCCCCCCTGCTCTCGCGCAAAGGCGAACGCAAGCGTCGGTCTGGCGTCAAATGTAAACAGCAATTGCACCATGCATGTGAGGTATCACCGCGAAGGACAGAACGAGGGCAGTAATTTTAGCAGTAGACCTCCTCTGTAAATCTAAAGTGGTAACCTGTAAAGGCTTTTAAAGGCTTTTAAAAATGTATTTATTTTGTCGCCGCTGCGCGTTTGTGCGCAATTTTAAAGCATGTCATGTTTGGTATCCATGTACTCGGCCTAAGATCATCTTTTTTATTTCATCAAACATTTGGGCAATATAGTGTGTTTTAGTGCATTAAAATTTTAAAAAGTGTGTTTTTTCCCCCAAAAATGCGTTTGAAAAATCGCTGCGCAAATACTGTGTGAAAAAAAAATATGAAACACCCACCATTTTAATCTGTAGGGCATTTGCTTTAAAAAAATATATAATGTTTGGGGGTTCAAAGTAATTTTCTTGCAAAAAAAAATTATTTTTTTATGTAAACAATAAGTGTCAGAAAGGGCTTTGTCTTCAAGTGGTTAGAAGAGTGGGTGATGTGTGACATAAGCTTCTAGATGTTGTGCATAAAATGCCAGGACAGTTCAAAACCCCCCCAAATGACCCCATTTTGGAAAGTAGACACCCCAAGCTATTTGCTGAGAGGCATGTCGAGTCCATGGAATATTTTATATTGTGACACAAGTTGCGGGAAAGAGACAAATCTTTTTTTTTTTTTTTTTTTTTTTGCACAAAGATGTCACTAAATGATATATTGCTCAAACATGCCATGGGAATATGTGAAATTATACCCCAAAATACATTCTGTTGCTTCTCCTGAGTATGGGGATACCACATGTGTGGGACTTTTTGGGAGCCTAGCCGCGCACGGGACCCCGAAAAACAAGCCCCGCCTTCAGGCTTTCTAAGGGCGTAAATTTTTGATTTCACTCTTCACTGCCTAGCACAGTTTCGGAGGCCACGGAATGCCCAGATGGCACAACCCCCCCCCAAATGACCCCATTTTGGAAAATAGACACCCCAAGCTATTTGCTGAGAGGTATAGTGAGTATTTTGCAGACCTCACTTTTTGTCACAAACTTTCGAAAATTGAAAAAAGAAAAAAAAAATACATTTTTCTTGTCTTTCTTCATTTTCAAAAACAAATGAGAGCTGCAAAATACTCACCATGCCTCTCAGCAAATAGCTTGGGGTGTCTACTTTCCAAAATGGGGTCATTTGGGGGGGGTTTTTGCCATCTTGGCATTTTATGGCCTTCAAAACTGTGATAGGCAGTGAGGAGTGGAATCACAACTTAACGCCCTTAGAAATCCTGAAGCCGGTGCTTGGTTTTCGGGGCCCCGTATGCGGCTAGGCTCCCAAAAAGTCCCACACATGTGGTATCCCCATACTCAGGAGAAGCAGCAGAATATATTTTGGGGTGTAATTCCACATATGCCCATGGCATGTTTGAGCAATATATCATTTAGTGACAACTTTGTGCAAAAAAAAAAAAAAAAAAATTGTCACTTTCCCGCAACTTGTGTCAAAAAATAAAATATTCCATGGACTCAACATGCCTCTCAGCAAATAGTTTGGGGTGTCTACTTTCCAAAATGGGGTCATTTGGGGGGGTTTTGTGCCATCTTGGCATTTTATGGCCTTCAAAACTGTGATAGGTAGTGAGGAGTCAAATCACAACATTATGCCCTTGGAAATCCTGAAGGCGGTGCTTGGTTTTCGGGGCCCCGTATGCGGCTAGGCTCCCAAAAAGTCCCACACATGTGGTATCCCCATACTCAGGAGAAGCAGCTAAATGTATTTTGGGGTGCAATTCCACATATGCCCATGGCCTGTGTGAGAAATATATCATTTAGTGACAACTTTGTGCAAAAAAAAAAAAAATTGTCACTTTCCCGCAACTTGTGTCAAAAAAGAAAGTATTCCATGGACTCAACATGCCTCTCAGCAAATAGCTTGGAGTGTCTACTTTCCAAAATGGGGTCATTTGGGGGGGTTTTGTGCCATCTGGGCATTTTATGGCCTTCAAAACTGTGATAGGTAGTGAGGAATGAAATCAAAAATTTATGCCCTTAGAAATCCTGAAGGCGGTGATTGGTTTTCGGGGCCCCGTACGCGGCTAGGCTCCCAAAAAGTCCTAAACATGTGGTATCCCCATACTCAGGAGAAGCAGCAGAATGTATTTTGGGGTGTAATTCCACATATGCCCATGGCATGTTTGAGCAATATATCATTTAGTGACAACTTTGTGCAAAAAAAAAAAAAAAAAAAAAAAAAGTGTTACTTTCCCGCTACTTGTGTCAAAATATAAAATATTCCATGGACTCAACATGCCTCTCAGCAAATAGTTTGGGGTGTCTACTTTCCAAAATGGGGTCATTTGGGGGGGTTTTGTGCCATCTTGGCATTTTATGCCCTTCAAAACTGTGATAGGTAGTGAGGAGTCAAATCACAACATTATGCTCTTAGAAATCCTGAAGGCGGTGCTTGGTTTTCGGGGCCCCGTATGCGGCTAGGCTCCCAAAAAGTCCCACACATGTGGTATCCCCATACTCAGGAGAAGCAGCTAAATGTATTTTGGGGTGCAATTCCACATAAGCCCATGGCCTGTGTGAGAAATATATCATTTAGTGACAACTTTGTGCAAAAAAAAAAAAAATCGTCACTTTCCCGCAACTTGTGTCAAAAAAGAAAGTATTCCATGGACTCAACATGCCTCTCAGCAAATAGCTTGGAGTGTCTACTTTCCAAAATGGGGTCATTTGGGGGGGTTTTGTGCCATCTGGGCATTTTATGGCCTTCAAAACTGTGATAGGTAGTGAGGAATGAAATCAAAAATTTATGCCCTTAGAAATCCTGAAGGCGGTGATTGGTTTTCGGGGCCCCGTACGTGGCTAGGCTCCCAAAAAGTCCCACACATGTGGTATCCCCATACTCAGGAGAAGCAGCTGAATGTATTTTGGGGTGCAATTCCACATAGGCCCATGGCCTGTGTGAGCAATATATCATTTAGTGACAACTTTTTGTAAATATTTTTTTTTTTTTTTTTGTCATTATTCAATCACTTGGGACAAAAAAAATAAATATTCAATGGGTTCTACATGCCTCTCAGCAATTTCCTTGGGGTGTCTACTTTCCAAAATGGGGTCATTTGGGGGGGTTTTGTACTGCCCTGCCATTTTAGCACCTCATGAAATGACATAGGCAGTCATAAACTAAAAGCTGTGTAAATTCCAGAAAATGTACCCTAGTTTGTAGACGCTATAACTTTTGCGCAAACCAATAAATATACGCTTATTAACTTTTTTTTTACCAAAGACATGTGGCCGAATAAATTTTGGCCTAAATGTATGACTAAAATTGAGTTTATTGGATTTTTTTTATAACAAAAAGTAGAAAATATCATTTTTTTTCAAAATTTTCGGTCTTTTTCCGTTTATAGCGCAAAAAATAAAAACGGCAGAGGTGATCAAATACCATCAAAAGAAAGCTCTATTTGTGGGAAGAAAAGGACGCAAATTTCGTTTGGGTACAGCATTGCATGACCGCGCAATTAGCAGTTAAAGCGACGCAGTGCCAAATTGGAAAAAGACCTCTGGTCCTTAGGCAGCATAATGGTCCGGGGCTCAAGTGGTTAATGCATGATCACACCACAAGAAAAGTGCAACGTTTCAGAGTCACGCAGGACGCCTTTGTCAGACATGTGATAAACGTGGGGTAACAGTGAAAAGAATTTAAATAACCATCAACCATTTAGAAAAGAAAGAAAACCAGAGCTCCTCCCACCCCCAGATAAGTATGATGTCACAAATCCTGCCAAAAAGACTCAAAAAGTTAGCATAATTACACAGATTCAAAAAACGTATGAGAAGAAGGGGTTTACACAAAAAAGCACTGACACTACCTGTGTATTGTCATATAGGATTTGATATTGTGGATCCTGAGTCACTGTAGGGACGGGCCCATTGCTAGGGAACATCAATATGCATCGCACAATCTACATATTGATCTGCGCCACTGCAGGGATCAGTGGTTGCACATCACAATCGCGCATGCGCAATGCGGCGGAAGTAACCAGGCAATGGGGATGCTGTAGGGCCGCCGATGCCATGGAGATGCATGACATTGGCAAACCCTGGCCTGACACAGATCGGCACCCGTGTGGGGTAAATGTTTGCAGGTCAGCTCAGATTACAGCAGTCATCACCGGCTGCCCGTGCATGATGCGGCGGCGGTGACCAAGTAACAGGGGGCGCTGCAGTGTCGGGGCTGCGGATGTCATGGAAACGGATGATGCCGGCTGGCCCCGCCCATCTAGGCAGATAAAATAAAAATAAATATAAAAATAATACTAATAATAAATATAAATAAAAAAAAGAAACAGGGAAAAAGAAGGAAAAGAAAAAAAGAGGAAAAGAAAGTGAGGAGGCAGAGAATTGGGGGGAGGGGGGGAACAAATGGGAGAGGGGGGGGGAGAAGAAGTAAAGAGAAGGGAGGGAGGAAAAGGGGAAACAAAAGGGAAGGGAGAGAGGAAAAGGGGAAAGGGGGGGGGAGCTCAGAACCTGGCTGCAGAGGTAGGGTTGCACGCCCAGTGATTGGAGCAAACTATCTGCACACTATTGTCTGTACGAATGTAGCCTAATTATGTTGTGGATATTCTATATGGGATTCATGTGAATAAATCCATATGTGTTCAGCTGCTTAGTATAGGAAAAGGCACAGGGTGAGCTTTTTTTCCTGCTGCACAGTGACTTTTTTTCTTATAAAAGCGGATCATTGTAAGCAATCCTGTCAGTGGTAAATGGTTTGTCTCAACCCTCCAACTGCTACATTGGCAGGACAGCTCGTTCTTCTTGAAAAACATCAGACTTACTGGTTCACCAGGTCAGAATAAAGCAAATGCAAACTAATGCAGCCCCCACATTTAAGAATTGGTAAGCTGCAATATAATAAATGTGTGGTTTTTGGTTTAACCATTTGCCGACCGCGGCACGCCGATGTACGTCATTAGAACAGCATGGGTGGGCAAATGGGCGTACCTGTACATCCCTCCCTCCCCCCGGGTCCGCAGTGGTCGGATTCGTTAGAGGACCGATCAGTCCTCAGGTCCCGGCCAATGTTTTCTGGCCTGGACCTGCTGATCGGTCCTAAGGAATGGAAACCTTCCCCTGTCACAGACGGGGGGAAGTGATGTCGTCTCTCCTCGTGGAGTCTTTTCAATTCCAGTGAGAGGAGAGAAGACGTCTTACCGTGAGTTGCACCAACACTACACTAACACAGTACACATAGGTACACTTTCCACCCTCCGATTGCCCCCAGTTAACCCCTTCACTCCCTGTCAGTGTCACTGTGTCACCAATTGCAGTTTTCAGATTTTTCACTGATCACTGCATAGGTGTCATCTGTGACTGAAATGTTAGGGCAGTTAGTAGTAGGCCCCATTAGGTCTAGGGTAACCCCCTAAACCCCCCTAATAAAGGTTTAACCCCTTTATCACCCCCCAGTTAACCCTTTCACCCCCTGTCACCAGTGTTACTAATCAATCTCTTTTCTGATCGCCGTATTTGTGTCACGGGTGACGCTAGTTAGCCAGTTAGATGATTAGTTTCACCGTCAGGTCTTTATAGTGTCAGGTACCCCCGTATGTTACCTAATAAAGGTTTTAACCCCCTGATTTCCCCCTAGTTAACCCTTTCACCCCCTATCACCAGTGATCACTGTATTAGTGTTACGGGTGACACTGGTTAGTTAGTTTATTTATTATAGCATCAGGGCACCCGCCGTATATTACCCAATAAAGGTTTAACCCCCTGATTGCCCGGCGGGTGATATCAGCTAGGTTTTAGCGTCAGTCAGGGTCTGCGTCGCCCCAGGCAGCGTCAGATTAGTGCCAGTAGCGCTAACACCCACACCATACACCTCCCTTAGTAGTATAGTGTCTGAACGGATCGATATCTTTGATCTGATCAGAACTATATTAGCATGCCCAATAGTTTAGGGTTCCCAAAAACGCAGAGTTAGCGGAATCAGCCCAGATACCTGCTAGCACCTGCATTTAGCCCCTCCGCCCAGCCCACCTACCCAAGTGCAGTATCGACTGATCACTGTCACTTACAAAAACACAACACATATAACTGCAGCATTTGCAGAGTCAGGCCTGATCCCTGCGAACGCTAATGCCTTGTGCACACGATATGATTTTCCGACGGAAAATGTGTGATAGGACCTTGTTGTCAGAAATTCCGACCGTGTGTAGGCTCCATCACACATTTTCCATAGGAATTTCCGACACACAAAGTTTGAGAGCTTGCTATAAAATTTTCCGACAACAAAATCCGTTGTCGGAAATTCAGATCGTGTGTACACAAATCCGACGCACAAAATAAAAAATTGCATTTGAAAAATGCAAATACTGCCTGACATAAAGATACAACAACCACTATTTTATTCTCTAGGGCTTCTGTTTATAACATACACATATATATATATGTTAGTATATATATATATTGCTAGTGTTTTTCTAGCAATAAAAAAAAAATGTGATGGTTACATGTAGGAAAGAAAGTTAGAACAGGTCTGGGAGGGAGGGAAGGGGTTAAAAAGGAAGCAGATGTCCTGATCCGGTGTCCTATCGTATTCTGTCCGCTATCGGATAGTGTCCGCTCTCTACTGCGCAAGCGCAGCTGGCCCATCGCATAGTGTCCGCTCTCTACTGCGCAAGCGCAGCGGGACACTCCGAAAATAGCCGAAATTAAACAGCTGAGCTGGGCACAGCTTAGCGCATGCGCACTTTAAACCATATTATGTCACATGCCCCCGCACCGCACGCTCACGAGGCCGTTGCGTGCTTAAAAAAAGTGCATGTTTAAGGGCGCTTACATTAATGTTTACGGGCGGATACTTCTATAATAAGCCCGCTAATAAGGGTGGATACTTGTATAATAAGGGCATGTTTAAGGGCGGATACTTGTATAATAAGGGCATCGGGAGCGTGCGGGAGCCTGTGACTGAATGTAAAAGGCATTGCGCAGGCGCCGTTTAGACTTGTTCCTCAGCTGTTCTTCTTCGGAGACTTTCGGCGTCTCCTTTGTCCTCCTTACTGCGCAAGCGCGGCGCCTGCGCAGTACGGAGCGGACACTATTTGATGGGGGGACAGTTTTCGTCAGAACACCGGCTGTCCTTTCCTAGGACCTTCCGGCAGGACAAAAAGGCAGTCAGTCTTCCGAAAAGGAGCTGCCATCTTTAAGTAAACTTTGATCGCCCTCACCACATCAAGCGAGTGAAGCAACCTTTCCTCCCTAGTTTTAGGGTTTGGAAGGTAAAATGATATCCTGATTCAAATGAAAATTGGAAACCACCTTTGGTAAAAAATCCGGATGAGGGCGCATGACCACTCTGTCCTGATGAAGAATCAAAAAAGGTTCTTTGCAAGAAAGGGCGGCCAATTCTGACACCCTTCTAGCCGATGTTATAGCCACCAAAGAAAAAAATAATTTCCTGGCCAATAGGACAAAAGGAATATGCCTAATAGGTTCAAACGGTTGATTCTGTAAGGCTGATAGCACCAAATTTAGGTCCCGGGGCATATAGGTGGTTTAACCGGCGGCCTCAGGTGCGTTACTCCTTTGACAAAGGTTCATACCAAAGAATGGGATGCAATTGGTCTTTGGAAAAAGAACGATAAGGCTGAAATCTGTCCTTTAATTGTCCCCAAAGCCAGCTTCAAGTCTACTCCCGCTTGAAGAAAGACAAGAACTCTCCCAATCGTAAACTTACGAGGGTTACACTTCCTCCCCTCATACCAGGAAATGTATGACTTTCAGACTCTATAGTAAATAGTTCTAGAAACTGACTTTCTAGCATTTATCAGAGTAGACAAGACTGAACCCGTAATACCATGATCTTTCAATACTCTGGTCTCAATAGCCATGCCATCAAATTCAGCAACCGTAAGAAAGATGGAATATGGGTCCTTGAGACAACAGGTCTGGACAGCACGGAAGGGCCAATGGGTCCCCCACTGCCAACTTCACAACCTCCGTGTACCAGGATCTCCGGGGCCATGCTGGGGCTACCAGGATCACTGGCTTTCGTTCCTCCTGTATTCTGCGTAGTAAGTGTGGCAGAATTTGGATTGGAGGGAAAGCATATATCAGAGAATACTGATCCCAAGGAACTACTAATGCGTCTGTCCTGACAGCAAGCGGATCCTTGGTTCTGGGTACAAACTTGTCCAGTTTGGTATTGAATCTGGATGCCAGCAGATCCACATCTGGGGTCCCCCAGTGTTGGCAGATCTGTAGAAAAACTTCGGGATGCAGGGACCATTCCCCTGGCAACAATTTTTGGCGACTTAGGAAGTCTGCCTGCCACCCCCCGGTATAAACACTGCCGAAAGAAACGGCACATGCTTTTCTGCCCAAGTGAATATTTGATTTACTTCTCTTTGGGCTGCCCGGCTCCTGGTACCTCCCTCGTGGTTGATATATGCCACTACCGTGGAGTTGTCGGACTGGACTCGGAACAGGAAGACCCCGCAACCTGGATGTCCAGAAGCGCAGAGCCAGACGAGCTGCCCGAATCTCAAATAGATTGATGGGCAAGGTCTTTTCTGCCTGGGACCATACTCCCTGGACAGATGCCTATTCCAGGACTGCTCCCCAGCCAAGACGACTGGCGTCTGTAGTTACCATTCTCCAGGCTGCTGGTGGAAAAGATTTTCCCTTTCTCAAATTTCTGGTTCTTAACCACCAAGAGAGGTTCCATTGTACCTTGAGAGATAGAACCATAGGATGCTCGAAGGTTCGAGCAGACCTGTCCCAGGCTTCCAGAATACTGTTCTGGAACACCCTGGAGTGGAACTGTGCATATGGAATTGCGTTGAAGGATGACACCATCTTGCCCAGCAACCTCATGCACAGCCCAATAGACGGTCTTGGTTCTTTTTTCACCCTCTGGACGAGTTCCACTATGGAAACAATCTTTAAGGGGGATAAAAACACCCTTTCTTGGGCGGTGTCCAAGACCAGACTCAGATACACCAAGACTTGAGTCGGACAAAGGGCTGATTTGTCTACATTTAGAATCCAAGCTAGGCATTGTAAAACCCGCACTGTTCTTGATACGTTTTGGATCAGGATGGGGCAAGAGCGATCCCTCAGGAGAAGATCGTCCAGATATCCTACCACAGAGATTTTCTGTGACCTTAGGGATGCCAACACCGGGGCCAGAATCTTTGTGAAAACCCTGGGGGCCGTGGCTAGACCGAATGGCAGTGCCACAAATTGAAAATGACGGCCCTCTACTGCGAAACGCAGAAACCTTTGATGTGGACTGAAGATTGGTACATGAAGGTACGCGTCCTTGATATCTATGGACGCTAAATAATCTCCTTGTCTCATAGTTCTTATTATTGAACGTGCAGACTACATACAGAAAGACCTGACGTTTACAAAGAGGTTGAGAGCCTTGAGGTCCAAAATGGGCCTTACCTCCCCATTTGGTTTCGGCACAGTGAAAAGGTTTGAATCTTTCTTTGTGCGGAACCTTGACAATTACCCCATGCTTCTGCAGATGCTGCAAAGCTAGGAACAGGCATTTCTTTTTCTCTGGATCCGACAGGACCCTTGAGTACAGAAAACGGTCTGGTGGAATTTCCCGGAACTCTATTCTGTAACCCTGTGTTACCGTGGAAATGACCCATCTGTCTTGGACCAGTTCTTCCTAGGCATCCAAAAACAGCCGAAGCCTGCCCCCCACCCGTGAGAGCGGGGGCACCCCTTCACAAGGTTGACTTGGAATTGGACTTGGCTGGCTTTTGGGTCCAGGGCTTCCTCTGACCCTGAGGTCTTTTAAACCCAGACGGCTGAGGCTGTCGATACCGCTTGGGGGAAGAAGCACTAGGCCCTGGAGCATTGGGAATTTTAAAGGAGGGTTGCTTACTTCTCCTTTTAATAGGAAGCAAGGCACTCTTTCCTCCTGAGATCTTTTGGATATATTTATCTAGATCCTCACCAAACAAGCATTCTCCATGGAATGGGAAAGCTGTGAGTAGCCTTTTGCATGGCGTCTCAGCAAACCAGTTCTTTAGCCACAAGACCCTGCGCATATGTATTGACAGCAACGCAAAACGAGACATCTGCTGGATTGAGTCTTTCAATGCGTCCACTGCAAAACATAAAGCATGAGGAAGCTCCGATAATTTCTCGGTAGGTTCCTTCTGGCAAGGTAGGTTTTTTATCAACCTTTAAAGTGATCTTTTAGGGATTGGCAAATCCCAATAGCTGCAACTGCTGGCTGAACTGCTGCACCAGCCACCGCAAAAAAGGCTTTTAATAAGGACTCTAGCTTTTTATCGGCCGGATCCTTAAATACCTGGGCATTATCCACTGGACAGGTTAAACTCTTATTAACTGAAGAAATGGCGACCAAAAGGTGTATCCCATTTCTTCCTGAACTTTTCCTCCATAGGATATAAGAGAGAAAACCTTTTTGGAGGTAAGTATATCCTGTCAGGATGATCCCAGTCTGCGTAAATCACCTGCTCCAATAATGGATGCAAAGGGAATGCTTGGGAACCTTTCTGCTGTTGCAGAGATCCCAAAGTAGAACAGGAGAGTCCAGACTCCTGAACCATGGGTAACTTAAACCCAACTCGTACCATTTCCGTCAGAGATTGGATAAACAATTTTTGGGAATGGGGGGCTGAAATTGGCTCCTCTGAACCGGAGTCCTCCGCTGAGGATTCTTCAGCCTCTCCTTCCTCCCTGTCTTTTATGTCCACCTCCTCCAAATCCTCTGCCCACTCTGGTTCCAGATCACCTGGACCCATCTGGCTATAAGAGTCCTGGTGCTCTAGTGATTCTCCACTTGTCCCGGGCTCAGGAGAGGGAGATCTATTACGCTTCTTCCCTCCCTGTGCTACAGAGGCATTCATACCAGCTATTTTGCCTTCAAGGCCCGCTAAGGCAGATACCAAATCATCCCTTGTAACATAAGCCGAAGCAGGAATATTGGTAGTGGCCACTATGCCTGACAAATGCAATGGCTCAGCCAGGCAGATGCCGCAGGTCTTTCAGAGGAGACTGAGGCTGCATCAGCATGGGGTTGGTCTCCTGTTTTCAAGGGAGGTACTCTTACCCCTGTGCTTGCCCTGCTCCCTGTAACTCGTTTTCTGGAAGACATCACTTACATACGAGGAAAAAAGTACTCCCCACAAGCTGTAACCAGTGTATCAACCTGTCGCAACTGTGTCCAAAAACCCTCAGACTCACGTGCCCCAGTATCGCTCTGTGCTGTCCCAGCGAATGCCAGGAACTCCAGCTCTTATAAAGCCTAATTTGACAGTGCACTGGGCGCGTGAGCGCCCAAGCGAGCATCCGCGATGCGCACAGCAGCGGCGCATGCGCACACCGACAGTTCGCACACCAGGGGTGCACGCGCACACCAGGGGTGCACGCGCACACCGGTGACGCACACAGGACGCACACGTGGTGCATGCGCACCCCCGCGCATGCCCCGCCATTAGTGCACGCCATACCAGTCAATCTGTAACATCCAAGACACGAGTTACTGAGATTTTCCAGTGGAAACATTGAGGGAAATATATATTAAAATTCCCAGAGTGAGTACTCACTGTCCCAAGCAGCAGGGCCTGTTTTACCAGGCCCAATCTTCCCCCATCACGGCGGGTAGCGCCTCTGAGGACCTTCAAGGACTGGGTCCCCTATTCTTTGGGGTCCACACACTTGAACCTGTAAGGCACCCTTCTGGTTTACCTTGGGCAAGTTTGACCAGGAATACCAACTTAACAAGGGTCCAGTGCCATATAGGACACGTTGCAGGCAAAACCTCGCTCTTGAACCGAGGCTCGGGTACCATCAACTTTAGCTTTCTTATGCCATCCGAATGGATCCGATTATAACGTCCTCACTGGGACATCATTGAAGAATTCTGAAGAGCTTCAACAGCCATGACCATCACCTTCAAGACACTGGTGAAAAAACTGAGGTACTTCCTGTATAGGAGGGGTTATATGGGAGGAACCGTCCTACTATTGGTTGCCAGTGTCCAATCACCTAAAGGTAGCGTATAACCCAAATAGTCATTATTATGGTGCTCTATGCCCCGCGATGTATGATAAAGAAATGGCAGTGTAGGTTCCTCCTTTTTCCTTCTTTTGTCTGTCACTGTTATATCAAACAGAAAGCAAGGGCTTCCTTGTAGAGTGTATGTGTCAGTAACAGAGCTTTTTTAAGCGGGAACATGGGGGGGAATGCAGTTCTGGCACTTCCAGCACTGAATGTATGTAATGGCAAGGAGAGCTGGGGTGCACTGGAGGGTCTATTGATGCTGGCTGCTAAGGAATCTATTGTTGCTGGGGGGGTCTACTTGTTACTGGGTGCCTATTGTTGTTGGAAGGTCTGTTGTTGCTGGTGGGTGAGCTATGTGATCTATTGTTGCTGGTGGTTTATCTTTTGTTGCTGGGGGATCGTATGTTGCTGGGAGAGATCTACTGTTGAGGGAGGGCCTATTGTTGCTGGCTGCTGGAGAGTCTATTGATGCTGGCTGCTGGGAGATCTATTGTTGCTGTGGTAAATCTATTGTTGGAGGCATTTTTTTGTGGGGGGGGTTATTGTTATGGGGAGGATTTATTGTTGCTGGGGGATCTATTGTTATGGGGGTGTTTGGTTGTTGCTGGGGGGGGGGTCTATTGTTGCTGATTGCAGGGGATCTATTCCATTGCTTTTTCTATTGTTGCAGGGGATGATCTTTTGTTGCTGGGGCCCCTGTCCACTGTTGCTGATTGCAAGGATTTTATTTTACTGCTTTTCTTGTTATCATTAGCAAATTCCATACAAATTTCCTAGAACCAAAACATGTTCTGTGCTCTCCAAAAGGGGCAATACTGGGAGGTGGGTAGGGGGTTGAACTATAGGACAGTGCTTGAAAGGGGGGTAGGGGGCAGAGACAAGGGGTGACTCAGAGGAGGGATTTCTATTTTCTGAGAAAAAAAGCCCTGGTCAGTACAGGTACCCAACATAACATTCAGAGCCAAAGCACACCTTTATAACAATGTGATGTGCTCTGGCCACTGAAACTCATGTTGTGGAATATATTTCAATTAATGTTTTTGTACTCAAGAGTCCTGTTTTTGGCTTATCTGGTTCATATGTGCTGTATATGCTACATAATGCTCGCCAAAATCAAATTTGAGAAATGCCACCTAGTGAATCTCCACTAACAACAAAAATATGAAATCCAGTACAAAGAATTATATTTAAAAAGTAAATAATTCTTCCTCTCATTTGTTGAAATAAATGTCATATTACGTATTACGTAAGTACAGAACTGTCTTTTGAATGTCTTTGTAATTCAGTATGGTATAAAATAATCGTGCCAAGCATAGGCGTCGCCAGGGAGTGGCCATCGAGGCTGGAGCCCATAGCCCCAAGTCTCTTGCGTCCCTGCCTAACTAGCGGGTCACCACTCTTCCACCCTCACAGCCGGGCCACTTCAATGAGGGAGCGATGTGTGGCGGGGAGCAGAGAGATGACATCATCTCACTGCCCGCCACACACACACACTCTTCCGCCCTCACAGTGCGGGCCTCTTAAATGTCGGAGGTGTGGCGGATAGCAGAGAGATTACATCATCTCTCGCTGCCCGCCCCGCATCTCCGCTCTCCTGCCCTAACTAAATGGACCAGTGCTGCCAGCCTGCCACCAATGCAGCCACAATGCACATTTAGTGGCACTGGCTGGCATGGCAAGTGACAATCTGCAAATGGTGGCAGGTGACATGGCAGGTGACAATCTGCAAATGGTGGCAGGTGACAATCTGCAAATGGTGGCAAGTGACAATCTGCAAATGGTGGCAAGTGACAATCTGCAAATTGTGGCAGGTGACGTGGCAAGTGACAATCTACAAATGGTGGCAGGTGATGTGGCAAGTGACAATTTGCAAATGGTGGCAGGTGACATGGCAATCTGCAAATGGTGGCAGGTGATGTGGCAATCTGCAAATGGTGGCAAGTGACAATCTGCAAATGGTGGCAAGTGATGTGGCAAGTGACAATCTGCAAAGGGTGGCAAGTGACAATGTGCAAATGGTGGCAGGTGACGTGGCAAGTGACGATTTGCAAATGGTGGCAGGTGACACGGCAATCTGCAAATGGTGGCAAGTGATGTGGCAAGTGACAATCCACATCTGGTGACAGGCAACGGTGGCAAGTGACATGATGCATCTGGTGGCAGGAGATGTGGCAAGTGACATGCCCTGGGCTCCCACCGGCGTGCCCTCACCCCCAGGCCTGCAAAAAGGTTGGTGACCGCTGCTATGGGCTCTAGCCCCAGATCTTTTGCAGACTAGCAACGCTGGTGCCAAGTATCAAACTCCAGAAGATACACACTACAATTAATTTTCAAAGCTTCATCAAGTGATTGCAAAGTGTAAATGGGTTCTTTCATCAGATCTTTCAACAGATTTTTAGACATCAGAACCATTTTAAAAACTGGCAAAGCATACTTTAAAACTATGATGCTAATTAATGAAACCATTAATTATTCCATTATCTTATGAAATCTTCCTATTTTCTCCACTTACTGTACTTGTAGATGTTTGCTTATTTCCCACTTCGATAATATTGTAGCAGCTAAGAAATAATCAAAGGAATTAAACTAATTTGCTGTAATCAAGATACATCAAAATGAATAAGAATTAAATAAAAATATAACAAAATAGCACATTACCTTCTTTATTAAAAATGAGAGAAAAGTTTATATGGAATTTAGGATACCATGATGACTTAAAGGGGTTGTAAAGGTTCCCGTTTTTTCACCTTAATGCATCCTATGTTATAAGATTTGCGTCACTCTTCGCTTGATCTGAATTTGGACAGGATTTTCGACAGCAAAGTCTGTAGAATTCAAAGTAGGCATGTCAAACTGGTGTTTAATGGGTTGCGTGCTCTCCTGCTTCTTCTTCCTGGCCCTCAATGGTTTATTGATTAAAAAAACTAAAGTGCCCTCAGCTGTTCTCCAGTTGATAGGTTACAATTCTTTGCATAATTTTATAATTAAAAGTATTTCATCTTACTGGGATTAAATATGGTAAATTGCAATTTTTACTATTATGTTAAGTTCATAAAATGCCATACATTTTTCTAGGATAAAGTAGGCGTAGCCCCCTTGAAGAATTAGTCCTCTCAGTTTGGTCCACTGTTTCATCTGAGTTTGGCATGCTCGATTATAAAGTGTTTTTCTTGTTATTCTATAATAAATGCACTGAACACTGTGATAAACCATCTAAGACAAAAGTATGTTCATTATGTACTTTCAATGACTAAAGATAATCTTTTTGACTTGTTTATATTGTCGTGCCTGCAGCTGGATAGGCTTTCTACCTTGCAGGAACCAAACTAGTCATCCAATTAGTTGATATTGATATATAGTGACAGGGTATGTCCAGAAGTGATCAGGGAAGTATTGTGCAGAGCCTGGACTCACCTTCCCCATCTGTCACGCCTCAATGAATCCTACCAGAAGAGACATGTAATGAAGAAGTGCATGCTAATTTTGACATTACTCACAAAAATTCTCATACTTTTTATTTTAAAAAACATTTCACATAAGCATGGCATTTAAAACCTGGAAAATGTTGGTGGCTGCTTATTGTACAGTAAGGACTTTTTTCTCTGTAAATCTGCGGCAAATTTTCATAAATGTTGCTGGATGTGGGTTTTTTATCTTTCTTTTTTTTTTTTGTAACCAGGTCACATATATTAAGAAACATAGGACACAGGCGTTGACAGCTTCCTACTTTAAAGTAAATGACCAACAAGCTGGAATTTTATTTTAAAAAACAAACCCATAAAAATGCAAAACTAACGAGTAAGTCATAAGCCAGTCCCCTGGCATTGAAAGATGGCTTAACCCATAAATACCAATAAAATGTACTGGAATGTAACATTTCCTACACAGTGCAAAATCAAAAGAAGTTTACACAATGAATGGCCATTCTGAATTACTAGAATGGCATTCTAGTAATTTGTTATTGGAATTAGCTCTAAGCGTAGAGGTTTTACGGACTCACCAATGGTTTCTTTTTAGAGGGTTATTAAAGGAAAGTTCCAGTCACACACAAAGGGTTACCCTCTCTAGAGTTTCTTAGCATTCCTCTGCCAAAAAGAATATACTTCATTTTCAGCCTTTTGGCTTTCTCTTGGTCCACCACTGCTCTGACCTCACAGGCTCCAGGCCCTTGTCTGCCCATCCAGCAGACAATCCTTGCAACCCATACCCTGTATGCACAAGTGCACCGTCACACAGCTACCTGCTGCACCGACCCACACCCTGACTCCAGAGCCTACTGGAACCCTGAACTGTAGACCGCTCCCATAAAAACCCTGTGAGCACCTTAGTAATCAGGAGATGCTGATTGTGAGCAAAAGGTGGACCTAGGATTAGAGCCTTCATCTCAACCAAGACTCTAAAAAGCCTCTGGGCTCTTGGATCCAGACCAGGATTTGTCAATACTGGAGGAAATAAAAAGCCAGCTTTTCCTTATGATCATCAAAAGGCTGATTTAATCTGTTTTATCTGTAGAGGGAGCATTATCCTACTGACTCATCCTATTTTCCAATAAGTGCTGCAAGGTGCTTCCCCAATATTCTGAAAGTAGGACTCTCCACTGTCAGAATAAACTGATCAGCAGCTGCAGCTGCTGATCAACAAAAGATTCTCAACATTACTATTTGACAAAAGTCGATCTAGTCGGTCCCAAAGATCCACACATGGATTAAAATTTAGCTGGTCCCTGCTGAACCGGCCAAATTTCAATACATCTATGGCCAGCTTTAGACTGATACTTGGATATTAATTAATATATTGCAGCTTACCAGTCCTTTAACATGGTGGCTGCTGACCATTGTAAGCATCCCTGTCAATGCTAAATAGATTGTCTCAACCCTCTAACTGTCACTTTTGCTGGATAGCTTGGTCTGTTAAAGAAAGTTGAACAACAACAGACTTACTGGCCAGATCGCCAGGTGAAAATAGAGGAAGAAACCTGTCAGGGCTGGGCTCAGCCCTTCCTTCTCTGAGCTGACCACTTAGCTGTCGGCTAATTGTCAGCTCCCATCTCTCTCCACAGTTACTCAGCTGTTGATGATCCTGCTCATCAGTCCTGCCTACTTAAGCCGTCCAGTCCAGAGGAGCTCTGCCTTCGCCTTGGTCACATCACAAGAAACTATCGCCTGCGTTCCTGTTTAAAGACTGGCTTTGCTGACATCCCTTCTGGCTCCAGATCCTGCTTGCTGTTCCACTACTTTGATCCCTGACTTCAGGCTTGGCTGACTATCCGTTCCGGTTACTGAACTTTGGCAATGTTTTAACTACGTTTGTTCTTTTTATTATTAAATAAGTGTGTTTTAATTGTACTTCTGTCTTGGTCTAATTTCATGGTTTCTGACAAAAACGAATGCAGCTACGCATAAAGTATAAGAATTGATAAACTGCAATTAATAATAATACTGTTTTAACCACTTCAGCCCCGGAAGGATTTACCCCCTTCCTGACCAGAGCACTTTTTACAATTTGGCACTGCGTCGCTTTAACTGCTAATTGCGCGGTCATGCAATGCTGTAACCAAACGAAATTTGCGTCCTTTTCTTCCCACAAATAGAGCTTTCTTTTGATGGTATTTGATCACCTCTGCCGTTTTTATTTTTTGCGCTATACACGGAAAAAGACCGAAAATTTTGAAAAAAAATGATATTTTCTACTTTTTGTTCTAAAAAAAAATCCAATAAACTCAATTTTAGTCATACATTTAGGCCAAAATGTATTTGGCCACATGTCTTTGGTAAAAAAAATGTCAATAAGTGTATATTTATTGGTTTGCGCAAAAGTTATAGCGCCTACAAACTAGGGTACATTTTCTGGAATTTACACAGTCTTTAATTTATGACTGCCTATGTCATTTCTTGAGGTGCTAAAATGACAGGGCAGTACAAAACCCCCACAAATGACCCCATTTTGGAAAGTAGACACCCCAAGGAAATTGCTGAGAGGCATGTTGAGCCCATTGAATATTCATTTTTTTTGTCCCAAGTGATTAAATAATGAAAAAAAAAAAAAAAAAAAAAAAAAATTACAAAAAGTTGTCACTAAATGATATATTGCTCACACAGGCCATGGGCCTATGTGGAATTGCACCCCAAAATACATTTAGCTGCTTCTCCTGAGTATGGGGATACCACATGTGTGGGACTTTTTGGGAGCCTAGCCGCATACGGGGCCCCGAAAACCAATCACTGCCTTCAGGATTTCTAAGGGCGTACATTTTTGATTTTACTCCTCACTACCTATCACAGTTTTGAAGGCCATAAAATGCCCAGATGGCACAAACCCCCCCCAAATGACCCCATTTTGGAAAGTAGACACCCCAAGCTATTTGCTGAGAGGCATGTTGAGTCCATGGAATATTTTATATTTTGACACAAGTTGCGGGAAAGTGACAATTTATTTTTTTTTTTTTTTTTTTTTGGACAAAGTTGTCACTAAATGATATATTGCTCACACAGGTCATGGGCATATGTGGAATTGCACCCCAAAATACATTCTGCTGCTTCTCTTGAGTACGGGGATACCACATGTGTGGGACTTTTTAGGAGCCTAGCCGCGTACGGGACCCCGAAAACCAATCACCGCCTTCAGGATTTCTAAGGGTGTACATTTTTGATTTCACTCTTCACTGCCTATCACAGTTTCGGAGGCCATGGAATGCCCAGGTGGCACAAAACCCCCCCAAATGACCCCATTTTGGAAAGTAGACACCCCAAGCTATTTGCTGAGAGGCATGGTGAGTATTTTGCAGCTCTCATTTGTTTTTGAAAATGAAGAAAGACAAAAAAAAAAATTTTTTTTTTCTTTTTTTAATTTTCAAAACTTTGTGACAAAAAGTGAGGTCTGCAAAATACTCACTATACCTCTCAGCAAATAGCTTGGGGTGTCTACTTTCCAAAATGGGGTCATTTGGGGGGGGTTTGTGCCACCTGGGCATTCCATGGCCTCCGAGACTGTGATAGGCAGTGAAGAGTGAAATCAAAAATTTACGCCCTTAGAAAGCCTGAAGGCGGTGCTTGGTTTTCGGGGTCCCATACGTGGCTAGGCTCCCAAAAAGTCTCACACATGTGGTATCCCCGTACTCAGGAGAAGCAAAAGAATGTATTTTGGGGTGTAATTTCACATATTCCCATGGCATGTTTGAGCAATATATCATTTAGTGACAACTTTGTGCAAAAAAAAAAAAAAATAATAATAATTTGTCTCTTTCCCGCAACTTGTGTCACAATATAAAATATTCCATGGACTCGACATGCCTCTCAGCAAATAGCTTGGGGTGTCTACTTTCCAAAATGGGGTCATTTGGGGGGGTTTGAACTGTCCTGGCATTTTATGCACAACATTTAGAAGCTTATGTCACACATCACCCACTCTTCTAACCACTTGAAGACAAAGCCCTTTCTGACACTTTTTGATTACATGAAAAAATTATTTTTTTTTGCAAGAAAATTACTTTGAACCCCCACACATTATATATTTTTTTAAAGCAAATGCCCTACAGATTAAAATGGTGGGTGTTTAATTTTTTTTTTTCACACAGTATTTGCGCAGCGATTTTTCAAACGCATTTTTTGGGGAAAAAACACACTTTTTTACATTTTAATGCACTAAAACACACTATATTGCCCAAATGTTTGATGAAATAAAAAAGATGATCTTAGGCCGAGTACATGGATACCAAACATGACATGCTTTACAATTGCGCACAAACGTGCAGTGACAACAAAATAAATACATTTTTAAAAGCCTTTAAAAGCCTTTACAGGTTACCACTTTAGATTTACAGAGGAGGTCTACTGCTAAAATTACTGCCCTCGATCTGACCGTCGCGGTGATACCTCACATGCATGGTGCAATTGCTGTTTACATTTGACGCCAGACCGACGCTTGCGTTCGCCTTAGCGCGAGAGCAGGGGGGACAGGGGTGCTTTTTTTTTTTTTTTTTTTTTTCTTTATTATTTTTTTGCTTTTTTATCTTATTTTAAAACTGTTCCTTTCATTTTTTTTTTTTTTTTAATCATTTTTATTGTTATCTCAGGGAATGTAAATATCCCCTATGATAGCAATAGGTAGTGACAGGTACTCTTTTTTGAAAAAATTGGGGTCTATTAGACCCTAGATTTCTCCTCTGCCCTCAAAGCATCTGACCACACCAAGATCGGTGTGATAAAATGCTTCCCCAATTTCCCAATGGCGCTATTTACATCCGGCGAAATCTAAGTCATAAAATGCTCGTAGCTTCCAGTTTCTTAGGCCATAGAGATGTTTGGAGCCACTCTGGTCTCTGATCAGGTCTATGGTCAGCTGGCTGAATCACCGGCTGCATTCTCAGGTTCCCTGTTGAGACAGGAGAGCCAGAGAAAAACACGGAAGACGGTGGGGGGGGGGGGGGGCATTCTCTCCCACTGCTTGTAAAAGCAGTCTAGAGGCTAATTAGCCGCTAGGATTGCTTCTACATGAAAGCCGACTGCTGGCTGAAAAGAATGATACCAAGATGATACCTAAACCTGCAAGCATCATTCTGGTATAACCACTCAAAGTCGTGAATGCTGTACCTGAAGACAAAAATATGGTTAACAATAAAGCACAGTAAACGGTAAAGTATAAAAAATTGCATATCTGAAAAGCAAACATGATAAAACATAATAACAATAAAACATTGCAGAATAGAATACAGTAAAAAAGAGCAGAACAATAGAGAGAATAGAGAGAGAGAGAATAGAGAGAGAACAATAAAACGACAACTATTATTTTTTATTTTATATTTTTGTTTGTTTTTTTTTTTTTTTTTTTACACTTTTTTTGTAACTGTAACTTTTATAACTGTAACCGGTTCCAGGTTCGGGTCTCTCAAAATGCGATGGCATCTTGGGAGACCCTGTGAAAGTGTGTCCTAGTCTGTGCAATGCTGTACCCTACGCTAATACTCAACTAGTGAATGGTAGCGTTCAAAACATTCACCAATGCAAAGACCAGGATTGTCAGGACAGGAGGGACAATAATAGCGGGTGTCACGCCTACATCCGCGCTTGCTGCAGACACAACATCTTTTTTGGGGGGGTTCGTCGGGTAGGGGTACTCGGGAGGACATAAAAATGCCTCTCATGCAGCCGACTGCATTTGGTTGGGGATGTGAATGGGGGAAGTACGGGTGCTGCAGAAGTGGTGGGTTCCCAATTAGGATTGGCGAATGCAGCAGGAAGGGCACTATGGGCATGACGGGCCTGTGTTTGTCTTTTTGGTGGCAGCGGGACACTACTTGTGCTTGCCACCTCACCAGCTTGAACTGCACTTATGGGACTCGCCACGTCACCAAGTGTTACTGCAGTGCTGGTTTGACTACGACCGGGGTGTACTAGGCCGCTGGCGCTTGCCAGTTCACCAAAACGCTACCAAAAAAACTGTTAACGATCGCAGGGATCAGGCCTGACTCTGCGAACGCTGCAGTTATGCATTTAGTGTTTTGTAAGTGACAGTGATCGATCGATACTGCACTTGGGTGGGCTGGGCTGGGCCGGGCGGAGGGGTAAAACGCAGGTGCTAGCAGGTATCTGGGCTGATCCCGCTAACACTGCGTTTTTGGGAACCCTAAACTGCTGGGGACGCCAGTATAGATCTGATCGGATCAGATATTGATCAGTTCAGATACTATACCACTAAGGGAGGTGTACAGTGCGTGCGTGGGTGTTAGCGCTACTGGCACTAACCTGACGCTGCCTGGGGCTGGTGCTTGCCAGTTCACCAAAACGCTACAAAAAAAACTGTTAGCGATCGCAGGGATCAGGCCTGACTCTGCGAACGCTGCAGTTATGCGTTTAGTGTTTTGTAAGTGACAGTGATCGATCGATACTGCACTTGGGTGGGCTGGGCTGGGCCGGGCGGAGGGGTAAAACGCAGGTGCTAGCAGGTATCTGGGTTGATCCCGCTAACACTGCGTTTTTGGGAACCCTAAACTGCTGGGGACGCTAGTATAGATCTGATCGGATCAGATATTGATGCGTTCAGATACTATACCACTAAGGGAGGTGTACGGTGCGTGGGTGTTAGCGGTACTGGCACTAACCTGACGCTGCCTGGGGCTGGTGCTTGCCATTTCACCAAAATGCTACCAAAAAAACTGTTAGCGATCGCAGGGATCAGGCCTGACTCTGCGAACGCTGCAGTTATGCGTTTAGTGTTTTGTAAGTGGCAGTGATCGATCGATACTGCACTTGGGTGGGCTGGGCCGAGCTGGGCGGAGGGGCAAAATGCAGGTGCTAGCAGGTATCTGGGCTGATCCCGCTAACACTGTGTTTTTGGGAACCCTAAACTGCTGGGGACGCTAGTATAGATCTGATCGGATCAGATATTGATGCGATCAGATACTATACCACTAAGGGAGGCGTATGCTGCGTGCGTGGGTGTTAGCGGTACTGACGCTAATCTGACGCTGCCTGGGGCGACGCATATCACCGCCGGACGATCAGGGGGCTAAATCTTTATTCGGTAATAAACGGCGGGTTCCCTGACACTATAAAAAATAAACAAACTAACCAGCGTCACCCGTAACGGTTATACAGTGATCAGTGGTGAAAGGGTTAACTAGGGGGCAATCAAGGGGTTAAAACATTTATTAGGTAGTATATGGGGGTCCCTGTCGCTATAAAACGCTGACAGCGAACCTAAATATTTACGTTCCTAACTAGCGTCACCAGCGACACTAATACAGCGATCAGAAAAATGATCGCTTAGCGACACTGGTGACAGGGGGTGATCAAGGGGTTAAAACTTTATTAGGGGGGGTTAGGGGGGTACCCTAGACCTACAGGGGGCCTAACACTCACTGCCCTGACACTGTAACTGTCACAAACTGACACCAATACAGTAATCAGAAAAAAAAAAAAAAAAAAAAAAAAAAACTGCTGGTGTCAGTTTGTGACGGGGGGGGGGGTGATTGGGGGGGGATCGGGGGGCGATCGGGGGGGGGATCGGGGTGTTTAGTGTGCCTGGCATGTTCTACTGTGTGTAGTGTGTTGGTGCACTTACATTGCAGTCTTCTCTCCTCGGCCCGGAACGGAAAATACCGAGCCGAGGAGAGATGACATCATTTCCTCTGCCTCTGTGTACAATACAGAGGCGGGGAAATGATCCCATTGGCTGAGAGCGATCGCGAGGGGGGGGCCACGAATGGATGGCCTCCCCCTCACCTCCGATCGCCGGGGGAGATTTGCCGACCGCCGCAGGCACCGGGGGGGGGTCCGATCGGACCCCCCACCCGCGGGCAGGCAAGGACGTACATATACGTCCTTTTGCCTGCCCGTGCCGCTCTGTCGACGTATATAGTCGTGCGGCGGTCGGCAAGTGGTTAAAGGGGAATTCTGATTCATGCCACAACAGGTGACTTTCTCTGCATCCCCCTGCTACCCTGTCCTGGATTCTAGCTAATCATTCCAAAGTACATTTTCACAAGTGATGACTGGTTGGTTTAAACAGGGTCACTTTCCAAACACGTATCCCTCTTTCTTGCATGGAGCCTCCTAACCCATGGAGATGTTTCTCCAAATCACCCTCCTGTACTTGTAGGGGGCCTACTTCCACAATATTTACTCCTGCAGTTACAAAAGAGTCATCACCCATCTCTCTGCTTTTGCTAACTAGCTCACTACGAATCAGCATTTACGCATTTCATCATTATCAGCAGTATTAACATCCTGTTTGTCAATGCTTGCCAGGGCCGTGTCTGCAGAGGACACACGCACAACAGAATTTTTTTCCTGTGGGAACCTCAGAGTACACCTACTCCACTGGGCCATGACACTCCACCGGCAACTGCTCTGACTGCTGACAGACTTAAAGACAACTAAGTATAGGGATCTTCTGCCCTCTGCTGTTAGCTGCTAATATCAAAGTGTTATGTACAATTATGTATTAGCACTTTCTGTCTCGGGGGGAGGGGCTAAAAATCCTAGTAGGAGGAGGTGGAGAGAGAGATTAGCTGACACCACATATCCACATACAGGAGCTGCATTACTGCAATACTGTATCTTATGCAGACCAGAAGCAGAGACATTAGGTAATTGTTCCTGTGTTCTGGCTGTTTAACTGTAGCTGCCATTACTTCTTGATCTGAATTCTAGTGACAGACAAGTCTCTGTCCTATAGTTATTATCTTACATGCACAGTGCCAGATAGCAAAATCTGTACCACTGTATGTATGCAGTTAGAGGTCCAGTTGCATGTCAAATTAGAAACTACTCTGGATTGACTAAGATGCAGAGTAGATAGACTGACTCTACGTTCCAGTGCCACACCACAGTTTCTGCATTTGAGTAACTGCATTCGAGGCTGGTTGGGCAACGGTAAGAAGATTTTCCCATAACCGCTGATCTTGTCGTCTGGTCTCTGACACAAATACACACAATGCATTGTGATCATCCTCAGGGGACCCTGCAACGGGGCTTTGCTGCAACATTGAACTGGATGTATCTCTGTTAATAACTACTGTGAATATACCTGGATATACAGTATGTGAACACTTCCACCAGGGCTCTTGGTTATACTATGGATGTATGTACTATTATTAATCTTTACTCCTATAAAGCTTGTATTATTTCCATCCTGGTGTGCATCTATATACTTATGGTTAATGTTATATGGTTGCATCAGTTCCTTTACTCCCAATTACTTTAATTAAATTAATGACTCATTTCTCAGGAAGGGAATTCCCTCTGTTCACAGAGGCCCTGTCCTGGGTGGAGGCACTGCCAACTTTATTAGCAAACTCACTGTTCCAATTAGCAAAAGTTCTCGTTCTCTTATTTACCTACAGCAGTGATTCTCAACCTCGGTCCTCAAGTAGCCCCCAACAGGCCATGTTTTGGGAATTTCTCTTCGATAAAATAGCTGTCCAAAATACCAAGTCATTGACTCTGATTTAGAGCGCCTGTGCAAGAAAAAGTAAAACCTGCAAACATGGCCTGTTGGGGGTACTTGAGAACTGAGGTTGAGAACCACTGACCTACAGGTTTGGTGAAATATCCTCTTTGGAGAGGGCTATTTGTTATAACCCTGCTCCCACAAAAGAGGGTTAATAAAGGTTTCAATAACTTATTTTTTGGCATCATATCCTTGTTTTCAACCCTTTCCTGGGTCACGGGCACAATTTTTGTTGGTTCCTCTTTCTCACGTGGCCTTTTTGTCTTGTATGAAAAAAATCCTGGTGCAAGCACACCCCCTTTTACGAGCTAGCTAGCCGCCACTCCATTACACCATTATATACAGAGACCTCTTGGGTGACAGGTAATAAACTTTTTGCCAAACAATCCCAAACTAATACTGTGTTCCAAACGTACCCTGCAGTGCTGACCCATCTATCCCAGGAGAGATATAAGAGCAGAGCGGCTGAACAGCAAACATATTGTACATTTCCTGTTTAAACATACCAGATTATATTGACACATTTTTAAACACAGTAGTTTGCATCACAAGTGAGCCAGCCATTCTTATTACTGTTTGCAGGAACACTCTCATCCACCAGGGTGGCACTATAGCTGTCCTTAGAAAACTCCTGGCTCCTGCACACAAAGCTCCATGAAGGCTTCCAGAGACACCTTTACCGCCTTAGACACTGTGGGAGTCATCTACTATAGTGCTAATAGCACTAATATGCTTTTGCGCAAATAAATACTCTCAAAATAGCGAAATCGTGCTAATTAGCATCCAAAATTTGACTCTTTAAAGTATCTCTTTACTGGACTTTTTTACGTTTTATCTTATTCATGTATTCAGTTTTAGACAGCACCAATATTTATGAGCAACTATTATCAAGGGTGAAGCACATGAAGGGCAAATTAGAACCAAAATATCTGAGGGGAGGGACTGATGGTTGCATTGTTGATTTTGATGGAAAAGTCATGGAGGTGGGCACGGGCGGGGGGGGAATATTAATAGCTCAGTTTTAGAGAGATTTATTTTAAGGAAGTGGTGCGACATCCATGCTGATATGTCAGTCAGTTAGTAAGTTAGTAATGCGAGAGGAGACTGAAGGAGTGAAGTGAGGAGTAGACAGATAGATTTGGGTGTCATCAGGGTATAAGTGGTATTGGAAGCCATGGGCAGTACATTATCTATATCAGTGATCATTAACTTGTGATCTGCCCGACTTTTTCTGCTCATCAGCTATCCTTTTATTTTTTTGTGTGGCCCAATACAATTCCTCTTCTTCCAATGTGGCCCAGGAAAGTCAAAAGGTTGGACACCCCTGATCTACATACTGTAATTTAGGTGCATTCCCAACAGCCCACGGATGGAGCTTCAGCCATTGATAGTCATTATACCATGGACGTGTATCAAAGCTGAGGCATTTTTATGTTTGGAAAATAAATGTTAAAATATTTCTATATTTGCAGCATTTATTGAGAAAATAAAATGTAACATAATGTAACTGTGAAACATTGCCATCTAGTGACTGTTCTGAAAAACATAAAACATTTTTTTTAGTTTTGTAGAATTTTATGCTAAAGAAACATTGGGCAGGTTCTTCAAGCTGCACTGTGTAAACTTGAGCTTATGTAAAAGTCATGTTGGTTTCATGCAGACAGCAAGAAGGAGCAGTTCTGCTGAATGAGGGCAGAGGATTGTGTTCACTTTTTGGCAGATCAAAGTGGATCATTTTTGATGCTTACTTTTGTGTAATGCCGCGTACACACGACCAGACTTTCCAGCAGAAAAGGACCGACGGAATCATTCCGTTGGACATTCCGATCGTGTGTGGGCTTCATCAGACTTTTTCTTTCTAAAATTCTGACGGACCTAGAGATAGAACATGTTTCAAATCTTTCTGACGTAATCAATTCCTATCGGGAAAACCGCTTGTCTGTATGCTATTCCGACTGTCCAAAAACGACACAAGGACAGCTATTGGCTACTGGCTATTGAACTTCTTTTTTCTAGTCCCGTCGTATGTCATCGTGTTCTAAACGATCGGACTTTGGTGTGATCGTGTGTAGGCAAGTCCGTTTCAGCGGAACTCCATCAGAACTCCGTCTGAAAGACCGTCGGAGTCTATTCTGATGGAAAGTCCGGTCAAGTGTACGCGGCATAAGGGTACATGTTTGATGTTTGCAGGCGCAAGGGAGCTCTAGTGTAATGCCGCGTACACACGGTCGGACTTTTCGTCTACAAAAGTCCAACGGACGCTGACGGACTAAAGCTGGCTGGTAATCCGATCGTGTGTGGGCTTCTCCGGACTTTCAACGGACTTTTTCAGCCTCAAATCCGACGGACTTTAGATTTAAAACATGCTTCAAATCTTTCCGACGGACTCGAGTCCGGTCGAAAAATCCGCTCGTCTGTATGCTAGTCCGACGGACAAAAACCCATGCTAGGGCAGCTATTGGCTACTGGCTATCAACTTCCTTATTTTAGTCCGGTGTACGTCATCACGTAAGAATTCGACGGACTTTTGTGTGATCGTGTGTAGGCAAGTCTGTTCGTTAGAAAGTCCGCCGCAAGTCCGTCGAAAGTCCGTCGAAAGTCTGTCGGACAGGCTGTCGGACTTTTGTAGCTGAAAAGTCCGACCGTGTGTACGCCCCATAAGACTCCCAGGATTTTCCTGCACCTGGGGAGCTAGCTGCAATATCCCTGGGTGACAATATCTCCTATCCCAGGCCACTGTTTTTGATCCAAAACATTATCACCCTTAGGTTCGGTTCACACTGCCGTGACTTGGGATCGGACTTGTGAGACCTCAAGTTGTGCGACATGTGAAATCCCATGTTAGTCAATGAAAGCGGTCTTAATTAGCCCTACTGAAATCGCACCAACTTTACGTTCCTGTACTACTTCACGGTGACTTCTATCTGACTTGTGCCCATAAACTTTAATGGAAGTCGCCTTCAAGTTGGATCCTCATCTATACTGATGTGATTTGGATCCGACATTACAGAAAGATTACCCAGGCATTTCAAAGTCCCTTCAAAGTCGCATCAAGTCATACTGAAGTCATTAGCAAATCGCCAGGAAGTTGCCTGGCAAAGTAGCACTGTAAGTCGCGCGACTTTCAGGTCGCGGCAGTGTGAACTGAGCCTAAGGGAAATGGGCAGCTGAAGGACTTTTGATGGGGAGACATTGCTAATATGCGGAGACAATCCAAGACACGCGTTGAACATTTCTGTGCAAAAGGTTGTTTAGGTAGTGCTGTGAGTGTACTGCATTTTGTTGTTAAGGCCTTTTTATAAAATGAAGCTGCAGTATGTGCCCCTTCTTTTTTGTACACGAGGAAAAACCTTATCTCAGTCGGGTACCTGCATTACTGCAAGTGAGCGAGACCTTTCCATTATATTGGGTGGGGGGGGTCATACATTTTGGGTGATTTCCTTTCTAAGGAAGCAGAGCACAAGTATCTCTCATAGTATATCTCTTTCAGATACTGATATATGCAAAGAGCACAAAACAACAAATAGGGGAGCGCTCCCAGCACTGTGGAAGTTAATAGAGCCACAAACCCAGGAATAGATAAAATCAAAATTCACTTTAATGTAAAGTTACAAAGCATGACATGCAGGAGTGCCCAGACTGATACATCCCTAAGCTAGTGGAGAGGAGAAACACAGAATCCCAAAAGCTGAAGTATAGCACATGATGACCACCCGCTTAGGCTCTGAGGAAAGGGGCTCGCCCCCGAAACGCATTAGCCATTGCCGCATCCACCTGATGTCCGGTCCCATTTTTATCCTGATGTCTGTTACTGCACACCTGCAGTTTATGTCCATGCCTGTATTTCAAGCTCGTTTGTGAGTATATACTTGCTATTTTACTGTTTTAATAAACGCTATCAGTGGTAATGCGCTAGGTCGGTGCGCCCTCTCTTCTTTTTGTTTCTTTTTGTAGTTTTTGAATGCCCAACATTCTGAAGAGGGCTGCAAGACGGCAGATACCACTGAAGCCTTTTGGCCTTATCACACACTGAGCATCTAGACACTTGAGCGCAGGAGAGAGTTTTTCTCTTTTGGTTATATGTATAGCACATGATCCCAGACCCAACAGCAGGTTACACCGCCCAGGAGCCTCAGGACAGTAGGAGAAGTGTATGGATTATGGCCGCAGGGATCACTGAGATGACGTATCCACCATAAGTCACGTGTTCTGAAACCAGATGTGATGTCATACACCTGGCGGAAGAGCACCTGGACGTCGGCTGGTGAGGGAAAACTGGAAGTCTTGGAGAGCAGTCAAACCATGTCAAACCAAAAGGAGAGAAGTCGGTCACCATGATAACATGTTTCTGGGGCTTGCCCCTTCCTCAGATCAGTTGCCCCCTCAGGCTCCTGGGTGGTGTGTCCTACAGTTGTGTCTGGAATCATATGTCATCCTTCAGCTTTTGGGATTATGTATGTAGCAATAACTCTCGGTGGAGCTGCTGGTTTATTATTGGGCCTGTCCTCTATTCTCTTCACCACTCTTAAATTGATCAATCCCCTTGACACAGCTGTAATGCAGTGTTGTAATGATATTAATACCAACTTTAACTCCCCCTGCAGGAGAAATAACAGCACTGCACATAAACTTCTGTACTAACCAGAATAACTTCTTTGTTTGGATAAATGATATATTTATATAAAGAATGATTACAGTAACCATACTATCACACCAACGTAGTGCAACAGTATAGTAAACAGTTATGACAATCTTGGTAACAAACACAAATATATCTAAATATATATATCTGTACCAGGGAGCTCCCCCTGCTCTAAACCGTAAAGTCACTACTCTTTGTAACTAGATGCAGGGCCCTGCAATAAAAGAGATAGTCTTGATGTCTTCAATCTTCGCTAGCTACAAATTTGTAATTGTAATCCATAGAGGGTTCTTCTTGGACGTTGTGCAGTGTAAGGTAGTACGCTAAGACAATTATAATCCAGAAGATTGATTAGGTGTTCTTATACGAAGAAGACAAACATCTAATGTCAGTTCTTGAATACTGAAATCTATGCAAATATAATGTTCTCCAACTTAACTTGTTCCGTGGGACTATCAGTCCCAGCAATACTCTGTAACCGTCCTAAGTGTGTGTAGTATTAAACAAAGTTCCGGGTGTTAACCCTCTCACCACACGGGATCCGGGCAGATGGATGTCTCCGTTTCAGCAGTTCTCAGTCTGTATGGAGCCACCACCACGCCGTCACACTGTTCCGTTTACTAACGACCAGGAGTCCTCGGTTACCTCCCTCACGTGTCTCCGGAACAATCACTTCTGCTGCTTCAGCACACTGTGATACGATGGCAGGATCCTTGCCGCTGCTCTGCTCCTTCACAAGGTAGGCCGCAACCCTGTGGGACACACACACCCACAGACTCCTCCTGGCAGGCCACGCGTCCCAGGAACAAGAGACTTAAGATGGCCGCTCCCAGCCCTTTTATATCCTCCCACAATGCAGTTCAGTTCTTCTCTTGTCTAGGAGCATTGTGGGTAGGTCATAGTTAATGTTCAGAAGTAAACAATCAATCACTTCCATGTTACTTCTCTTAATCATGAAACATAAAAGTGTTGTACCTTTTCAATTGTCCACTAGATGGCACTAGATCAACTTATATTCTTTTACAACACACATATAACTAACAACAAAAGTTGTCAGCGCTACATGTGTTTCTCCTCTCCACTGTCTTGGTGATGTATCAGTCTGTACACTCCTGCATGTCATGCTTTTTAACTTTATATTACAGTGAATTCTGATTTTATTAATTCCTGGGTTTGTGGCTATATTGACTTCCACAGGGCTGGGAGCGCTCCTTTTATTTCTTGTTTTGTGCTCATGTCTCATTGCTGGTCGGATAAGTAGATGGAACTGCCCTTACTGTGGTTATCTACATATCCCTTGGAACCTCATCGCACTTGGTATTTGCTTGGTATTTTCATTTTTTTCCGATATATGCAAAGACATACCACCATAGACCCAGTCTGTGCAGACATTATGGCCACTTGCTGACTCGGCAAAACCCACAGGCATCTTAACTCTTCAATAAGATATGTGCAGTACATAGGACATGTTTTCAGTCTTTTGAAGTGTAAGAAGACATTGACTTTCCTAAGCCATGTATTTTCTTGGGAAATTAAACCAACAACTGAGCAGCAGCGAGAGAGAGAGAATGCCTAGCTAAACACTACACCAACTAGCACAAAAACAGAGAATAGAGAGACATACCAAATACAACTAAAGAAGACAGAAGACTGACTGCTGTAGCAGCACAACATGGTTTGTTGTCATATTGCATAAGAATGTCTTTGGAGTGGAAAGGTGATTAGATATTATAGGTGTGTCTGGAGCTGTTAAAATATTTTTTTTATACTTGGACTTTATTTCACATACATGTTTTTTTTTTTTTTTTTTTGCATATAGCACCATTTCTCTTTTCTGCATTGTATAATTTATTGAGGCAGCATTAGATTTATCATTTCTTTTATATATTTTTGTAGGTATAGCAAGTGTAGCCAAGAGCCAGCTATTGTTGCCTGCAATTCAAGGACAATGTGCAGTGCTGTTGATTTGCAGTTGTCTCCCTCTAGTGTTGGCCTGGACTCCATGTTGTCGTTTCCTAAAAGTAGAGCATTCAGCAGAGCAAAGCATCGTGGGATATGTAGTTAAGAATCCTGGGATTTTAATTCTAGCAGGACTGGCTTGATCTACAACTACCAGACTGCTGGGAGAGAAGAACAGACTGCTGGGAGAGGATATAAAGAGGCAAGTCTAGGCCTAGAGTGCTCTCTTGGGACCCTGGATCTGCCAGCAGCAATTCTGTGTCTGTGTGTGTGTTGTGGCCGAGTCATGGCCTATAAAAGAAACAGTCATCAAGCGGATATGCAGAGGGACATCTGCAGACAGCATTGCTGCCCTATTTGGCAGCAGTCTGGAGGCTGTTCCTACTTAATCAATGCTACCTGCACATCAGATCCAGGTGGGCCGTGGCGTAGTGTGACAGAGGTGGGACGCCATCCCCTGAGCCAGGACCCAGAGGGAGATCCTGAAAGCCATCACCATCTTCATCACTACCTGCAACCTCAGTTACAGTATCGGTGAGTGGGCACCTGCTCATTTAATCCCATAGACACTGTATACAGACACCATTGTCTTTGTTCACATTTTTGGTACTTGTAGTACCACCGGATACATGCTCATTTAATCCCATAGACACTATACAGACATCTGTGCTTTTGCTCACTTCTCTGTTACCTGTAGTCATACAGGATATAATACCATTAAGCAAACATACACTGTGATTACTTGTGCCTAAGTTATACATGAAGAGTCTGCATCCTCATTTGGCCAGCAACATACCAGCTAAATTGCTCTGCTCTACCATCCAGGAATATTTCACCCATAATTCCATAAGTGCTAGCTGAAGACCTGCAGAATTCATTTTTACTACAGAGTTACCTTTAACCCCTTTTGTCTTTCCTCAATCTTCACAAGTGGCAAGTGTTGTTTAACTCAAGGGGTCTGCTTTCAGCTATCTGAGACTTTGCTTAAAGAAGTCAGTCAAGTTGGAAATACAACAGTTTGCTGGATGTTTTGCTAGTTGCCTAGTGTTAAGTGCATGTGGGCTGAGAAAACAGAAAAGAGTGGTCTGACATAGCTGTCCGCTTTTAAAACAGAGATCAGCCGTGATCCTCAGGATCACGGCTGATCTCTGGGGTGTACCAGTTTATATAGCTGAGATAAGGAGCAGAGAACATGTTCTCCGCTTCTCATCACAGTACAGGACCGTTCTGTCACAAACGGCCAGTTTATAAAAGTGAGATGTGAAGATCTCACAGCCTTTACACTAAAATATCTCCCTTCCAGATTCACCAGCTCAGAGGTGGAAAATCTGGGAGAGAAGCTGGTGTGATAAGAGGAAGAAGGCTTCTTTCTTCATAATATCAGCACCAGTGGGTTAAAGATGAATCTATATACCATATACAAGTTTGTGTATGTATATATATATATATATATATATATATATATATATATATATATATATATATATATATATATGTAGCGCTGGTCTGGTAGATTTTTAATCTACCGCTGATAGGTAAATCTTGTGGGTTACATGTTAGGTGAAGTTGCGTGTAGTTCCACACTGTGCCGGTGGGTGTCGTTGTCACCATGGGCTGGTGTTGGAAAGGCAACGTGTTGAAGCATATGAGTGCTCCTCTGTCCTGGAGACAACTTGGTGGAGGCGGTCCTCCAAGTTGCATTCTGGGAGAGGGTATTTATGGGACAGACGCCATGTTTAGGGGTTCATTTTTAGCCACCTGCTGGCCCTCCTGGCTGACAGGTATGTGTTAAGAGTACCACCTCGTGGTCCTCCGTTCCGGAGGCCCACGTCGCTGTGGCGTGTGGGTGGGCCCAGAAGCCTGTATGGGGCCTACCATAGCAGCAGAGGAATGGTCCTGAGCTGTCTATCCTGAGTGAAGAAGCTGGACAACCGAGGAGATCCCAGGGGAGGACCCGTCATGGAAGGATCATGCAGAGTGCTGGTCTGGAGAGGGGCCTGGTGACTCGGTTGGAGGACGTATCCTGAAGTAGTCTTACTGCATAGTACTGCCGGGTTGGCTTAAAGATTCAAGTACTGTGTCTGACATTCATCGCAAACCAATACATCCTGTGGCAGAGGATCGTACGGGTTTTATTCCAAACAAGTCTGTGGCAAAGACTTTTGTTCATGCTACATACTGGCTGCTAGGCAAGTGAGAGAGGCCTATCCAGGCGGGCAAAGATTGAATTCCACAAGGGGAGTGCATTCAACTACAAGTGTTCAATTACTAAGAATGTTCTAAAGAATTCTAAGGAAAGGTATTTGAGCTTCCCTGCAACTTTCCTTCTGCCTCTTTCCTGCTATTTCCTTTATTACTTGTTAAAGCATTGGAAAATATACTCAAGTGTTTGGTGCTTACATCGTCCAGAGGTAAACTCAACGGGACCCTAGACCCGGTACCGGTGAAACAGAGGTATCGAGAGTGAAGGTAACAAGCCCGTTTTAAACCAGCAGCTCCACTGAGAGTTAGTGCTACATATATATATATATATATATATATATATATATATATATATATATATATATATATACACACACACAATGTGTGTATATACACAAACACATGAATATATATATATATATATATATATATATATATATATATATATTTCCTTAGTTATCACGTCTGAAAACATGTAATTACATGCTCTTTTAAACTTTAGTTTCACTTTTTGAACTTGGCTGCACCGTAATCTCACAATATCTCATGAGATTACAGGCAGCCCACCCACTTTTACACTGATCTCGGCCATTTTCAGAGGAAACACTTCTCCTCTGTTCTCCCTCTGAGAACTGAAGTTCTCAGTTTCATAAACTGGCTGCAGAGGAGATAATTTTCCTCTGAGAACTGCCGAGAACTGAACTGAGAAAAAACTTCTCAGTTTTATAAACGTAATAAACCATAAACAATACCGCGCTAACATAAAGGTAGTTCTACTAATGATTAGCAGAGTGAAATAAATATTAAGCTGCAATCTTATCGTGAGGCGTGCACACAAACATAAGAAGAAAAAATCAAAAAAAGACTGCGCTAAGACAAAAGGCAACAATCATGTGATATGACTAATCAGAACATATGAATATGTTTAAAATTGAGTTTTTTAAAATTAATATTTATGAATAAAAAACACCAGAGCTTTCTTAAAAAAGTGACTGAAAATATATAATAACCAAATAAAGATATAAAAAGTCCCAAATGAAGGTAAGAAAAAGTGACTGGCGTCACAAAAACACACAGTCCCTGGAGCCAAGGTAAATGCAAACAATGATCTTGGACATGTAACGCAATCCTTGGAGCCAAGGTAGATGTATTCAGTGTACATAGACGTAAAAGGTAGATGTATTCAGTGTACATAGACGTAAAACACCCAGTGAAAAATCCTCCACCTAATAAGATGTCCGCTTACCAGAGGTAAGCTGTGAATCAGCTTAGTATTAACCTCTCCACAGGGAAGATCAGCTCCTCAGGTCTCCAACCAAGGAAGGGGGTGGGCAGGATCTTACGATGTGTTTAGCTCAATCCACACAGTAGGAGGACCCACTTTGTTTCTGTGAAGCTCTGAGGTCCCGGTGACCAAGCAATACTCTCTTGTGGCAGAGAACCGCGAGTAATCTCGTCTAGTCACAGACAAGAGCAAGTGTCTTGTCTCGCGAGAGTTCGGCTGTCCCTTTTGTGGTTGTCTGCACTACTGTGTGCGGGGTGAAGGCGGCTCTCTGCCACAAGAGAGTATTGCTTGGTCACCGGGACCTCAGAGCTTCACAGAAACAAAGTGGGTCCTCCTACTGTGTGGATTGAGCTAAACACATCGTAAGATCCTGCCCACCCCCTTCCTTGGTTGGAGACCTGAGGAGCTGATCTTCCCTGTGGAGAGGTTAATACTAAGCTGATTCACAGCTTACCTCTGGTAAGCGGACATCTTATTAGGTGGAGGATTTTTCACTGGGTGTTTTACGTCTATGTACACTGAATACATCTACCTTTTACGTCTATGTACACTGAATACATCTACCTTGGCTCCAAGGATTGCGTTACATGTCCAAGATCATTGTTTGCATTTACCTTGGCTCCAGGGACTGTGTGTTTTTGTGACGCCAGTCACTTTTTCTTACCTTCATTTGGGACTTTTTATATCTTTATTTGGTTATTATATATTTTCAGTCACTTTTTTAAGAAAGCTCTGGTGTTTTTTATTCATAAATATTAATTTTAAAAAACTCAATTTTAAACATATTCATATGTTCTGATTAGTCATATCACATGATTGTTGCCTTTTGTCTTAGCGCAGTCTTTTTTTGATTTTTTCTTTTTATAAACGTACACCATAGTCAACAAAGGGCCAGTCCCCTACCTTTCTGCTGCCTGTTCACATAGGCATCAATGACTAAACCAAGGGTTGACTGTATTTAACCACATTGTGTTTTTTGCATTCTGCATTACCAACAGAAATCCTTAGCTTGCATAATTGCATTTATTACTAGTGATTTATTGCCTTAGATAAGATTTTCACTTGATGTACAAGTTTATGTTACTCACTTCTATATGCCGTTCTTGCTATAGTAAAAAAGGCTGAATTCTTTCATCAGTACTGTGTAAGTCTCTTATTACTGGTGTCAACAGGTAATAATGACTGAACCCAGGGTGTCAAAAGTGTTGGAGGACTTGCAGAGTCGGGGCAACCAGTGGAGTACTGATTCTACCACTGGCCCTCACGAGGGTAGTGTTGGAAGAACAGCAACATGCAATGTAAAGTTGCTTATATAAATTGACAATACATATGCATCATACCTTTCTACCCAGCAGGTGGCACTGCAGTGTTATAATGTGTATTCTTTGTGCTAATGTAATAACAGCATGTATTGTCTGTATCTAAGTGTGTACTTGTTTGTTTTTCACTTCCTGTTTCTGTTCCCCATGATATAAGGACATGTAATGTATTTCTCCATGAAAGTAAAGCCGTATTACTGCATCCAAGAAGCTTCCAGCACTTATATCAATACTCTGCACAATAGGTAGCGCTACACAAGTATAGATTTTTGTATGTACAGTATATACACCGTATATGTTTTCTTGCGAGGAGAAATGCCTACACTTTGATTCTGTATACACATAAGAAAAGTGCTGGAGTGTAAAGATGTGTAAGCGCATAGGAGGGTAAAAGTTCTTCTTCATTGTCAGTATTGCAAAATCCATGTATATATCCTGTAAAAATGTATTCACATGTAAATGACTGTATTCAAACTGAAAATTTTCAATTTTTTTTACGGCTCTGTACTCACTCTGTAATTCATCTTTAGGTAGCTGTGTGTATAGTTCTATAAACTACCATGTATTTATGTCCTAATCATTAAAAGACATGACTTTTTTTTACTCCCTTGTACCAGTGGCCTAATGGTACTTACCACAGACTTCAGTACATACCCTTACTTGCTGCCAAGAAAAAAAAAATCTACGTGTAAAACAGCCCAGTTTAACCACTTCAGCTCTGAAAAGTTGTGCCCCCTTAATAACCAGGCCATTTTTTGCGACATGGCACTGCGTTATTTAACTGACAATATCGCGGTCCTGCGACACTGTACCCAAATAAAATGTATGTCCTTTTTTTCCAACAAATAGAGCTGTCTTTTGGTGGTATTTGATCACCTCTGCGGTTTTTATTTTTTGCTTTCTAAACAAAAAAAGAGTGACCATTTTGAAAAAAAAAAAAACAATATTTTTTACTTTCAGTTATAAAACACATTCAATAAAAATGTAAAAAATCAAATGTATTCATCAATTTAGGCCAATATGTATTCTATAACATATTTTTGGTAAAAAAAAAGTCCCAATAAACGTATATCACTTAGTTTCACGTCTACAAACTGGGATATTTTTATGCCATTTTTCTATCTTTTTTTTTTTTTTTTTTACTAGTAATTTTTAGTGGGACTGCGACATTGCGACACACAAATCGGATACCTAACTGACACTTTTGAGACTTTTTTGTGAACCAGTGACATTATTACAGTGATCAGTGCTAAAAATATGCTGTACTAATGACATTAGCAGGGAAGGGGTTAACATCAGGGGTGATCAAAGGGTTAACTGTGTGCCTAGCTGGTGCTTGCTAACTGTGTTGGGGGTTACTTTGACTGGATGAAGACTGAGATCGGTGTTTCTGCTTAGCAGGAACACAAGATCTCTAGCTTCTCTCCTGTCAGAACGACAATCTGCCTTGTTTACATAGGCAGATCGCCATTCTGCCTTTCTGGGGAACGATCATGGGTCCAGAGGACATTGGGTCCGCCGGACCCACTGATTGGCATCCCCTGTGTCCAATCAGCGTGCAATTGCTCTTTCGGTTTCTTTTGCACAAAAATTAATTCCAATCTAAAAAAAGGATTAGAATCAGGTGAATGTCGTGTGGAAGCTCCTGGTACATCCGGCTCACCTATACTCTCTGCTCCATTGATGGATTTCTAAATTGGTTCCTGGTTCACTGTGAGCGCTCTGTTTTACACTACCTGCGGCCATCAGAGTTAATGTCCAGGTTTCCTCTGAGTGGATTGTAGATCTGCTCAAGCGCTGACTGACCCCCCCCCCCCCCCCCAGTGTAAGGGTGGTCACTGGCTTTCTGGTAAGCCCCTAATTTTGCCTTTGGTGAAGGGTGTTGCACCGGTAGGTGTTTGATTTTTCACTGTTATCATGGACTTCTCTATGGGATCTTGCATATGGATTCAATCTGACATGTAACCATTTTTTGCACAGGACTGCACTCTATTCAAAGAAATAAACAAAAAACTGAATGGATCAACCTAGACTAGATAATAAAAATATATAGAGTAAGTTTAGCGAGTTTGTAAATAACAATCACCCATACGATACTCGGATGCAGTTCTGATAACCCTAAAGGCATACAAAAAAAGAGAATAAAGTTCTCTTAAGAGGGCCAAAACAGAACACTTATGGTTAGTACAAAACTAGCTTTATTAGTACAAAAAATACCACAGCAAACTAAATTAGCAAAAATGAAGCACAGATAAATGACTGACATAGACTATTTAAAAAATTGGGCAACGTTGTCAAATTGTTAAAAACATAGGAAGTAGCGGCTGCATATCCCACACATGCACACCAGACACCAACATAACCACTAGAATTCACTGGTTAGAAAAAAGTAGGCTATTAAAAATTGAAAATTAGACATGGAGATTCCTTGTCAAGAGATCCAAATAATTGAGTCAATTAAATATAAGCCATATAGGTTAGGTACTGGTTAGCAGGTGGGTGACTTGAGTGTACTGGTCCTGTTTGCATGAACATAACCATATAGCAGGGTCTAGTTAGAATCAGAACACAGACCATCAGCATAAATGGATAATCTGGCAATGTAGCAGATGTAACAAACAGCTTGACTGTAGATGTTCATAAACAGCGGATGAGAGAAGCAGAGGCAAACATAGCAATGAAATATTCAAAATAGATGTCAGTAGGGGGAGTGCTGTAATGAATTAAGCAGGCATCCATATAATAGCTTCTAATTAGGATGTGGATACTCTCACCAACTGTGTGGGGTCCACCGTCGTCCTGCAGCGTGACTCTACCCCTGAATGGATGGATGGATAGTGGCTAAGAGCCCCGCTCTGCATTAGCCAACAAAAGTGTTCGACCGGGATATTCGACCAGGGAGGGAAAACCCCTCATAGAGTGTTCATTGCCTCCGTATGTTTCGGCGTAGATCCGGAAAGGAAGGAACAAGCCGTCAGCTGTTTGTTCCGTGCTGACACTCAAGTTAAGGAGCGCGCGGCTTCCAGTGACATGCTGACGTCACACCCTGACGTATTTCACCAGCCAATAGACGCTGGTTTCTTCAGAGCTCTGAAGAAACCAGTGTCTATTGGCTGGTGAAACGCGTCAGTGGTGTGATGTCAGCACGTCACTGGAAGCCGCTGACTGCTGGCGCGTTTCACCAGCCAATAGACGCTGGTTTCTTCAGAGGCAGAGCTAGTCTATGTCAGTCATTTATCTGTGCTTCATTTTTGCTAATTTAGTTTGCTGTGGTATTTTTTGTACTAAAAAAGCTAGTTTTGAACTAACCATAAGTGTTCTGTTTTGGCCCTCTTAAGAGAACTTTATTCTCTTAGTCTTTTTTTTCTTTTTTTTTTGCACTCTATTCAATGCATCACAATACTTTTTGTTATGATTTGTAATGCCTTTTATGATTTTTTATGGACTTTAACATTGATGTTAGTATAATGTTTTGATAGCACGGTATTGCATTTTATCTCACATGTATTTTATTTTATATGTGATCACTTAGCACAGTATTGCACTTTATTTCATATGCACTTTATTTTTATATGTGATCATATTTGGTTTAGCGATGCACGTATATATGCTTGTGCTTATAAAAAGCACTCAATACTCTAGAAGCGAAGCATTAGAACAGGCATGTCCAAAGTCTGGCCTGCGGGCCAATTGCGGCCCGCGTTACGGTTTAATACGGCGCACCTGGTGATTTGGATATATATATATCTTTTGTGGCCCCCCAGGGCCACAAAAATTAATACTGTATTTATCGGCGTTGCCTCGGAGGGGGCGGGATGAGTGCCGTCAGATTACATACAAGAGAATCTCCTGTTTACTCTGCGGCGTCTGTAATAGGAAGTCCTGTCTCCTGGGCTGCCATTTGACTACTGTTCTGTTTATCATAGGAGGTGGGGCTTTGTAATAAAGAGGCCGCCGAGTAAACAGGAGATTCTCCTGTATTTAATCTGTTGGCGCTCGTCCCACCCCCCTCCCTGTCCCCTCCAAGGCTTCAGATGGGCATCGATCAGAATGCACTGATGGCAATGGTGAGGCTGAATTCAAGGGAATGGTAAGGCTGCAATTATGACTATGGTAAGGCTGCATTGATTTCAATGGTGAGGCTGCATTGATTGCAATGGTGAGGCTGCATTCCTGGAAATGGTGAGGCTGCATTCATGGCAATGGTAAGGCTGCATTCATGGCAATGGTAAGGCTGCAATTATGGCAATGGTAAGGCTGCAGTTATGGCAATGGTAAGGCTGCAGTTATGGCAATGGTAAGGCTGCATTGATTGCAATGGTGAGGCTGCATTCATGGAAATGGTGAGGCTGCATTCATGACAATGGTGAGACTGCAGATGGGCACTGATAAGGCTGCATTGATGCGCATTGACCCTTATTTGCTTCACAGTTCTTTATTTAAAATCTAAGTTTTTTCCTGAAACTTCATTCTTAAAGTGAAGGTGTGTGTTATATGCCTGTGTGTGTTATACGATGATAAATACGATATATCCAAATAACACGCCCAAGCTCATCCTTAGTCCTGATCGGCGCTCGGGGATTCGTTGGGGGCCACAAAAGATATATATCCAAATAACACGCCCAAGCTCATCTCTTCACCACACACACAGTCACAAAGGCAAGAGAATTCTTGTTGGGCAGTGTATTAGTGCTCTGACGAACACACTTAGACCAAATTTTAATGGTTCAAAGAATTAGAAACTATGTCCTCCATTTGAAACCTCCAGAAGGAAAGAAATAAAAACAGAAGTATTGTAAGATGCAAACTAAAAGAATGCTGGCACATGCATGGAGAAATACATCAGCCCTTAGCAATTTGTGACATCCAATGACTGTATGAGCACATTGTAGCTTCTTGCAGTGAAGTATCAAATCAAACAGTTACAGGAAGCAGATGCTCTCCTTGTAATCATTTTTCTGTAGGCATAGAGTAAGCTGCAGAAAAGCTTAACAGTTTTAATACTGGCCTGTGACCGCAACATTTAGGAACAGAGATTGGTGACTTAGGCTGCTGAACTCCATTAACCTCACTTGCTCCTGCTATAATAGACAGCCTTTATGAGGAAAAAAAATCTACCACACAGGATTGCCTTATATTTGCATTCCAGCAGACCAGTTCATTGAATTGACATGTAGTGACAGCTTCAAAGCTCTACTAAAGTCTTAATAAATTGCTTTTTATACATTATGCAATCTGTAGAATCCTTTATGCGTTTCTCATTGTATTGCAGTAGATTTCATCTTCCATTTTATCTCCTACTTAACACATTCTGTACATCAAAATTGTAAATAGTACTCATTCTCCATATTACTCCATTATATTGAAACACACTCCTAAAAAGGAAATTATAAGGGTTGTGGGTCAGTTTCATTTTACATTTGTTTCATTTAAAAGTTTTATGAGTTTGGCTTATATGATTTTTTTTTTTTTACTATTTATATAAAATCTCTGTTATTCATACTTTGGTACATCAAGATAAACATGCCCAAAAACTGGATGATGCTTATCTACTTTCGTGTGTCACATGAAAATTGTTTGGTCATGCCTACCATCATCTCGCTCTTCCTGTTATGCAGGAACAGGTAGCAAAAGTGTAAGAGGAACAAGATCTTATACAACTATGGTAAGTAGTTATGACAGGCCTACAGAATTTATAGTTCAAGTTTTGGGGAGTTCAGTGCTGATGTCACAGTAACTTAAAAAAAAAAAAATTAGCATTTTTTTCAGTTTTATATATATATATATATATATATATATATATATATATATATACACACACACATACAATATAAGTATCTCACAAAAGTGAGTACACCCCCCACATTTTTGTAAATTTTTTATTATCTTTTCATGTGACAACACTGAAGAAATTACACTTTGCTAAAATGTAAAGTAGTGAGTGTACAGCTTGTATAATAGTGTATATTTGCTGTCCCTTCAAAATAACTCAACACACAGTCATTCATGTCTAAACCGCTGACAACAAAAGTGAGTACACACTTAAGTGAAAATGTCCAAATTGGACCCCATTAGCCATTTTCCCTCCCTGGTGTCATGTGACTCATTAGTGTTACAAGGTCTCAGGTGTGAATGGAAGCAGGTGTGTTAAATTTGATGTTATCGCTCTTACTCTCTCATACTGGTCACTGGAAGTTCAACATGGCACCTCATGGCAAAGAACTCTGAAAAAGGATCTGGAGGATCTGAAGAAAAAAAGAATTAGACTAAGACTAAGCAGACTAAGAACATGGAATACTCGAACCATGTCCTGTGGTCTGACAAAACCCAAGATAAACTTATTTGGTTCAGATGGTATCAAGCGTGTGTGGCAGCAACCAGGTGAGGAGTACAAAGACAAGTGTGTCTTGCCTACAGTCAAGCATGGTGATGGGAGTGTCATGGTCTGGGGTTGCATATAAAATAATTACAAAAATGTGAGGGGTGTACTTTTGTGAGATACTTATATAGTATCTCATATTGCCCAAACCAGCATAAATAAAGGATAACAGTCTGCCATGAGATTCTGGATTCCCCTGCAGGTGTGCAACGCCCCGCCATCTTATGCGCCCTGCAGACCATCACTGCTTGATAGCAGGGCATGTGCACACACCCAGACAACCATCTAAAGTATACAGTAGAAAAAAACATAGACCAACCAAGTATAACATTGAACATGAAAACAATAAACAAACACCCTTTCGGATGGCAACGACCATCCAACATCCCCCCCACCCCATGCGTCCTCAAACAGTGAGGGGCACATGATCCCAAAAAATGTCCAAGGACAAAGTCAGAAAGATCGGGAGGCGTGTACCCGATTAGGACCGTTCATCCTCTATGGTGTAAAATTACATATTCATTGGAGAGAAAACCTCCTGGGGGGAATATAAACAACAATTCCCCAGTAATTAAGAACCACCACAAAAAAAAGAAAGAAAAAAAAAAGAAAGAAAAAAAAAGGGGGGGGAAGTAAAAGCCAAATCTGCTGACTAGAGATGCTGGAAAACCAAAAGCTTGGGCGACCCACAAGGGTGGAACACTCAGTTCCTGTCCAAGTCTATTACCTGGGTTATACCAGAACAGTCTCTTATGGCCATTAGTGCCAGGTCTGCCAATCTGGATAACTTGCAGTGAGGGCAGAACATGTCTTAGCCTGGGAGCAATATAACTGGACATAACAGTGCCTCAAAACTTTCAACGCCGTATACTACCAGGCTAGTCTCACAAATATAACAACCTCACCTTCTAATGGTTGACCAAGTACACCGTTGTTCAGGGCTGCAGTAAACAAGAGATAAGCAAGAGGAAGGTAAGCACACTACGGCGGTAGTGTCTCCAGCCACGCGCTGGCATCCTTAGGGCTGGTGAAGATCCTTACTGTTTCTCCATCGACCACCCGTAGCTTAGCAGGAAACAGAATACTGTAGCAGATCCCCTTGACTCGGAGAGCTGCTTTTACCGTATCAAAGCAGCGGCGTTGCTGCTGTGTCTCCAGCATGTAGTTCGGGAACATCAAAAGTTTAGCATTGCGGTATGGGATGTCGCCCACGACCCAAGCCGCCCTGAGTAATTCATCTCTATCACGGAAATTTAGCAGCCGAAGGATAAAGGTGCGGGGGGGCTCCCTCTGGCCCCGGCCTCGGTGGTACACGATGAGCCCTCTCTACCGTGAATTATGGTGAAAGCTGTGCCGCTGGTAGTAGTGATCTCAGCAGGTCTTCTGTGAATACCGTGGGATTACGTCCCTCTACTCCTTCCAGGGGGGCGACAATACAGAGGCTGTTTCTGCGACTCCGATTTTCAGCATCTTCTGCCCGATATTCCAGCGCCCGGACTTTGGTTTGAAGTGCCCTGATAGAGGCCTCGTCGTCAGTTACAGTATCCTCCACTTTACCTACACGCTGCTTAGCCACTGTGATTCTGGAGCGGATCTTGTCTCAGTAGCCCCATGTCTAATTGTACAGCTTCAATCTTTGAAATGAGCGCCGTTTGACACCTCCAGTATGCCAGGCAGAGCAGCTTCAAGACTCTCCTCGTGGTCTGTCTGCGACGACATGTTGTTAAGGCACGCCGGCGGGTGCCGCCAGTCACGTGCAGGACTCGTCACAGCCTCTACGCCATGCCTCAGTAGCCCCATGTCTAATTGTACAGCTTTAATCTTTGAAATGAGCGCCGTTTGACACCTCCGGTATGCCAGGCAGAGCAGCTTCAAGACTCTCTTCGTGGTCCGTCTGCGAAGACATGTTGTTAAGGCACGCTGGCGGGTGCCGCCAGTCAGGTGCAGGACTCGCCACAGCCTCTACGCCAGGAGGAAACTTTAGCCTTTTGCCCCGTCTCGGGCCCCCTGAGGTTCCAGAAGGCATTCAGGGGCCAAAAATCCGATAATGTGATGATTTTACCCAGGTGTGGATGAAGTTACGGATTCTTCTCCAGCAGAGCTCAGATAGCACGTCTGCTCAGTCCGCCATCCCGGCCACGCCCCCCCCCAGGATACCTTTAGCAGCAAAAAATGAACAGCCATCTTAGATGATGATCATGATAAGTTCCACTCGGTATGAAAACCTTGCCTGCACTACTAGTCTGTTTCCTGGTTCACCACATGACTGGCCCAACTTTGACCTGAGTGGTGACCATTTACTATCCTGTTCCCCTGTTTTGAGAATGGAGTTGGAATACCCCCTGTGGTAGACTCCCCTACCCCATTCCCTCTGCTCTTTTTCCTCCTTTCTTTTTCTTCTTCCACTCAGGATCCTTTGCCACCTGTTTAATTTTTCTTGTTTTCTGGCTTCTTCAATCAGCCCATTACCACACAATACCCTCTCATATCTTACACGATCTAGAACCTGAAACTTAAGACTACTTAACAGCCTCCTCACTGATTTGAATAGTTCATTATTGAAATACACAGGACGTTTTGTGGCCTCACATAGCAAAATAAGATATATTAAAAAGAGTGAAATGTAAATCCGAGTATTAGTTGGAATAGAGATTTGTGAGTAAGGGCCCCAACTCCAAACTCACAAGAAAGAGTGCAAGCAGAATATATCGGTACATGTAGAGGGAGATATTTAGCAAGAGGCAAGAAATATATCTAAAACAAGATTTAGTTATACAACGATCAAAGATTATACAAAATGTATTAAAATATGCAGAGATGACATGAAGTTTCGACTAGTTTTGCGGAAAAACCGCTTCATCAGAAAACTATATCTGTGAATAGAATACAATACAATGAAATCTGCAAAGATCGGCAGAGTCTTCCGAGGCGATTTGGGAGGACAAGTGTAGGATCGCCAGGAACCTAGCGTCTGAATAAAGTGATAAAGTATGAAATATAAAAAGATGCCCATGGTCAAGACAGTGAAGACAAGCATGTGAAACACCAGTGGAGATTGAGTGAAGAGAACCAGAATCAAACAAACGGGGGGGGGGGGGGAGAGGGGGAAGGTAAGGTAAGTGAACAAGGTGAAGCCAATTACCAAAAAAGAGGCGAAAAGAGGAGGCAGTGAAATAGAAGGGAGAGAGGGGTGTGTGAGAGTGGTTGTGTATAGACACAAATTATAGAGACAGACGATGTGATCCGTGTCCGTGATTGCTGAGGCCTTGCCGGGTGGTGCTGGGATGCCCGCGCTGCTTGCGCGGGCCCTACACGTCCACAGGCTTCTTGAGGCGTTGTGCGCAGGCACGCGTGCGATCTTACCATGCAGATGGTCTGCGGGACCCTTGACCCCGTGACGCCGCTGCACGCCGATACTGACGTTGCCTTGATGTCACGCGGTTGCAGGACACATATACTGCGGCTTTGTCCCACAGATCTCACAGGCTAGCGTGGAACCCGGACGGTCCACTGATTAGCTCCATTTAGAGTAAGTTTATCCACCTATCTTTTCCTACGTGGTCTGCCTACCGCACTCGTTTTAATCTTGAGCGCGGACGGGCCAGCAATGTTGTTAATATATTCAATACATATTTTACCCCATAGATACCGGATCTGGTCTTTAAACAGCTCGGCACTCAAACAGGTATTAGGCTGTACCGCAAGTACCCTACTGACTGGATTCCCTTTGATCTACACCTACCCGCTGTTCATTATAGCAGGACTATACATCCGGGCCCCCTCCCATACCTATATTCATCTGGTACAGGTATATATTTGCCCCAGTCTTTTTTGTTATCACCCATTGCACCTTGGTTTGTCTTGATTGGGTTCTCTTTTGTCTGGGCCTAATATCCATCACTTTCACCATCACATATTAGTCTCCATATTTTGTGTCTATACACAATCACCCTTACACACCCCTCTCTTCCCTTTATCTTACGGTCTTCTATATTCATTTGGTACAGGTATTTATCTGCCCCAGATCTTTTTGCTATCACCCAGTTTCACTCTGGTTCTCCTTGGTTGGTTTCTACTTTGTCTGGTCCTCTGATTCACCACTTTTACCATCACTCATCTGTCTCTATAATTTGTGTCTATACACAACCACCCTCACACACCCCTCTCTCCCTTCTATCTCACGGCCTTCTCTTTTGGCCTCTTTTTTGGTAATTGGCTTCACCTTGTTCACTTACCTTACCTTCCCCCTCCCCCCCCCGTTTGCTTGATTCTGGTTCTCTTCACTCAATCTCCACTGGTGTTTCACACGCTTGTCTTCACCGTCTTGACCATGGGCATTTTTATATTTTATATTTCATACTTTATCACTTTATTCAGACGCTAGGTTCCTGGGGACCCTATACTTGTCCTCCCCAATCGCCGCGCGAGACTCTGCCAGTCTGGCCTGAGCATTGCATGCACCTTAACATAGGTAAGTTGCACTATATAATTGTTCACAACTTTTTTTTTTTTTTTCTACCCCCCCCCCCATGATATCTTGGCAATACCATTTTTCTCTTTTTAAAAAAAAATTGCATATTTCATTGTATTCTATTCTATTCACAGATATAGTTCCTGATCAAGCGTTTTTTCCGCGAAACTAGTCGAAACTTCATGTCATCTGTGCATATTTTAATACAATTTGTATTATCTTTGATCGTTGTATAAATAAATCTTGTTTTAGATATATCTCTTGCCTCTTGCTATATATCTCCCTCTACATGTACAGAGATAGTCCGCTTGCACTCTTTTTGGTGAGTTTGGAGTTGGGGCCCTTACTCACAAATCGAAATACACAGAACAACATTTTGTGACACTCCAAGTTTAAACGATCCATCTTTAAACTGTCTTAATCTCCAACTGTGCATGGATCTAGACATTGTATTTTAACCTCTGCTAAGATTAGCTATACAGTCCCTGGTGGGTATACCATGATCTTTAGCCTATATTGGTTTCTTTATTTATTTTGTACACATTAGTGCCTGATTCTGTATGTTACTTTCTGTTTCAATAAAGTATATGTGGTACCAGAAAAATAATCCTTCAGGTTTCTAATGACGCTGTCATTGAACAGATTTGGTGGCCAAGGTAAGTCATGCTGGGAAGTCTTTTTGCTGTCTCTCTATTAATTACTGCCTACTGTAATGTTGGGGGTTATTTTAGCTCAGTGTAGAGCCTACCAGTGAGTGGAGTCCAGGCCAGATATGCCATTTAAGGGCTTGTAGGCCCACTTTTATTAAAGAAAGAAAATGTCCATCCAGAATTCCACGCAGGGGTTTCAACTTCACAGCAGTAATTTAGTAATAAACGAAAAATGCCAAGTCACCTGGCTCTCTGGTCAGCACTGCTGCTTAGGCTTTGGCCACAGTCCTCTTAACCCTTTAACAGTGTCCCTGGTGGGCACTCTCTTTTCGCGATTCCTTACTGCTAGTTCCCACAGGCTTGGGCCCTCTGTCTGCTCTGACAGACTGTACCATGTCAACAGGCACACTTCTCCCTTGCATGCCTGGACTCCTCGGGAGGGTGGAGCCAAGAACCCTGGTCCTGACTTTACTATCAGATCCACACACACCTGAACAATCAGTGTGCCAGCTAGCCCTTATTCCTGGTCCCAGGATTGGAGATTTCATCCCACCCAGATCGCTAGGGATTTCTCGAGGCTCCAGGTCCCTAACTGGATTTTACCAACCATAGAGCAAACTCATAAAACTGTTTCCTCCAAATTTAATAATCCTCCTGGAGCCTCTCAAACTGCCTATTTGAGAATCCTGGGCAACAATCACTAGGACAGGAAACCGTACTGTCACACTGCATTAAATAGTCTTGAACTTCCTTTTTATACGATTATATTTAAGTTCACCTTAACCACTTCAGCCCGGGAAGATTTGGCTGCTCTGTGACCACAGCATTTTTTGTGATATGGCACTGCGCCGCTTTAACTGACCATTGCGCGGTCGTGGCTGTACCCAAACAAAATTGACATCCTTTTTTTCCACAAATAGAGCTTTCTTTTGGTGGTATTTGATCATCTCTATGGTTTTTATTTTTTGCACTATAAACAAAAAAAGAGCGACAATTTTGAAAAAAACACAATAATTTTGTACTATTTGCTGTAATAAATAGCCCCAATTTTTTTTTTAAAAAAAAAGCCAATTTTTTCCTCATTTTAGGCCGATGTGTATTCTTCTACATATTTTTGGTAATAAAAAACACAAAAACTGTATATAGATTGGTTTTCGCAAACGTTATAGCGTCTACCAAATAGGGGACAGATTTATGGCATTTTTATTATTATTTTTTTTTTACTAGTAATGGTGGTGATCTGCGATTTTTATTGTTACATTATGGCGGACACATCGGACACTTTTGACACATTTTTAGGACGATTGACAATTATCCAGCGATCAGTGCTATAAAAATGCACTGATTACTGTATAAATGTCACTGACAGGGAAGGGTTTAACACTAGGGGGCAATCAAGGGGTTAACTGTGTTCCCTGACTGTGTGTTCTAACTGTAGGGGGAGGGGACTGACAATAGGAGATGACAGATCATGGTTCCTAGCTATTAAATCTGATCTGCATCTCCTCTCAGAACAGAACAGGGATTGGTGTGTTTACACACACACACGTCCCTGTTCTGCCTCTCGTGGCCGCGATCGCTCCGCCAGTCACGAGCATCAGCACCCCCGCAGTGCAGCGGCCACACGCGGCTGCTATCCCGCTTAAAGGAGCCGATGTATAGCTACGACGGCTCGTGAGAACGTGCAGACCTGCTGCAGTATAATGATGGCGGCTGGTCGGCAAGTGGTTAAAGCTAATCCTCACAACAACTTATACTTACCTTCTTACTCCCATTGCTCCATTTTCCCAGGCAAGGAAAGTAGCATACCTTGTATGGTAGACTCACTTCCCTTCCAAGTGATATTGCTGATTCTTGGCAACTGGCCACTCAGGTACCTAGTAGAGATGTGCCCAACAGAAAAATTAATTTTATTTAGTTTCAGATTCATTCATTAAGTTAATAATTTTGTTACGTCATAATTGTTCTGTTAGAATGGTTCCTTTTTGGCATTCCTTTTGTATATTCAGTTTTGCAAATATATTGTTCTGAATCGATTGGTATTTTCAGAAGTCGATTCGGAAGATTGGCTATATTCATTGTAACGTGTTAACTCATTATTTAGTGAGTTTACTTATGCACTCCATGTAATCCCTGCTAGTCCAACCTACAAAGAGAAATGGAATTAGCTGATTGGACGATAATGATTAATGTCTCATGCTTTGAAAGTAAAGGAATGGAACAGAATTAATTTCGGATTCATTCATTATATTTTAAATCTGAGATTCTGATGGATCCACCTCCATCCAACCCAATCACAATAAGTAGGCATCATCTTATTTCACTTTTATACCTTACTGTATTTATTGCTATGTGTTTCCATTTTATATGTTCTTTTTTATAATAATGAAAAATGTTTATGCAAAAAGAATCGGCTGATTATCCAAGGGTCAAAGTGCCATGCCACTCTCATCCGAATAAAACAATCAATCCAAATTAATATGTATTCATTTGTTATGTTATCAAGCTGAATTAATTTCCTTATTTGTTTGTTGAGCTGCACACATTCCAATTGAACGAAAGGTCCCTCAAGTTAATCCCCAATACAAAAAAGAATCCTATTAGAATATTCACGTTACGTTCACTTGAATAAAAATGAATACATCCAAATCAATTTGGATCATTGGTTATGTCTGTAGCTCTACCACAGTGAGGGCCTCTTGATCCCAATGATTGCCCTGACCTTCCAAGTCTCCCAACACCTCTGACAACCTGGGTTTGGATATTTCAAAAATAGCAAATGCAATATACAGACATCAAATTAGGACACAGTAATCAAGTAATTCGCACATATAAACAGGAAAATTATGAATATAGAGCTTTAATAGAAAAGAGAGCAGCAACTGGTAACCTGATTAAAGCCTATGGCCGCAGGTCAGAAAAGGAGAAGAGAAGGAGAATGACCAGTTTTATGTCAGACTACTCCTTTTTGCCACCTGATGCCACAACCCCAGTTAAACACAAATACTCAATAATGTTCAACAGGATGTACACAAGATATAAGACCGTGGTCTCTAAGAAGAGAGTTCCTTAGTAATATGGGCAGGTATGATACCCAATGTTCGTTTAGTGCGGGGGGGGGGGGGGGGGGAGCAGAGGAGTCCTTGTGTTGCAGATGTCCTGTGTCTTCAGCTAGCTTAAGCAATGGGCCCCAGTGTAATTTCTGGATAATGACATGCAATGTTGCAATAATAAATGTAAGTGTCCCTAATAAGGCTTTAGAAAGAAAGGCAAAGTAAAGGTGTCTGCATGCAGTGTCTCTTGGGGTTTAACCACTTCAGCCCCGAAGAATTTACCCCCTTCCTGACCAGAGCACTTTTTGCGATTCGGCACTGCGTTGCTTTAACTGACAATTGCACGATCGTGTGACGTGGCTCTCAAACAAAATGACATCCTTTTTTCCCCACAAATAGAGCTTTCTTTTGGTGGTATTTAATCACCTCTGCATTTTTATTTTTTGCGCTATAAACAAAATAAGAGCGAATTTTGAAAAAAAAAACAATATTTTTTACTTTCTGCTATAAAACACATTCAATAAAAAATGTAAAAAATCAAATGTATTCATCAATTTAGGCCAATATGTATTATATGGAAGGGGTTAAAGAGGGTGGGCTTCCGCCCGCTCACCAATCCGGGTGATACAAGGCTCAAAGGAATGATGGGAAAGCCCTGAAGCAGGCTCCTGTGGATGCTGTGCTCAGGAAACGGTGCTTGGCCGCACACCCTGTAGCACTGTAACTCAGTCTGGATCTGTGATGCAGGCGATGAGGGTGGCCTCCCGATTCCCAGCAGACCAACCAGAAACTGCCAATGATGGATGCATCCACACTCGGCCACCGGAGGCTCTCCCTTGCTGCCTAGGCCGCAGCATCAGCTCGCACTCCTCCGACCGTCCAGGTCACTGCTTCCAGATGAAGGCTATGGTCTCAAGAGGCAGAATCCTCCCCAACACAGGCTATTTATCACCTCTCCCAGCATGTAGGCAGGTTGAAATGTGTGTTAGTTATCTATCAGTTGGCCAAGGTTAGGGAAAGTGTTAAACATTTTTGGCTCAGTTCCGGCTTTTGGTTTTGGCGGGCCCACCTGTTTAATAAAGGGGCAGCTAAGATCGAGTGCTCTGGAGAATGGGGCATGTGTATAGGTGGAACGAAGATTTACCTGCGAGTGCAAGTGTCATGCTGCAGAAACCGGGAATCATGGGCAGCATCCAAGATGTAATGTAGGCCACTACGTTACATTATTTAGGATTAGGGACAGGACAGTATTCATTTTGTATTTTGCCATGCTGTATTCTATGGGCTGAACACCCCCCGGTTTGGTTCGCACCGGAACTCTTGAACAGGGAAAAATTTCAGACCTGAGCTACGAACTCTATTAAAGTCTATGGGACCCATTTTGAACACCCCCCGGTTTGGTTCGCACCGGAACTCTTGAACAGGGAAAAATTTCAGACCTGAGCTACGAACTCTATTAAAGTCTATGGGACCCATTTGAAGCTTATATGCAAGTTTTGGCCATAAAAAGGGTATGAGGGCCCGGTATTGCCCCGGGGGACATGTATCAATGCAAAAAAAATTCAAAAGAGTTTGTTTTTAAAGCAGCAGTGATTTTAATGATGCTTAAAGTGAAACAACAAAAATGAAAAAATCCTTTAAATATAGTGCCGGGGGGGGGGGGGGGGGGGTTCCTTAATCTGCCTGTAAAGTGGCACATCTCTACCGTGTATAGAACCTGCTGCAGCAAAACTGACATTTGTAAAGACAAAAATGACATTTAAATTGACTAGTGGTTGCAAGTTATTGCCGGCAATACAAAGAAATTAAAAAAAAAACAGCGGCAAAAAAAAAGTCAATTTTTTTTTAAAATGGCATTCTGCTCTGCCCCCCTCTCCCCCAAAGCACCTTTTCCTCATGTTGATGGGGACAAGGGCCTCTTCCAGAAAACCCTGGGTGGTGGTTGTGGGGGTCTGCTGGCAGGGGGCTTATTGGAATCTAAAAGCCCCCTTTTACAAGAAGAAGCAGCAAACTGAACCTCCCAGTGAAAGGCTGTACAGGGGGGTGTCAGAACAAGTCTGATTTGTTCCCAGCATAGTTAGAGAACTGATCATGGTGTGTTCTCCTGCTTAGCGTAGTCAGTTATTAATAGGAGAGCAGATGAACTGGCAGGAACACCAGGGATTTCACATAAAGGAAACAATACAAAGAGAACAGGATACTTTTTTATATAAGTATATGGTGCAGCAGGCACATAGCAAGAATATGAAATGTTGGGTCCATGTGATGGAACTCTTTGGCAAGCCATAGATGATGCTATTTTCTTTCATGCATCCACGGGTGGAGAGGTTTAGGCACCCTAAAAAAATTACTTGATTCCCCCATCCACACACTATGTGAATGAGGGAATCCTGCCCACTGAGTTACTGTATTCTAAAAGTGGGTAAACTTTCCCGCTGTCAGAACATACTGATCATTACTGCTGGCTATTGTTGGCAGCATTGATCAAGCAGATAAAATCAGACAGGGCAGTTGTGCAGAATTTAATCGGTAGATCGACTTCTGTACAACCTCCCTGCCCATACATGGATCGAATTTCAATCCATGTATGGCCAGCTTAAAAATCGGTAGATCGACTTCTGTAAACCTCCCTGCCCATACATGATTCCTATTTTCGATCCATGTGTGGCCAGCTTAAAAGTTTTGTTGTGTATTGGATTGTGCTGAAATAGAGCCCCTGTAACGGAAACTCTTTTGCTTTGTGTTTGATGCAATGGTGATAAAAATATCCGCACAGGAAACCCTTAAATGTACCTAGGTGCTGGTGTTCTGTCGAGAAGTGCCCGGGACGAACAGCGCATGCGAACGGTACAAACGGGCATTTCTCGATAGCGGGCACTTCTCGACAGAACTCCGGGACTACCTCATTACTTTGAAGCTGGCTCATAAAATTCTCGATAGTGGGCACTTCTCAACAGAACACCAGGATTACCTCATTACTTTGAAGCTGACTCCTAAAATTCTTGGAAAGATGCAAAGGACAGAAGTGTAACTTGCTCTGATGATCCTTGTTGAGAAATATTTTGGTTGTGCACTGTGTGTGCATTGTGTTAAAAAAAGCCATTGAACTAAGAACTTTGAAAAGTGTGTGTCAACAGTAATTCAAAGGTACATTACACGGCCGTGTCCATTCCAAATCTGCAGTATGGAGGTCCTGACAATGGCATCAATGCAAGCTAATGCTGCCCAACTACAGGCTCATCAGAAAAACCTTGCAAAGCAAAAACAGGTTCCTCAGCAGAACCTAGCATAGCAGCAAGAAGCCAATAGACTTTTGGGTGTCCAACTGGCAACCAATGAGGTTTAGGTAACTGCTTTGCCAGGGCCCACAGAGTGACCGACAGGTGGCAGAGAGAGACTGGCAGACCTTAACAAAAATGGTGCAGAAGCTGGCAGCCTAGACTTCAGGTGTTTTTGCTGCTTTGTCCCAGCACAGAAAGCCACCTCCTACATTGAATAACTGTCCAAGATCATTTGGAGGTCCTCTTATGTACTTTTAAGAGGACTGCAAAAGGGCAGATCTGGTCTAAAGAAAAGAGGGCAGCACTTCTCATGCCATTGACATCAGGAGACTCCCAAAGGCCATACTTTGATCTGACCTCATATAATGCCCTGGATTATAAAAACTTGTGTAGCCAAGGGTTTGCTACTATAGTCATTATAGTTGAACAGTTAGTTGTTGTTTGCAAATGAGTTTGGCTCCCCCTAGTGGCTGCTAGACTCTGTTAGGATTATTCCTCACTCTTCAGAAGAGTTGCAGCAAAGTATTGTGGGAGACATAGTTTGGAGGAGGAAGTGACTCTATTAGCTGGATCAGCCCTGAACTACAGGACAGACAATGCAAAGCACGCAGAACTGCCTGCTGGGAGGAGTGATAAAAGGACAGGAGCGGCCTGTTTTCAGCCTCTCTGGATGCCATTCAACACCTGCCAGCAGGAGGTCTGTGTGTGACCAGGAGTGAGAGACTGCGGCCTATACAGCGGAGAGCCGGTCCTATTCTAGCAAGCGGACCGGTCTGCGTTTCAGATCAACTGGAAGCCACCTGCACTTCAGTCCATCGGGAGTTGCAGCACGGCGTGGCGGCGCCATCTTCACCAGACGGAGATACCAGGAGCGGATTCCGGACAGAGCCTCACAGCCTTTGGAGTGTATTGTGGTGAGAGGGCACCTGCCCATTTCAGTAGAGATTACAGTGTTGCTGAGTGAGTTCTTTCTACAGACTGCTGGTGAGACTTGTAGTTCCACGGAGGTAAATCTACTTCTTCACAGGCATCATACAGCTGAAAGTGGAGTTCCACCCACTTTTACAACTCTTCAGCATCCCTCACTAAACTGTGCACTGTAAACGAATTGGATATTTTTTTTATTTTTTTTCTCAGCACTTACTGTATATCTGCTGCTGTATTCATTTTTCACTTCCTCCTCCCTGGCCGCAGCCCATCGCATTATTTCCTGTTTGCAATGCCTTCTGGGAAGGGGCGGCAACTTCCTCTGACACTGCCGTTGCTATGGAAACCTGATCTGAAACCTATTACACTGCTTGTGCTGCACTGAGCACGTGCGAGATCTGCAAGGATGAGATCCAGGAAGAAATACAGTCTGGCTTCAGATGCCTAGACTTAAGATAGCCACGGCCTGCTGTAAGTTTATAAAATAACAAACTACTGCTATAAACTAACAAAACAGACCTTAGTTTACAGACTAACTTTACTAGAATACATTAAGCTTGTGTATTATAGGGGTATTTTTATTTAAAAAGTATAATTTCGGCCGGAACACCACTTTAACTTTGGGGCCTTGTTTTTTTCCCTACACTGTAAGGTCAGTACTGTATTGCACTCACATGTAAAGAGGAATCTACAAGTGGTGATATTTCTTCAGTTAAGCAATCATCAGCACACCTTTTGTTCTACAGTCATTTCTTTCCCTTTGTTTCTGTGGATTACAAATTACAACATCATACTGCAGTTTAACCAAGATATCTGGAGTTAAAGAACTTTCACCATCTTCTTCTTTTACTAAGCATTGCTGCTCTACTCACTAGTTGATCTCTGAATTATTGCCTAGGGGGAGCCATTTGCGTACTGTAGATGCTTAAATTTTACACTGTGTTATTGAATGTAAAGTTTATAGACTGCATTTTGGTATATGTGTTGAGGCCTCAGTGGGAAGGTATTTAATATATGTTTTGAAGATATTGGGTACATATCTCTCTGTGCATCTGTTCACTAGGGATGAGCTTCGAGTTCGAGTCAATTTGGGGTGTTCGCGGCAAATTCGAAATCCGCGGAACACCCTATAAAAGTCTATGGGAGAAATCAAAAGTGCTAATTTTAAAGGCTTATATGCAAGTTATTGTCATAAAAAGTGTTTGGGGACCTGGGTCCTGCTCCAGGGGACATGGATCAATGCAAAAAAAGTTTTAAAAATGTCTGTTTTTTCAGGAGCAGTGATTTTAATAATGCTTAAAGTGAAACAATAAAAGTGTAATATCCCTTTAACTTTCGTACCTGGGGGGTGTCTATAGTATGCCTGTAAAGGGGCGCATGATTCCCGTGTTTAGAACAGTCTGACAGCAAAATGACATTTCAAAGGAAAGAAAGTAATTTAAAACTACTCGCGGCTATTAATGAATTGCCGGTCCGACAATACACATAAAAGTTCATTGATTAAAAACGGCATGGGAATTCCCCACAAGGGAACCCCGAACCAAAATTTAAAAAAAAAATGGCGTGGGATCCTCCTCAAAATCTATCCCAGACCCTTCAAGTCTGGTATGGATATTAAGGGGAACCCTGGCCAAAATAAAAAAAAAAAAAATGGCGTGGGGCCCTCCTCAAAATCTATCCCAGACCCTTCAGTTCTGGTATGGATTGTAAGGGGAACCCCGCGCCAAAATTTTTAAAAAAATGGCGTGGGGTCTCCCCAAAAATCCATACCAGACCCTTATCCGAGCACGCAACCTGGCAGGCTGCAGGAAAAGAGGGGGGGACGAAAGAACGCCCCCCCCTTTTGAACCGTACCAGGCCACATGCCCTCAACATTGGGAGGGTGCTTTGGGGTAGCCCCCCAAAACACCTTGTCCCCATGTTGATGGGGACAAGGGCCTCATCTCCACAACCTTTGCCCGGTGGTTGTGGGGGTCTGCTGGTGGGTGGCTTATCGGAATCTGGAAGCCCCCTTTAACAAGTGGACCCCCAGATCCCGACCCTCCCCCCTGTGTGAAATGGTAAGGGGGTACAAAAGTACCCCTACCATTTCACAAAAAAACTGTCAAAAATGTTAAAAATTACAAGAGACAGTTTTTGACAATTCCTTTATTTAAATGCTTCTTCTTTCTTCTATCTTCCTTCGGTTTCTTCCTCCATCTTCTGGTTCTTCTGGTTCTTCCTCAGGTGTTCTTGTCCGGCATCTTCATCCGCGGCGCCGGCGTCTTCTTCCCTTCGTCTTCTGGGCCGCTCCGCATCCAGCATGATGGGATGGGAGGCTCCTGCTGTGTGACGCTTCTGACGGTTCATAAATAAGTGACCACCGCCCCCCTCTGACGCATGGGGACTTCCCTGTGGCATTCCCCGTGACGTCAGAGGGGGGCGGACAGGGAAGTCACCGTGCGTCAGAGGGGGCGGGGTCACCGGGTGGCCTCACCCACCTTTATTTAAGAACCGTCAGAAGAGGAGAAGCTTCACACAGCGGGAGCATCCCATCCCATCATGCTGGATGCGGAGCGGCCCAGAAGACGAAGGGAAGAAGACGCCGGCACCATGGAGGAAGATGCCAGACAAGAACACCGGAGGAAGAACCAGAAGATGAAGGAAGAAACCGAAGGAAGATAGAAGAAAGAAGAAAGAAGATAGAAGAAAGAATTTAAATAAAGGAATTGTCAAAAACTGTCTCTTGTCATTTTTAACAATTTTGACAGTTTTTTTGTGAAACGGTAGGGGTACTACCCCCTTACCACTTTACACAGGGGGGAGGACCGGGATCTGGGGGTCCCCTTGTTAAAGGGGGCTCTTAGATTCCGATAAGCCCCCTGCACGCAGACCCCCACAACCACTGGGCAAGGGTGTGAGGATGAGGCCCTTGTCCCCATCAACATGGGGACAAGGTGTTTTGGGGGGCTACCCCAAAGCACCCGCCCAATGTTGAGGGCATGTGGCCTGGTACGGTTCAGGAGTGGGGGGGGCACTCTCTCGTCCCCCCTCTTTTCCTGTGGCCTGCCAGGTTGCATGCTCGGATAAGGGTCTGGTATGGATTATTGGGGAGATCCCACACCTTTTTTTTTTTTAATTTTGGCACGGGGTTCCCCTTAAAATCCATACCAGACCTGAAGGGTCTGGTATAGATTTTGAGGGGGACCCCATGCCATTTTTTTTTTTACATTTTGGCTGGGGTTCCCCTTAATATCCATACCAGACCTGAAGGGCCTGGTATGAAATTTAGGGAGACCCCCACGTCATTTTTTTTTTTAATTTTGGTTCGGGATTCCCCTGTAGGGAATTCCCATGCCGTTTTTATCAATTAACTTTTATGTGTATTGTCGGACCGGCAATTCATTAATAGCCGCGAGTAGTTTTAAATTACTTTTTTTCCTTTGAAATGTCATTTTGCTGTCAGACGGTTCTAAACACGGGAAACATGCGCCCCTTTACAGGCATACTATAGACACCCCCCAGGTACGAAATTTAAAGGGATATTACACTTTTATTGTTTCACTTTAAGCATTATTAAAATCACTGTTCCCGAAAAAACGGCCGTTTTTAAAACTTTTTTTTGCATTGATCCATGTCCCCTGGGGCAGGACCCAGGTCCCCAAACACTTTTTATGACAATAACTTGCATATAAGCCTTTAAAATTGGCACTTTTGATTATTCATGTTTGTGTTCCATAACCTTTAACGGTGTTCGCGTTTTCAAACAAATTTTTTGCCTGTTCGCATGTTCTGGTGCGAACCGAAGAGGGGGGTGTTCGGCTCATCCCTACTGTTCACATATACCCCTTAAAGTGATTAAAAGGTTATATGTTCTGCATATGTGCATAAAGTGTTAACTATTGTCAAGCATAACTGTTTATTCATTTATTGGGTTCCATTACTTATTTCAGTAAACCTTTCTGAGTGGTTCAGTAATATTGTGTGAGTTTCTTATTGCTAACGCCACATTGCAGGATGGAACCCAAGGTGTCAGAGGTAAGAGAGGATCTGCAGAGTCGGGGTAGCCAGTGGGGTATATCAGCAGCCCTCACGACGGGGGTACCGCTACTGTTAAAACCTGAGATCCTACAGTATATGGGGGTGACAACCTCAGTGAGGGAAAAGCTGGTACACAGGTAGGCTACCAGCCAGAGGGGTCTCCCTGCATCTCACTGACCTGGTTAAACAGTGGCTGCAGCCTGAGGTTTTTACAGGGCCACAAATTTCAGAGAGGGTCATTCGATTTTTCATGAGATCTCTACCTTAAGAGCTGCGAAGGTGACTTGGTCAAGTTGATCCAAAATTGGCCAATCAACTTTAGAATAATTCTGTCCCAAGGAACTCTTGGCTGAAATTACAGCTTTGAGATTCCAAACAATCAAGAGGCCATCTCCTATAGCAACCAGTTCAAAGATAGCTGCACAGTCTGTAAGACTACAAAGGGGAAACACCAAAAGGACATTAAGATTGATCAGAGGGGCCCCTTGTTGGAGGCCTCGTTTGGGAACCCCAAGCAGAACCCATGTGGCGAACCAGAGGTGTCCTCAGAGAGCACTGAAGTGCCTGGTATAATGGAGCTAGAGGTTTCTTGAGAGAACTTTGGGACCACCCAGTTATATGACCCCACTCTCACAAAAGCCTGGGGAAATGTGATGTAAACAAGGGAAACCCAGTAACCCATGGGGTTGAGAAAGTGTTTCCTTATAGATGGACAGTTTTGGACTTGGCCCATACACATCCCCAGAGGATCACTTGGTATATAAAAGACCAAAGAACATATTTTACGGATTTTGTATCCCCATAATACATGCAGACATGAGAGACTGTTGTAAGTCTCATGTGTCAGATGTTAGCCCCTATGCCTCATTAATGCAGCCCATTGGTTCAATTGCCTGTGAAAGAGGCTCCTTTTAAGCAAATCACAATGGACCTGTTAGAGCCAGTGTTGAAGTCTGCTAGAGGTCATCAGTGCACCCTGGCTCCGAGGCTGTTTTTTGAAGGAACTTTTTTTCCAAAACCATCACCAGAGTTTTGCTCCACATGCTTACTCACACAGGGATCCCAAAGGAAGTCCTGACAACCTAAAGGGACTCACTTTAATTTGAATGCAATTAAAGAATTTTGCAAATTGTTGAACATAATGCAGTTGCATACTTCACTCTACCACTCTTAAATGGATGGGTTGGTAGAAAAGTTTAATAAAACCTCAAAAGCAGTGAACAAAGATAAAAGAGACTGAGTATATTTCATGCCTATCTGTTGTTTGCAATTATAGAAGTCCCACAATTTTCCACAGGGTTTTCTTCCTTTGAACCTTTGTATGGACATCATCCACGAGGGTTGCTAAACATTGGGACGGAAACTGGGGTGAGTGAGAGTACTGTCTAAGGTGGAGCATATCTTGATAATGTGAGACAGACTTGTTTCAGTTATGTCTCTGGTCCAGTAATACCTGCAGTAGGCCCAGGAAGCCTGAGAGCCGAGTATACAATAGGTCTGCAAAGGCTCAAACTTTCAACTCAGGAGATCATTATCGTTGTAGCCTCCATGGCAGAAACTAAGGGCGGTAAATTGCAAGGTGTACCAACCAGACAGTTGAAAGAAAGTTTTATGTAAATTTAATTAAAACCTGGAAAGACAGAGAAGCCCTCTTAGCCATGTGAGATAGGTCCCGGAGAAAGAGAAAAGCTTACAAGAGGTTCATATAGTCCCTATCCTTAGCCCAGCAGCAAGAAGTGAGAGAGTTTCTGCAGTGAAATAAGGATATCTTCTCAAAGTTGCCAAGCTGCAAATATGTAATTAAATATAACATTATCATAGTCTGAGTTTGGCTTAAGCCCTGTCGAGTCAGCAGACATGCAGTAGCTGAGAAAATATGGAGAATGCTAGACCTTGGGGCAATTGAATATGCCAAAACTAAATGTTGTAGCCCAATAGTCCTGGTTCCAAACCTAGTGATTTGTTAAGTTTCTGCAACATTTAAAGGAGGTATCAAAGTTTAATGCCAACCCAATGCCAAGTGTTGATGATCTTATTGAGAGGCTGTCCAGTGAGATTTATAACCTCCCTTAACCTTACCAGGGGCTGTTTTGTCACAGGTGGTGAGCACAGAAGAGCATCCGACAAGTGTACTTAAACTGAACGTTTACATCAGACAAAAGGAACTACCGCATTTTAGAGCGAGAGTACCTGGTTTTAAGTGGGCACTGAAGGCTTTGTGATGCTATATACTGGGACATTGCTGTAGACTAACCACAGACCAAGCTCCTACACAATGGATGGCCCCGGCCAACGAATGAAACCTGAGGATTAGACATGTGCAATTTGTTTTCTTCCAAATTAGTTTTTTAACTAATTTTGGCAAATTCGTTAATGTGGAAATATCCAAATTAACGAAAAACCGTTTAAGGAATTTTTCAGAGTATTCGTAAATTCGCAAAATCAAAGATTCCTAAATTCGAAAATTCGGAAATCAGAAAACCCGAAAATCTGAAATAATAACTAACTAATAATAGCTTAACTATTAGTAACTACTAAATTATAGGTATTGGAATTTCCTTTCAAATTTCGCTGTTAGTGAACGTAACGAATACGAATTTATCCAAAGTTATGAATTATCAGAAATAGCGAATGCCGTATCTAAACGAATGGAATGTAACAAATTAATAATAAATATCAAAAATAATAATGAAAGGGGCGTGGCCTGACGCAACATGGTGTAAGATGTGTGGACCTTGAGCTCCTTCCAGTACCCCTGTTTTATCAACAATCCTGAACCGCTCGCACTGGGCAGCCGGCTGGACTGTCTCCCTGGACCACCTGGGACAGAAGAATCTGATTCCTGACGAGGAGGAACGTGCGGCGCCCCGAACGGAGCGGCGATCTCCCGCTCGGCTGCAAAATAAAACGAGACCGCGGCTTCAGCCTACTACCGGAGGCCGCGGCCATCTTGGTCCTCCTTACCTACGGCCCTGCCTGAAGCCTACTGCACCACACAGGTACCCCGCTACTAGATAGCTTTCTGGGAAGACTGGACTGCACCCACCCCCCTGTTTGCTATCCTATTTACCCATCAGGGACCCAGGGAGACTGACACCCATAACCGGCCTAAATTGCAGCCTGGGCCTACATATGGTGATCGGCGGCCATCTTGGCATACCTACCCCCTATGTCTGAGCTGTGAACACGGATTGTGGCTCTGCTGTCCCCCTCTAGACAGTGCCTACTCATCCCCTGTATCTACCAGTGCATCTGAGAAGGAAGGGGTGACACCTCACACATTAACTTTGCAAGATCAGCTCCTGACCCCAGACCCAGCGAACGAGGTCGTTATGCCATTTCACCAGCTTTTATCTACCCGGCCATGAGCTATCGAAAAAGAGGCAAGTACAAGGCATCTCTCAAGCCAAACCCGGCGGCACAAATCGACCGATATCTAAAAGAAAAGTCCAGATCAAGCCAGGAGGATCGCGCTGGGATAACACGTGGCGAGGCCTGCTCGCCATCTGCATCCCCTGACAGCATGGCGGCTTCACAGAGTACGAGTTCACAGGCCCTCACGGGGATCCCAAATCTACTAAACCCATCGCTGAACAGCCAACCGGCAACAGGTCCCTCTGTGCAACTACCTAGCGAAGATTCCGACGTTAGAGCATTGCTGAGGGCTCTGCCCACTAAAGCAGACATGGAAGCTCTCCCCACCAAGGCGGACATGGAGGCGCTTGTCCTGAGAGTAGAGGAGCAGCCCCGCCGCGACCTGCAGGAGGTTCGGGCAGAGGTCCAAGAGATTGATGAGCGGCTGACTAAAGAGGAGGCCTCAGTGGGGGCTCTGGAGACTCGAGTAACACTACTGGAGAGATCGCAGCAGAGATATCAGGAACAGCTAGCGGAGGTACAGCTGCATGCCGAGGACTTAGAGAACCGTAGCCGGCGCCAAAACATACGGTTCAGAGGCATACCAGAAGCTACCGGCCCGGAGAATCTAATAGAAACAGTGCGGGCACTAATACACACAATACTAGATGGTGACCTTCCCGCCTCCCTGGAGTTTGACAGGGTACACAGAGCACTTGGCCCGAAACATGCGGACATGGAACGTCCCCGCGATGTGTTATGCCGTCTCCACCGGTACAATCATAAGGAACAGATCATGCGCGCAGCGCGGCTCAAGGGCCCGGTAGACTTTGACGGTGCACAGATCTCAGTGTATCCAGATGTGTCCCGTGCAACCCTCCTGAGGAGAGCAATGCTGAAGCCATTGCTGGAGAGAATAAGCCGAGCGGGACTGTCGTACCGATGGGGATTCCCTATACAACTGACCGTCCGGAAAGGAAATGACTCATTTATTCTACGCCGACATGCCGAACTCCCGGACCTATTTGCCTTCCTGGGGATGGAGCCGGTTTTGCTGCGGGACTGGCTTGGTCCCATACCGAGCAGGGATTTCCGTCTGGCCCCCCAGAGCACTTCGTTGGGTCTCCCTCGTCGATCGACAAGGCGCAGACAAAGAGAGCACACTCCGATAAGAAGAGGGGATCCGGAGCCGTGAGACCAGAGATACCATACATGTAAGTGACTGACAGCGAGAGGTGACTGTGTTACGGGACTCGTAATGTTTTCATGTCAAACAACAGGCTCAGGGATATTGAATTTTTTCCCCTCCCCTCTGGAAGCCGACCTTTTTGGGGATCCGCTCCGACCCCAATGGTGCCCCCCCCCTCTGCCCCTTACATTTCTCCTTTGTGAACAGGAGATTAGTACTGCCGATCCCATCTCCTCTCCAGGACTGTGATGTGTGGCCACATTAGAAAGATTACATTCCCCCTTTCCCAGGGTACGCCATGGAGTTTTCCACCCGGTATGCAACCATGTCATCAAGTAGATAGGAAACTCCGGCTGAGAGGAGGCAGCGGTCACATGGGGTGGCCTGGCTATCCTGGGACAACATGGGCCATGAACTACTGCAAAAGGCTGAAAATGCACGTTACAGGTTAAGAGGACAACCACTAACAAATTTTTCACACAGCAAATTGAGAGGACTCTAACCCCCTCTTGACGTCTAGGAATAAACATGTGGAAGGTATTTTGTGTTTTGGAGGTGGAGGCACTGAAGGGGAGGGATGAGGGGGGCCTAGAACATAGCAGGAAGTAGGGAACAGGACGCTCATTTGCTGTTGACGTGCAGCATGGCACTGCCTCTTAGTGAATAACGGGTTGGCGCAGCGAGCTTTCTGTTAATTGGGGGTCCCCTGTGTCGCCATGGTCAGAGATGATGTGCCCTCCCGGTGAGAATTACGCTGGGGAAAGGAACACGTTCAGAAAGATGGCTGATGCGGGGCTGTACGTCAGATTCCAGTTGAACCAAGGAAACCAGCAAATGACGCCTGGGGGGGGGGCAAGACTGTTACTGTTATAAATGTATGGTCCCTATAGCACAGACATGCTCTAAGTTATGATTGTTATTACACTGTTATGCCTCATCGGCGCTCTGAAAGGTGCTGAATTTCGCCTGCTGCACACTCATATAGTTAGACGGGTACAAGGGTTTCCCAGTGAGACATCACTGGAATGTAATTAACTGATTGCAAGCAGTGGGGTGTAGCAGGCGACAGAAGTACTCCTCCTAAGTCATAATTTTCAATCTGTATCTTGCCTTATAGATAGCCGGATTAAGGTTCAAGTTACTGATGCTTATATGCTGGTTCATGATAACTTTTCGTTTTTCAGTTTCAATTTTTCTCGTACTATATGCTGGTTCAGGATGGTTCACTTTCCTTATATTTGTTTTTTTTTTTACATATGGGTCTGGTTGGGGAGCTCCTGACCACGGTTGTGTTCAGCCACTACCCCAATTAGGATAACACCCCTCTGGGGCTTGGTTTAGTAGTTCTAAGGGTGTTCTGAGACTAAGTCTCCCAAACGCTATAGGCGTTTTAGTTTCTTCTTCCCCCCACCTCTCTTTCTGGGTACACTGATACTTTAGGGACCCACTCTCTACTTTTCTGCCTTCTCTTTCTGCTTTTTCGTACTTACCTTTTCCAACCCCCCCCCCCCCCTTCCCCCCCCCTTTTTTTTTTTTTTTTATTTGTACCCCTTCCCTAAGCCTAGCCTACATCATGGACTCCAGGGATACTCTCCAATTAATGTCTATCAACGTCAAGGGACTTAATACCCCTGAGAAAAGATCTATGGTCTTAGCTAATTTGAAACAAGCGAGGGCCCATATATGCTTTTTACAGGAAACCCATTTTCGAGCCGATGCAATGCCAAGACTTCAAGATCGCTTTTTCCCAACTGCATACCATGGGTGCTCGTCCGAATCTAAGTCAAAGGGGGTTAGCATTTTAATACGTGCCGCAACGCCGTGGACACTGAAAGACCAATGGAATGACAATGAGGGACGGGCATTACTGGTGAAGGGAACCTTGGGCAGCTCCTTGGTAACTTTAGTGAATTTGTACCTCCCCAACACTGGTCAGATTAGATTCCTTGAGTCTATCCTGACGAAATTACAAGATTTTGCTGAGGGGGCGGTGGTGTTGGGGGGAGACCTCAACTTCACTATGGACCCATACCTAGACGCGTCGAGGCAAACTTCCCAAATTTCTTATGCAGCACTCAAGCGCTTAAAAAGGAATTTTTATGCCTTTCACTTGGTCGATGTGTGGAGGGTGCTGAACCCGACACAGAGGGACTACACCTTCTATTCTCACCCTCATGATTCCTATACGAGAATCGATCTTTTATGCTACCCCAATCCATGCTGTCTAGGGTACGATCGGCATCTATAGGGTCCATCACTTTCTCAGACCACGCCCCAGTCTTTGTTGACATAGACTTCATACCACATGTGCCTAGACAATGGCAATGAAAGCTCAATGACTCATTACTTCAAGAGCCTGAGGTGGTGGAGGAGGTGGCGAGGGAACTTAGAAACTTTTTTTCGGATAATGTAGGCCCGGATAGTACACCTCAGATGATCTGGGAGGCACACAAGTGCACTATCAGAGGAATTCTAATAAAAATTGGTACTCGCCTCAAGAAGGCGAGGTCTCAGCAAATCCTTGACCTCTTAGATAAAATTAGGGTACTGGAATCCATACATAAACAATCCCTTGCACCTCAAACGCTTTTGGAGCTTACAACTCTGAGAAATCAATTGAGATCCCTGGCGATGTTCAAAGCTAAGGCAGTGATCGCGAAATGCAAACGCACTTTCTACGAGCACAGCAACAAATGTGGTAAATTGCTAGCAAAGGCCTTGAGAGCCCAGAGGGCACAAACGTTCATCCCTGAGCTCATGGGAGAACAGGGCCACAAAGTACATACTATGGAGGACATTGCGGAACAGTTACGCAAATATTACACCTCTTTATATAACCTCCCACAACAATTGTCGGCTAGTGATAAAGTAAGAGAAAGGGAGGCTATACGACAATATATCCAGAAGTCGGGTCTCCCTCGGCTGCCTGATGAGGCATTAGCAACTATGGAGGAACCAATATCAGAGGAGGAGGTAGCACTGGCCATCACCCGTATGCAAAAAGGTAAAGCCCCGGGCCCAGACGGATACTCGCTGACATACTATAAGACATTCGGGGGTATCCTGACACCACACTTTCTTGCGGCCTATAATGACACTGGGGAGGGGACGAGCCTACCTCAGGATTCACTACGGGCGTTCATTTCGGTGATTCCAAAGGAGGAGAAGGATCCGTTGCATTGCCAGAATTATAGGCCTATATCCCTCCTTAATGTGGATCTAAAGATCTTTACCAAAATTCTATCCATGAGATTAGCGGATTGGATCCCGTCAATTATCCATTTAGATCAGGTCGGATTTGTGCCCTCCAGAGAGGCGAGGGATAACACCACGAAAGCAATCAACCTTATTCACACAGCACGAACGAAGGGAATCCCGATGCTACTTCTCTCTACCGATGCCGAAAAGGCATTCGATAGGGTAAACTGGCCCTTCTTGACCGAGACCCTGTATCACATAGGATTGGGACAGAGGATGATGAACTGGATGTTAGCCATATATTCTAGACCATCGGCTCAGGTGAAAGTAAACGGACTGCTATCCTCCCCTTTTGATATTGCCAACGGGACAAGGCAGGGGTGTCCCTTATCCCCTTTAATATTTATCTTAGCAGTGGAGCCCTTTCTCCGTACGGTGAGAGACAATCCTAACATATCAGGGATACACCTGAAGGACTCCTTGTCTCCCAAAATAGCGGCCTTCGCGGACGACCTGCTCTTCTTTATATCTAATCCCCTAGTCTCCACACCTAACTTTATGTCAGATCTCAGGGCATACGGTAAATTATCTAATTTTAAAGTTAACTTCCAAAAATCGGAAGCCCTAAACATATCCATGCCGAGTTCATTGGCTAAACTGCTGCAAGCAGACTTTCCCTTTAAGTGGGCGGATTCCTGTATCAAATACTTGGGCATCCGTCTACCAAAGAAGGTGGAAGACGTATTCATTTTGAATTTTCCCCCCATGCTGAGAGACATTAAAAAAGATCTGCAGAAGTGGCAATCGGGTTTGTTCTCCTGGTTTGGAAGATGTAGCATAGTAAAAATGAATGTTATGCCCCGCATTTTATACTATCTCCAGACTCTACCCGTTAGGATTCCAAAGGCATTTCTAAGAGCAGCAAATAGGGAGTTGACCCTGTTTATTTGGGCTAGAAAGCCCCCAAGGCTCGCCCAATCAATCCTACGGTTACCAAAAAGGCTCGGTGGAATTGCTCTTCCAGATGTGGCTCTCTATCATTCAGCTTGCCATTTGACAAGAATAACTGACTGGTGTCACCATGGGACACTAAAATAATGGATTCAAATAGAAAAGTGTTTGACGGGTGTGGAGCTAGAGGGACTGCCGTGGTGTCAGCAGAATCTACCAGTCCGCATAACGGACCATCCTACAGTGGGTGAGACGTGGCGAATGGCCCAAAAAATATTTAGAGAACACTCGATTGTGCCCACTCCCTCACCACTAACCCCAGTAACGGATAATCCTGCCTTTAGCCCAGGAGTGAACGAACCCAGATTCCAAGCTCTTAAGGGGTGTAACAGGTCTCAGCTCCGTCACTTCATTGGGAATGGGAAATGGAGGACCAGGGAGGAACTAATGGATGATCCCCTCCTGGCGAGCCTATCTTTTTGGCAAAAGGTCCAATTAGCGCACTTTCTTAGAACACAGCCCTCACCGGCACCTTTCTTGCGAGCACTGACAGCATTCGAACTTCTTTGTTCGGAGCAGGAGCCGTTGCGCCATGCCATTTCATTAACTTACCAGCTCCTCATCTCACCCCCCGAGGGATTTAGACCTCCTTATCTAGCTAAGTGGGAACGAGTCTTGGGAATAAAGCTAAACGAGAGACAGGCAGAGAGAATATTTCTCTTTACCTACAAGACTTCGATCTGTGCGGCCCAACAGGAAGCAGGGTTCAAGGTCCTATCACATTGGTATTACACACCAGACAGAGTGCATCGGATGTTTCCTCAGAGCGCGGATATTTGCTGGAGGTGTGGAGAGGAAGAGGGCTCTCTTCTTCACATATTCTGGTCTTGTAGGCTTCTTGCACCTTTCTGGTCAGAAGTACACCGGATCACACAGAAGTTTACAGATAGGGAGCTGCCCAAGACCCCCGAATTCTTTTTACTACACCATTATGAAATACCAAGCAAGGCATACAGGAAATCAATCCTGCCCTCATTGATTACGGCGGCGAAAAGTTGTATTCCCCTATTCTGGAAAAGGACGGAGCCCCCGGGTATTGCGGTTTGGTTGAAAAAGATAGTTGATATTCACAAAATGGAGGACCTCGTGGCCATTGACCAGGGACGTGGAGAACAGTTCTCTAAGAAGTGGTATTATTGGCTCCAATTTTTCTACTCAGAAGAGTATGCAGGGCTGGCGGCCTAGATATTTAGTAAGTTGGAGAAATTGAATGTGGAGACACTGTAGGTGTGGCTGGAGAGGGGTGGCTCTCCCACCTCAGTACCCCCCCCCCCTTTTTTTTTTTTTTGTTTTTTGTTTTTTTTTTGTTTTGTTTTGTTTCTCTTTCCCTCTCTCACTCTCTCCTTCTCATCCCTCTTCCCCTTGCTCTCTATACTTTCCTTGTCCCCTTCTCTTTCCGTTCTTAGTTTATCTTTGTTCGCATACTACGGTATACAGATAAGGGAAAAGTAGGGAGAACACAGAAAATTAAGAAAAGAAAATACAACAAGAGGTAATACGTAATAGTAAACCTGGCACAGCAGGCCTCCTTGAATTGTAAACCAGTTAACTAGGGTAAAACTGTATAGGATTATACACGTTATCAGGTTGTATTGCTAGTCAGTAAGGATTAATCAGTAGAACTGTACGTAAAAAGTGGAAAATTGATGTGCCCGTTCTATTGATGTTTGTATATTGCTGTTTTCATGCCTCTTTGCAAATAAAGAATTTGAAAAAATAAATAAATAAATAATAATGAAAACTTTCTATTATTATTTATTATTAATTCCTTTTGTTTCATTTGTTTAGATGCAGCATTCGTTATTTCGGATAATTCATAACTTCGGAAACATTCATATTCGTTAGGTTCACTAACAGCCAAATTTGAAAAGGAAATTCCAATACCTATAATTTAATAGTTCGTTATTATTAGTTAGTTATAAAATCCAAAAGAATAACTTTCTTATTTTCAAATTTTCAAATTTACGAATTTTTGAATTTTCAAATTGTGATCATAACGATTGACCTGAAAAACGAAAAAAAAAAACTTGAATGAAACTAAAACAAACTAATTTTTCAGCAGTGCACATGTCTACTGAGGATCACACATGTTTCTAGCTCTCCAAGATTTCTCTTTCGGGGCTTGTTCACATTAGCCCACACAGCAAAACATTCCATGTGGGCTAGTGCAAGACAATGCTGGACGACTCCTTGGACTAGCAAATATGTTATTTATTGGAAGTTGAGGATTTTACATTTCATTTAGGATAGGTAATAGGGATGAGCCGAACACCCCCCGGTTCGGTCCGCATCCAGAACATGCGAACGGACCGAAAGTTTGCGCGAACATTCGAACACCGTTAAAGTCTATGGGACTCGAACATGAGAAATCAAAAGCTAATGGGCAAGTTATTGTCCTAAAAAGGGTTTGGGTACCCGGGTCCTGCCCCAGGGGACATGTATCAATGCAAAAGAAAGTTTTAAAAATGGCCGTTTTTTCCGGGACCAGTGATTTTAATGATGCTTAAAGTGAAAAAATAAAAGTGAAATATTTATTTAAATATCGTACCTGGGGGGTGTCTATAGTATGCCTGTAAGGTGGCGCATATTTCCAGTGTTTAGAACAGTCCCTGCACAAAATGACATTTCTAAAGGAATAAAAGTCATTTAAAACTGCTTGCGGCCAGAACTAGTGCAAGGATTTTTGACACCCTAGGCGAAACCTCATTTTTCCGCCCCCTCCTTGGCTCCACCCCTGACTCCACCCCTTTGCCTGCCCATGTATACCCAACCTTTTTATTGAAGAGCCCATAAAATGCAGCCCACCAGCGCTCATCAATGCAGCCTCACCAGTGCCAATCAAATGCAGCCTACCAGTGCCCATCAATGAATATTTGCTTGCTTTCATTCATTCGGGAGTCGGGACACAGACACAGTCCTCCACCGCCACTGTGCCTCTGACACTATGTGCGAACAGAGTGGCAGCTACCTGCTGATGCTGAGACTTAGTTGTTTGCTGTAGAGAGAAGAGAGTAGGAACACTAGTGGCCGGGCGCCCTAGGCAGCAGTGCGCCCTAGGAGGCTGCCTAGTTTGCCTAGTGGTAGCACCAGCCCTGCTTGCGGCTGTAATGTAACGTCGGGTCCTGGCAATATGGATGAAAATTATTGAGAAAAACGGCATGGGTAACCCCTCAGCCCATTACCAGGCCCTTTGGGTCTTGTATGGATATTAAGGGGAACCCCTTTAAAAAAAGAAAAGGCGTGGGGCCCCCAGGCCCAATATACTCTGAACAGCAGTATACAGGCGGTCCCCGGGTTACAAACAAGATAGGGACTGTAAGTTTGTTCTTAAGGTGAATCTGTTTGTAATTTGGAACAGGTGCATTTTTTAGGTGTAGCCCCAGCCAAAAATTTTTTTCAAACTTTTTGGTTAACATAGGGAGGGGTTATCGTCACCCCTGTAACATTTGTTTTGCTGTCTGTGCCCCTGTTCAGAAGATTTCACCTCACTTTCTGTCCCAATGACAATTGGATTTTGAACATTTGGGGTTTTTAGGGAAACAAAGATTGGTGATAAAGCATCAGTGGAGACACCTTTTTCCCATATTAACTGTTACAGGAGAGAATTTTCCCTTCCTAGGGGTAGATTCTTCTCACTTCCTGTTGTCTCCCTCCATTTGTAAGTAGGAGTTGTTTGTAAGTCGGATGTTTGAAAGTAGGGGACCGCCTGTATATACTATACGGCCTGCCCTATATACTCTGCAGAAATTTGGGCCTTACTCTTGGTGGGCGCAGGAATTGGCCCTGCTGTGAAATATTAGATCAAAAATTGTAATTGCACGCCCCTGTTAAACAGGGGCAGAAAAATTGGGTCTTAGGCAGTGGTGGTGCTACAACACTGTAACCCCTCACAGATTCTGTAGTTGAGTGCAGCAATGAGCCCTGCTGTGAAAAACAGTGGGGATGGAACGTATTCAGACCCCCTTAAACTTTTCACTCTTTGTTATATTGCAGGCATTTGCTAAAATCATTTAAGTTAATTTTTTCCTCATTGATGTACACACAGCACCCCATATTGACAGAGAAACACAGAATTGTTGACATTTTTGCAGATTTATAAAAAAAGAAAAACTGAAATATCACATGGTCCTAAGTATTCAGACCCTTTGCTGTGACACTCATATATTTAACTCAGGTGCTATCTATTTCTTCTGATCATCCTTGAGATGGTTCTACACCTTCATTTGAGTCAAGCTGTGTTTGATTATACTGATTGGACTTGATTAGGAAAGCCACACACCTGTCTATATAAGACATTACAGCTCACAGTGCATGACAGAGCAAATGAGAATCATGAGGTCAAAGGAACTGCCCGAAGAGCAAAGAGACAGAATTGTCGCAAGGCACAGATCTGGCCAAAATTACAAAAAAATTCTGCTGCACTTAAGGTTCCTAAGAGCACAGTGGCCTCCATAATCCTTAAATGGAAGACGTTTGGGACGACCAGAACCCTTCCTAGAGCTGGCCGTCCGGCCAAACTGAGCCATCGGGGGAGATGAGCCTTGGTGAGAGAGGTAAAGAAGAACCCAAAGATCACTGTGGCTGAGCTTCAGAGATGCAGTCGGGAGATGGGAGAAAGTCAACCATCACTACAGCCCTCCACCAGTCGGGGCTTTATGGCAGAGTGGCCCAACAGAAGCCTCTCCTCAGTGCAAGACACATGAAAGCCCGCAATGAGTTTGTTAAAAAACACCTGAAGGACTCCAAGATGGTGAGAAATAAGATTCTTTGCTCTGATGAGACCAAGATAGAACTTTTTGGCCTTAATTCTAAGCGGTATGTGTGGAGAAAACCAGGCACTGCTCATCACCTGTCCAATACAGTCCCAACAGTGAAGCATGGTGGTGGCAGCATCATGCTGTGGGGGCGTTTTTCAGCTGCAGGGACAGGACGACTGGTTGCAATTGAGGGAAAGATGAATGCGGCCAAGTGCAGGGATATCCTGGACGAAAACCTTCTCCAGAGTGCTCAGGACCTCAGACTCGGCAGAAGGTTTACCTTTCAACTAGATAATGACCCTAAGCGCACAGCTAAAATAACGAAGAAGTGGCTTCACAACAACTCTGTGACTGTTCTTGAATGGCCCAGCCAGAGTCCTGACTTAAACCAAATTGAGCATCTCTGGAGAGTAGGGATGAGCTTCATGTTCGAGTCGAACCCATGTTCGACTCGAACATCGGCTGTTCGATCGTTCGCCGAATTGTGAACGATATGGGCCGTTCGCGCCAAATTCGTGTGGCACGTCACAGCCCATAATTCACTGCGGCATCGCAGTGCATTGCTGGCTGATGATTGGCCAAGCATGCACTATGCCGTCGGTAGAGAGCTGTAATTGGCCAAAGCCAGGGTGGCTTTGGCCAATTATGGCTCAGGGGGTTTAGAACACGCCCCACATTATATAAGGCCGCCTGCACGGCGTACCTGTGTAGTGTGTTCCGGCGTGCTTAGAGAGAGAGAGAGACAGTGTCATTTCATTTGAGTTAGCTAGATTAGGCAGGACAGTCAGTGAGTTAGCTGCACTTACAGTGTATTGTGTATATATATGCATCCCAGGTGTTGTATGTATGTATATATATATATATATATATATATATATATATATATATATATATATACACACACACACACACACACTGTATTCAGTTTAGCTAGATCCGTTCCTGTTATCTTCCTACTGACAGGCAGGCTTGTCTTGTTACAGTATTTACAGCTACCTGAAGAAAATTGCTGGTGTTCTTTTGATCCTATTAGTACCACAGTCAGCCAGCTAGACTATTTACAGTTAGTGTAGTGCGTCCTCCTCACAGTGTTCAGTTAAAGCTACAAGTTAGTTTAGTGTGACCTCTGCACAGTGTTCAGCTAAAACTACAAGTTAGGGTAGTGCGTCCTCCTCACAGTGTTCAGCTAAAGCTACAAGTTAGTTTAGTGTGACCTCTGCACAGTGTTCAGCTAAAGCTACAAGTTAGGGTAGTGCGTCCTCCTCACAGTGTTCAGCTAAAGCTACAAGTTAGTGTAGTGTGTCCTCTGAACAGTGTTCACCTAAAGCTACAAGTTAGTGTAGTGCGTCCTCCTCACAGTGTTCAGCTAAAACTACAAGTTAGTTTTTTGCGAGCTCTGCACAGTGTTCAGCTAAAGCTACCTGTAGAAGGTTGGTGGTGTTTTCCTGATCCTATCACTACTGCAGGGCAGCTAAATAAGCTACAAGTTATTTTTTGTGAGCTCTGCACAGTGTTCACCTAAAGCTACCTGTAGAAGGTTGGTGGTGTTTTCCTGATCCTATCACTACCGCAGGCAGCTAAATAAGCTACAAGTTAGTTTTTTGCGAGCTCTGCACAGTGTTCACCTAAAGCTACCTGTAGAAGGTTGGTGGTGTTCTCATACTACAGGCAGGCAGTTGATTTTGCTAGCTGCAGTATCAGTATATATATATATATACAGTATATATCCCAGCTTAGTGCAGCTATAGGCCATTAGTATGTCTGGAAGGCCAACAAAGAGAGGCAGACAGTCACAAGCCAATAAAAGAGGGCAAGCAGGCTCTGTGTCTAGAGGCAACAGTGCTGGTCATGGAGACGGTGCATCCTCATCAGCACGTGGCCGTGGGACATGCTTGGCCTTTTTTTCGGCAGCTGGCCGTGTTGAGCCGCAACATGCGGAAGACTTGGTCGAGTGGATTACCAAGCCGTACTCATCCTCCTCATCCTCTCTCACCCATACTCAGGGTACTTTGTCTGGCAAAGCAGCTGCCAACACGGCCTCTTCCCTCGGCTCAATGGCATCAGTGACTCCTTCCCTAGCCCCACCATGTCCTCCTGAGGAGTCCCTCGAACTGTTTGACCACAGTGTTGGGTACATGCTCTAGGAGGATGCCCAGCGTTTAGAAGGCTCTGATGATGATCCTGAGCTAGATGAAGGCAGTAACGTGAGCACAGACAGAGGGGGTGCCCAAGAAGGACAGCAATCTGGCAGTCATGCTCCCCCTGCTGCAGCATACTGCCAGGTTTGCTCCAGTGATAAGGGAGGGGATGATGAGGTCACTGACTCAACGTGGGTGCCTGATAGGAGAGAGGAGAAGGAGGAAGCACATCACCAACGAGGCAGGATGCCCTCCAGGGTCCAGCCTAAGGGCAGCACACTGACTGCATCACACCCCAAAGCTCCGCATGTGCAGGGCTCTGCTGTCTCTGCGCGTTGTTCCAAAAGTTCTTTGGTGTGGGCCTTTTTTTGAGACAAGTGCATCAGATCGCACGCTGCTATTTGCAACATATGTCTCAAGCGTATCTCGCGTGGCCAAAACATCTCCCGCTTGGGCATCACATGCTTGACCAGACATATGTTGACCCGCCATGCAGTTTCTTGGCAAGCGTATCTAAAAGACCCACACCGAAGAACAAAGAGGACCTCTCCTTGCTCCTCATCAGCTGAGATCTCCAACCCCACTATACCTTCAGTCCTCTCTGAGACCTGCACTGAGAGGAATGAAGGTGTAGAATTAGGTGTGTCACAGCCAAGTACTTGTGGGCAATTTGCTTTCGGTACACCGACGTCAGATTGTACCAGGCAAATTTCCCTGCCCCAGCTGCATCACCGCCGAAAGAAGTTCGCTCCCAGCCATCCACATGCCCAGCGGTTGAATGCTAGCTTGGCAAAATTGCTAGCACTTCAACAGCTGCCTTTTCAGTTGGTAGACTCTGCCCCCTTACGTGAGTTTGTGGAATGTGCGGTTCCTCAGTGGCAGGTACCCAAACGCCACTTTTTCTCACGGAAGGCGATTCCGGCTCTCTACCGGCAATGTCTTGGCCTCGCTGGACAGGGTGGTCAGCGGTAAGGTGCATATTACCGCTGACTCATGGTCCAGCAGGCATGGACAGGGACGTTACCTAAGTTTCACCACGCATTGGGTGACTCTGCTGGCAGCTGGGAAGGATGCAGGACAAGGTGCAGTAGTGTTGGAGGTTGTTCCGCCACCACGCCTCCAAAATGCCACTACTAATGATTGTGACACACCTCTCTCCTCCACCCCCTCCTCTTCTTCTTCCTCCATGGCCTCTTCCTGTGCTTTGTCCTCGGAACCAGCGGTGCTCTGTAGCCGTTCAAGGGGCTACGCAAGTATGCAGGCCAAAAGATGCCATGTGGTGCTTGAGCTGGTGTGCTTGGGGGACAGGAGCCACACTGGGGCAGAGGTTCTGTCAGCTCTGCAGGGGCAGGTTCAGAGGTGGTTGACGCCACGCCAACTTAAGGCAGGAATGGTGGTTTGCGACAATGGCACCAACCTCCTCTCTGCCCTCCGACAGGGACAAATGACCCATGTGCCCTGTTTGGCTCACGTCCTTAACTTGGTGGTGCAGCGGTTCTTGGGCAGGTACCCGGGCTTACAGGATGTCCTGAGGCAGGCCAGGAAAGTCTGTGTGCATTTCCGCCGGTCATATAATGCCAGTGCTCGGCTGGCAGACCTCCAAAAAGGAGTTTAACCTGCCCAAGAACCGCCTAGTCTGTGACATGCCCACCAGGTGGAACTCAACGTTGGCCATGCTGCAGCGGCTGCACACGCAGCCGAGGGCCATCAATGAGTACCTGTGCGACTATGGCACCAGGACAGGGTCAGGGGAGCTTGTTTTTTTTCGACACGCCAGTGGGCCATGATCAGGGATGCATGCACTGTCCTGTCACCATTTGAGGAGGCCACGAGGATGGTGAGCAGTGACAGTGCATGCATCAGTGACACTGTCCCCCTTGTCCACCTGTTGGAGCACACGCTGCGTGGAATAATGGACAGGGCACTTGAGGCAGAACAGAGGCAGGAAGAGGAGGACTTCCTTAGCTCTCAAGACCCCCTTTATCCAGACAGTGTTCCTGCGTGCCCGCCGATCACACAGGAAGAGGAGGAGGAGGATTGTGTCAGTATGGAGGTGGAGCCTGGCACTCAGCATCAGCAGCAGTCTTAAAGGGATCAGTCCCAAGAAACACATGGACTTGTACGTGGCTGGGAGGAGGTGGCTGCGGACCATGTTGTCCTTAGTGACCCAGAGGACTCCGGACCGAATGCCTCAGCAAACCTACGCTGCATGGCCTCCCTGATCCTGCAAAGCCTGCGTAAGGATCCTCGTATTCGTGGTATCAAGGAGAAGGACCAATACTGGCTGGCAACCCTCCTTGATCCACGTTACAAGGGTAAGGACCTTATCTTGCCATCGCAGAGGGAGCAGAGGATGAAACATCTTCGGGAGGCCTTGCAGAAAGGTCTGTGCAACGCGTTCCCAGAGACTGGGAGGTTACAAACTCCTGTTTCTGGACAACGTGCTGCTGAGGCTTCGGTCAGTCAAAGAAGGAGCGGTGGAGAAGGTGGCCGTCTGACCTATGTGTTCAAACAATTTTTTAGTCCGCAGCCCCAAGGTATGATAGGTTCCAGCAACCATCGCCAGCGTCTGTTTTACATGGTGCAGGAATACCTAGGGGCAAGATCTGACTTGGACACCTTTACCACCGAAAATCCTCTGGGTTACTGGGTCTTGAGGATGGATCACTGGCCAGAGCTTGCACAGTATGCAATTGAGCTACTGGCCTGTCCTGCATCCAGCGTTCTTTCGGAACGCACATTCAGTACTGCTGGAGGCTTTGTAACCGATCACAGGGTGCGTCTGTCCACCGACTCGGTCGATCGACTGACCTTCATAAAAATGAATCAGTCTTGGATCACCACCAGCTACCAAGCACCTGATGCTGATGTAACCGAATAATTTTTTTTGAGTAATTATCCTCTTCCTCCTCAATGATCACGCTGATAGCTTGTAAGAACATTTTTGGTTCTGGGCGCCGCCACCAGTGCCTAAGGCCCAATTTTTCAGCCCCTGTTCAACAGGGGCGTGTAATTACAATTTTTGATGCAATACTTTGCAGCAAGGCTCGTTCCTGCGTTCCAACTAGAGTATCTGTGAAGGGTTGCAGTGTTGTGGCACCAGCACCAGTGCCTAAGGCCCAATTTTTCAGCCCCTGTTTAACAGGGGCGTGTAATTACAATTCTTGATCTAATATTTCACAGCAGGGCCCTGTGAGGGCTTACAGTGTTGAGGCCACAACAACACCTAAGGCCCAAATTTCTGCTGAGTATATAGGGCAGGCCCCTACTTTCAAACATCCAACTTACAAACGACTCCTACTTGCAAACGGAAGGAGACAACAGGAAGTGAGATGAAATCTACCCCTAGGAAGGGAAATTCTCTCCTGTAAGAGTTAATATGGGAAAAACATTTCTCCTTTCCACTGATGCTTTATCACCAATCCTTGTTTCACAAAAAAACCCAAATTTTCAAAAAACATTTGTCATTGGGACAAAAAGTGAGGTGAAATCTTCTGAAGAGGAGCACAGACAGCAAAACAAATGTCACAGGGGTGATAACCCTATGTTTTCCAAAAAGCTTAAAATAGATTTTTTGCCTGGAGCTAAACACGTTAAAAATGTACCAGTTCAAAATTACAAACAGATTCTACTTAACAACAAACCTACAGTCCCTGTCTTGTTTGCACCGCCTGTATACTGCTGTTCAGAGTACAGAGCCTGTATACTGCTGTTTCCTTTTTTAATTTGGGTGCGGGGTTCCACTTAATATCCATACAAGACCCAAAGGGCCTGGTAATGGACTGGGGGGTACCCATGCTGTTTGTCTCACTGATTTTCATCCATATTGCCAGGACCCGACATTACATTAAAGCCGCAAGCAGTTTTAAATGACTTTTTTTTCCTTTAAAAATGACATTTTGTGCAGGGACTGTTCTAAGCACGGGAAACGTGCCACTTTACAGGCATACTATAGACACCCCCAGGTACGATATTTAAAGGAATATTTCACTTTTTTTTTTTTTTTTACTTTAACCACCTCAATACAGGGCACTTTCACCCCCTTCCTGCCCAAGCCATTTTTCAGTTTTCAGCGCTGTCACACTTTGAATGACAATTGCGCGGTCATGTTACACTACACCCTAATGAAATTGTTATTTTTTCCCCACAAATAGAGCTTTCTTTTGGTGGTATTTGATCACCTCTGCGGTTTTTATTTATTGCGCTATAAACAAAAGAAGAGGGACAATTTTGAAAAAAACACAATATTTTTTACTTTTTGCTATAATAAATATCCAAATTTTTTTTTTTTAAGACATTTTTTCCTCAGTTTAGGCCGATATGTATTCTTCTACATATTTTTGGTAAAAAAAATCGCGATAAGCGTATATTGATTGGTTTGCGCAAAGGTTATAGCGTCTACAAAATAGGGGATATATTTATAGCATTTTTATTTATTTATTTATTTATTACTAGTAATGGCGGTGATCTGCGATTTTTATTGTGACTGCGATATTGCAGCGGACATATCGGACACTTTTGACACATTTTTGGGACCATTTACATTTATACAGCGATCCGTGCTATAAAAATGCATTGATTACTGTGTAAATGTGACTGGCAGGGAAGGGGTTAACACTAGGGGGCGATCGAGGGGTTAATGTATGACCTAGGTAGGTGATTCTAACTGTGGTAGGAGGGGACTCACTAGGGGAGGAGACCGATCGGTGTCCCTATGTACAAGGGACACACCATCGGTCTCCTCTCCTCTCTGACAGGACGTGGATCTGTGTTTACACACACAGATCCACGGTCCTGCTCTGTTACCCGGGCACCCGCACCGGGTCCCGAGCGACGCAGCGGGCGCGCGCGCGCCCCCTAGTGGCTTGGGAGGGCGATCACGTCATATGACGTCCGCCCAGAACAACAGAAGCCTCGTCCCGCTGTCATAGGAAGGTGGGCGGTGGCTTAGTGGTTAAGCATCATTAAAATCACTGCTCCCATAAAAACATTGACACATAAAAGCATTGATACATGTCCCCTGGGGCAGGACCCGGGACCCCAAACCCTTTTCAGGACAATACCAAGCAAATTAGCCTTTAAAATGAGCACTTTTGATTTTGAACGTTCGAGTCCCATAGAAGTCAATGGGGTTCTAACGTTCGTGCGAATTTTCAGACCGTCCGCAGGTTCTGGTGCGAACCGAACCGGGGGGGAGGGGGGGGTGTTCAGCTCATCCCTACTGGAGAGACCTAAAAATGGCTGTCCACCAACGTTTACCATCCAACCTGACAGAACTGGAGAGGATCTGCAAGGAGGAATGGCAGAGGATCCTCAATTTCAGGTGTGAAAAACTTGTTGCATCTTTCCCAAAAAGACTCATGGCTGTATTAGATCAAAAGGGTGCTTCTACTAAATACTGAGCAAAGGGTCTGAATACTTAGAACCATGTAATATTTCAGTTTTTCTTTTTTAATAAATCTGCAAAAATGTCAACAATTCTGTGTTTTTCTATCAATAGGGGGTGCTGTGTGTACATTAATGAGGAAAAAATTGAACTTAAATGATTTTAGCAAATGGCTGCAATATAACAGAGTGAAACATTTAAGGGGTTCTGAATACTTTCCGTCCCCACTGTATTAAATCAAAAATTGTAATTACACGCCACTGTTAAACAGGGGCAGAAAAATTGGGCCTTTGGTGCTGGTGGTGCCACAACACTGTAAGCCCTCAAAGATTCAGTTGTTGAGCGCAGGAACGAGCCCTGCTGTGAAGTATTATATCAAAAATTGTAATTACACAACCCTGTTAAAAAGGGGCAGAAAAATTGGGTCTTAGGCAGTGGTGGTGGTGCCACAACACTGTAACCCCTCACAGATTCTGTTGTTGAACGCAGGAACAAGCCCTACTGCAAAATATTACAGGAAATATTGTAATTACGCACCCCTGTTATACAGGGGCAGAAAAATTGGGCCTTAGGCGGCGGTGGTGGTGCCACAACACTGCAACCCCTCACAGATACACTAGTTGAGCGCAGGAACGAGCCCTGCTGTAAAATATTAGAGCAAAATTTGTAATTACACACCCCTGTTAAACAGGGGGATAAAAATTGGGCTTTAGGCACTGGTGCTGGTGTCCAGAAACAAAAATGTTCTTAGAAGCTATCAACATGAACATTGAGGAAAAATAGGATAGTCACTCAGCATAACAGGATAGTCACTCAGCATCAGCATAGGAAGTCTTCAGGGGATCTCACATTCATAAAAAAATTAATCAGTTACATCAGCATCAGGTGCTTGGTAGCTGGTGATCCAAGACTGATACATTTTTATGAAGGTGAGCCGATCAACCGAGTCTGTGGACAGGCGCACTCTGTGATCGGTTACAAAGCCTCCAGCAGCATTGAATGTGCGTTCAGATAGAACGCTGGATGCAGGACAGGCCAGTAGCTCAATTGCATACTGTGCAAGCTCTGGTCAGTGATCCATCCTCAAGACCCAGTAACCCAGTGGATTTTTGGTTGGAAAGGTCTCCAAGTCTGATCTTGCCCCAAGGTATTCCTGCACCATGTAAATCAGACTCTGGCGATGGTTGCTGGAACCGATCAGACCTCGGGTCTTCGGACTAAAAAATTGTCTGAATGCATCGTTTAGATGGCCACCTTCTCCACCGCTCCTTCTGTGACTGACCGAAGCCTCAGCAACGCGTTATCCAGGAGGACCAAGAAATTGCAACCTCCCAGGCTCTGGAAATGCATTGCACAACCCTTTCTGCAAGGCCTCTCGAAGATGTTTCATCCTCTGCGAAGGCTGGATAAGTTCCGCAACCTTACCCTTGTAACGTGGATCAAGAAGGGTTGCCAGCCAGTACTAATCCCTCTCCTTGATACCACGAATCCGAGGATCCTTTCGTAGGCTTTGCAGGAACAGGGAGGCCATGCAGCGTAGGTTTGCTGAGGCATTCGGTTCAGAGTCCTCTGGGTCACTAAGAATGACATGATCCGCAGCCACCTCCTCCCAGCCACGTACAAGTCCATGGGTTTCTGGGGACTGAAAACGATCCCTTGAAGACTGCTGATGATGCTGAGTGCCAGGCTTCATCTCCATGCGGACACAATCCTCCTCCTCTTCCTGTGTCATAGGCGGGCCTGCAGGAATACTGTCTAAATAAAGGGGGCCTTGAGAAGTAAGGAAGTCCTCCTCTTCCTCCCTCTGTTCTGCCTCAAGTGCCCTGTCCATTATTCCACACAGCGTGTGCTCCAACAGGAAGACAAGAGGGACAGTACCACTGATGCATGCACTGTCATTGCTCACCATCCTTGTGGCCTCCTCAAATGGTGACAGGACAGTGCATGCATACTTGATCATTAGCCACTGGCGTGGCGAAAAAAAGCCAAGCTCCCCTGACCCTGTCCTGGTGCCATACTCGCACAGGTACTCATTGATGGCCCTCTGCTGCTTGTGCAGCTGCTGCAGCATTGCCAACGTTGAGTTCCACCTGGTGGGCATGTCACAGATGAGGCGGTTCTTGGGCAGGTTGCATTCCTTTTGAAGGTCAGCCTGCCGAGCACTGGCATTATATGACCGGCAGAAATGCCCACAGACTTTCCTGGCCTGCCTCGGGAGATCCTGTAAGCCCGGTTACCTGCACAAGAACCGCTGCAGCACCAATTTAAGGATGTGAGCCAAACAGGGAACATGGGTCATATGGTAATATGCACCTTACCGCTGAACGTCCCTGTCTAACGAGGCCAAGACATTGTCTTCCACATGGTGGTAGAGAGCTGGAATGGCCTTTCGAGAAAAAAAATGGCGTTTGGGAACCTGCCACTGAGGTACCGCACATGCCAAAAATTTTTGAAAGGGGGCAGAGTCTACCAGCTGAAAAGGCAGCAGTTGGAGTGCTAGCAGTTTAGCCATTCAGCCGCTGAGCATGTGGATGGCTGGGACCGAATTTCTTTCGACGGTTTAGCAACTGGGGTAGGGAAATTTGCCTGCTACAATTGGATTTAGGTGTACCGTTAACAGATTGCCCGCAAGTGCTTGGGACACCTAATTCTACACCTTCATTCCTCTCTGTGCAGGTCTCAGAGGACTGAAGGTGTAGTGGGGTTGGAGATCCCAGCTGATGAGGAGCAAGAAGAGGTCCGCCTTGCTCTTTGGTGTGGGTCTTTTAAGTACAGTTGACAACGGACTGCATGGGAGTTCGCAATATGTCTGGTCAAGCATGTGGTGCCCAAGCGGCTGCTGTTTTGGCCACCTTGGTACGCTTCAGACATATGTTGCAAACAGCAACAGTGCGATCTGCTGCACACGTCTCAAAAAAGCCCACACCAAAGAACTTTTGAAAAAACGCACAGTCAGCAACGCTCTGCACATGAGGAGCTCTGCAGTGCGATGCAGTCGGTTGGCTGTCCTTAAGCCAGTCAGTGACCTCATCATCCCCTCCCTCCTCGCCACTGGAGCAAACCTGGCAGTATGCTGCAGCTGAGGGAACATGGCTGCCACTTTCTTGTCCTTCTTGGGCACCCCCTCTCTCTGGGCTCACGTTACTGCCTTCATAATCGACCTGGGCGCCATCATCGGAGCCTTCAAAATGCTGCGCATCCTCCTGCAGCATGTACCCGACACTGTGGTCAAACAGTTTGGGGGACTCCTCAGGACATGATGGTGGGGCTAGGGAAGGAGTGACTGAGGTCATTGAGATGATGGAATAGGCAGCTGCATTGGCAGCCAAACTTGTCTTAGCCTGGGTGAGAGAGGATGAGGACTGCTTTGTGATCCACTCTACCAACTCTTCAGCATGTTGTGGCTCAACACGGCCAGAATCACCTGCCTGCCTGCCTGAAAGTGTTGTTGAAAACGTACACCAGAAATGGCCTGTAGTTTGGTATAGGCTTGGCTAGACTAGAATGCAGTGGATATATATGTAGGAGACAGTATATATATTTTATGCACTGCAGATCACTGAATCACTTGCCTGCATGCCTGAAAGTGTATTTGAAAACGTACACCAGCAATGGCCTGCAGTCAGATATAGGCTTGGCTAGACTGGAATGCAGTGATATATATATATGTTGCAGTGAGATCTAGCTAAACTGTATACAGTGGATATATAGCAGTCTGACTGTGTGTGTGTGTATGTATATATATATATATATATATATATATATATATATATATATATATATATATATATAAAAAAATACACTGCAGCTAACTGAATCAACTGCCTGCCTGAAGTATATTAAAAACAGTACAGCAGGAACGGTCTGCAGTGAGATCTAGCTAACTAAATAAACTGCCTGCTCAAAGTAAATGAAATGACACTCTCTCTCTCCGCCAGCAACACACTACACAAGGCCGATGTGCAGGCGGCCTTATATAGTGTGGGGCGTGGACTTAACCCCCTGAGTCGTTGTCACAGCAGGTTGCAGGTGGCAGAGTGGGGCACTCCCTACACAATCCTTACTTGAGTTCCAATCCCTCTCCATTCTACCCAACACTAAGCAATACATTTTGCATTCAGTGTCACTTTAATGTGTGAAGTAGTAAAGAGGAATTGTGCACAGCAGAGAAGGATTTCTGCAGCTTCAAATGGTTGCTCAATAACTCCTTCTCTGCTGTGCACATTGCAATTCCTCTTTACTACACACATTAATTGCTTGCCGACCAGCGCACGACGATGGCTAATGGGCGTACCTGTACGCTCCCTTTAAGACGCAGCTTTGTGGGTGCGTGCGTGCAGCTGGCGGGACGCGCGCACACCTGCCACATACTCAGTGAGCATGCCTGCGGACTCGATGTCCGTCGGGGGCCTGCGATCATGACATGGAGTGGCAGAATGGGGAGATGCCTATGTAAACAAGGCATTTCCCTGTTCTGCCTAGCAACATGACAGATCTACTGCCCCCTGTTATCGGGAGCAGTGATCGCTGTCATGTTGTAGTGAGCCCATCCCCCCTACAGTTAAAATCACTCCCTAGGACACACTTAACCCCTTAACCACTTGCCGACCGCCTCACGCATATATACGTGAGCAGAGCGGCACGGGCAGGCAAAATCACGTACCTGGTACGTGATTGCCTTCCCGCGGGCGGGGGGTCCGATCGGACCCCCCCCCGGTGCCATCGGCGGTCGGCATTTGGTTGGAAGCGATGAGAGACGAGGGGGAGACCATCCGATCGTGGCCCCCCCCTCGCGATCGCTCCCAGCCAATGAGAAACATCCCCTGTCTCTGTATAGTACACAGAGGCAGAGGATGTGATGTCATCTCTCCTCGGCTGGCCAGTTTCCGTTCCAGCACCGAGGAGAGAAGACAAGTAAGTGCACAACACACACACACAACACAGTAGAACATGCCAGGCACACTAAACACCCCCGATCCCCCCCCGATCGCCCCCCAATCACCCCCCCCCCCTGTCACAAACTGACACCAAGCAGGTTTTTTTGTTTTGTTTTGTTTTTTTCCTGATTACTGCATAGTGTCAGTTTGTGACAGTTAGCAGTGGTAAGACAGTTAGTATTAGCCCCTTGTAGGTCTAGGGTACCCCCCTAACCCCCCCTAATAAAGTTTTAACCCCTTGATCACCCCCTGTCACCAGTGTCGCTAAGCGATCATTTTTCTGATCGCTGTATTAGTGTCGCTGGTGACGCTAGTTAGTGAGGTAAATATTTAGGTTCGCCGTCAGTGTTTTATAGCGACAGGGACCCCCATATACTATCTAATAAATGTTTTAACCCCTTGATTGCCCCCTAGTTAACCCTTTCACCACTGATCACCGTATAACTGTTACGGGTGACGCTGGTTAGTTCGTTTATTTTTTTTAGTGTCAGGGCACCCGCCGTTTATTACCGAATAAAGGTTTAGCCACCTGATCGCCCGGCGGTGATATGCGTCGCCCCAGGCAGCGTCAGATTAGTGCCAGTACCGCGAACACCCACGCACGCACCGTACACGCACCGTACACCTCCCTTAGTGGTATAGTATCTGAACACATCAATATCTGATCCGATCAGATCTATACTAGCGTCCCCAGCAGTTTAGGGTTCCCAAAAACGCAGTGTTAGCGGGATCAGCCCAGATACCTGCTAGCACCTGCGTTTTGCCCCTCCGCCCAGCCCACCCAAGTGCAGTATCGATCGATCACTGTCACTTACAAAACACTAAACGCATAACTGCAGCGTTCGCAGAGTCAGGCCTGATCCCTGCGATCGCTAACAGTTTTTTTGGTAGCATTTTGGTGAACTGGCAAGCACCAGCCCCAGGCAGCGTCAGATTAGCGCCAGTAGCACTAACACCCACGCATGCAGCATACGCCTCCCTTAGTGGTATAGTATCTGATCGGATCAATATCTGATCCGATCAGATCTATACTAGCGTCCCCAGCAGTTTAGGGTTCCCAAAAACGCAGTGTTAGTGGGATCAGCCCAGATACCTGCTAGCACCTGTGTTTTGCCCCTCCGCCCGGCCCAGCCCAGCCCACCCAAGTGCAGTATCGATCGATCACTGTCACTTTTTTTTGTAGCGTTTTGGTGAACTGGCAAGCACCAGCGGCCTAGTACACCCCGGTCGTAGTCATACCAGCACTGCAGTAACACTTGGTGACGTGGCGAGTCCCATAAGTGCAGTTCAAGCTGGTGAGGTGGCAAGCACAAGTAGTGTCCCGCTGCCACCAAAAAGACAAACACAGGCCCGTCGTGCCCATAATGCCCTTCCTGCTGCATTCGCCAATCCTAATTGGGAACCCACCACTTCTGCAGCGCCCGTATTTCCCCCATTCACATCCCCAACCAAATGCAGTCGGCTGCATGAGAGGCATTTATATGTCCTCCCGAGTACCCCTACCCAACGAACCCCCCCAAAAAAGATGTGTCTGCAGCAAGCGCGTATATAGACGTGACACCCGCTATTATTGTCCCTCCTGTCCTGACAATCCTGGTCTTTGCATTGGTGAATGTTTTGAACGCTACCATTCACTAGTTGAGTATTAGCGTAGGGTACAGCATTGCACAGACTAGGCACACTTTCACAGGGTCTCCCAAGATGCCATCGCATTTTGAGAGACCCGAACCTGGAACCGGTTACAGTTATAAAAGTTACAGTTACAAAAAAAAAGTGTAAAAAAAAAAAAACACAAACAAAAATAAAAAAAAATAGTTGTCGTTTTATTGTTCTCTCTCTCTCTATTCTCTCTCTGGTGTTCTGCTCTTTTTTACTGTATTCTATTCTGCAATGTTTTATTGTTATTATGTTTTATCATGTTTGCTTTTCAGGTATGCAATTTTTTATACTTTACCGTTTACTGTGCTTTATTGTTAACCATTTTTTTGTCTTCAGGTACGCCATTCACGACTTTGAGTGGTTATACCAGAATGATGCCTGCAGGTTTAGGTATCATCTTGGTATCATTCTTTTCAGCCAGCGGTCGGCTTTCATGTAAAAGCAATCCTAGTGGCTAATTAGCCTCTAGACTGCTTTTACAAGCAGTGGGAGGGAATGCCCCCCCCCCCCACCGTCTTCCGTGTTTTTCTCTGGCTCTCCTGTCTCAACAGGGAACCTGAGAATGCAGCCGGTGATTCAGCCAGCTGACCATAGAGCTGATCAGAGACCAGAGTGGCTCCAAACATCTCTATGGCCTAAGAAACCGGAAGCTACGAGCATTTTAGGACTTAGATTTCGCCGGATGTAAACAGCGCCATTGGGAAATTGGGAAAGCATTTTATCACACCGATCTTGGTGTGGTCAGATGCTTTGAGGGCAGAGGAGAAATCTAGGGTCTAATAGACCCCAATTTTTTCAAAAAAGAGTACCTGTCACTACCTATTGCTATCATAGGGGATATTTACATTCCCTGAGATAACAATAAAAATGATTTAAAAAAAAATATGAAAGGAACAGTTTAAAAATAAGATAAAAAAGCAAAAAAATAATAAAGAAAAAAAAAAAAAAAAAAAAAAAAAAAGCACCCCTGTCCCCCCTGCTCTCGCGCTAAGGCGAACGCAAGCGTCGGTCTGGAGTCAAATGTAAACAGCAATTGCACCATGCATGTGAGGTATCACCGCGAAGGTCAGATCGAGGGCAGTAATTTTAGCAGTAGACCTCCTCTGTAAATCTAAAGTGGTAACCTGTAAAGGCTTTTAAAGGCTTTTAAAAATGTATTAATTTTGTTGCCACTGCACGTTTGTGCGCAATTGTAAAGCATGTCATGTTTGGTATCCATGTACTCGGCCTAAGATCATCTTTTTTATTTCATCAAACATTTGGGCAATATAGTGTGTTTTAGTGCATTAAAATTTAAAAAAGTGTGTTTTTTCCACAAAAAATGCGTTTGAAAAATCGCTGCGCAATTACTGTGTGAAAAAAAAAAATGAAACACCCACCATTTTAATCTGTAGGGCATTTGCTTTAAAATAATATATAATGTTTGGGGGTTCAAAGTAATTTTCTTGCAAAAAAAAATAATTTTTTCATGTAATCAAAAAGTGTCAGAAAGGGCTTTGTCTTCAAGTGGTTAGAAGAGTGGGTGATGTGTGACATAAGCTTCTAAATGTTGTGCATAAAATGCCAGGACAGTTCAAACCCCCCCAAATGACCCCATTTTGGAAAGTAGACACCCCAAGCTATTTGCTGAGAGGCATGTCGAGTCCATGGAATATTTTATATTGTGACACAAGTTGCGGGAAAGAGACAAATTTTTTTTTTTTTTTTTTTTTTCTGCACAAAGTTGTCACTAAATGTTATATTGCTCAAACATGCCATGGGGATTTGTGAAATTACACCCCAAAATAAATTCTGTTGCTTCTCCTGAGTACGGGGATACCACATGTGTGGGACTTTTTGGGAGCCTAGCCGCGTACGGGACCCCGAAAACCAAGAACCGCCTTCAGGCTTTCTAAGGCCGTAAATTTTTGATTTCACTCTTCACTGCCTATCACAGTTTCGGAGGCCATGGAAAGCCCAGGTGGCACAAAACCCCCCCAAATGACCCCATTTTGGAAAGTAGACACCCCAAGCTATTTGCTGAGAGGTATAGTGAGTATTTTGCAGACCTCACTTTTTGTCACAAGGTTTTGAAAATTGAAAAAAGAAAAAAAAAAAATTTTTTTTCTGGTCTTTCTTCATTTTCAAAAACAAATGAGAGCTGCAAAATACTCACCATGCCTCTCAGCAAATAGCTTGGGGTGTCTACTTTCCAAAATGGGGTCATTTGGGGGGGGGTTGTGCCATCTTGGCATTTTATGGCCTTCAAAACTGTGATAGGTAGTGAGGAGTGAAATCAAAAATGTATGCCCTTAGAAATCCTGAAGGTGGTGCTGGGTTTTCGGGGCCCCGTACGCGGCTAGGCTCCCAAAAAGTCTCACACATGTGGTATCCCCGTACTCAGGAGAAGCAGCTGAATGTATTTTGGGGTGCAATTCCACATATGCCCATGGCCTATGTGAGCAATATATCATTTAGTGACAACTTTTTGTAAATTTTTTTTTTTTTTTTTTTTTTTGTCATTATTCAATCACTTGGGACAAAAAAAATAAATATTCAATGGGCTCAACATGCCTCTCAGCAATTTCCTTGGGGTGTCTACTTTCCAAAATGGGGTCATTTGGGGGGGGTTTGTACTGCCCTGCCATTTTAGCACCTCAAGAAATGACATAGGCAGTCATAAACTAAAAGCTGTGTAAATTACAGAAAATGTACCCTAGTTTGTAGACGCTATAACTTTTGCGCAAACCAATAAATATACGCTTATTGACATTTTTTTTACCAAAGACATGTGGCCGAATACATTTTGGCCTAAATGTATGACTAAAATTTAGTTTATTGGATTTTTTTTATAACAAAAAGTAGAAAATATCATTTTTTTTCAAAATTTTCAGTCTTTTTCCGTTTATAGCGCAAAAAATAAAAACGGCAGAGGTGATCAAATACCATCAAAAGAAAGCTCTATTTGTGGGAAGAAAAGGACGCAAATTTCGTTTGGGTAGAGCATTGCATGACCGCGCAATTAGCAGTTAAAGCGACGCAGTGCCGAATTGTAAAAAGTGCTCTGGTCAGGAAGGGGGTAAATCCTTCCGGGGCTGAAGTGGTTAATTGCCCCCTAGTGTTTAACCCCTTCCCTGCCATTGTCATTTACACAGTAATCGGTGCATTTTTATAGCACTGATCGCTGTATAAATGTCACTGGTCCCAAAATAGTGTCAAAAGTGTCCGATGTGTCCGCCGCAATGTTACAGTCACGCTAAAAATTTCAGATCGCTGTCATTACTAATAAAAAACATGAATAATAAAAATGCCATAAATTTATCCCCCGTTTTGTAGACGCGATAACTCTTGCGCAAACCAATCAATATACGCTTATTGCAAATTTTTTTTCCAAAAATGTGTAGAAGAATACATATCGGCCCAAACTGAGAAAGAAATTTGTTTTTTTATATATGTTTTGGGGAGCAAAAAATATTGCTTTTTTTTTTCAAAATTGTCGCTCCTTTTTCGTTTATAGCACAAAAAATAAAAACCGCAGAGGTGATCAAATACCACCAAAAGAAAGCTCGATTTGTGGGGAAAAAAGGACGTCAATTTTGTTTGGCTGCAACGTTGCACGACCGCGCAATTGTCAGTTAACTGCTTGCCGACCGGCTCACGCCGATATATGTCGGCAGAAGGGCACGTACAGGCAGATTTTCGTACCTGTACGTTGCCCTTTAAGAAGTGGTTTACGGGTGCGCACCGCCACCTCCGTGAGCGTGATCGTGGGTCCCGCGGACATTATGCCTGCGATCGTCTCACGGAGAGGAAGAACGGGGAAATGCTGATGTAAGCAAGCATTTCCCTGTTCTGCCTAGTGACAGGACACTGATCACCGTTCCCTGTAATCGAGAGCGGTGATCAGTGTCCTGTCACACATAGCCCATCCCCCCCACAGTTAGAATCACTCCCTAGGACACACTTAACCCCTTCAACTCCCCCTAGTGGTTAACCCCTTCACTGTCAGTCACATTTACACAGTAATCAATGCATTTTTAATTGCACTGATCGCTGTATAAATGGTCCCAAAATCGCGCCAAAAGTGTATCCGCCATGTTGCAGTCACGATAAAAATCGCTGATCACCGCCATTACTAGTAAAAAAAAAAAAATTGTTAATAAAAATGCCATAAAACTATTCCCTATTTTGTAGATGCTATAACTTTTGCGCAAACCAATCAATAAACGCTTATTGCGATTTTTTTTTACCAAAAATATGTAGAATACATATCGGCCTAAACTGAGGAAAAAAAATGTTTTTTTATATATATTTTTGGGGAATATTTATTATAGCAAAAAGTAAAAAATAATGCATTTTTTTTCAAAATTGTCGCAATTTTTTTGTTTATATTGCAAAAAATAAAAACCGTAGAGATGATCAAATACCACCAAAAAAAAACTCTATTTGTGGGAAAAAAAGGACGTCAATTTTGTTTGGGTGCCACGTCGCACGACTGCGCAATTGTCAGTTAAAGCGACTCGCAAAAAGTGCTCTGGTCTTTGGCCAGCCAAATGGTCCGGGGCTTAAGGGGTTAAAGTGACACTGAATGCAAAATGTATTGCTTAGTGTTAAAATGGGCTTTAGTTCTACTTTAAAATTGATACAGTTTTCTCCTTATTTATTTAAATATTTCCAATCTCCTCGGTATGTACAATGTTTATATCTGGAGTAAAGGAGACCCCAGACTCCTCCTTCTCATATCCCTTTCTATCCTGGAACCCGTCATCCTGGATTAGCCCATAACCAATATGGCGGCCCGCCGTCCAGCCATGCTGGGTCACATGACTCGCAGAGCCCTCCCCGTTTGGTATGACTGGCCGTGACGCAGGGAGGGGGTGAGTCCTTCGTCCTCCTCACAACAAACCTCAGATGAGAGAGAACGGTGGGGAGTATTGGAACGATATTAGTGTGCGGGGAAGGACAGAGAGCGGTGTGAGCGGACGAAGCCTGCTGGAGAAGGATGGCGGATGGTCAGCTGGCGATACCGTCCTCGGACAAAGGAGCGGGACTGATTGGCAGCCTGAGAGCGGCCGCCTGGTCTCTTGTGTACGTACCAGCGAAGCAGCTAGAAAGAGAGTGAGTGCGCGCCTTATCTCAGGGGTTCCCCCCTGGAAGGAATGCTGAGGTTCGCCGGCCGGCTCCTCACCTGTCCTTATAGGGTCAGGCCGGACACAGGGCGGGGCTAACCTTACCCCGGGAATGTCCTGTACATAGGAGGGGCGGAGCTAACCCAACACCAGCTGTGGCATATACATAGGTAGACCTTAGGAGGGGGCGGAGCTAAGCCAACACCAGGTATGTCCTGTTCATACCTGGACAATGGAAAAGGGCGGGGCTAACCCCCACACCAGGAGAGGCGTGTATAGGTGGGCACAGGTAGAGGGTGGAACTATCCTCACACCTGCAATGTGCTGAACAGAGTGGCCTGTACATGGCTGGACATAGGGAGAGGGTGGAGCTAACTCTACACCAGGCGTGGCCTGTACATGGCTAGACATAGGCAGAGGGCGGAGCTAACTCTACACCAGGAGTGGCCTGTACATGGCAGGACGTAGAGAGAGGGCGAAGCTAACCCTACACCAGGAGAGGCCTGTATATGGCTGGACATAGGGAGAGGGTGGAGCTAACCCTACACCAGGCGTGGCCTGGACATAGGGAGAGGGCGGAGCTAACCCTACACCAGGACTGGCCTGTACATGGCTGGACATTGGGAGAGGGTGGAGCTAACCCTACACCAGGAGTGGCCTGTACATGGCTGGACATTGGGAGAGGGTGGAGCTAACCCTACACCAGGATTGGCCTGGACATAGGGAGAGGGCGGAGCTAACCCTACACCAGGAGTGGCCTGTACATGGCTGGACATAGAGAGAGGGCGAAGCTAACCCTACACCAGGAGTGGCCTGGACATAGGGAGAGGGCGGAGCTAACCCTACACCAGGAGTGGCCTGTACATGGCTGGACATAGAGAGAGGGCGAAGCTAACTCTACACCAGGAGTGGCCTGGACATAGGGAGAGGGCGGAGCTAACCCTACACCAGGAGTGGGCTGGACATAGCAATTTTTTGACTTGCTTGTTGACAGCAATGCCAATGTTTACTGATCTGGTCTGTTGTAATCTGTGTCCCCATGCATGCTCTTTGTCACTAGATTCATTTGTGGCACGTCACCCCGTGACTATATTATGTGATGACAAGTACTGTACAGCCTGGCAAGTTTTTCCTTGGGATCCCAAGTTGCTTGTTGTGCCATTGTTCTAGGGCAGAGGGTGATGGCCAGCGTTACATGCACCCCAGAGGAGGGTTCAATCTGACAGGTCCTGGCGGTAAAGTAGATTAATAACAATTTAATCTGATTGCACAAGGGCACTAATAAAGTGTGTGGGTGTTTTGTTTTCGCCCCCCCCAAGAGGCTCTTCTTAAAAACTGAATTGTTTGGGAAAAACACAACAAAGGGGATACATTGCTGTATCAACTGTTATACAAGCTATACTGTACAGTGTGTGTGTGTGTGTGTGTACAGGCACGCCTCACTTAAAGACCGAGTTCCATTCCTATGACTCGGTCATTAAGTGAATTGGTCACTAGGTGAGGAGCAGGTCCTTATCGGCATTTCAAGCATACTGCACTAGTAGAGGGTTTGTGTCAACCATGTTTAGATATTGTTTATTGTACCATTTTATATTTGGTATATTTATAAATGTTTATACAGTAGTGTACTGCTGTTTCCCAGACCAAAGTTCTCATGATACTGATTGGTCATAATGCTGAACAGTCGTTAAACAGGTAGATTAAGTGAGGAGTGCCTATATTTTATTTGAGAGGGATATATTGCTTTTTCAATGTTAATAAAGAAGAAATTCAGGTATAGATTTTATTGCATAGTTCCATTGGTTCATCTGTGACAGATGCTTTACCTGTAGGATCGCTGTGGAAGTGGACTGTAGTGGTCCTCGCTACTACAATGATCGCCACTGTCCTCTAGGTCCTGTGCTGGGCAGCTGCACTGCCACATAGTGACCACAGGGGGTTGGCACAGGCGCCATCCACAGAACACCTTGCATTTTTCTCAATGGGATGCAAACCGTTCTCTGATTGGACGAGGTAGAGGTACCATACCTGGAATTCAACTTTTAACTACTTTTAAATTGATTTCCTTAAATTTAACAAGATGCTTGCATATGTTTTATAAAAGTTTGGCATGATGTGATCTAGCTGTCAAATAATTAAGGCTCTTTGGACGGTTACATGCATGGTGTCTATTCATTAACCACTTGCCCTCTGGAAGATTTACACCCCCCCCCCCCCCCCGATTCAGGACAAGGCCACTTTTTGCAGTACTGCACTGCATTATTTTAACTGACAATTGCACAGTCATGCAATGCTGTACCCCAAATAAAAGTTATGTCATTTTTTTTTACCCCCACAAATAGTGGTATTTGATCACCACTGCGGTTTTAATTTTTACCGCTATAAACAAAAAAAGACTGAATTTTGGAAAAAAACAAAAAAACACTATTTTTACTTTCTGTTATAAAACACATTCAATAAAAAAAAAAAATGAATTTCTTCATAAATTTAGGCCAATATGTATTCTGCTACAAATTTTTGCTTAAAAAGTGTAAATTGATTGGTTTACTCAAATGCTATAGCGCCTACAAACTATGGTATATATTTATGGAATTTGTATTTATTTTTATACTAATAATGGCAGCGATCAGCAACTTATAGCAGGACTGCGATATTGCGGCGGACGAATTGACACTTTGTGGGAACCAGCGACACTAATACAGTGATCAGTGCTAAAAATATGCAGTCACTGTACTAATGACACTGGCTGGGAAGGGGTTAAACGTTTAGGACGATCAAAGGGTTAACTGCGTGCCTAGCCAGTGTTTGTGTTTGCTGTTTTTACTAGGGAAGAGGTGGATTTTAATCCCTGCTTTGCAGCAACACAAACTCCATCTTGTTTACATAGGCAGAGCTCCATTCTCCGAGTCTTTGCCTGATAATGGGCGGGTGCTAGTGTTCCGGCAGATTAGGCGACTCGTCAAAACTTGTATCGGGCAGTCAGCAAGTGATTAATTAACATAAGAATGGATTGTTCTAAATAATGACAAGCTCTTGTGTATAGTAATCACAACATACTGTATGACTACAACGTGAATCTGACTTGTGCTCACATGACATATGTAAGCAGGTAGTCAGTGATCAAGACTAACATACAGCAATGACTGTTTACTCGGACTAGAAGCTTGCACAGTCCTTAGTCATTAGAAGTCTTCTGTGTGTATATTGGAAATCACTGTCATTAGAAGTCTTGTGTATATACCCGAGATTGCAGGCATGCTGTGTAGAGATGCTTATTATTGAGCTAAAGTTGCTGCATAAAGGCTGGACATATACAATACAATCTTCTCTAGATTTTCCAAAACAATGTAATATGACTGCAAACCTAAACAATCCGAATATAATCCCATCAGACAGACCCTTGCACTTCATAGTAGACCTAAAGGAAATTGTACAATCAGATTGTGTGATGTATAGTCTGCCATAAAAGATGTCCTATTGTAACAGTTCAATGGATACAATATAGAATGAGTTTGGCTGAGAAATTTGAGTGCTGTAATAATTTATATAATATTCAACGTTTTGTCTTACTTTGGGGGTAGATTTTAAAAAATAAATAAATAAAGTCTGTAAAGATCTTATTTATTCATGTTTCTGCCTTTCATTATGTCAAAAAGCACTGCTTTAAAGTAAACTGCATAGGAGTGAACCATGCCTAAAAGAAGAATGTAAATACTTGGCTTTCCTGCTCCTTGTGCTGCCAAATACTGCTCCATAGTGGTCATTGGTTCCTCTGCCTGACCTACAGTACGGTACAGGAGACAGTAGTGATGTGGAGATCAGCAGAAGGAACCAGAGAGCGTTGTGGGGAAAGATTGACACTCCAGGAAGTGTCGGTTTCAAAAGACTTCAGGGCTGAATTGCTCTTGAAAGAGCTGCATTTAGCTGAACTGGCAACTGGAAAGGTGAGCATTCACTATCCTTTTTTTAAAAGACAACAGTTTTTTATTATTTTTGTATTAAAATGCAGTTTTTCAGCCCGTTTTTGTTGTTTTTCACAGGACATGTGACTCAATAACCACATAAACACAACCGCGGGTGCATTTTTAGATCCGTTTTCTAAGCATTTTAGTGGGTTGGTGCGTTTTTTTTTTTTTTTTTTTTTTTTTTTTGTTTTGTTTTTTTTTTTTTTCTCGCACCAAACCTGCACTAAAAATGCAGAAAGCAGGATTTTACTGCAACTGATCAGTGTGAAGAGTTCCATAGGAGTATATAGTCAAAGTTTTTCTTTTGCATTTTTTTAACGCAAAGGAGGAAGAAAAAACGATCAGTGTGAAAGCAGCCTGCTTGCACCTTCACACTGCACATGCGCGAACCATGCTGTGCTTTGTGAATGGTCCCGCAGTCCACTGTGACGTGTCCCAGAAGGCTGTGGGCAAAGAGAGGGGGGGGCCGAACTTCTGCTTGGATCGCCGAGGTGGGAATGGGTACCTATCGAAACTAGGTCCTTATGAAATACTTACCTTAGAACGAAGCTGTTGCAGTGGCGCCCGCACACCGCTGAGACGGCTGACATTTTCCTTGGAGTTTCTTCCGGGTTCAAGGGTTACGGTACTGTGATTGGCCGAAGCTGCAATGACGTCACTCCCGCGCATTCGTGCGGGAGCCCATTCACGGCACAGGGCTTGGAAGCAACCGCACCCGTTCCTTCAGAGTGCATGTGGCAGTGATGTCACTGGCTTCATATAATGTAAATGGCTCCTAAACGGTACACATTTAGGAGATATTTAGACTATCTATAGGTAAGCCTTATTATAAGCTTACCTACAGTGAGGGGAAAAAAGTATTTGATCCCCTGCTGACTTTGTACATTTTGAATGACAAAGAAATGATCAGTCTATAATTTTAATGGTAGGTTTGTTTTTAACAGTGAGAGACAGAATAACAACAAAAATATCCAGAACAATGCATTTCAAAAAGGTTATACATTTATTTGCATTTTAATGAGTGAAATTAAGTATTTGATCCCCCATCAATCAGCAAGATTTCTGGCTCCTAGGTGTCTTCTATACAGGTAACAAGCTGAGATTAATTAATCTCTGTTTGTTACCTGTATAAAAAACACCTGTCCACAGAAACAGTCTATCAATCAGATTCCAATCTCTCCACCATTTTTTTTTTTTTTTTTTTATTGAAAGCCTATGACGTGCATAACACACCCAAAAACTTCACCCGGTGCCAAAAAAACGTGCACACACATAAGGAGTGGTCACAAAAAAGTGCAACGGGTACACAGACGTGCCAATGACCCCCGGGGCGTTAGGCTCCAGACGGGGAAAAAGGTACTTTACAATGGTCTATCTGGCCGAAACCAGATAGACCCCGTTCTCTGGAGGGTCTTCCGAAACAGAACCCACCCAAGTACTAGGTGGGGCTCCCCTGAAGGAAGACCCCATGAGTTAGGGTGGACGAAGCCAGAAGGCCATGTCCACCCCTTCCCAAGACTTTCAGGGCTGGCCCGAGGACCCGTCCTTACTCGCCACACAGTGAGACAAAACGTGTACAAAGACGTGACAAAACAAAGCTCCACCATGGCCAAGACCAAAGAACTGTCCGATGTCAGGGACAAGATTATAGACCTACACAGGGCTGGAATGGGCTACAAGACCATCGCCAAGCAGCTTGGTGAGAGAGCAACAACAGTTGGTGCAATTATTCGCAAATGGAAGAAACCCAAAAAAACTGTCCATCTCTCTCGTTCTGGGGCTCCATGCAAGACCTTACCTCATGCAGTTTCAGTGATTGTGAGAACAGTGAGGAATCCGCCCATAACTACACAGGAGAATCTTGTCAAAGGCAGCTAGGACCGTAGTCACAGAGAAAACAATTGGTAACACACTATGCCATGAAGGACTGAAATCCTGCAGCGCCCGTAATGTCCCCTTCTCAATAAAGCACATGTACAGGCCCATCTGAAGTTTTTATAATGAGCATCTGAATGATTCAGAGGAGAACTGGGTGAAAATGTTGTGGTCAGATGAGACCAAAATCCAGCTCTTTGGCATCAACTCAACTTGCTGTGTTTGGAGGAGGAGGAATGCTGCCTATGACTCCAAGAACACCATCCCCAGCGTCAAACATGGAGGTGGAAACATTATGCTTTGGGGGTGTTTTTCTGCTGAGGGGACTGGACAACTTCACCGCATTAAAGGGACGATAGATGGGGCCATGTACCGTCAAATCTTGGGCGAGAACCTCCTTCCCTCAGCCAGGGCATTGAAAATGGGTCGTGGATAGGTATTCCAGCATGACAATGACCCAAAACACACGGCCAGGGCAACAAAGGCGTGGCTCAGGAAGAAGAAGCACATTAAGGTCCTGGAGTAGCCTAGCCAGTCTCCAGACCTTCATTGCTTAGAAAATATGTGGAGAGAGCTGAAGGTTCGATTTACCAAACGTCCGCTTTGAAACCTTAATAACTTAAGGAGGAGTGGGACAAAATCCATCCCGAGTTGTGTGCAAACCTGGTGGCCAACTACAAGAAATGTGTGACCTCTGTGATTGCCAACAAGGGTTTGGCCACCAAGTAGGAAGTTGTGTTTTGCCAAGGGGTCAAATACTTATTTCACATGCAAATAAATTTATAGCTTTTTATTTATGTTTTTGTTGTTCTTCTGTCTCTCACTGTTAAACTAAACCTACAAATAAAATTATAGACTGATCATTTCTTTGTCAGTGGACAAACATACAAAATTAACAGGGGATCAAATACTTTTTTCCCGTCACTGTATAAGAAGATGCCAGCAGAGAAAGATTATTTCCTCTTTAAAGCGGAGTTCTGCTTAAAAAAAAAAAAATTAAAAGTTGGCAGCTACAAATACTACAGCTGCTGAATTTTAATAATCGGACACTGACCTGTCCCAGGGTCCAGCGATGCTGGGGAGCGAAGCCCCGCTCGTCTCCTCCTCCTCCTTGCGGGGCTGGAATTGTAAGTGAGGGTGCGCGAGCTGCGCCGTGACTGACCGGGCAATCATCTGGGACCTGTGACGTGTCCCAGATGATTGCCGAGAGGGAGGGGGGGTGAGGTGATCTCCCTTCGGAAGGAAGTGGGAGCTGGGCCCCCCCCCCCAAAAAAAAATGACACGCCAGTTGTAGCATGTCAAGGGGGTCACCTTCCCTTAAAGCGGAAGTTCCATTTTTTTGGTGGAACTCCGCTTTAAGTATGCAACCAAAGTTTATTACTCAAAGCTAAATGATAGATAATGACATTTGCGTTTTACAAACGAGCAGATCTCCCACATGGTTTTTTTAAACCAAAAGTCATACTTTTATAACAGATTATTCCTTTTAGTAACATAGATTTGTAGTCTGCCATTAAAATACATTAAAGGCACTAGACTAACCTCAGAAGGGTTAACCACCTTGTCTTTGCAAAGACTGCTAATCTCCTGAAGGCTTGCTCTGAACATGCTAATGCCCTAAACTTGAAAATGCTAATTGCCCAGGGCCACTGACCTAGAAAGATCAAGAGAAAGTCAGATGTCCTTATGGGAATACTTGTTCTAGGTCAGCACACAATATACTGCAGATAGGTCATCACCAGAAGCCGTCATATTTGTGTCTGGGCACTATTGGTGAAATTCCCTACCATCGGTGACTGAAAAGAAATCAGGCAGTCTATAACCAGAATGAGACTTCTAAACAGAAACTGATTTGACAAGAATGAATGGAAAAGTTCATTCCAAAGTAAATAATCTAAACAAATATTGCAGCGTAACTCCAATATCCTTCACATTTATGCATCACTGAAAATTACATAAACAAGCGAGTGTTCACAAAAGGCGCTTTGTTTGCTAACGCCGAGATTCCAGCAATTCATTCAGTCACCAAGCAGAGCAGAAATATTACATGGCAATGTCAGCAATCGGCAGATGAGGCATCGTGACAGGCCGACACATAAGAACATGGTATTCACATGCACTACAATCCCGCTTTAGGCTACATTCACACTTGAACTGAAAGTTTTCAGGGTTTATTATTTTTTTTTTTTGCAGAGAACTTTTATTGCTGCATATTTCAAATGGTTAGTTGACCTTTACTTTTCCCAAAAACCTCCCTGTGCATTAGTGTCCTCAATATATTAAAGCTGTACTCCAGCTTTTGATATACTTTACAGCTTGGCCCAAACAAACTATGTCACTCCCTAACATGTAAGGCCTCTGGATGTGCGATATAATCTCTATGTAGCTAAGGCTACATACAACTAGAGCTGGGCTTGGGAGTGTTCGGGATCCAACCTGCCCGATCCCACCAGGAAGCCGACACTGCACACGGCTAATCACAGGCAGTGAGACATTTCCTGGTCTGTGCAGCTGTGGATCGAGAAATGTCTCGCTGCCTGCGATTAGTGGTGTGCTGTGTCGGCTTCCTGGCGGGATCGGGTATGTGTGATCCCGAACACGCCTGAGCCCATTCCTACATACAGAATACCACACTGTGCTCTGGGTTCGAGCTGAGACTTCCTGTCTCATACCTGGAACACAATAGAGTCTGGTGCTCAGAAATTCAGAGAAAGCGATGTATTCTAGCAATGAATACAAAGCTTCCTCTGGGTTGCTGAGTTGGCGGTTGTGACATCATCAGCCTGCCTCTTTACCAATCAGAGGAAGCTCTGTATTCATTTTTAGAATACATCCCTTTCTCTGAATGGTTGAGCGGCAATTAGATTGACTTCATTGTGTTCCGTGTATGAGACAGGAAGTCTTGACTAGAACCCATAACACAATGTGGTATGCTGTATGTAGCATCAGCTACGTACTAGGGATGCACCATTACCATTTTTCTAACGAGTACCGATACTATTTTTTTTTTTTTTTTTTTTTTTTAGTACTCGCCGATACCTACCGCAACTGTTTTGTTTTCACTTTAGCTGTCAGCAAGGGTACAAAGCATTGAAAAGTTATTTACAAATGAAATAAATAGATTTTTTTTTAATTTTGCGCTTTTTCAATGTGAAATGTGTAAATATATGTTAATATGTATGTGTAAAAATATTCACTAACAAAGCAAACAAAAAAAGTTTTAATTGTTTGTTTATGGTTTATAAAATAGACGTGAACAAAAAAAAAAAAAGCAGGAAAATGATTTAATGCAGGAGAATAGGGAGTTAAGGCTGATTAGAGTAAATTAAGGGTTAATAAGGGGTTAAACAGAGGAACATTTGTTCATCCCTTTGATCTGCAGACGAAGAAACAAAGATTCAAAAAGTAACAATGTTTCTTTTTATGTTAGTGTTTCAGGGCTGAGCAATGTTGTTAATAAACATTGCCGGTGTTTCGTCACATATGGCTACCCATCACATTTTGCTACCCGCTGGAGTGCACATGCGCGATGTCGCCATATGCATTCCAACACTGTTGTAAGACCACTTTGCCACAGGACCCCTCGCGGGCTCACTTCGCCCGCCATGCTTCGGGCACGGCCTCGCTTTGCTCGGCATAATTATGATCTAACTCTATGTTCACTTGGATGGTGGGGCTTGAACTTGGACTCAGGGGTGTGGCCACAAAATTCTGCACAAGCGCAGATCGCCACAGTGTTGGAGCGCATATGGCGGTGGCGCGCGTGCACAGTCCAGCAGGTAGCCAAATGTGATGGGTTGCCATACGTGACGAAACACCGGCTGCTTTTTTTTTTGACAGCTCCAATTACCAGATTTCTTTAACACTTCAGCTGTCAACAGGGGAGACCCACTGACAGCTCAAAGAACTGAGCCTGAAAGTATCGGTTTCAATTATCGGTGTATTTGCACGAGTACTGATACTTGTGCAAATACTCGGTATCGGCACCGATACTAGTATCGGTGCAACCCTACTACGTACAATTTACACCGCACATCCAGCAACCTCACATGTTCGTGAAGGACATAGTTTGTTTGGCCCAAAAGAACTAATATAAACTGTATAAAAAGCTGGAGTTCAGCTTTAAGGGCCCTTTCACACTGGAGCGGTTTGCAGGCGCTATTGTGCTAATAATAGCGCCTGCAAACCGACCCGAAAGTGCCGCTGCTGTCTCCCCAGTGTGAAAGCCCTCGGGGCTTTCGCACTGGAGCGGTGCGCTAGCAGGATGGGGAAAGAAAGTCCTGCTAGCAGCATCTTCGGAGTGGTGAAGGAGCGGAGTGTATACTGCTCCTTCACCGCTCCTGCCCATTGAAATCAATGGGACAGCGCGGCTATACCGCCTGCAAAGCGCCTCTACAGAGGTGCTTTGTGGTGGTTTTTAACCCTTTCTCGGCCGCTAGCGAGGGTAAAACTGCCCCGCTAGCGGCCGAATACCGACGATAAATTGCCGCTTACAATAGCGGCGTTTTGCCTCCGCCCCAGTGTGAAAGGGCCCTAACATGCTGTGCTTGATTTTGTAAATAAATGCTTACTTTTTCAGATGCTCAGTTAGGCTACATTCACATTTGCAATTAGGACCAGTGCGAATCGTATCGGCAGGAATAAGATTCCTCTGGACGATGTAAGTTATTACGAAACGCGTAGGGAGGAGCGTCACGCTGGCGTCACCTCGCACTCCATCCGTGTATCCAGTTGGAACGGGCTGTCTGTGCTCCGGCCGATGCAGCAGATGTTCGCTTTATAAATCCAATTTCTTGTAAGTGCAATATTTTCTTTTTTATAATAAAATATTGTTGGTTTTACACTATTGGAGCATCTATTCTTTCCTATGTACCATGACCTTGCTTTGCTGGTTCGAGCTGCCTTAGGTGACTTCCTGCCATTTGGTGTTTGTTTGCCGTCCCATGGAGCCGGGGTCTAGTACTACACATGCCATCCCTGATCCTCTGTGATGGGGGATCACGGTATTCCGGTAAGGGCGCATTCTTGCTGACCTGTGGTGGTGGATCTCACTTATTATTGGGAAACAGGAACCGATTCACAGATTTATGTTATTGAGTTGGACTTTTATTTATTTTCACTGGTGCTCACCACACTATATTGTTTATGGATCACTGATTGGTTGTCATTACCGTGTACCGATCACTGGGAATTTGTTATTGTTGTCACTGATTTATGCCAATTTATTATTAATTTTTAATCTACTGGTGTTCACCACATTATAATGTTCATTGATTACTTGCTAATTGTTTGCTAATTTGATGTTTTTTGATCACTGGGCATTGCTTATGGTTCACGTCTTACATCAACTCATCTAATTTAATTCACCACTTGTATGTCATTACTGTCATGTGGGTTTTATATATATATTTTCACAGCATTATATTTTTTAAGGGTAGCGTGATTTTTTTTAAATATTTTTTTCTCATTCACATGTGTATTGATGTGTACATAATAATTGCTGCTCCCTCTATGTTTGTTAGGTGGCAATCATCCTGGTATCACTTTTTTTAATTTTATTTTATATTTTTTTTAATATAGTTTGGTTCCTATAGCGCGATTTTTATACTATTTTCCATATTTTTATAAATGACATGCACTGCGGAGCTTACTGTGATATATCAGAGGGAACTATAGAAAAAAAAAATGTCTTAACAAACCCTTTACTTACCAATGTGAATATAGCCTTAATTGTACCAGAGAATGGCAGGACGTACCGAGTGTTGGATGCATGGCCCCAGAAACTCACAAACTGGACTCTGCTTCATTCCCTACTTACACATGAACAGTCTGTCCTCTCTCACAACTTGACTTTCTGCAAGAGTGACAGCTGGCCCACACAAACTTTTTCCTTTACTAATCGATGCAGTCACTGTCACAGTTGTATTAACTGTATGTAGTATCACCTACCTACATACAGGACACAGCGCTGTGGGATGGGGACTTCCTGTCTGCTGCTACAACAAATTTGAGTCCAGAGGAGAGCTGCTCAGCAATTCACAGGAATTCTTGTATTTTTATGAATGAATACAAGACAGCTTCTGATTGGTTGAGGTGAAGAGCTGGGCACACCACATCATAATCTCCACCTCGGCTAATGAGAGGAAGCTTTGTATTCATTGACCTAATGCAAAGCTTCCTGTGAATGGCTGAACAGTTTGCAGCACAAATCGATTTTGTTTTTGGAGCAGATAAAAGGTCTCTGTACAGCTTCCGGAGCACTGGGCTGTGTTCTACGTACAGTTTTTATACAGCGCTGTTAGTGGACCCATCTATTAGTAAAGTGAATGGTTCATTTGGGCCAGCTTGGCCCAAACAAGCCATTTAAAGTGGAAGTAAACCTGGAGTTAGGCTTTAGTCTGGGTTCGCACTGGTGTAGAGCTGCAACATTCTGGCCAAAATGAGAATCGCAATTTTTTTTTTTTTTTGCTTAGAATAATAAGATCACGATTCTCGCAACATAATTTTTCTTTAGGTGAGAGATTTTTTGAGAGGAATTGATTGAGAGAGAGAGAGAGAGACATTGATTCAGAGAGATTGATTAATTGAGACTCTTAATCAATCAATCTCTCACTTGATCAATCTCTCTGAATTAATATCTGTCTCTCTCTTTATCAATTTCTCTCTCAGTCAATCACTCTCAATTTGATTGATTAAGAGAGAGATTGATTCAGAGAAATTGATTAATTGAGACTTGATTGAAAGAGAGAAAGATTAAGATTACAAAGCATTTGCTGATTCTAAAAAAAAAAAAAAAAAAAAGTATAGCAGCTCACATTTTGTCAGTGCTGCAGCCTGCAGCTGCAGTCATGCTTGTGCTGGTGCGCTGTCCCCGAGACCTCTGGGAAGAAGAAACAATACCCGACCAATTACATTCTTCTTTGCTGAGTGACGTCAGACGTTTCACGCTGGCTCTAACGGCTTCCCCTCTCTTCCGCTCCGAAACAGGGAAACGGGCAACATCCTGGGGACACCATCGATAGGGGCGCGCGCTTTTCAGCTCGCATTACAACAAATTGCTTGATGGTCAGAATCTCCCAAATCCGGAGTTGCGATGGCGGCGGGCGGAGAATCGCGTTAACGAGTCTCCGCGATTAATCGTGCAGCTCTACACTGGTGTGATGTTAGACATCGCATGTGATTCGCACTGCTGTGCAGATCACATGCGATGTCTGTGCAATGCGAATTCAGCCATACAGATTGTAGTCAAGTTTTGACCACTAACCAAGCTCCTGCATAGCCATGAAGAAAGTTTAGTTGAATTCTCCCCCATACCTGGATGTAGGGGGTATGTCACTTTGCACTTGTCAGGTAAACAGAGATGCAGGGGAGCAAAGAGGAGACCAGTATGAGCATCTGCGCAGGCTGACATTAAAGTGAACATGTTGCTTTGCCCTACATAGGAAAAGCACAGGTTTACTTTATGCTGCTGTAGCGATTTTATTTCACCAATGAGAAAAGTTTACAGCCATATACTAAAAGCGTTCACCTTCCATTGTTCGTCATAACTGCATGTAAACTAGACTTTAACTTTTATCACTTTAGGTCACAGTAACAGCAGGGGAGTGATACCTAAGATGATAAAAGTTTTTAAAAAAAAGTTAAAAAAAAAGTCTAGTTTATATGCAATTATGATGACCAACAAAAGATGAATTCTTGTAGTATATGGCTTTATGTTAAAAATCCTATGACCTATATACATGTATTTGTACATTCTAGCCTTGAAATTTCATAGCTAGTGCTAAATACTTTGGAGGGAAAGTTGAGTAATCACACAACATAAGATACAGTTTGTTATTTTTGTGGTTGGCCAGTTTTCATGCCTGTGTTGCATGTTCTCAAGCAATAAATGTAGAACATAAACCTTTATTAGGAAGCCAGAATGGTTTTAGGTCTGTTTTTTTTTTTTAGCTTTGTTTTTTTATGTTTCATTTTTATTTTTTCTTTAATTTTTTTTTAATATCTAATTTTTAATATGATTAAAGTGGAGTTCCACCCAAAAATGGAACTTCCGCTTTAAGGGAGGTGACCCCCTTACGTGCCACATTTGGCATGTCATTATTTTGGGGGGGGGCGATACCCCTTTTTTTTTTTAAGCAGAACTCCGCTGAAGGCCTCATTCACACAAGGCGGACTCCGTTTGCATGGAGCCCGCCTCGGTCCACCGGCTCATCGGGAGATCTCTCCGTTGATCTCCGCTGAGCCGGCGGATTACAGGTCCCTCTCTGCTCACTGAGCGGGGAGGGGCTTGTCAGGCGCCGCTGCTGCCTATGGAGGGATCGGATGAAAATGGACAGCATGTCCATTTTCGTCAGATCTCACCAGATCCGATCCGCCAGCAACGGATCCGGACGTAGGGCCATCCATCTCCGCTGACATCCGTCGCTCCATAGGCTAACATGGAGCGCATGTTCAGGTCCGCCGCCAAAACTAACAGGCGGACGTGAACGGTCCGATCATGTGAAAGGGGCCTTAAGCATTTAATGAGTGTTAAAAATTCTTAGAGCACTGTGGGATAGCCAAAACAAGCACATCAGATGCCAGCTTGGAAGGCTCATTTTGTCTGAGTGAACATTTGAACTTTTGAGCTCCTCAATAAGCAATGGGTTACTGCAATAATTCCCTTGTTTGTATAAATTGGCAATTAAGACACTTCGGTTCATGTACTAAAACTGAAGAGTGCAAAATTTGGTGCAGCTCTGCATAGAAAGCAATCGGCTTCCTTTTTTTATGTCAAAGATTAATTGAACAAGCTGAAGTTGAAAGCTGATTGGCTACCATGCACAGCTGCACCAGATTTTGCACTCTCCAGTTTTAGTAAATCATCCCCTTTGTCTGTTAGACTGGGTTCACACTAGTGTGATCTCAGACATTGCATGTGATTTGCACATCACATGCGATGTCTATGAAGTGCAAATTCAGCCATACAGTTTGTATGGCTAAAATTGCATCAAATTTGGACCAAAATGGCGCAGGACCCTTTTTTTTTTGTCCACACTGGAATTGGATCGCATAGTTGTGTGATCCAATTCCATCTAATTTCACAGTTCGCTCTGCGATCCGATTTGGGGTGTCATTAATTTTTATATTCACACCCACAGCGGTTCACAGAAGTGTAAACTGCCTGCGAGTCAGATGCGATGCTGGATCCCGCATAGGAATCGCTGTTGTTCCTGCATCACACCAGTGTGAACCCAGCCTAAACAGGCTTTTTACAGTTGAACGTGAAAACAAGTGAAAAGGATCCTAGAGCTTAACCAGCTGGCTTGACTGGAGGTTCTCCAAAGTACACTGTTAAACAAATTCAAGTCTGTAACCACTTGGCATTGGGATTTAAGCAAGAGAGTTAAGGTGGCCATAGATGGATCGAAATTAGGCTGGTTCAGCAGGGGCCAGTCGAATTTCAATCCACGTGTGGCACTGCAGTTTAACAGAAGTTGATCTACCGATTGACTTCTGTTCAACTGCACTGTTGGATAAAAGCAACTCGATTGGTAAGAGTATCCTCATTTATGCTAAAGGTTAAATGATGATATTCTTGTGTAATAGTAAGGGATGGTGGCAACCTACCACCCAAAACTGAGTTGACTCCAATTGCTGACAGCATTGAATTCTCCCCAATGTGACACAGAGGGCAAAAAAAATGGCAGGTGGTCTAACCATTCCCTAATCTATTCAAAACGTAAAACATAAAGGCTTTGGCTAAAGATACATGTCCAATTGATTCTTAAGAATATTATGGTACTATGAGCTCTAACAAGCAGGGCCCTCTGATTCTTCCTATAGTGTAATGTAACTGTACTGTCTGCCCTCATGTTGTAAAGCGCTGTGCAAACTGTTGGCGCTATATAAATCCTGTATAATAATAAAAAGAATTTGGAGAATTCTCCAAAAAGCCAGGATTGGCCTTTCATGATTTTGCTATAAATGGGTTAATATCCCTTTGTTGCAAAGTAGTAAACACCCATTAGGGGACCATATTTGGTCCCATTCCTATCAATAATGGAGAAATGTTGTGAGTGGAGTTGCAATTTCAAGCCATGCTAATATATTCAAATATTTTGTAATTCTTTTCGCTCACAGTCCTAATGTAACCTCAAAGTTGGATAAGAAAAAACTGCATAGTTGGGTACTGGCATTTGCAGAATTCTTGGAAATGTTCTGCTGCCAAAAGTTCTTCGAAAGTCTCTCTGGGAATTTAACCTTGTACAAACTGTCCTTGTTCCTAATGACGATTTCTATGTTGAAACCTGCTGAACTTCCCAGTACTGTGTGGGTTGCTGAACGAATTGGAAAACCTTCTGAATAGAGCAGCGTGATGTGGTTTGTTTGTGTTTTTTTGCTCTGTCCCAATGACGATGTTGTAGTGTTATAATGGACATAGCACAGTGGTTTTCTATGGTGCTTGTTTGTTATCTTGCATTCAAATGATTTGAACTGCCTATGTGTTCCTTTGATTATCTGCCTGATTCAGGTCAATGGATACACACAAAAAAAAGACTGACTGAGGTCCAACACATTCTGACAGATGATGCAAAGCGCTTTGTTCATCTAGCCAGTGCTGCAGAATAAAAATACAAAAAAGCTTGCCACAACAAAACTGTGTCTTCAAAAGGAGAGGTCAGCAAAGACTGCTTCCTTATTGCACAAATACAAAACCTTGAACCAATATACCATTGTGTTTTTTTTTTTTAAAGAAAAAGTAGAGCCAAAGCTCTTTTGGACCTACTTCTTCTGGGGTTCACAAGAGTGCACTTCGTTCTGCACTCCTGTGATCTGTATTCAGCCGACAAACAGGCTAAAGTCCACTGTTGGCTGACGTCACTCAGCCAGTCCAGACTTTAATGTCGGTATCCACCCAGATCCCTGGATTGGCAGCTGGCTCAGCCTCTCATTGAGCCGCTGAGAGCCAGAGTCAGACGCTCCCTCCACAGTCCAGAGCTCTAGTGAGCACAGGAGGGGCAAAAGCAGACAGCTTGTCGGGACGGGGCAGGGTATGCTGATCGTTGGGCTGGAAGATCTCTGCCTTCTGTTAACATGACATGATGATAATAAAATATCGTGTTTGTCCACCCATCACTTTATACTGTTTGATGACAACATTCCTGTCCACTTTTCTCTGGTCCATTATGCTACAGGAAGGCAGCAGCTTGGGGAAGCCTGGTTCATACCTATGCAGGTTGCAGTATTCCAGGTGCATTTTGCGTTCTTCAATACGTTTTTGATCCATTGAAGTATATGGAACCAAAAACACAACCTGTTGCTCCCTGGCCCTTTCCATAAAATGCACAGATGTGAATGTGTCCCATAGAAAAACCATATTAAATGGACTGTAGTGGGCTTCTGCAAAACTTAAACCCCACAAAAAATGCATAGGTGTGAACCAGGCCTGAATTTCTGAACAGGGAAGGTGCAGATGCAAGGTGGCCATGGAGTGGGATAAGTGAGAGATGAGTAATTAGAGATGCTTTGGATAGAAAGTCCAATATGAGAGGCTTTTATTCGTTTATAGCATACCCACAAGAAAACAACTGTTTTACCTACCAAATGATTTGTAACTCTATTTAGGCAGTATTGTATTTCACACAGTGATGTCACACTACGTATCCAGAAGGATGACAGATTTACAGCCTGCTGTGCCTCTTGTCTGCTCATTGAACTATGAATGAGAGCACCATCATGCTGTGGAGGTTCTTCTTGTGCTGCTCTCCCTGCTGGCCCCATTGTTTGAGAACACGTTTGACAGCAATCCTAGAGCCTAAAAACCTGGTTCTGATTTCTGCTGTTTAGATTATGGTTATAAGACCATGTGTAGCATTTAGCCATTTATACTTGCATAACATTCAAATATTTAAATGGACCTATTTGTAAAGTTTACATCTACCTTGTGCTCAGTTCCCCCCCCCCATTAACACAGTCAGTGTTGCTGGGGGGAATCCCTCCCGCTAAGCTATTGTGTTCTGCTGGGGAGACAGGTTGGTTGTGCCCAGTTGATCAACTTGGATACATTCATAGGGGTTGAGGGCTGGGGTTGTTGGGGTGCAGCTTCTCATGTGGGTAAACTCTCTGGAGGTGGGAGCCGGGGACCAGCTGAACACTGATGATACATCTGGTCCTGCTCCTTCCTCCTGAGAAACTGGGGCAAGGGGTAACTCAGTGGGGGGCTCGGAGGTGTAGCGAGCAGGGATGCTAAAATTCTGGGTATCAATGAGCTAATTCCCCGCTCTGCAGCTATTAAAAAAAAAAAAAAAAAAAAAAAGTTCTCTGGGTCCTCTATGTTCAGTGGGTGCGGGGGGACCGAAAGCGGACCGGGTTGGGATTCAATGTAATTGTGTGGAGCACTGCTGCAAATTAATCTGCCTAAACCTGAAAGTGGTTAAATAGTCTGCTTTCTTTCCCCCGGCACCCACTGAACATAGGGGACCCGGAGAAGTTTTTTTAGGAATGGCTGCACAGCGGGGAATTAGATCGTTGGTTCACAGAATTTGATTCTTTGCCCGCTCTACCTCCAGCCTCTCCACTGAGTTTGCAGAGTCCGGCCAAGACAGGAGGGTGACAGCTAGCGGGAGGGAAATGTAATTGGTTGTTAAGGGCGTGGCGGCCCCGCTTTTTAACAACCAATAATTGCCGACATTCTTTTCTTTACTATTCAGCGGTTAGCGGGGGAAATCTCACTGACAATTGAAAGAACCATGCCAGACTGTATCGGGTACAGGTATTGGAGCATTTGCACGAGTACCGATACCTGTGCAAATGCTTAGTATCGGCATCGGTGCAACCCTAGTTTTTATGTGCTTTTGTTTCCCTGTTTTATCTGCGCGATTGTTGGAACCCTGGATTTCCATGACCTAGCTAGGGTTTGCTTGGCTGTACAAAAAAAATACCAATTTATATTGGATTGATGTGCAAGAGTGGGATTTTAGATTTAGCCCCCCAATCACACCGGAGCGACTTGTAATGACATGACAAGTCACACCCTATTGTTGGCAATAGAGCTGTTTAAATCGGAGCGACTTTGTGGTGCCGCACTCGTTTGAAAAAGTTTCTGCACTATTTTTTGCAATTTCAGGTGTGATTTGCATAGGTATCTGTGCAAGAAATTGCACAGACGTCAGCCAAGTGGCACTGACTGGTGAACCCTCATGGTTTTTCACCTTAATGCATTTGTTTTTTACTTGGCTGACCCCGATCTGTCTCCGGCCGGGAACAAGCACACCAGTTCTACCTGGTGTCTCATGTCCTGATTGGATAGATTGATAGTAGCGCAGCCATTGGCTTCCGCTGCTGTCAATCAAATTCAATAATGCGGTGCTGGGACACTTGATGCGGGGTGGAGCCACCAGCGCCGCTGAGGGACCCTAGAAGAGGAGGACCGAGCCACTCTGTGCAAAACGCACTGCACAGTGGAGGTAAGTATGACAAGTTTTTTTGTTTTTTTTTCTTCAAACTGTTTTACAACCCCTTTAAATCATCTTTTTTTTTAACAAATACAAAGCTGCAATAAAATGTTTCCCTTTTTATTTATTTTTTTTTTTCTTGGTGTTCTGCTTTTGTTTAAGCCATGTTCGGGGTGCATAAAAAAAAAACAAAAAAACAATAATTTTCTGTGTGCCCCATCCACACCACAGCTTAGTGGAGAGGTGCAGAGCAGTGCATCAGACCTCATCTGAAATCTCCCAATGAACACAGAACCACAGCTCGGATGCAGTGCATAGAAATAAGTGAAATGTTATTTTGACTTTTTAATAAAGTAAAAAAAAAAAAAAAAGAGAAAAAAAAAAAAAACGCCTCTCGCCACCCATACACATCAGACACCAGCTAAATTTCAATGATTGTTTTTAGCATGCAAGCTGCTGTAAATGGGTCCTAAAGGCGCGGCTGGTGATGTAGCTTTCGGACTTATCTTTGAGGCCCGTGTTACATCACCAGTATCTCGCCCAACCAGGAAGTGGAAAAACTGTAATCTGCTTTTTAATTAAAGGGGGAAAGATCCTCTTTAACTAAAAGAGGGAAAAAATGATGTTTAATTGTTTGTGTAGGACCATTTCCCTTCTTACTTTTTGTATGCGTGCCTAGAATTACAGGCCATGAGAGGAAACCTCCCTGATGGCTACAAAGACGGCAATAAAAGCTGGTAATGATTTAACCTATCCATACTCTACCGTCTACCCAAAACAAAACGTTGTGGCTGGTGATCTGTTATAATATATACACTCATTGGCCACTTTATTAGGTACACCTTGCTAGTACCGGGTTGGACAATCTTTTGCCCTCAGAACTGCCTTAATTCTTCGTGGCATAGAATTCAAGGTGTTGGAAACCTTCCTGAGATTTTGGTCCATATTGACATGATAGTATCACGCAGTTGCTGCAGGTTTGTGGGCTGCACATCCATGATGTGAATCTCCCATTCCACCACATCCCAAAGGTGCTCTTTTGGATTGAGATCTGGTGACTGTGGAGGACATTGGAGTACAGTGATCTCATTGTTATGTTCAAGAAACCAGTGGTGAGATGATTTGAGCTTTGTGATATGGTGCATTATCCTGCTGGAAGTAGCCATCAGAAGATGGGTACACTGTAGTCATAAAGGGATGGACATGGTCAGCAACAATACTCGGGTAGGCCGTGGCATTTAAACAATGCTCAATTAGTACTAGGGGGCCCAAAGTGTGGCAAAAATTATCCCCCACACCATTACACCACCACCAACCTGAACCATTGATACAAGGCGGGATGGATCCATACTTTCATGTTGTTTATGCCAAATTCTGATCCTACCATCTGAATGTTGCAGCTGAAATTTAGACTCCTCAGACCAGGCAACATTTTATTCCAATCTTCTATTGTTCAATTTTGGTGAGACTTTGCAAATTATAGTCTCAGTTTCCTGTTCTTAGTAATGGCACCTGGTGTGATCTTCTGCTTCTGTGGCCCATCTACTTCAAGGTTTGATGTGTTGTGCATTCATAGATGGTATTCTGCATACCTTGGTTGTAATGAGTGGTGATTTGGGTTACTGTTGTCTTTCTATCATCTCAAACCAGTCTGCCCATTCTCCTCTGACCTCTGATATCAACAAGGCATTTTTTTGTCTACACAAGAGCCGCTCACTGGATATTTTATTTTTATTTTTTGGACCTCTGTAAACCTAGAGCTGGTTGTGCGTGAAAATCCCAGTAGATCTGCCGTTTTTGGAATACTCAGATCAGCCCATCTGGCACAACAACCATCTCACATTCAAAATCGCTTAAATCCCCTTTTCTCCCCATTCTGATGCTCAGTCTGAACTTCAGCAAGTCGGCTTCACCACGTGTAAATGCATTGAGTTGCTGCCATGTGATTGGCTGATTAGCAATTTGTGTTACCAAGCAGTTGAACAGGTGTACCTAATAAAGTAGCCTGTGAGTGTAATGTTATTACATTTTGTATTTATTATAGAAAGCGCCTGTCAGAAAGTCCCATTGGTTTCAGTTGAGCATAGTTTTCTCTACTCTGTACATAGTGTAAGGAGTCAGTGGTGTGAGTGTATGGAAGGTTCAGGTGATGTTGCATGATGTGTTCTAGGCGTGCACAGCATACACTAAACACAAGGACAGTCCTTGACCTGTTGTGAAACCATATTCACCACAAGTTATAAAATATGAAGAAATGTTTATGAAGTTGCATATCTTGAGCCACAACGCACATCACTGTTCATGTAAACACCGGATAGGAAGAGAGAGAATGCAAAATATAGGACAAAGGGCTATTTCCAATTGGATTATTTAGCTTCTTTTCAATCACAGTCCATTTGTCATTTTCTTGCTTTTTCTGATCTTGTCTCATGTTACTGTGCATCCTCCCGACCGAGCCTCTTTCTGACATTTTGTTGTTTACAAGTTAAAAAGTTTTTTTTTTTGCTAGAAAATTACTTAGAACCCCCAAACATTATACATTTTTTTTCTAACACCCTAGAGAATAAAATGGCGGTCGTTGCAATACTTTGTCACACCGTATTTGTGTAGTGGTCCTATAAGCGCACTTTTTTTAGAAAAAAATTCACTTTTTTAAATAAAAAAATAAGGCAACAGTAAAGTTAGCCCGATTATTTATTTATTCTTTTATATTGTGAAAGATTATGTTACGCCGAGTAAATTGATACCTAACATGTCACGCTTCAAAATTGCGCCCGCTCGTGGAATGGCGACAAACTTTTACCCTTAAAAATCTCCATAGGCGACGTTTAAAAAATTCTACAGGTTGCATGGTTTGAGTTACAGAGGAGATCTAGGGTGAGAATTATTGCTCTCGCTCTACCGATTGAGGCGATACCTCATGTGTGTGGTTTGAACATCGTTTTGATATGCGAGTGCTAATCGCGTATGCGCTTGCTTCTGCACGTGAGCTCGGCGGGACGGGGCATGTTAAGAAAAAAAAAATTTTTTTTTATATTTATTTTTACCTTTTTTATTTTTACACTGTTCTTTAAAAAAAAAAAAAAAAATGTGTCACTTTTATTCCTATTACAAGGAATGTAAACATCCCTTGTAATAGAAAAAAAGCATGACAGGATCTCTTAAATAGGTCAAAAAGACCTCAGATCTCATATTTACATTAAAATGCAATACAATAATACAAAAAAAAAAAAAAAAAAAAGGCCCTTTAAGAGCTATGGGCAGAAGTGACGTTTTGACGTCGCTTCGGCCCTGCAATGATATGGAGGCGGGTGGGGGCCATCTTCCCCTCATTCGTCTCCATGTCAGGCTAAGGAAAGTATACGAACGCCTCCGCCGCTACCGACGGCTCCTGTAAGCGACGGAGGGCACTGGAGCACGGCGAATGGGAGGGGGGCTCCTCCCCCGCCGCCGATAAAAGTGATCTCGCTGCGAATCCGCCGCAGAGACCACTTTTATCTTGAAGCGGCTTGCCCGCTGAAGATAAGGATATCGGGGTTAGGGCAACTAGTTGCTGCCATAACAATGATATTCCTCTTCAAAGTACCGACATATAACAACGGTGGGTGGTCCGGAAGTGGTTAAAGCAGGGCTTGGCAAAATTTATTTGAATCTAGGAGCCAGCAGAAAAAGTTATGAGTTCTTTTCTTTTCTTTTCTTTTCTTTCTTTTCTTTCTTTTCTTTCTTTCTTTTCTTTCTTTTCTTTCTTTTCTTTCTTTTCTTTCTTTTCTTTTCTTTCTTTTCTTTCGTTTTGTTTTTTTTTTGTTTTTTCCCCAACAGGTAAAGCTGAGCGATATTTTAATTATAGGTTGCGTTTGATGGCAAGAATCAGCCCCTGGAAACTTCCAGAGACTTCCTTGACCTTTGTCTACATGAGGTTTAGGTGTTCCCGTATCTCCTGTTGCGTTCTTTACAATATAAAGTAAATAAAAAATATACTAAGGAGAGGAAGAAGGCCTCATAAGGGCCACAGCCGATGTGCTGACCCAGGAACCCAGGCGGTGGGTCTTGCCAGAAGAGGCCTAAAGAAATACTGTCCATGAGCATCTACCAAAAACTGAAATGTCTGTTTTGGATAGCCTGGTGCTTTAATAATCAGTAAATAGTAATGTCTGCTTCGAAAATATATTCTTTTCTACTTACTTTTTCAACATTCAGTTTGAGTTGAAAAAGTAAGTACACCCCATGGAAATTGTTGGCTTTTTCCAGATTTTTGAGCGGGCAAACATCAGATCTTCATTCAGAATGAATGAACCCATTGCACCTGATCACTTAATATCTGATATTCCCTCATTTCTTCATTTCATTGCATGTTTGTGAATCATTATCTGGGTATTTTTGGAAGCATGTATGTGTACGCACATGTGTGTGTATGTTATCCATGATGTGTTCCGACTGTTAGGCTCATGATTTTATTATTCATAATTAATTTTGACATTGTTTTATTGTAGCCCTGATGAATGGGGAGTTCCTTTTGAACACGTTGGCTGTCTTTTAACACAACATCAATAAATTAATTTAGACTCTTATTTTTTGCTCTGGCGCTCCTTTCGTATATGCACATCTTTTCCTGGTAACCTGCTGGAGTACCTACAGTAGGGTAGCCTTGCCTGTTGTAAGCAGCCTAACCTGAGCCAATATGGGGTCTTCAAATGTTACTTGCCCTCACACCACCTTGTTAGCGGACCTTCAGTATATTTTTTTTCAACTTTCTATCTATCTATCTTCTGCCCTTTGTAGTTTTTAACTTTTGGATAGTAAAACTTTTTTTTCTGCCAGTAAATGCCTTATACAGCCCACTTCCTATTTCTTGTCTGGTAAAAAGCCTAGGCTTATGATATCATGCACAACTCTCTGTATGCTGGTTTAATAAATTTCAAATGGAACTGTATTCAGATTGTGGCCATGCCTGCCGCCCATCCCTCCTTTCTTGATCCCCATCAAGCAGGCCTATTAAAGGGGGAAGTGATGCTTGCCGCTTGCCTTTCATTTCCATGGAAGCTCTCATGCTGGGGGCAAGTGTCACTTCAGGAAATTACATAAGTGCCCATGAGTTGGTCATGACCACCCACATCCAGCACCCTCCCAATACTCACCTGAGCCCCCTCTCGATCCAGCTATGTGCAAGAGAGCTGGGCTTCTCTCGGGTCTCTCATTCCTCATTGGCTGAGACAGCAGCGGGAGCCATTAGCTTCTGCTACTGTCAATCACAGCCAGTGAGTCAATAAGGTGAGAGCAGGGGTTCTGTGTGTCTTATGGACACATAGAGCGGGGCTCGGGAGTGAGCACATACCAGTGCCCCCAGAGCAAACCGCTTGCTTTTGGGGCACTGACTGAAGAGGAGGAGCCCGGAGCGACAGTAGGGGACCTGAAAAGACGGGGTATAGGGCTGCTCTGTGCAAAACCATTTCACAGAGCAGGCATGTTTGTTATTTTTTAAATGGACCTTTAGCCCGAGTTCACACTTGTGCAATGTCAGACATCGCGTGTGATTCGCACCCGCCCTGCGAGTTCAACCCATATAGTTGTATGGCTGTACTCGCATTGGATTTGCATAAAAAAAAGCGCAGGGACTTTTTTTTCCCCCACACTAGAATCAGATCGCATGGTGTTACCCATGCGATCCGATTCTTGTCAAAATCCACAGTTCGCACTGTGGTCTGTGAACCGATCTGGGGGTGTCATTAACATTGTATTGACACCCGCAGCGGTTTGCAGAGGGCAGTGTGAACTGCCTGTGGGAGACATGTGATGTGGGAATCGGCGCTGGTTCCCGCTTTGCTACAGTGTGAACCTAGCCTTAATATCACTTTAAGCTTAGAATCGCACTGTAGTGATGCGCGATTCCAGCGCCGGACAGGAATCGGATCGCATGGGTGAGAACACCCATGCGATCCGATTCCAGTGTGGGGGGAAAAAGTCCCTGCACTATTTTTTCCTGCGAATCCAATGCGAGTTCAGCCATACAATTGTAAACATTTTTTGACATGTAAGTGTTTTTAAGTGTGCTTATGCCATTATTTTGAGAATTTTCCCCTAGGGATATTGTGTAACATTAAGAAATCTGAACTATGCATAACATACTCCATTTTTTCTTTCTGTGTTCTAGGTCAGGATGGCTTAGTAACTGGCTCCCAGCCTGGTGTCCCACATCTGGGGCTCATCTGAAGGAGGCTGAAGAGAAAATGCTGAAGTGTAAGTTATATTGAACATGTGGAATTAACTCTTCGGTGTTGATGTGAATTTTAGAAATTGTAGATGGAGTGCAAGAACATGGCTTTCTGTTTATCTGTGGCATGGTGTGGTAAGCCAGAAGGTCTAATAGTCCTCATGCAAGTGGGACGAGGTACTTCTGGTATTGCTTGTTTCTCCTTGTTTGGCTGTTTCTTCCTTTTCTCTGGCATAGCCGATGAGGTGACATTGCAAATCTTTGAGGTGAGCCTTTGGGTATTCAGAATTTGTGGGTTGGGTGGCATCCTTCCTGGGCTCAAAGACCTAGTACTTCTATAAACCCGATTTGCAAGGAATCATGATCTCAACCATAACTTTTCTGTAGTCTTCATTTTTGATCCCTAGGCTGTCAATCTGGTAATGCATACATACGAAGTGGGGCTTTGGAATCACCTCTATCCTGCAGATGTTTTACTTCTGCTGCTGCCTCTGTGTCTGTGTGAAGAGAGAGAGCAGCGCTGGCTGCACACTGACACAGCGCTGGATCGATATAGGGCTCAGGTAAGTATATAGGGAGGTGAGGGGGGTTATATAACCACTTTAAAGTGGCTGTAAAGTCAGAAGGTTCTTTTTTAACTTAAAGCGGAGTTCCACACAGAAATGGAACTTCCGCTTATCGGATTCCTCCCCCCCTCTGGTGTCACGTTTTGCACCTTTCAGGGGGGGGGGGGGGGCAGATACCTGTCAAATCCAGGTATTTTCTCCCACTTCCAGGCATAGATCGCCGCACTTTCTGCGGCAAACTATGCCATATCCGGCTCCTCCTCCTCCCCCACAGGTCCCAGAAGACAGCAGGGACCATTCAGAATGCGCTTGCGCAGTAGGGAACCAGGAGTGAAGCCGAAAGTCTTCACTCCCTGGTTCCCTTACAAGGATGGCGGCAGCAGTACCCGTAAGTCACTCTGAAGATCAGCTTCGGGTGCCGACATCATGGGCTCCCTGGACAGGTATTTGTAGCTGCTGGCTTTTTTATTTTTTTTTTTCCCAGGCGAACTCTGTTTTAAAGTGATTGTAAAGCTTTGTTTTTTTTTCTTTTCTTCTTCCTTTTTTTTTTTTTTTTTTTTTAAATCCTCCTTTTCTGGGGTCCTCCGGCCACGCTCCATGCTCCTCTTCTCCATCGGGTGCCCCCTTTGAGAAGCGCTTTCCCTGGGGGCACCCGTCCATTGACACAGACAGCAGGACTCTGCCCTGCCCCTGGCTAGCGTGTCACTGGATTTGATTGACAGCAGCGGGAGTCAATGGCTGTTATCAATCTATCCAATGAGACCCCGAGACAGTGGCTGGAGCGATCGCTGGAACAATCGGGTTCAGGTAAGAAAAGGGAGGCTCTGGGGGGCAGTTGCAGAGCAGAAGGTTTTTCAACTCCTTTTAAAGTGAAAATCCATGCTAAAACTAAAATTCCTGCATCTATAGCCACCAGCATTCCAACACTAACCTATCTAGCCCTATAAAGAAAAAATTACTATACATACTTTTTCTGCAGGCTATCTGACCCGATCCCCTGCTGACCTGTCGGCTTTGCTGTGTAGGCGGGTGCAGAGGACATGTCCCACAATGGAAGCACCCATAGTATGGGTGGTGTCACTTCCCATTCATTTTACAGCTCTTGTCGTCTGTGTCCTCTGCAGAGCTTCCGCCGCTTAAGATCGGGTCGGATAGCCTACAGAAAAGGTATGTATAGCAATTATACTCATTTTTTTTCTTTACAGGGTTAGATAGGTTAGTGTTAGAATGTTGGTGGCTATAGATGCAGGGAATTTATTTTTAGCATGGACTTCCACTTTAATGCATTCAATGTAGGATTGTTTCCGCTGCCTGGGACTCTCATTGACTGAAACAGCAGCGCCATTGGCTCCCGCTGCTGTCAATCAAATGACACCAATCCCCCGATGACCTTTTGATGTCTTCCATGTTGTTCAGGTAGATCTCTACCTCCTTAAAGATTGTCTACCTCTGGTCTAGCTGATGGTAGCAGTAAAGCAGCATGGGCAGCTTGATCAGCATAAGGCTACACTTAAAGTGATTGTAAAGTCTCCCTTCCCTTTTTTTTTTTTTTAAATAACAAACCTGTTATACTTCCCTCCTATGTGCAGTAGGTTTTGCACAGGATAGCTTGGATTCTCCTCTCCCTAGGTCCTTCTTCCCTGCTTCTGGCCCCTCCCTCCTCTTGAGTGCCTCCTACAGCAAGCGGCGTGCTATGGGGGCACCTGAGCCGAGCTGCAGCTCCGTGTGTCCATTCGGACACGGAGCTGCCATTCGGGCCCGCCCCCTCTCTCACCTAATTGGCTAACTGACTTTGACAGCCGCGGGAGCCAATGGCACCGCTGCTGTGTCTCAGCCAATCAGGAGGACGGACGGCCGGGGGACTTGTGGACATCGCTCGACAGAGATGAGGCTCAGGTAAGTATTGGGGGGTGCTGGGGAGGCCTGCTACACACAGAAGTCTTTTAATCTTAATGCATAGAATGCATTAACATATAAACAAACTTCTGCCTTTACGACTCCTTTAAGACCACCAATAGTAACAGGCTGATGTGTTCTCTACTATCAGCATCTATTGTGCAAGTATCTGTGCATGTGTATATAAAAAGTAGTATATACTGTACATGCAAACACTGTGCAAACTACCCCATTGATTACTAGAGTAGAAGCAATAATGGTTACTGCAGCATGCATCATTGACTTGCTTCTTCCTTATTGTTTATTCAAATAAAAAAAGTTGTTAGAAAATGTGAGGCCATGTGATGTGCTGAACCTATTTATACATCTTGAATGTGAATATATAAAGGTTTGTGTCAAAGGGCGTTCATGTCAAACGCTGTTCTATTCCATTCAAATGCATCTAGCGGCATTCAAATAGAGACCGCAGCTTTAAAGTAAAAGGCTGTGTGACCGGCTTTGCCTGCCATTGCAGAAATTCCTCGATAGGACGAGAGAACGCAGCACAACGCAAAGCGGGTCATAGGCAGTCCCTGGACTGCTGTGTTCTGCTCCGGTAAAGTCAATAGCAATTTGCTGACCTGTGTTTGACGTGATAAATTTAGCGTCCATTCACGCCAAGCCAGTCCATCGGGTAGTGTTTAACTTGCATTATGCATGCTAACTTGCGTAAAGGCAGCCCTTTTAAATGTATGAAATTTGGACATGACTTATTAAGTAATGCAGAGGACCATATGGTAGTGTCGTCATGCAGTGCACCCCTTTGTGTGTTGGGGTGCCATTGAAAATGAATAGCACTGCAGAACACTAACTTATCTACTGTGTGTTGTGGTAACACGCATGTTACCTCAGTGTATAGGGGGGAATGTCCCCTTAGTGGAAGGCGTGTGGCCACCTGAGACAACTATTAGAACAGGCAGAGGAGGCTACCCAAATTTCTTATTTTAAATCATTCCACTTATGTTTGACTTGAGACACCTTTTTTTCACCGGGTTCTGTTCCTGACATGGCTTAGATGCTCGGATTGGAGTTTAGTAGAGTTCTTCTTTAACCACTTGCCCACCGTGGGCCGTTGTATGACGTCCTGGGCTTTAAGTGGTGATATCCTCTGAATGCTTCTCTGGTCTCTCCCGTGCAATGGGGGAGACGTAGAATGAAACCGGTCCCCATTCATCTTTGACCCTCGAAGGCCGGAAGCAACGTCACTTCCAGCAGATGTAAACACTGCCGTTTTTTTTTTGTTTTCTTTTGCCGGAATACCTGAGATCTAATTTTTTTTCTTTTTTTCTTTTTTTTTATCTCAGGCTTTCCAGCATAGAGGAGAGATGTGGGGACCTTTAGACCCCAGATCTATCTGTAAAGAGAACCTGTCATGCCCTGTCCCTATCACATGGGATGTTTACATTCATTGTACTGTAATAGGAATGAAAATGATCAAAAAAAAAAAAATGATTTAAAGCGGAGTTCCACCCAAAAGTGGAACTTCCGCTTCTCTGATTCCTCTCTCTCCCCCCCCCCCCCGATGCCACATTTGACACCTTTCAGGGGGGGGGCATACTTTGTTTTTTACAGCTACCCTGTCCCCACTTTTGGGAAACCGGGCCGCAGTGAATTACGCCAGCAGCTCGGTCCCCCTCCTCCCTCCCCCTTCTGCCGGGCCAGCGAGAGAGCGCAGCTTGCTTCGCGCATGCGCAGTAGAGACCCGGCCGTGAAGCCAAAAGGCAGAACCCGACCAGCTGATGGAAACATCAGCTGCGGTGCCGACATCGCTGAACTCAAGGACAGGTAAGTGTAAAGTCAGCAGCTACTTCATGTGTTTTTTAAAGGGGTGGGCGGAACTCCGCTTTAAGAGAAAGTGTAAAAAATATATATATATATATATGTGTATTTTTTTTTTTAAGTGCCCCCATCACCTCATGCTCGCACGCAGAAGCGAACGCTTGCGTAGGTTGTGCCCGCGTATTTAAACTGTGTTCAAACCACACATGTGAGGTATCACCACGAACGTTGGAGTGAGAGCAATAATTCTAGCCCAAGATGCGTCTGATAACCTGTAAAAATGTTTAAAGCGTCGCCTATGAAGATTTTTAAGCATCTTAGTTTGGCGCCATCTCACAAGCGTGCAAAATTTTAAGGCGTGACATATTGGTCTATTTACTCGGCGTAACCTCATCTTTCACATTCTACAAAAAAAAAATTGTTGTAAATATTGTGCTTTGGTTTTTTTTAATTCATAAACATTTTTTATTTTTTTTTCCAAAAAAAACACGTTTGAAAAATTTCTATGCAAATACCGCATGACATAAAAAAATTGCAACGACTGTCATTTTGTTCCCTAGATTCTCTACTAAAATATATATATATATATATAATGTTTGGGGTTCTAAGTCATTTTCTAGCAAAAAAATGATTTTTTACGTATGTGAGAATGTCAGAATTGGCCCAGTTGGCAAGTGGTTAATAATCCAGTTTTTGGTGATTGGTTTTGTTTCAGTGTCTGAATTCATGAAGACTAGTACTCTGTTGAACAAGAATGGATTGAAAGTAAAAGTATTTTAAAGGAAATCTGTGCTGATTTTTTTTCTTTTTTTTTCTTTTAGAAAAATGTTAATTCTCTGGCTTTAGTTTTTATTGAAGCTGATTTAGAGAAAGTACTCAAATAAAGAGTTTTGACTTCACTTGCCACATGTTTGTTTAATGCCCAAATATTGAAGCTGTAGGCAGACAGGTAAATAGTATTTTCAAAGCAGGTCTGCAATGGAACCATAGACGGTACTTCTTTCAATACAGTTTTGTTTTTTTTGTTTTTTTTTTTTACTCTGATCACTTGAGACAAATTGACTGCACTGTGTGGGCAGATTTCTTTGCATGTGGTCAGTGTATTGTGACCGCTAACATTGTGACATGGAATTAATGGAGACATTTAGGTCAGTGGTTTTTTTAGGTCACGGTTTGCTGGGATTAAGTTCTGCTGTAAGAACAAAAGAGATACCAAACAAGCATGTCTGAAAATGTTAGCTCTTCATATTTCACTTGCTGAAATGCTGATTTTTGTGATTTTACAGGATGGACAGTAGGAATGGGGCTTATTGCTATCTAATTTGTTCATTCATTACATGTATTGTATTATAATGTCCGACTTCTGTGCAAGCTCCTGACAGAGAACAGATCTGGTCATTGCCATACAGTTTTTTTTTTTTTTTTTAAATGCCAAAATGGGAAAGTGTAATGTCAGGGTTCATTTGATTTTAATCAAGTCTATTTAAATCGCTAGTAAAAAGGCTTGATTTCAATCAACTCTATTTAAATCCCAATTTGTAAGGAGCAACTGTCCTCTCTGTCTCGCAGCGGCTCCTCCTTTGACCCGCTGTTGACTCACCAACAGTCCCATTCATTTTAATGGGAGGACTGGTGATGCGGCAGTGACATAACAAAGTGAGGGACGTGGCGGCAGCAGGTTAGTGGATGCCCGCTAACAGTCGCTGCCATGATGGATCTATATTGACAGGTGCTCTTTAAATGTAAGGACTTATTGTTGCTGGTAGTTAAAATCTTTAATATTTGCAAACAAAATGAAGGTTTTCAATTTAGAATAACAAGCTGTCAGGTTAGTAAAACAGCGATATCAGAACCAATTCAATCATACAGTTTGTAGTGTACATAGATTTGCAAAACAATAGGATAAAGGAGTATTCATGAACTTTGTTTTATCTCATGGTTACTGTGACATTGTGCAAATGCATCAATGCAGTGCATGCTATCTCAGCTTGCAGAGCTTGGATTAATTGAATGAGTTTACCAAAAATGTAAATATAGCAGAATATACAGCCTCAACCATGCTACATAACTAAGCTTAATTTCATGCTGAATAAACTAAATTATAGTATTCTAAATAGAAAACTATCTTTTGATAGATTTTTACTCCAAAAGCATTTTATTAAAATAAATTTGATTAAAAAAAAAAAAAATTTTTAAAAATACCATTTTTATTTTTTTTTTTTATTTTTTTTTTTTTTTAAGTCATTGATTTTTATTCACCCTGTGCAATGTCCATAAAAGAGAATTTCTTGAAAACTAGAAACTAACTGTAAAAGTGTATAGGGGACAGCCATTGCGGAGTGAAAATAATTGCCTGGCTGTTGCTTTCATTACTTTGCAACACTCATGAGGAAAGAGTCAAAACTCCAGGTATGCCTACCTGCTGCAGGCTAGTGACTCAAACCACTGAATCAGCCGGACTAACTGGTTACCAGCAACTCTATAGTGAGAGGACAGCAATGAAAGCAAACAGTAATGTGCCCTTAAAGAACAAAAAAGAAGACCAAGACAGCAGCTGGCATAACAATCGATAAATGGCCACGATAGTGAAAAACAATATACATATAATGAGATCAAATTTATATGCGAGTCATTTGTGCAAATACACATATAACAAAAATACTACTATCAAAACTGTGATAAAAAAAAAATCCCAAATTGTAAGTGAAACTGTATGCAGTCTTGTTCTGCATAGGTCAGTTGACTCCCCAGACACCATAACCCCTTAAAGCGATTGTAAACCTTTGATTTTTAAAAAACAAAACAAGAAAAACATGTCTATACTCACCTGCTCTGTGCAATGTTTTTGCACAGAGCAGCCCTGATCCTCCTCTGGGGTCCCCCCGCTGGCACTCCTGGCTCCTCTTCATCGGGTGCCCCCATGGAAAGCTGCTTTCCATGGGGGCATCTGTCTGAGTCCAGCTGCTCTGTCCATCGACACACAGTGGGACTCTGCCCCGCTCCCGTGTCACAGCTTTTGATTGACAGCAGCGGGAGCCAAAGGCTAGTTCCTGGTTAGTTTGCCGAGTGGCTGGCCTGCTGCATTTTGAACACAGGAGGTTGGCTGTTCAGTACAGGCGCCATTCAGAGAATGCTCTGCATTTTCTAAATGAATGCAAAGCATTCTATGATTGGACAAGGTAGAGAGGCGGGGCATTGACCTTGCATTCTCCAACTCATCTAATCAAAGAATGCTTTGCATGCATTCAGAATGTGCAAAGTATTCTCTGAATGGCGCCTGTACTGAACAGCCAACCTCCTGTTTTCAAAATGCAGCAGGCCAGCCACTCGGCAAAGGAACCAGGAACTAGAGGAGTGGTGTCTACTTCATTGATTTCCAGCTTCACATTGAATTGTCTGGGCCATAGTAACAATGTCACGCCTCCTATGATCACGTCACACTGATTCAATGTCCTGTCATTGGATCAGTGTGCTGTCTATCACAGGAGGCGGGACATTGTTACTACGGCCCGGACAATTCAGCTCCGTGACATGCAGAGATCACAGCGAGGAGGCAGAGGAAGAGGAGGGAGTGAAGGACTGGGGCGCGTCAGGGTGATGCTCCCACAATGGACCCCACCCCCTTTCGGTATCGGCTGTTTTTTGCTATCAGCCAAATGAAAAAACAGTTTTCATGCAATAATTTTCGGAGTCCGAAATTTCGGTGCACCTCTAATTACATATATTCAAATACAGCTTAAACTGGCAGGTTAAATCAACTGTAAGCTTTTTATGTTTCTCATGGACCCCAGTGATGTGATGTGATGTGATGTGATATTTTGCATCTTCCCATTATTACTTTTGTTTGGAAGTTCATTTATTTCTGTGGGTGATGAGTGGTCCGTGTCCATGCAGGTGGTGTAGCCCCACCCCCCTTTCTCTCTGCAGCACCCAGAGCTCTGTGCCAGTACTGACCAATTAGAACCACTCTAATCTGTCCCAGTAGAGTGGGGATATCAAATCCCCAGACTACTACACTGGCTGCGTGGTCATTGACCGCTTATCACCCATGGAGGTAAGTACAGCATGGACCAGAGGGGTAGGGAGGGTGTTCAGTGTTTTTGTTTTTTGTTTTTCTAATATAAGGTGAACTTACACTTTTTTAAATGAATTGTGTAATAAAAAAGGGTGTTAATTATTTATTTTTCACTTTTCAGTTATAACAACTTCCTACAGCAACGAATATGTATTACTGTCTGGAGGAAACCAAATCTGGACCTTGTCATTCACACAGCCGCTATCACAGAAGACTCCACTAGTGTTACTCCATGGGTTTGGAGGCGGAGTTGGACTTTGGGCACTCAATTATGAATCTCTTTGTCAAAACAGAACTGTCTATGCTTTTGACATCTTGGGATTTGGACGCAGTAGCAGACCTCACTTTGAAAATGATCCTGAAAAGGCAGAGATGCAGTTTGTGCAGTCAATAGAAGACTGGAGAGTTGCAATGGGTCTGGATCATATGATTTTTTTAGGGCATAACCTGGGAGCTTTTTTAGCTTCAGCTTACGCTATGAAATACCCTTCAAGGTAAGTTGTCTAATAAAGAATTGTGTTTTTAACCACTTCAGGCCCGGAAGGTTTTACCCCTTAATGACCAGACCAATTTTTGGGATACGGCACTGCGTTACTTTAACTGACAATTGCGGGTTCGTGCAACGCTGTACCAAATAAAATTGATGTCCTTATTTCGCACAAATAGAGCTTGGTGGCATTTGATCACCTTTTGCGGTTTTTATTTTGTGCGGTATAAACAAAAAAAGAGCGACAATTTTGGGGAAGAAAAAAAAAACAATATTTTTTACTTTCTGCTTTAAAACTTAAAAAAAATCTAATTTATTCATCAAATTAGGCCAATATGTATTCTGCTACATGTTTTTGGTAAAAACAAATCCCAGTATGCGTATATTGATTGGTTTGCAAAAAAATGATCGCTTCTACAAACTATGGGATAGATTTGTGGACTTTTTATTTTTTTATATTTTGTACTAGTAATGGCGGCGATCAGCAATTTTTAGCGGGATTGCGGCAGACAAATCGGACACCTAACTGACACTTTTTTGGGGACCAGTGACACTAATACAGTGATCAGTGTGTAAATATGGACTGTTACTGTACTAACTGTGTGGGGGATGGTCTGACTGGGTAAAGATAAAGATCAGTGTTCCTGCTTAGCAGGAACATAAGATCTCCATCTTCCCCCACCCCCCTGTCAGAATGGTGATCTGCCTTGTTTACATGGGCAGATCGCCATGCTGCCTCTACCGGCAACAATCGCAGGAGGCTGGCGGGCATTGGGTCCGTCGGACCTGCTGATTGGCAACCCCTAGTGGCTATTGCACGAAATCACGCACAGGTATGTGATTTCGCGCAATAGAGCCGCCCTGCCGCAGTAAATATGTGGTAGGTGGTCGGCAAGTGCTTAAACCAAATTTCATGCTCAAGACAAAGGTGCATTTATTTCTTCCAGACGTGTGTGGTATACCAGCTTGAAACAACTTCGGCATGTTTTCTCTCTGCAGGAGTGTCCTGCAAAATGTCACTGCTGCTCTTTCTCTCTTTGTGCAGGGTGAGTGACCTTGTATCTGCCCCCTGCTATTGTTTTCTACAGGCAGCCTGTAGTGGATGGGCTAACAGGGTCCCTTTCACAGCTCTGCTCTCCACGCAGGCTACATACACCACAATGATGAGGTCACTACTACTCTTACAAGGTAATCTCTTGGTTTGGAAAGGCAATTGGTGCAGACAGTGTGGATTTATAATCTCTATGGCTGTTTTTAGATGAGATTCGACTCCGCCAGTTTTTTACTTTTAAGTTGACAGTTCTGGGCTAAGGTAACAGATTCTTGTACGGATTTAGTGGGGATCTCCATCAGAGATCCCTGCTTTGTCTGCTGCTATAAGATCTCAGTCCTTTTTTCTATTTCTGCACCCCATTAAAGAGCACATACAAAGTTAATCCCCGTACACACGGGCAGAATGTCAGGAGACCTTTGCCGTTACAAAAAATACCGGTCGACATTCTGCCCGTGTGTATGTTGGTTTGTCTGACAGCCGGTGTCCTGTCGAGAAATGTCCCCCATCAGATAGTCTCCGCCCTATACTGCGCTAGCGCAGTACGGAGGATAAAGGAAACGCCAAAAGTCTCTGAACATGAACAGCTGTTCATGAGCGCTACACGGCGCCTGTGCAATTAATACTACATTCTGTCACACGCTCCCGATGCTCGTACAACTCTGCAAGGGGCGGTGTGCCTACAGAATGAGGAGAGCTGATTACACAACTGAAGGAGTTTTACAATAATGGCCAGAGCTGAGTAGGTCAATGTTACATACATAACACAAGCAATTTCAATACTTTACTGATTTCATTTTTATTAATAGGTCCACCAAACCCGCACATCAACATTGCTAAACCCACCCTTCATTTGTGTAAACACTCCCCGAAAAGATTCGCCCGCTGTTCGGAGTGATCTGGCGGGGGCGATCCCCATGTCAGAACACAGCAGCTCAGCGGGGGAGGTCGTTGGACTAATCTTGCATGGTTAGTACAACGGCTCTGACCGGAGCTGTCAGTTTTTTTTCATGCAACCTAGCTTTGGTGTATTGAGACACTTGTGTGCAGCACCTTTCCTGCATGAGTCTCCAAGAGGATTCTTTACTTTGAAAAAAATCACCTCTCTTTCACAATTTGTGAAGCCTTATTTGCTACCAATGCTACCCCATACCACTATACTGCTCAAACAAGCCACGGAATATCTTGCATGTAGATCGTATCCCAGATAGGTAGCAAAATCCAGAGATTTCAGCTTTGCACAACAAAGAATGACAATACAAATGCACAAAATATATTTTAATTTTAGCACTGGTTCAGTTAGTTTATTTTTATGGTGCCATAAGACAAATGCACACTGAGAAATAGCCACCAAATCTGCAGATTATCATTAGGACTGGGATGATTTTAAACCCATACAACCCCATGGGTGACATCGCATAATTACACAGCAACAGACATGGCCTAGATATGCCACCATTTAAGGGTGGAGGCAAATCTGTGGAATTTTTTAGCCATTATGAAAATGTAAGATGTAAATCAGGGGTGTCCAACCTTTTGACCTTTCTGGGCCACATTGGAAGAAGAGGAATTGTCTAGGGCCGCACATAAAATACACTAACAATAAGGATAGCTGATAAACAGAAAAAGTTAGGTAGATTGCAAGTTAACGATTGCTGATCTAGATAATGTACCTATTTGAGTAATAAAACTTCAATTTTTTTTGTTCTAAAAGTAAGAGTGCAACATAAAACTGTTGCGATAAAAAAAGCAAACACATCAATATCTGTTTAGATAACTGTAGTAGTAATTCTCAATGAATTCTCACGGTGCTCATCAAATATTTTGGTTCTGATTTTGCCCTTTATGTGCTTCATCCTTGAAAATAGTTGCTCACAAATATAGGTGTTGTTGAAAACCGATGACCTGAATAAAGCGTGATTGTGAAGAGCAACATATTTTTCTTTGAGAAGATAATGTTTATAAAAGTCCAGTAATAGACACTGTCTAGTTTTTCTTCAGCTGCATGTGTGTAAATGCATTTTTACAAAAAATTCCCATCAAAAAATCAACATTTTTAGGTACGTTTTACGATTTTTGTGTTGGACTGCATTCATAGCCATCTTGGGCCACAGGATGGCCCCCCTCATTGTAAACTTTTTCTTAAATTAGAACTAAAGACAAACCTTGAGTTTTTTAAAATTTTTAGGATAGAGTAAAGGAGGAGTTTTTTGTTTGTTTCTTTGCGAAAAGCTCCACCTTCCGGCCTACATCTTGTCTAATAAGAGTGGAGAGCTTATGTTGCACAAAAGCATGACAGTAAGGCAGGGCTTAGACCCAAATTCAGGGAAGCTGGGCACTTAGCAACAAAGGTAATGTAGGTAACGGGCACCTTGTGGTACCAGCTCTTTCAGAGGCCTATTTAATTGTAAAAGTTAAAAATATTAGACCTGTTTCCTTTCCCTTTTTTAGACCATAAAAAAAGTGGTTTACAAATGCTATCCAGTTAATCCATTGTAAATTTTAAGTGTACATTTCTGCAGCAGTGAAAAATGAAGTCCACTGTTTTCTTTATTTCTTCTTCTTTTTTTTTTTTTTTCAATAGGGTAAAAAGCCTTATTTTGGTAGAGCCATGGGGATTTCCAGATAGACCTGACAATGCAACAGTCGAAAGTTCCATTCCAATCTGGATTAAAGCTGTCGGTGCTGTTTTAAGTCCATTTAATCCCTTAGCAGGACTTCGTTTAGCAGGACCACTGGGTCAGTAAGTTCACTCCAGATTTAAAAGAATTCTTTCTGACATTTGTTGGGATTACGTAGTGTCATTATGTACTGTCACTACTATTATTTGCAGTGTGGTAAACCTTGAGTTTGCAAGAGGTGCATACTTTGCTTGTGAAAAAGAAATGGCTTGTGCAGGATAAAGGCTAACTTTTATTTTGGATCTGCAATTCCCTCTTTTTTGCACACTTTGTACAAAACTTGTAGGCATCTTTAACTTTTCTCCTGTTCACTGTTTCAGCTTTATATATGCAATCTGCTTCTTTAATTGATCGTATCTTTTGTACCTTTTTGGTCATGCTTTCCTTTAATTGGGGCTTAATCAGCCGCCTAATGGCACTACCAAGATTTTTTTTTTTCCTGCTCCTCGAAGAATAACATATTAGTAGTTTTATTTGGGGTTTTCTGTTTGCCTTCCGGATTACCAGTATTCATTATATATAGGGTTTCCCTGCACTGCAAGGGTTAAATGCTCATATTTGCTTAGGCTAACGATGAAAAGCATTTTACTTCATCCTTACTCTTCTAGGCTCCTCCGTCCATGTGACCGGTCCCTTAAAGCCTTCTTTCTTCTGCACTCTCTCAATCACTGATGTGACATTTTTGCATACAATGCAGGACCAAGAGTACTGCATCGTATGTGAGGATACCCAATGCCTACCCACACCTCAGAGCATCAGACAGAAGAGTTGTTGGTGGCGATGGAAGTTTGTCATCAGCTCATTCTCATATCTTCAGACTGCTGCTTTAGTTTGTCAAGAGCCATGAAACCTGAGGCAGCCCATTTTGCAAAATATAACTTTGTAGCATACCTTCCTGTTCAACTGAGTGTAGAGTGATATGTGATTGCAGTAGTAGGGCATGTGAAGGGTTTGACTGGAGTGCAACTTTCAGTACACAAATAGAAGCATTAATGTTGCTGGGGGCCCTCTAGCAGTGACCTGGGGACATGTGCAGACACCAGTTGGCGCCTGCTGGAAACTTCAGAGCTTTGAGTCAATACTCCTATACCTCTGGTCTCTAACCTGACCGCCATGTGGTCCTTGAACTCCAGGAGCATGATCTGTAAAAGAGCTCCAATGGCAGTAATATCTAGCAGTCTCTAACGGTCTAGCATGTTCTCTGTCTCTGTGTCCTGTAAACCGTACACTTCCTGCGCATGAGTGTAGTGGTCTATCACAAAATGTTCCCTTTAGTATCCTGGCTCCAGATACACACCACACCTTGCTGCCCTCTTAGGAATTGAGGAATTCCAACAACTTACTAAAGAAAATGCAAGAAAGAGAGGGCTCACCAGCCCTGCGCATTATTTCAATAACCCTATAAAAAATATCTATTCCATCCTATCGATCTATCTATCTACTTACAAACGATACAACAGACAAAGCTCATTGGGCAAATGCAGTACTATAGTCCATTCCATGTGCTTCTGGAGCTAAGGATGATGTACCCTAGATCCAATTGGCTTATGGCTGCCATCTGATCCGATCCTGCCTGCAGAAATCAGACGGATGGTGGTCCTATTTTCCATCCGTCAATCGGATGGAAACAAACAGGTAGTCTGTTTCCATCCAATTTCCCCATGGAGGAGAGCGGAACTGTGTCCGCTCTGCACTGCGGAGCGGACAGGACCTGTCATCCGCCTGCTCAGCGGGGACCAGCAGAGCGATCCCCCGCTGAGCAAGCGGAATCCGTTAGCTGGAGACGTCCGTGTGAAAGGGGCCTACGATCAGCCACAGATCTAGTAGCTTCACTTTAATGTTTTGATTATTCTGTTTTTTTATTTTGAATAGAGTGTGTAAGCATTTAGAACCTCTGGAAGGTTTTTATTGAAGTGTCGGTTTCAGTAATATCTTACGGTTATCTCATTCAATTTATAACACCAACCAAGCAGGTTTTTTTTTAGTGAGGACAGCAATGCTTGAATTGTGCGTGGATTCCCAAAGCAATCCTAGGTGTTGGGTACATGCCAGTCCTTACTTCCTAGTAATCATTTACCCAGAAGTCAGGTTACATTATTCCCTTATGATGAACCTTGTAATAGCGTTGGTGTTTCGCTAGGAAGTAAGGATGAGCTCAGTCGTGTTCGCACACTCCACGTGCCGAGCCCGCCAGGAAGTTGGCGCTGCGCTAATCACAGGTGAGACATTTTCCTGATGTGCAGCTGCAGAGATCGGGAAATGTCGCACTGCCTGTGATTAGCGCAGCGCCGTGCCGACTTCCTGGCGGGCTCCGCACGTGGAGTGTGCGAACACGACTGAGCTCATCCTTACTTCCTAGTGAATCACCACTGAGATTACAAGGTTCATCACAAGGGAATAATGTAACCTGATTTCTGAGAAACTGATGTATTTGCCTGCAAGGTGATCAGTGCAAAGTTTTATCAAAAGACTTTGACCTAATTAAATTGCCATGCTGTTCTCCTCTTCCAGTAAATGATTCTGTTGCTATCTCCCCTTTGGTACACTTAGTCATTTAACTCTTTTTTTTTTTTTTTTTTTTTTTTTTTTTTTTCTGCAGTCAAATTTATTAAAAAAATGTTTCCATGTATTCTCTTGGTTTTCCGTCATTCACACACATCATACCATATTGAGAGCACTTATGGGGTGAACTACCAAAAGCTCTTGAATTTGGATGAACTTTGGGGAGTTGTTTATCCTTTCTCCTGCCACTGCATATGTAAAGCCTCTTGGCTTCTCCACTGAGTTTTATTGAGTTAACATGAAGTTCATCCTGAATTAAGTCATTTGTTTTAGAAGGTTGTCCGTTTTTTCACTGCGGTCTATGGCCCTGCAGGAAATATTCACTCTCCCAAAGTGATGACAAATCCAAAATCCTAAAGTTGTCATCAAAACAGAAATATTCTGATGAGGACACCTGTTCTGGTGACAATTGTCTAAGTTTCTTTTCACATTCTGTTGCATCTTCAGGACAAAGTCAGAGACAAAACTTACATGGTTTTCAATCAAAGCGAGCCCCACTTCAATGACGTCTTGCTCCAGCTCTGTTTATTCCACTACAACTACGCCCTGTGACGGGTGAAACGTGCTAGGAGCTTAGCTTCAGTAGGGAGTTATCAGTGTGTGCTGTCAGTGTAATAAATAGATCAGGAGCGAGATGTCATTGGTGTGCAGCCTACTTTATTCGATTGAGGGTTGTGGCGGAGAGTGAGTGGTCTCCTGGGCATATGTACCCCCGCTGTTATTAATGGGACAGAGGAGAATACAGATTTGCTTGTAAGCAGTGACATGGGGTATGATCGGCGTAACTTACAGGACTTTTTAAGGCTAAGTTTACCTCTTTTAGTAATATACACTATGCAGTCAGTGGGCCCCAGTGTGTTTAAAAAAAAAAAACTCCCACTATGCAGCGTGGAAATTTTGCATTTGGCTTATGGCCATGTGTGGCCATCCCTATAACCTGCCTTAAAAACTTCCCAATGTAAAGATCAGTTCCATCCTGCACCACAGCAATGAGCACTCTTCTTTATTCAAAACCCGCACATGCGCAGTGCACTCTCACTTACCCGGTAGCAACAGCACTATACTTAACACATGTGTAAAGGGAATTCGAAAAAAAGAGCCATCTCTATTTATTTCTTTAGTAAATAAAAGTATAACTAAGGGCAAAAAATTTTTTTTTTTTTTTTTGGCTAGACTTATAGGTAAATTCCAGGGGGAGTGCTTTCAGACATCTGCATTATCAACTGGGCTAATTTGGTCCTGAGGAAGTGGGGAATCCTACAAAACACGTCGACCCTGACATCGACTGGCTTCTGTGCATTACATACAAAAATTGTCTGCTGCAGTGACCCCTGCAATTATACGTTTTTGAAAATTGTTTTTAAGTGATCACCATATAGGTGGTGTTTTAATATGATGGAATTAATTCTCCTCAATGGGACACAAATGACAAAAAAAAGTCAGACGGGCTATGACCCTCCCTTACTCTAAAATGGGGGGTGGGGGGTGGGGGGGTTGCCTATAGTTCTATATTAACCCTATTTTGTTGATAGTGAATTCCTGCAGCAACAAATTCCAACAGCAGATGGCACTGTGACCAGTGTATGGTCTGCAACTCCTGGTAAAGGAGAAAGTGGACCTGTCCTGAAGGGGGATTCCTTCAATGTTTCTATACAGAGGGGTAGGGGCAGTGGCTTTTTAAAAAACAATTGGATCTTGTGCCATTGATGTTTGATCTAGTTTATACACCTTCACTATTCTCATAGTTTAGAAGGAATTACTCCATGTGCACTGAAATGTAGATATCAGGTAATTACTATTATTATTTTTCTTGTCTGGTAGTCACTTTTTTATGTCTTTTATTAAACCAGGATTAATCCTTGTTCAGAGACTAAGGCCAGATTTTAAGAGGAAATATGCTTCAATGTTTGATGATGACACTGTGACAGAATACATTTACCACTGTAACGCACAGTCTCCAAGGTAAGGTTTATTTTTTTCCTTCTGGTAAAGTTTTTATCTGTTTAAAGGCTGTCTTTGATAAGAAATGAAAGCTCCGTTGGTTGTAACTGTCATTGCTGAGCCTCCAGCGACTTTATTTTTTATTTTACGTTTGGTGCATGTGCAGTAAAAGAAGCTTTCCTCCCTTTATGATGGAAAGGCACCATCCTTAATTGGCTGTAGAGATCTCTCCACATATTTAGGCCTAATAATCTCCTATTGGTATTACCAAACGGGTTTATGTTTGTGAAAATTGGGTCATTATGAGTGTGATGTAACAGTTCACCTAATCTGCTGCGTGCTTTTGAGAATTAAAGGAGAAGTAAGCCAATACTTCATTTAGGCCTGCTTCACACTGATGTTAATTCTGATGCAATTTTGATCTGTTCCAAATGCAAAGTTTGCATCTTACATGAAATAACAATGGTTTTTAATGAAGGCCGTTCACATCAATGTGGTGCGATTCTTATCTGTGGCTAAAAAAAAAGGTCATATGCAAGTTTGATTTGGTATGGTGCAAATTCAGCTCCATAGACTTCAAATTCACTTTAACTACTTCCATACAGAGCATTTTCATCCCCTTCCTGCCCAAGCCAATTTTCAGCTTTCAGCGCTGTCGCACTTTGAATAACAATTGCGCGGTCATACAACACTGTACCGAAATGAAATTTTTATCATTTTCTTCCCACTAATAGAGCTTTCTTTTGGTGGTTTTTGATAACCCCTGCGGTTTTTATTTCTTGTGCTATAAACAAAACAAGAGTGACAAGTTTGAAAAAACACAATATTTTTTACTTTTTGCTATAATAAGTATCCAAATTTTTTTTTTTTTTTTAAACAAATTTTTACCTCATTTTAGGCCGATACGTATTCTTCTACATATTTTTGGTAAAAAATATCGCAATAAGCGTATATTTATTGGTTTGCGCAAAAGTTATAGCGTCTACAAAATAAGGGGATAGATTTATAGCATTTTTATTATTTTTTTTTTTTACTAGTAATGGCGGCGATCTGCGATTTTTATTGTGCCTGCGATATTGCGGCGGACACATCGGACAATTTTGACACATTTTTGGGACCATTCACATTTATACAGCGATCCGTGCTATAAAAATGCATTGATTACTGTATAAATGTGACTGGCAATGAAGGGGTTAACCAGCAGGGGGCGCTGTAGGGTTAATGTGTTGCTAGGGAGTGATTCTAACTGTGTGGGGAGGGGATTCACAACGGGAGGAGACCGATCGGTGTTCCTCTGTACAAGGAACACACCATCGGTCTCCTCCCATCTGACAGGACGTAGATCTGTGTGTTTACACACACAGATCCACGGTCCTGCTCGGTTACCGGGCAATCGCGGGTGCCCGGCGGACATCGCGGCCGCCGGGCACGCGCACCGGGACCCGAGCGATGTGGCGGACGCGCACGCGCGCCCCCTGGGCTGCCTGGAAGGCTGCGCCGTCATATGACGGCGGCCCAGGATAACAGCTGCACCGTCCCGCCGTCATATGACGGCGGGCGGGCAGCAAGTAGTTAAAATTGCACTTTCACACACAAAAATCACACTGTGAATTTGCACTGCAATCTTACCCAAACACGGATTTAATTCACACCGTAACCGTGTGAACCAAGCTTTGGTAAGAATCAACAAATAGGAAAATTTGTAGATGCTGTTTAAAAGTTGGAATTCATTGTCTACTTTAACCTCTTCATGTCCACGCTATAGCTGAAAGATGGCTACAGGGCAGGCTCAAATTGCTGGGAGGGCGTCCATGTACGTCCTTCCGTGCTCACACTGCCTACGCACCCTGGGCGGCACGTTCTGTGACCACTGAGTCTATGGGATCCCGGCCCTTTACCCCACATGATCAGCTGTTAGCCAGTAACAGATGATCACATGATGTAAACAGAAGCCCGTAATCAGCTTTTTTTTCCCGGCTTGTGTAAACGGGACATCAGTCCCACACCGTGGCAGTCACTGCTGCTAATCAATGCCCACCAGTGCCCATCAGTACTGCTAAGCAGTGCCACCTATCAGTGCAGCCTCATCGGTGCCCCCTGATCACTGTCACCTATTAGTGCCCATCAGTGCAGCCTCATCAGCGCACATCAATGAAGGAGAAAAATTACCTGTTTGCAAAATTTTAGAACAAACTATGAAAACTTTTTTTTTTTTTTTTCTTTCAAAATTTTCAGTCTTTTTTTGTTTAATACCACCAAAAGAAAGCTCTATTTGTGTGAAAAAAAGATAAAAAATTCATATGAGTATGTAAAGTAAAGAGTGACAGCTCTGAAAATTGGCCTGGGCAGGAAGGAGGGTATATGTGCCCAATAAGCAAGTGGTTAAAATGTTTGTGTTTTATATTGGGGAAAAAAAAGGACCATATGGCACAGGTAATGTATTTTTCTGCCTCACAAAGCTTGCTAAAGAATTCCAAGTAATTTAAAGCCAAGCTCTAGGCAAACAGCTAAATTATAGATAATTTGAAAATTACAAACTGCACGAGTACTCCACTTTCATTAGTCACTTTGTGATCATTGCACTTTCTTAGTGTCACTAAACCCACATCATAAAAAACAATTAAATGCTGTATTGCACACTGTTCATACTCAGTCACTATGAGATTAATTTTCTGTAGTCTACAAAAAACCTGGTTGATCCTGCTGCTCTCTATCTATGTCTATGTCCTCAATTTAAAGAAAAAAGTTCAGTGTGCTACTCAAATAATGTGAATATAAAGAAATGAAAAAATTATAGTTCATATGGAAAATGATAGTATCATAACCCGGAGGTGTGATTCCTCTTTAAATCTTCAGTAAATCTTCTATGGATCTTCTAAGACAGTGCAGAAATAGGAAAAGGGGGCTGCTTACCAGATTTGATGGATCCCCACCACAGAGATCATGCAAGCCTGAACAAACCCCTCTTGGGGTCAGGAACAGCTGGTCTTTGAGTAGAGACAGACTTCCCTCCACGCCTGGTAGTTGAAATTTCAGAGGCGGCAACCTGGAACACTCTCCTCCATTAGCTGCTCCAGCAAGACCACTCGTAGCAGGAAATAGTATATTTTAAAAGAAAAAGAGGCGCTTCATTGTGCAGTAGTTTAAAATGCTTTAATCCATGAATGGACAACTGACATCAAAGCATTGGCAGGGTAAAACACTGTAGCAATTAAAAAACACAGCTGACGGTGTTTTACCCTGCCAATGCTTTGATGTCAGTTGTCCATTCATGGATTAAAGCATTTTAAACTATGTGGGTGTATACACAGTTTTAGATGGCAGCCCACTTACTCCCTCCTCCTCCTCCATGCCCACTAATCAGCTATACACAATGGGGTTGGGATATTACATGTAGATTGTAAAAAATATTCTGAACCAAATGGCTGTGGGCCCTGCTGGGAGCTGGCTGCTGACCTGTGGGCCCTTCCAGCTGGTGACCTGTGGGCCTTGCCAGAAGCTGCCATGGTCAGCTCCCAGCAGGACCTACAAGCCAGTAGGACACACTGGCCAGCAGGACCCACAGTGTTGAGGGCTATTTTGAGGTTACTGGGTGGACACTGGGGCAGAGTAAATGGGTGGGGGTGGGGGGATAGATGGGATGTGGGGGTCAGCTGGCCCTGGGGGTATTAGGATCCCTTAGATCTCTCACCTCAGTGATAGCAGCTGCTAGTGCCAGCTCCACAGGTCCTTGCATGGCCAGTCCTGGGGGGGTGATGCTCCTGTCTTGGGGTCAAGCAAAGTTTGAGCCCAAGCCAGTCACGTTGGTCCTAAGTCCCGACTCCCTGGCGCGCCCTGCTTTCAAGATCTTTGTAGTTCCCTGGCTGTGCTGCGCTGCTTCTCCACACACTGGGAGCTTGAGCGAGCGCGGAGTGAACTACAATCTCCATAATGCAACAGCATCAGCTAGTTGCCAGCCGCCGCAGCCGTGCCCCCGGCCCGACTATTCTAACACGGCGATGGGGGGTCGAAGCCTGCTCAATATTCACTCCATAAGGCACACAGACACCCCCACCCTTTCGGGGGGAGAAAAAGTGCGTCTTATGGAGAGAAAAATAAAATACAGTAATAAAGATTTTATTTCAAATATATATTTGCATTTCCGTTTAAAACAGTTTATTGATATTATTTTTACTCTGTATTCTAAAGGCTGTTTTTTTTTTAATTTTATTTTGAACATGTGACCAACAGCAGAGGACTAGAAGATCCTCTTGGCTATGTTTCCCTGCAGACAGGCTTGGAAAGATCTGGCTCATGTGACAGCTGTACATTGTTCAGGAAAAAGTTATTTTAATTAAAAAAAAAAAAAAAATCAGTACCATTATCCACGTATAGAAATAGAAGGGACAGTATAAATAAAACAGTGTGTGTTTAGTTTTACTTTACTTTAAGCTTCCTTTTCTTCCTGGTTGCAGTGGTGAGACAGCATTCAGAACCATGACAATCCCGTATGGTTGGGCTCAACGGCCAATGCTGCAGCGTATTGACAAGCTACAGACAAACATTCCAATCACTGTCATTTACGGAGCACGATCCTGTATTGATGGGAATTCGGGAAGCACTATTCAGTCAATGCGGCCAAACTCCTATGTGAAAACAGTTGTGAGTATTAGCAAAGAATGCAATCTGCTTTTTTATGCTTTGCCTATTGGCCCCCCATTTTATCTGCCATGCATTCTGCCATGCCGCACCTGAAAGCTCCTCCTAGGAGCTATGCAGTAGGTTGTACCCACCAGCAATATTTCTGTAAACGTCTAGGTTACCTGCACCGAATGAACCGGATACTATGCCCTAAATTAAACGCATTGAACATTTTCGTGTCCTTCTACAAGGGAGTTTTAGAAGTAAACAGTGGATGTAGATTCTTAAAACACCTCCTCCTTTACCTCTTAGAGTGAGGGAAAAGGCCAGGCAGAATATGTATTCTTAGAACGTGGAAGGACGTGGGCTCCCCAAAAACTGTATTTAGGAGCACGCCTCACCTTCCCAGTTGTTTTAAACTTTTATTTTCTGTAGTAATGTTTAAACCTTCGTGTTTATACTTTCTTCCTATCGTTTCTGGCCATACTTCTCTTTTGGGTCACAGGAGTGCACTTACTTTTGCTCTGCTCTGCCCCAGAGTCAGCTGATAGCGGGCTATTGCCTATCAGCTTATGTCACAGAGCTGCTTCTAATCTCTGACCATATTGTTGGGATCCAGCCAGCTGCCTGATTGACAGGTGGCTCCGGCTCTCAGCGTACGACTGAGAGCCAAGCCTAGCTGCTCCTGCCCCCTCCCCAGCCCTGCACTCCAGTAAACGCTGCAGAGGAAGAGCAGAGAGGGACTGATGACTGACAGTTACTGCTCTCCAAGCAAACTGGGAACTGACCGACCAGCAATCATGTGATCATGCCGGTCTTTGGCTTCGAGCCGACATGAGACAGCTGCAGCATAGAGGGGAGTACGTATGTGTTTTTATCTACCCCAAACTTCTCCTTTTTGGAGGGTTAGTTCAGCTTTACAAAAAAAACTCCTATCTACAGGTGTCTGTAGGCAAAAATAAACTGTGCAGCTCTGACCGACTAAAGTTGAATAATGCCCTTGCTATATGTGTAGGCCATTTTCATACTGTACCTCCTGAAGCTTGCTGGAATATTTCCTGGTCATTGCTAGGATGATTATAAACAAAATTTTGCCGCACTATTAGTGATAATGTACAAAACACAACAATGAAATACAATAGTGCAAAAAATGTAGTATAGAAATTGTGGAAATTCACTCAAAGTGCATATAATAAAAAATGACAGTCCTAATCAAATGATGCAACACTAATATGTGATGCAAGGTGTCCACTTGAGAGAAATCCCTTAATCACCACATAGACCATCACCAATGTAAGGAATGGACTTTTACCAGAGAAAGCGGACTCTGTTATGGAGTCAGATCGTCCTGTGAACCATATCCATCCAGTATATACTATAATAAAATGCTGGGGCTCATGTTGTTTGGTCAGGTTTCCATAGTGTCTCCTATTCCTAAATTGTATGTTAGGTTTGCGTGATAATGATTGTGATGCAAGATTCCACCAAAAATTAAAATAAAAATGTCCACAGTGTAAATCCATATCCAAATCCAAAGTGTAAAACTACTTGCATGTGAGTCATAACAGTGCTGTGCATATAAAACATTCCCAAACAATGTAGCAAGTACCTCCAGGTAGTACAGATAGTTCAAACAGGCGTGGTGACGTCAAACGCGTTTCGCCATAATTGGCATCATCAGGGGCATGATCACTATTAGTGCAGCAAAATTCTGTTTATGTATTTGATTGCACAGTGGGTGTGACTGTTTTTTGCCAGCAGCTTTTTTTGCACCCGCCAGCTCCTTTACTGTTATTTATATGTTATTGCTATGTTGTTAACTGAGGCCAGGTTGGGTACTGTTCACCCCCTCCATCACAGGAGTGGGCCTTTTCTCTGATTCAAGCCTCCTCACTTGCTCTCTCTCCCCTGAAGCAGTATCTCTGAGCTCAGCATTTTGAGAGCTCCCTCCAGTGATGGAGGAGGTGAGCAGTATTGACTAGGCCTCACTTAGCAACATCCTAGCGGTGTCCTGGGAGTATTCCAGTCAGGCTTCAGGAGGTACGTAAATGACCCACACCTATAGCAAGGGCATTATTCAGCTAGTCAGAGATTCACAGTTTGTTTTTTCTACAGACGCCCCTTATCTGCATAGGCAGGTTTTTTTTTTTTTTGTTTTTTTTTATATAGGTGAACTAACCTTTTAAGTTGTAGGTGGATGCAGGTGAGTGCATGCATCCAGCTTTTTGTAAAATTCTTGGACTATACTAGATGAATATCCCAGCAATGCACCCTTCATTTAGTTATGTGACAAGCCATGTAATCTCAAATTGGCTTGGATTGAAACTAAAACCTACTACACCAGTAGTGTAATCTTTGCCCATTCAGCTTTTTAGGGCTGGAGACTAAACAATATATGTGTTCTATCCTGATGTAAAGAACCTGAATCTGCCCAATCAGCGTGCTTAATTTTAACAGATGAGATAGCCCAGACTTCTGTGTTCAATTAAAGTGTTACTAAACCCAGGACTCTGCATTCACTATATCTGTTCTCCCACAGTACACAGAACATGGAAATCCAATTAGTATAGTAAATATAAACTGCCTGCCAAATGCCTTTTCTCATTAGCCGTATACAGTAATACCTTGGTTTGTGAGCATAATTAGTTCCAGAAGCATGCTTGTAATCCAAAGCACTCTTATATCAAAGCAAATTTTCCCATAAGAAATAATGGAAACTCAGATAATTTGTTCCACAACCATTATTTATATAAAAAATATCAAAATATGAGCAAAAGCTCATATTAATACAGTATAGTGTTGGAGAAAAAAAGAAGAATCAGTTTTAATGTAAAAAAAAAAATTACACTCACTTTGTTAAGGAGTCTGGCGCTTATCAATGTAAAGCCACTGTGTATATGTATAGTAAAGCTGCTGGTGTACAGTATACAGCGCTGTATATGGTCAGAGGTTTGGGGGCGATGGTGGCTCCCATCGCTTCCTGGAGAACTCGGAAACACTCGGGAACTGTTGACTTCACTTCCAGGTGCTCCGAACGCACGTTACACCCGCCCCACCCAGCTGGCAATCTGAGTGTCTCCAACAGCTTTACTGTTTATATACACAGCGGCTTTACATGGATGAACACCTTAACATTGTGAGTGGAGTTCTTTTGTTTTTACAGTAAAACTATTGCTCGTATATCAAGACAAACATTTTTTTAAAATGTTGCTCTTCTTTCATAACGCTTGTATACCGCATTACTCGTAAGCCAAGGTATTACTATATAGCAGTCTTGTGATTTCCATCAGTGTCCAGCCGAGCTCTGATTAAAGCTCGTAGGAGGAGTTTTTTAATTCTCCTCTGACTGGCCTGTTAGGCTGCATGACCCCTGACCCTCTGTCTGAACAGTGCTGATTGGCCCTGTGCCAAACACATACACCCTCCCCTCCAAAAAAAAAAAAAATCTCTCTAGCAATACACACCAAACCGAGCATGTGCAGAGTCAGGAGATGGTTTGGGGGCTGTGGAAGAAGGGGAGGATCACAGAAGACAGGATCAAACTGCCTTTTTAAATAATGCGCAACATTGACCCCTTAGGTTCCACAGTGAGTGTAACAAGCATGCTTTGCTGTATATACAGACTGATTTTACTGTTGTGGGTTTAGTAACACTTTAAGTGATGCCAACAACATTCTTTCTCCCCAGCATAACATTGAATTCTCTGTCTGGACCCTGAGACTTCAGAGGCAGTGAGCACAACATGAAAGTAGAACATAAGCCCTTTTTTTACCAAAAATTGGAGTTCTAGGGAACAGTTTGCACCGGCAGCATAGACCACAACTCTGCTGTGTCATTTTAATAAAGGGAAACGCCCCCCAATGTTTTGTTTAGTAGAGTGGGGAAGGATTATAACCTCTGTGTCCCCACTGAGGACATTCCTCCCTATTTCCTGTGAGGTAACCACAACTGAGTCAGGAAGGTCTCGCCAGTGGTGAAACAAACCGCAGCAAAACTGTGACATATCTTTTAGCCAGATTCTGGATTCAGTTCTACTTTGCATTGCAACACTCATACACAAAGCTGCAAAATATTCTCATAGATCTGCAAAAGAAAGAGAGAAAAAAAAAGTTTATTTAAAGGAGGTGAATTGGAAAAGCTATGTTCTTGGTACACTGTATGACTTTTACTTTTCAATAAGTTGTCACCCTTTCACTGAGGCTCTGGTTATTATTAGACTGCTAAAAATAGCTTGCAGTTTATTACTGTTTGACTAAGAAGTACACATAGAGTATTGCTGCTGTTGGCTGACCTTTACTCTGGCAATAAAAGTTCAAAGTCTTGCTTTTAGATTTGATTTGGTTATTGGTAACGTATCTTCATTGCTAATTCATAATGCAATCTTTAAGAGAACCAGTCACAACATCAGGAATCTGAACACCCAAAGTGACACTAAACCATATCCTTATTCTTAAAAAAAGAAAAAAAAATGACACATACCGCCGTTTGCGTTTATTAAACCCACACACTCACCTGTCCCACGATCCAGCGATGCGGCCACCCGAAGCCTCGGTTCTCTCCCCAGCATCACTAGTGTGGGCACCCGGCTGTGACAGCTCGCGGCTTCGTAGCCGGGTGTGCAGTGCGCATGCGCGAGTCCCGCTGTGCATCCTAAATGGCCGAACAATCTTCTGGGACCTGTGACGTGTCCCAGGAGGGGGAAAGGAGAAGTGGGAGCTGGGTACCTGTCAAAACTAGGTACCCACTCCCCCCCCCCCCCCCCCCCAAAAAAAATGACAGGATGTTTGAAGTCCTTAAAGCGTAAGTTCCACTTTTGGGTGGAACTCTGCTTTAACCGCTTCAGCCCCGGAAGATTTTACCCCCTTCCTGTCCAGAGCACTTTTTGCGATTTGGCACTGCGTCGCTTTAACTGCGCGGTCGTGCGACGCACCCAAACAAAATCCTTTTTTTCTCACAAATAGAGCTTTCTTTTAGTGGTATTTAATCACCTCTGTGGTTTTTATTTTTTGCGCTATAAAAAAAAAAAAAAGCGACAATTTTGAAAAAAAAACACATTATTTTTTACTTTTTGCTATAATAAATATCCCCCAAAAATATATAAAAAAAATGTTTTTCCTCAGTTTAGGCCGATATGTATTCTTCTACATATTTTTGGTAAAAAAAAAATCGCAATAAGCGTATATTGATTGGTTTGCGCAAAAGTTATAGTGTCTACAAAACAAGGGATAGTTTTATGGCATTTTTATTAATTTTTTTTTTACTAGTAATGGCGGCGATCTGCGATTTTTATTGGGACTGTGACATTATGGCGGATACATCGTACAATTTTTACACATTTTTGGGACCATTGGCGTTTATACAGTGATCAGTGCTCTAAAAATGCATTAATTACTGTAAAAATGTTACTGGCAGGGAAGGGATTAACACTAGGGGGCGATCAAGGGGTCAATGTGTTCCCTAGTGTGTGTTCTAACTAAAGGGGGAGGGGACTGTGTAGTGGAGATGACAGATCCCTGTTCATACTCTGTATGAACAGACAATCTGTCACTTCTCCCCTCAGAGAAGCGGCAGAAACAATGTGTTTACTCACACAGATCCCGGTTCTCCGTGTGCCCCGAAGCGATTGCCGGAGCCCAGCGGTGATCGTGACCACTGGGCACTCGCATCGGCTCCGTGGGTGAGCCGGGGGCGCGTGCCCCCCTAGTGGACAAAAGCGGAACCGACGTAACATGATGGCAATTCGCACAGCCGAGCCATGTTGTCGCAGTACAACTGTATTTCTGTCTTCTGCTTTGGCTTTTTCTTCTGACAAGTTTTCCTGACAACAAGAGAAAAATGGTGACCGTAAGGATCTCCAGCTGACTGACAGCCTCAGCTCTGTTCTTGTGTGTTGTGTCAAGGGGCTGTGTCCCTTTCCTCCAATCAGCTCTCAGAGCTCTCCTCACTGAGCTCTTCAGAGCACAATTTCAGTTCTATGCCCCTTTTTTTTCTGACAGCTCGGACAAGCTTTCTAAATTCTGGACTTTGAACAGCTGAAGTGAAGAGTTCAGATAAACAGGTACAATTTATGTAGGAGGATTTGCTTCATCTCTGTGTATCACCTGAGGGCAGTCATGTCACTGGGTATATGTAAAGGTTTACAACCACTTTCATGTCCCTGTAATCTATTTTTCATGAAATGATTTCATACTGTGTTTTTTTTTTTTTTTTTTTTTTTTTTGCATCATTTTCAAAAAGTAGTATGGCTAAAGCTTTTTTTTTTTTTTTTTTTTTTTTTTTAAACCATACTTCTCTTCTGGGTCACAGGAGTGCACTTACTTTTGCTCTCCTGACATAAGAATCCGCGGACAACGGGCTAAAGCAGTCGCTGCTCTCTGCTCAGAGCTAACTGAGAACTGAGTGATCAGTAGTGATGTGACCCCTTAGTTCTTGGTGTTAGAGCCAGTGTTCTATCAAAGTGCATCTCGATGATCTCGTCACTCCAGCTGATAAGTTGATCAATTGGCATGATGTCAATACTGCGCAGAGCATCGGAGGCATTATCTGACGATCTGCAAAGGGAGAATGTAATCGTGCAATGCACTGAAATCCGCCTGTCTTTGTGATCGGTCAATTCTCCCGCATGAGCAGAGAGGCAGGCAGAATCTGACAATTACATTGTCCCTTTGCAGATCGTTGGATAATGCTTCCGACGATCTGCGCATGTGCAGTGTTGACATCACACCAGCTGATCAACATATCAGTTGGTATGACGTTGTGTCCTGCGCATGTGCAGATCGTTGGAGGCATTATCCGACGGGGATGCACTAGTCGATAGAAAACCGTCAGGGGACAGCTGCAGCCATCAAGATGAGTATATACAGTATTTACATTTTTTTTTTTTCACGAGAGGGGTGGGACTATGTTCCTATATACCAGGGGTAGGCAACCTGGGGCCCTTCAGCTGTTGTGGAACTACATTTCCCATGAGGCATTGCAAGACTGGCAGTTACAGTTACTCCCAGAGGAATGATGGGACTTGTAGTTCTGCAACAGCTGGAGGGCCCCAGGTTGCCTACCCCTACTATATACTGTAAAGACCATGGAGAATGAATGTAGCCACCCTGTAACAAAAATGCAGCTTTGAAGGGCATTCAACTTTTTTTTTCCTTTTTCTAAATGCCGCTTCATGTTGGCCTTTGTGTCCATTCACACATCGGCGTTTAGAGGCAGTAAAAAAAAAACATCACTTGCACAATTCAGGAGATGAGCGTTTCGGCATAAAAAGCGCCTGACATGTGAAAACATACCTATACCCTAAGGTATGTTTAACGCTTGAGCATTCATTCTTTCATTCCAATAGCAAGAATAAATTATTATATTTGCCTATGGAATGCATGAAGGCTCAAATGGGTAAAGCACCTAAACGTGTTTGCAGAACATGTCTTTGGGTGCATATTTTTACACTGCTTTTCTTCTGCCAGTTGAAAAGGCATTTAGAAGAGTGGGGCAATCACCCAGTGCGCATGAGGCCTAACATTATCAGACACGGAACTACAGGATTGTAATACTGTTCTGCACACTTAGGATATAGCATATGTCGGCATGAGAAAGGGTATTTGGCAGAGCAGTTACGGCCAGATTTCATGGATCTTTCACTTGCAGTATCCAAGGTTATCCTAAATAGGAGGACACATCCAAATCTTTTATAGGTGGTAAGCCTACATTTATAACTAAATAGTTAGATTCTTGTAGTAGCCCAATTGTGAATGGTTCTCTTTAAACCTGACCTCAGATAGCTTAATTAATACAGAGTTAAAAAATATACATGGAAACTTTATCTACCAAAGGATTTGTAATTCTGTGCAGCCTCTCTTGTGTAGCACCTCTACCAGATAACCATATTCTTCAAAGCTTCAAAATGTGTGAAAAAAGTGGGTAAAGAGTCCCAGCATGCTAATTGGACAGAGAAGCCAAATTAGACACGGACCCTCTTGTAGCCTGAGCTCATTGTACTGACCCTTGCAGTCTGATTGCCATGGTACAGGGGATTACAGAAGGATTATAGCCAGACAAATTCAGGTGCTAATGCTAGTTGCATTTAAAAATGCATTTAAAGAAGAGCTCTGGTAATTTCTTTTTTTTTTTTTTTTTTTTGGCCACGCAATATGGCTGTGCCCGCAGTGCATGGGTTGAATTCTCGTTTTGTCCAGGGGTGTACAGAAATGTTATACTTACCCAATCCTTCGATTCACCAGAAAACAGCATTCCCCCATGTCCAGTGGTGGACTGTTCCTGCCGTCTCCATGTCCAGAGCCGGTCTATGGGTGTGATGGCGTCAGGAACAGTCAATGTACAAGTACGCTAGCGCATGCGCAGGGGGTCAGGAGTTTCAGGGACCGGTCTTGCTCTTGGAGGATTGGGGGATTAGGTAAGTATATCTCCGCTCTCCTCACCTCTAGACAAAAATGAGCACTGCATGACAAAAAAATGTTTTTCTATTTGGAATATATATAATTATTTTTTCTTACTTTAAAGAATGTAGAACTGCTTCAGATGGTGAGATGTTATCTGCCTGGGCTTCAGCTATAGCCTTTTAGTAATTGTCCATCATATACCATGCATTCAAATTAAGACAGGCCATACATTATGCAATTTTCCATCCTTCAGCCCGTGACCAGTGTTGATGGGCGAATCCCTCCTGCAGCGCTATTGTGTTCTACCGGTGGGGAGCACTTGGGAGGCTTCCTCACTGGTAATATTCAGTGATCAGTGTTGCTGGCTATAGCTGCTGGTAAGGTTCGCGAGAGAAGGAAAACCAGACATGCTGGTTGTACTGAAGTTGATGGGTCAACTTCAGTATAACCAGCCTGCCCATAGACGGATCAATGAAACCACTGAATTTTGATTAGTCTATGGCCGGCTTAAAGTACCATGTGTTTTTCTCTAGCTACCCTCTGAAACAGTATCTTATCTTCCGTCATTATGGGTTATGACAAGCATCATTTGAGAACTGCTGTGTCTTCTAAATCGCTTTCCTCTAGTTTTATTTATACAAGTTTCATTATAGTTCACAGGCCACCTTCAGTATATAAGGTCTTTCTCTTTAATAGGTCAGTGTATACTACACTTACCAAGTGCTAAGTTAATCACTCATCTTGGCACATTTGAAAAGGTTTGGCATATGCCCTGAATAATCTTTCCTCCGAGGTCATCTTGGGCATGCTCTTAACTGTGACAGAACTTCCTTCCAAGTTAATTTCTCATATAACCAGTAATTATGTTGGCTATAAACCTAGCAAAAAAACAAAAAAAAAATCTTTTGATCACAAAAATGGCCATACAGAGCAAAGTGACATACCAAAAACAGTCTTTATTGAAGCCATGAACATATTAAAGTGATGAAGGACTGTTTGTTTTTTTTTTGTTTTTTTAAATGTTATACTTGGGGCCCCTTTCACACTTGTGTGACTTTTTCTGCGACTTTGGACATCAGAGTTGCATGACAAGTCGTACTTATGATTTCCAATGATAACCATTAATATCTGTTGCGACTTCAAGTCGTTCCTGTACTGCTTTGGTCCGACTTTGATGCAAGGTGAGGTCCATAGACCTCAAGTTTACACAGCCATTCCCTGAAATCGCATCCGCAAAATCGTGCGACTTTCAAGTTGCGGTAATGTGAAAGGGGCCTTTACCTGTTCTGTGTAGTGGCTTTACACAGAGCAGTCCTGAGCCTCCTCTTTTCAGGTTCCCTGCTGCCTCTCCTGGCTTCCGAGCCACTGCTGTGTGTCCATTCTCACACTGAGTGTGGCTCAGCCCCACCCCCGCTCTGTCCTCATTGGCTCACTGGCTGTGATTGACAGTAGAGGGAGCCAGTGGCTCCTACTGCTTTCTCGGCCAATGAGGAGAGAGAGAGTCCCCAGAGAGCTGAGGCTCTCATGCACATTGCTGGATTTGGATGGGCTCAGGTAAGTTTTAGTGGGGGCTGGGGGCCCTGCTGAACACAGAAGGTGTTTTTGTTTTGTTTTTTACCTTTTATGTATACAATGCATGAAGGTAAAAACCTTGAGCCTTTTATAACTACTTTAAAACTTGTTGGTAGGTTGCTGTAATCCTTGTGATTATTTTTGTGCTCAAAAGCTGGTTGAAATTTCCTAAACCTTAGCTTGGCCAGTATCAGAGTTCAGCTGTCTATATTCTTGCACTTCCCTGCAAGGTGGAATATAAGAAACAAAATGTGTCCAATGTAAAAAATGTGTATTTTTGTATGATTTTTTTTTTCTTTTTTTTTCTTTTGATACAGCATATTTATTTCTTTATTTTTTGTTTTTTTTAGGCAATCCGTGGTGCTGGCCATTATGTGTTTGCTGACCAGCCAGAAGATTTCAATCAAAAAGTAACCGAAATTTGTGATTCTGTGGACTAACCTAGGAATCTTGTTCTGAAGAGTCTTTTCTGCATACGTTTTTCAAAGTAACGCAAAGAGCTCGCGGATTGCTCCCTTGCCCTGTGTATCGGTGCTTTTCCTTGCAAGACAGTTGCACACTTGAACCAGAATTGTGCCTTTTTTGTAGGAACGGATTTTAGACATAGCACTGTACAGCTTTTACAAGTTTCCAAAGTGTTTATATTTATATTGTTGAATTTCAAAAGAACTATATTTACTTTTTTCATATACATAGGTATATATATATATTTACAGAGCCATATAGTATCATTTATAAGTTTTAAACTGGAATATAATAGGCCTTGCGCCAAACGACTCCAAGGATTTATTTATCCGAATATATTTTGTTTGTGTGACTGTGACTCCACGCATGTTGTGACAAAGCTGAATTGTACGTACATTGCTGTATTTATTTTTGTAATGTTGAATAATCATTCTGTGTGTGCCAAGTACTGAATGTGAGTTGTATGCCTGGGAATCTGGGATATGTGGTGAGGCGTCCGAAATTCAGCAAGGTTTGCATGAAAGCACTACCAGCATTTCATATAATAGATAACCATTATCAATACCACAATGACTGCAATAAAAATCTAAAATTGCGACGTATTTAAACCTTTTTTAATGTACTATTAAATTAATCTATTTTCTTTCTACAAACAAGTAAACTAAAGTATGGTATACATGTACAGAAATTTTCCCGGGACAGCAGGAACTGGACGAATTTCAGTCTGTGTACTGCTGTCTGTACAACAGAAGCCCGAACGGTCATGCTGGAAGGCTAGCATTTGATTGGCTGCAGGACTGATTAGTGTATTTAGGGGGGGGGGGGGGTCTCTGGTCCCTGTCCCTGTTGTCAGCAAACAAAAACAAAGTGGGAGAGATCCCTGCATCAACAAGGATATGTGATTTTTTTTTTTTTTTTTTTCCCTCAAACTAAAAGAAAAAAACTCCATGAGTATGCCCAGCTTAATGTGGGGTACACACTATTAGCCATTTGCAGACCGCCTGCCGTCGTTTGACTGCAGCAGAATGGCTCCCCTGCGCAAATCGCCGTAGCTGTACAGCAGCCGCTTTAAGGGGTATAGGGGACGTGTGTGCGTCACGGATGCGTGTGCCCAGCGACCGTGATGTCCGCCGGGCACCGGCGATCACTCCTGACAGAGCAGGAACGTGGATCTGTGTGTGTAAACACACAAATCCACGTTCTGTCAGGGGAAAGGGCACATATCGTGTGTTCTTAGTATCCCAGTCAGTTCCATCCACCCACAGTTAGAACACACAGTGAGGGAACACATTTAACTCCTTGATCGCCCCTAGTGTAAACCCCTTCCTTGCCGGTGACATTAATACAGTAATCAGTGGCTATTTACAGCTCTGATCTCTGTATAAATGTCAATGGCTTCAAAAAAAGTCCCGATAAAAATCGCAGATCGCCGCCATTACTAGTAAAAAAAAAAAATAATAAAAATGCCATAAATCAATAACTTATTTTGTAGGCGCTATAACTTTTGCGCAAATCAATCAATATACGCTTATTGCGATTTTTTTTTTTTTTTTTTTTTATACCAAAAATATGTAGAAGAATACATATCTGCCTATTTGTTTTTTCATTTTTTTCATTTTTTTTTTTTTTCAAAATTGTCGTTTGTCTTTTAATGTTTATAGCGCAAAAAATAGAAACAGCAGAGGTGATCAAATACCACCAAAAGAAAACTCTACGTGTGGGAAAAAAAGGACATCAATTTTGTTTATGTACAGCGTCGCACGGCCGCGCAATTGTCAGTTAAAGCAACGCAGTGCCGTATCACAAAAAATAGCCTGGTCAGGAAGGCGGTAAATTCTTCCGGGGCTGAAGTGGTTAGAAAATCCTCGCTGTTTTACAGCAAATCGGAACCGATGAACAAAAGTTTGTACGAAAATTCTCGTACGACAAAGGCTTTTTTTTTTTTTTTTATTTATTTTGATTATTGTTTTTGATCATGCGCAGTCTTTCTGATTTTTTTTTTTTCTTGTATGGAAATCGTACGAAAGCTGTACACATTAAACGAAATTCATTTGTTCTGTTCCTGTTCAAGAAATATTTTGGAGTTTCGAGAATTTTCATCGGAATCGGCTGTCTAAAGTTGTGTACACACTATACGCAAATCGTACGAAAGTTCATCAGACGGAAATGTTCACCTGATTTTCTTATAGTGTGTACGAGCCTTAAGAGAGTATCCCTACTATAAAGATATCGTTTTAGCAGCTTGGAGGCGTTCTTGTTTAATTTGTATCTATGGCTTACCTAGGATAAGCAAATACAGTCTCCGATTGTGGCTTTGCTAATCCAGGGAAAAACTGCCTTGTTACAAATTAAGCTTTTCATGAACAGGCTGGACTAATGTGGCACAAGGATTTTAGTAGATTGGAAATGATCCCTGAATAATACTCAGTTTAACTTTACCTTAGTTTGTGTTGAGTTATCTCCTAATTACTACCAGTGAGGTAGTTTAGCGTAGCTTCAAAAAGATGAAGCAAAATCCATTCTGATTGCCACCTCACTAGACATTATTTATTTTTTTGCATGCAGTGAATAAAGTATGCCATAGTATGCAATATTTTCTTCTTTTGCCAGGAAATAATTGGCAGTGGTACTAGGGTCCTTCTGAGAGTTGTGGGGTAATGAAAGTTGGAATTCTTCCTGTGCATTTGACAGGACCATGTATACTCCTCTCTCTCTCTCTCTCTCTCTCTCTCTCTCTCTCTCTCTCTCTCTCTCTCTCTCTCTCTCTCTCTCTCTCTCTCTCTCTCTCTCTCTCTCTCTCTCTCTCTCTCTCTCTCTCTCTCTCTCTCTATATATATATATATATATATATATATATATATATATATATATATATATATATATATGAATAGTTATGTGGGGTGGGGTATACACTATACGTTTTTTTATTTGGTTTTTTTTCTTCTGTTCAACCTGGTGGGCTGAACAGAAAAAACATCCTCCGCTGAACTATTGTGTTCTGACCAGGGGACTTGGGCCTAATGTCGACCGGTTCCTGCTGAACCGACAGTTCTCGGCCCATGTGTACGCAGCCTTAGGAGATCCTCAGATGTCACACTGCTTTTTGATTGTTTGCCTTGTTTAAAAAAAAATAAAATTAGATCGCTTTGAGTTCTGTACTGGGTTTTGTGTCAGCTTTGCATACAGTAGACCGGCAATGATCTAATCATTCAAACATGTATCTGTTAAAGGTATTTTAATGTTTTGGGCAGAATTACATTTTAATCTGAAGCTTATTCCATTGCGTTAAGTAAAGAAAGCACTGCATTGGTGTAGATGCTGTTACCTAACCAGTACAGTTGAGTAATAAAAAAAAAACCTTTTCTTTTCTTTATTTTTTTATTTATTTTTTTTTTGGGTGTTCCTTATTGCTTTTTATCCCTGCCTTGGTAGCTTATGATCACTGGTAGCATCAGTGGTATTCAAATATATGTTCTTATAGGGTGATGTTTAATTTGCATCCCTTAAAGTGTTACTAAAGTCAAATTTTTTTTGTTTTTATTAAAAGTCCGAAGGTTATTTTATCTTAATGCATTAGGCTAAAAAAACCTTCTGTGTGCAGGAGCTCCCCTCAGCCCCCCTAGATTTCTTGAAGATGTTTAGATTACAGAGTAACTTCCCATGGGATTTATCATTTATCTTCCTGATTCTCCCACTTTTAAACTGGCAACTTCAGTTCCCACTTAAGAATCCAGTGGATCTGCAAGAAAATAAGTTTGCATTTTTAGATTGGAACTCCCGGGTATATGGCAAGTGCGAAGTTAAAATACATACGCTGTGCAACTTGGAACCCTCTGTTTATTAGACAGAGAAACAAATCCAAATACATGCTTACGAGCTACAGAATTTTTTTTTTGTCAGTACTGATTGTAATTCTCATGCCTTTTGCCACGCGGTGCAACTAGTAACCCTCTGCTAATTAAAAAGAGAAACTGATTTATTGTCCATTGAGCATGCTTAAACATTAACTCCAATTTTGTTGAGAATTAAAAAACCTCATCTGGGTGATTAACATGCATTGCAGGAATATAAAAAAAAAAACACTTTGTAGCAGATTTCTTCATTTTTGTTGCTCTGATAAAAAATCTATTAAATGTGGTGCTACCTCCAAAGTGCAAAAGATATGTGCAAACAGCATTAGATAAATGGCATAGCATTAAAAGCAATTGAAAATGTTAACCCTGCTGGGTAGTGCCCCGAAATCACTGGTGCTGAAAAAAAATAATACAATAACTTGCTATATGTGGAATCCGCACAGCACTTTAGTGAAAATTGATATAATGAAACGTGAAAACTGTGTCCAATAAATGTAATCAGATAAAACACATAGTAAATTAGCAAATATCATGCTGAAAATCCTCTCCAATCAAAGTACATGTAAAAAAAAAAAAATTATATATATATAGAAGAAAATTTTGCTCAGGGTCCAATCAGTATTAAAGAGGGCCCTGATGTGTGTGTGTGTGTGTGTATGTGTATATGTATATATATATATATATATATATATATATATATATATATATATAAATCGTTATCCATACTTACCGTAATTTTACTTTCCTGGATCCTCCTAATGTCAACCTACAATGGGTCAGCTCCTCCCCTCCGTCCCCCCTAGGACAACCTTTAACTTGGCCTATAAGGGCTACCTTCTCCCCTCAGCCCATGTTCTAAATGAGACCTTGCAATGACTTTGGGTTGGGAAGTCCACGGCTGACAAGAGGAGGATCCAGGAAAGTAAAATTACTCATGTCAGCCTACAACGGGATATAATTTAGCAATGCTTTTAACATAGGGAGGAAAGAGAGCCATAAAGAGACCACTCCAATATCTGCTTGCAAAAGATCAATTTTTAATGAGCAACTGCTGCCGCAATTACCGAAGACCCAAACGCCTGTGAAGATGAAAGAGTCACATCCACTCTATAATGGCAGATAAACGTCTTGGCCGCACTCCAACTTGCTGCCTTGCAAACCACCTCCGCTGACACTTTTGCACGTGCCGCCCAAGAAGCAAGCCACCATGCCTTGTTGAATGAGCTTTCAATTCCCTGGCGTAGAGAGCCCCTGTAATCTGTAAGCGATCTGAATCATTTTGATAATCCAGGCCGACAAAATCCTGGGTGGTATGGCACATCCTTTTCATTGGCTATTTAGGAAGATGAACAAGTTCTCCTGTTTTCTAATCCCAACTCTTCGTTCTATGTATGTCGAGAGGGACCTGACCAAATCCAGTTTCCTCCATTCGTCGTTCATACCTTGTTTGGGAAATGCCGAAAGAACAGATTCCCAATTCATATGGAAGGTCATGGACACCTTTGGCAAAAAGCTTGGAACTAGTCTCAGAATTATCTTGTCTGGTAGGATTAGACAGGCTCCTTCACTGACAAGGCACACAACTCTCAAACCCTCCTGGCACAGGCAATAGCCGTTAAAAAGATGGTCCTTAAAGTCAGGTGGAATAAGGAACAAGAGGAAATGGGATCAAACGGTGAATCCATTAAGGCCTTTAAAACGAGTCAAATCCCACTTGGGAAAATAATGAAGGCCTAACCTTCATTGCTGCCTTCAAGAACCGGATGATCAGGTAATTAAATGCCCACCTATGATTGGACATTTTGAGTCCAGACTGAAGAAAGTCTAAAACATTAGATACCAATAGGGATAAAAGATTACATCTCTTTTCTTTTGCCATCTGCAGGAAAACCTTCGATCTTCTGAATGGACGAAAAGGCTGACTTTGCCTCCTTCTCTCTTGGGAGATAAGGCCCAATTTACCCCGGAAACTCTCTGAATGCAAACGAAAGCTTTCCATCATAGGGAACTGAGCATAAACTGTGTTTCGATGCATTATCTGCTGCCCGATGTTTTAACCATAAGGCCCTTCGCGCTGTAACAGAATTGGACTGTAATCTTTGCCGTCATTCGAACTTTGTCAATTTCAGCGTCTGCTAGAAAATCTACTGCTAGCTTGATGAACTGTAGGAGTGAAGAACCAACTCCCCTCTACTCACCTCTCCCAATACCCAGGACCCACACTCCGAGACCCAAACTTTCAGGGTTGCAGCCAGGGGTCTTAAGGCTATGGTTGGCCTGTATGCCGCCCCCACCACTGTGTATATCGTTTTCAAGTCTGTGTCCTACAAGGCCGCATCTCTGGCATTAAGAGGGTATAGCTTTGATGCTCTATTATGCTCTATTATGGATGTTAATCTTTTTATCCGGCTTTGCCCATTCTTTCTCCAAAATTTCCTGTATCTCGAAAATAAGTGGACTTCTTCAGGTCAGGGTAATATTTTCTCTGTTTCTTATGCAGAGATTTTTCTTCATGCCAACTCATAGCCTCCTTTACTGCATCCACCAAAGTGGGAATTGGAACAAAGTCAAAAACATGATTTCTCAGACTATCCTCTGAATCTGACGAATAACTATTATTGCTATTGCCAAAAAAACTTTCCTCAGGAGCAGCTGCTTCTGCATCATCCTGGGGGAAGAGGCTGCCTGGTCTCTATGTATTGAACCTCTTGACTCATGACTCAGACCGTCTCATCGTTTCACCTTTTGAGCATCCACTACTGAATCCCTTGCAGCATCTTTCAGGCAGGAGTCACACAACTGCTTCCCTGGTAATGCTTGTTTTGAGCAAGCCCAACAGGTAGCCTCGTCCGCGGACTTCTCTGAGGAGGAAATTATCCTCCTGCTATATGGTCTTCTGACGTTTTTAACTTTGGGCCGTTACGAGATGTTCTGGATTGGGTCTGCATGACTGCCACAAGCCACTACTGGCGATAACGAAGCAGATTGTGCTCTGGCCGCGTGCTTGCTTTTTCTAGGAAGCCTTGCGGTGACGAGATCTCCCACGGATCAACTCTTGCTTAGAGGTGGAAGGTTCAGCATTATCCCACACCAGAGTTTCCACTCTGTGGCAAAAAACAGAGGAGAGCACTCTTTTAAATAAAAAAAGTAAACAAAATCATCTCTTCATCCTACCTTTCCATTCCAAGCTTCAGTTTTCAGGGGCTGGTGGCTAAGCAACAACAGTAGGGGGCACTATAAGTAGAAAATACCAATGAGCCAAGAAATGTATAGTCTGAAAGTTACATGTTTGTAAATGCAGTCCCCTTCTCCCCACCACTAACTCACCAAGCACAGGCCTGACGGAGATATGCTGCTCTCACTGAGCCGGTCAGGACGTCTCCTAGAAGCGGAGACACCTGACCAATGAGCAGACGGCGTCGTGCCGACTCCATAGCAACGCAAGAAGCTGTCCGCCCCGCCTTTCCCATTCACTGCCCGCCAAGTCACCAGCCATGCCGAGGGAGACGACTGCCCCCCCCCCACGCCATGACAGCAAGCCCACTGACTCCTCTGCACCCGATTCACCACAGTTTCCCGCCGCCAGCTTCATTAGCAGTTTTTTTTTTAAACTGCCATCCAATACAGTAGTAACCAGCTATTAGCTGGTATAAGCAAATCTCCAGCCCGCTGTAGGCTGACATGAGAAATCCCTGCACCAAGGGAACCCGCAGCCCAGGGAGATTTACAGTCCTGTAAGGGGGGATCTTCTGATCACAGGAGAGGCTGAAAACCTGGGCAGGATATGGATTTTAAAAGGAGGAAAGAAAAAAAAATTGTCGGGAGCGAGGATGAAAAAAGAACATGGACTAAGGGGAGAAGGTAGCCCTTATAGGCTAAGTTGAAGGTTGTCTTAGGGGGATCAGAGGGGCAGAGCTGACCCATTGTAGGCTTACATGAGGAGGTTCCAGGAAATTATATATAATGATTAGTAGGAGAATGTGAAGTATAAAATCCAAGTGCAAATGGACATCAACTCTTAAAGTCTTGTGGTCACACTCCCTTTCACCATCCAGAATCCACTGAAAGCATGTCCTAGCAACTCACCTCAATTAGAGACCACAAGGGTGTAACAGGGCTTTCGGTATGTAAAATCCTTGCGGCAAATCACAATCTAGTCTCCTTTCCTCAGATCACAGACCAGGGGTGGGATGATTGGGGCAATATTTTGATGGTTAATCAGTGGGGGCCATATGAGATAAAGGAAATCTCCATAGTGAAATATTTAGTAAAAACAGGAGTTTAATCAACAGTAGTAACTTGCATAAAGGTACACAATCTGCAACCGGAAGTGACGTCCCCCAGCTCCTCTGTTGATCTGTTGTCACAGATCACTAACTTTCTCCTGAAAGTTTGCTCTGTTTGTTTCACCATGTCCTGTGGATATGTAATCTGAATGGGAGGGTCTTGTTCATTATCACTTGGTGCACTCTCAGCATTCTAATAAAAAAAGCTGCGGGGTCTGCATCCTTATTAGAAGTATTTAACCCTTGGAGTATCTCAACAAAACCTTTTTTTACACTAAAAAAAAAAAAAATGGTTTATTTTCTTTTTAATATAAATATACAATTTAGAAGTAATTGTACAAAAACACTAATGTAGTGCTCTACGATTGGGCCTTCTTGCCTACGTTTTGGGGCCTTCTTGCCTGCACACAGTTTCTAAGTTTCTTTCTGAAATCTGGTTCTTTATAATCCACCTTAATGTTACACCTCATGCTCTTCCATTGAAAGAGATTGTTTTATTGGGCACAAGTCATGAATCAAAGAATTTGGGAGCCTGCATGATTACTTCAGGTTCATCTCTAGATTTTTTTTTTTCTTTCTTTGAATGGGTTTCTGACAGTGAAAGAAAAGATTTCATTGCTTCATTACTTGAGCCCAACAAACAAATAGCATCAGAAATGCCGATCTGCGGAGCCTGCATGCTTACCACTGCAGATTGAAAGGGAAAGGAATTTTTAATAACATTAAATTACAACATAACTTGTGTAGCAATTGTATCTGCTATATATTTTTTTTATTTGTTGTATTTTTTTTCCTGCAAAAGTGGAGTTGCCAATTTTAAAGCATAAGGACATATGAAGTTGCATAGCTGAACCAGAAAAGAGATACTTTGCCTGTATAACAGTGTATGCAATGTACCAAAAGTGTGTAACTCACAGGAATAGCCATTGAGAATTTCAAACCCTTTTGCAGATAAAACTACACATACAATATTTATTTTATTTGCGTAATTAGCCATTTGTCTAGAATTCCACTTAAAATGGACAAACTGAAGGAAAAGGTTTGACTGTCATTTGCACAATATAATCCCTGGGTTGGGGGGTGCATTCAAATTGTTGCAAAAAAAAAAAAAAGCAATAACATATTTTAAAATTGCACATTTTTATCGGGTACCCTAGTTAGACATTCGTGAACGTCTTAATTGTTAAACATTTGTTCAAAGTTTTGTTGTCCTAACCATTTTTACCACTTATTGTGTATATATAGTTTTATACGTTTTTGGTTGTAGTGAGTATAACGGATACACATTTTTCAGGTATTTCAGAATAGCTGCTATGGTGAGATGGAAGTCACTGGAGTAATAATAAAACAACTTCATTTTATAATGTAGTGTTCATTTCACCCAAAAGAGATCTATTGTACTCTTTAGGAAATCATTACTTTGCAGCGAGGTGTTTCCATAGCGACCTGCCTCCAGGTTTTGGAGTAGAACTTTTATTTCAGAGTGGAAATGAAATTCACTGCCTGGAAGTTGAAGTGTAAAAAATGCACCTTGCTGTTCATAAATAAGAAATGTGACGACTAAATGCAGAAGCCATTTTGTCAGCCAAATATGCAATAGTGTGTATATATTTTTTAAATTTAAATATAGAACATATATTAAGGCTTTTTGTTCTCTTTAGAAGAAAGGTTGCACAATACGTTTTTGGTTTTCTGTTATATTATAACTATGAAAATGTATATTTAGCTGTCTTCTCTGTGAATGCTTAAATTTCATGCTGAATGACAACCATAGTATTGAGTTCACAGAATATGGTCCAGTATATTAAATAACTAGCTTAATGTAGCATTGTTGTTATCAAATACAATAAAATGTTTAAATTTGAGCCTTTCATTCTTTTATTCTGATTTTTTTTTTTTTTTTGTGCATTGAGCAGTTACAGTGGGGGACAAAAAAGTATTTGATCCCCTGCATAGGTGTATTTTAAATGATAGAGACAGAATTTCAACCAAAAATCCAGGAAAAAAAACACATGATACAAATGCTATAAATTGAGCTGCAGTTTGCAAAATAAGTATTATCCCCAAGCAAAACATGACTTAGTACTTGGTGGAGAAACCCTTGTTGGCAAGAACAGGGGTAAGACGTTTCTTGTAGTTGGTTACCAGATTTGAACACATCTCAGGAGGGATTTTGGTCTACTTCTTTACAGATAGTCTATAAATCCTTAAGGTTCTTTGGCTGTCACCTGGCAACTCGACGTTTCAGCTTTCTCCATAAATTTTCTTTAGGATTAAGATCTGGAGACTGGCTAAGCCACTCCATGACCTTAATGTGATTCTTCTTGAGCCACTCCTTTGTTACCTTGGCAGTATGTTTTGGGTCATTGTCATGCTGGAAGACCCATCCAAAAACCATCTTCAGTGTTCTGGCTGAGAGAACAAGGTTCTCATCCAAGATTTTACAACACATGGCCCTGCCCATTGGCCCCTCAATGCAGCAAAGTTAGCCTGTACCTTTAGCAGAGAAACAGCCCCAAAGCATAATGTTTCCACCTCCATGCTTGACTGTAAGGATGGTGTTCTTAGGGCCATAGTCAGCATTTATTTTCCTCCAAACATGGCGAGTTGAGCACAATTTTGCCAAAGAGCTACATTTTGGCCATATCTGACCACAGCACTTTCTCCCAATCCTTCTTTTAATCATTTAGATGTTCATTGGCAAACTTCAGACGGGCGTGTACATGTGCCTTCTTGAGGAGGAGGACTTTGCGGGTGCTGCAGGATTTCAATCCAAGGCGTCGTATTGTGTTACCAATGGTATGTTTGGTGACTGTGTTCCAAACTGCCTTGAGATCATTCGCAAGCTGCTCCCATGTAGTTCTTGGCTGATCCCTCACTTTTCTTATGATCATCCTTACCCCATGAGAGGAAATCTTGCATGGAGCTTCAGACTGAGGATGATTGGTTATTTTGAATTTCTTCCATTTGCGAATAATTGCTCCAGCAGTTGTCTCCTCACCAAGCTTCTTGCTGTTGGCCTTGTAACCCATCCCAGCCTTGTGCAGGTCTACAATCTTGTCCCTGATGTCCTTTGACAGCTCTTTGGTCTTGCCCGTGATGGTGAGGTTTGAATGAAAGATTGTGAACAGGTATCTTTTATACACATAATGAGTTGTCATTAGGAGCACCTCCTTGAATTGACAGGACTAATCTGTCTACCACATGAGTACATACTGTAGCCATTCTGTGGGAGATGGAATTATTGTTGGTTGGTAGGGGATCAAATACTTATTTTACTCACTGAACTGCAACTCGGTTTATAACATTTGTATCGTGTTTTTTCTGGATTTGTGGTTGATATCCTGTCTTTTAAAATGCACCTATAATTAAAATTATAGACCCTTCATTTCTTTGTAGGTGGGCAAACTCAAAAAATCTGCAGGGGAGCAAATAATTATTTCCCCACTGTATACAGATCAATTAGGCTATCACAGCTGAATTCCCTGTAGTAAATTTGTATTGATCTCTAACAGATCTGACTGGGGGACCACCTACAGTACCTTGAAAAAGTATTCACACCCCTTGAAATTTTCCACATTTTGTCATGTTACAACCAAAAATGTAAATGTATTTTATTGGGATTTTATGTGATCGACCAACACAAAGTGGCACATAATTGTGAAGTGGATGGAACATGATAATTGGCTTTCTATTTTTTGTACATATAAATATGTGAAAAGTGTGGTGTGCATTTGTATTAAGCCCCCTTTACTCGGATACCCCTAACTTAAAATCTAGTGGAACCAAATGCCTTCAGAAGTGATCAACCATTCAATTTCACCTCTGTTATTTCCTGAGGTTCCAGGTTTCTTACCTATGACAGTATTTGATATGAGCTCCATTGGGAGTCCTTGACAAATAGACACTTCAGTCAAGACCAGTTGCGTGCTGACTTTTGAGGCTTCAGTGTTAAATATGAACTGAACTCTGGAAGCTGTGCCTAAGGCTCCTTTCACGCTTGTGCGACTTAAGATCCGACTTGTGAGACCCAAATTGCCTGTGGTCTTCCTACCGCTGATCTTTCCCCATTATTGATATGCAATGGGGGAGATTTACTAAATCTGGTGCAGCTGTGCATAGTAACCAATCAGCATCTAACTTCAGCTAGTTCAATTTAACAAAAGAGAGAATATATATAGTTGCGCTACTAAAAACCAAAAATTATGTAAAAATAATAGCGGCCAGCATCACCAGTGTAGTAACCGTGCAATTAAATAAAAATAAATAAATGCAGCGCTAAAGTGAAATGAGAGCAGGGGGGGCGAATTAACACCCTATATACATATATATTGTGTATAGCAACAAATATTTACACGTGGCAGTGATTATAAACCACAACAGATGAAGTGAGAAAACAGACTCCAATAACTGGAAGCAGTGTCCATAGTGGGGTAAAAGTTCATCAACACATAAAGGGTGGTATTTCTTGTGAGAGAAAAAGAGAACATGTGTGAAAGATGCTCTTAAATCGTCATGTGTGGACCCTGAGTACATGAAGACCACCTAAGTAGAAGGAGTGAATACGCTTACCAGAAAGGGTGGACACACTCACCATACGGCGGAGTGTCATTCAGGCTTATGGATCAATCGATCCTAGGGGTGCTTGCTGGGAGGCGCTGGTGGTAGATTCCAATGGTCCCATCTGGGGCAACCGTGGGTGGAAGATGGTACTCGGATCCACAGCAGATGGATGGATTCACATTCACAGCGAGCAGACAACTCGAGGGTGCAACTTTCACTGCACAGGATGTGAGTTCATATGGAGAAAGAAAAAGGTCTCCACATAGTGCATGAATCTGGTATATAAGGTTTATTAAAACCGCCAGGGAGAAAAGATTCTTTACAAACACCGAATAAGGTAAATAAAAATAGTAATCACAAATAAATATAAAAATCGCGTGGTAACAGGGCACAAATGGCTTCAGCAACCCGACATGTTTCGGACGATAGTCCTTCCACTGGGGCATACAGCCTTGTGCATGGCACCACGCTTACATAGAGAGACATTAAAATTGTAAAATGACAATCAGCTGTGTGTGCCGTCGCTCGTAGGGGGAGTAGCTTTTTAACTGGTAAATCCAGAAAGTTTCGAGTTTAGATACTCCCCTGGTACGTGGACACTAATCATAGTGTTCACCGCCATTTTCTACAGTTTCATGACAGGAACCCGAGGGGTACTAAGTTCCAAGTCATCGACAAATTTGTCCCGCATTGGAGGGGAGGTCCACGTACCAGGGGAGTATCTAAACTTTCTGGATTTACCAGTTAAAAAGCTACTCCCCCTACGGGTTAAATGTTGAATGGGACATAAATGCGTTTATAAACAAATCCTAAACACCTTGGAGTGGTCCCTTAGTTCTCTTCATGGTCGATGCCTCACTTACTTGCATTCTGATCACTTTGCCAAATGATCCTGAGGTTTGTGACCATGTCGGAACATCTGGAAACATATAGCAGGCACTATATATACTATATTTGGTTGTATTGTTATGGCTTTGGCGTCCTAGATGATTCAGGGGTCAGCCATCATATGTGTCCAGATATGAGTTTTTTTTCTCCTCCCCCCCCCCCTCTTTATACAATTTTGTATGTGTATGCACTTTTATATTTTTATATATATTTTTTATACCCCTATGGGATGCTTATATAGACCTCATGGTTTATCCAGGGCTCTATATACGTACTTGCAGTTTTATGCCTCAAATGTATTCATATGTGTTTACACTTGTATTATAATATCTATATGGCGTCCATACCTTATGGACGTCAGTGCAGGATATTTTTTTTATATATTTACGATGTCCTATGTACCTTTGTCCTGTTTGTTGCAGGGTCATTAAGGATGCGTTCTGCTTGTTGTCCAAATAGAATTTTTCGTTTTAGTTTTTGTTTTTTCCTTTTATTACCACTTTAATAGCGTCTTATTTGGACTTCCGTTGACACAGGAAGTTGCTGGGATATGATCGCTTTGTTCAGGCGCGCAATGACGTCCATCAATGGTGAGCGAGTGGAGTTATTTCACCCCTGGCCGTATAATTTTACTGGCCTCTTCCTGGGATGGGAATGAGGCTTGGAGCGCATTTGCCGGTGCGCAATGACCTTTTCTAATTAGATCATAGACCATAGGCGATCTGTAAATAGCCTGCGACAGGACACTCAAGGAGGGAACTGCTAACATGAGGATAAACCAGGAAAAGAAAAATATGGTATCATGTAACCATTTTCCATATTTCTGGCTCACCTCATGTTCCTATACGACGAGGCCTAACTAACAACACAAGGGAAGCAAATAAAAAAACCCTGAGTCCTGAGTGCTGCTAGGTACTTTAATCATATGCAATTTGTAGTGTCTGATGAAATTGTTCACTGAACTGCAACTGGCAGGCCTGTACACTGCGTCAGCCGAAACTTTAGCATGGACCATTTATAATTCCTCCACATCCCTGATTGAGTGAGCTCTTAATACCTCTAGTGGAGGAACTCCTGCAATCATATAGGTATGGTTGATCTTCTTCACTACCCATGAAGAAACTATTTATGCTGCTCTAACTTTTTTGGTGCTACAAGGGAGTATTAAAAGGTTTTGAGCCAGCCCTATTGGCTTTATTCTATTGGCTTTACTCTATCTAGGTAACATGAGATCAGTGACGCTAGGTCTAACTTTTGCTATATGTCTGCAGTTGATGGCCTCCTTAATGAAAGGAAGAGGCATTTTCAAACTACCACCAGAGGATGCTAGGTAGGGACCAGTGGCATGTGAGATTTCATGCGGCCCTGCCCACTCCTGTAGGTGTGCATGGCCATGTGTCCCCACCTACCTGCCATTTCAACAGGTGAAACCAGTAGTGATGTAATTTTTTGTATCACTTTTTTGTATCGATATCGGACACCACCCGGTTTCTGTGAGACAGAGAGGCATCCATGATAGGTAGTGGCAGTGAGTCTGTTTTCACCCAGTAAAGTTGCCAGCATGTTATGCTAAAGCTGGCAATTCATGGGTCAGTTTTCTTCTTCGTTCAACTAAACAAAAACAAAAAACACCCAATTCCCTTATTCACACACACTATGTGGATGTGGGAATCCTCCATGCTGTGTAATTGCTGTCATTCTGACAGCCAGGATATTTTTCTGCCATGAGAATACACAGATCAGCCCTGGAATCTATAGCCAGCAGCGCTGATCGAGCAAGAATATACCAACAGGGCAGTTAAACTGAAGTCAATCGATAAATAGGTTTATGTTCAGCCACAGTGACCGTACATGGATTAAAACTTGGGTGGTCCCTGCTGAACCGGCTGAATTTTGTGCATGTACGGCCAGCTTAGGGCTACAATCTTTTGCCCAGCCACCATCAATCAAGGAGATTTACTCCCACCAAGGGGGCTTTCACCACAGCAAGTGAGAGCCTAGATGTGGGTATGGTTGGGGAAAGCTTTTCTTAGCTTGCACAAAAATATGGAGAAATAACTGAGAAAACATACCAATAAACAACCCTCACTCCAAGAGAGGTCCTAAAGTGAGGGGGGGGGATGCTTATGGGAGGTTTTGGACATCCTTTTATGATCTAGTTAGAAGGGTCCTGTGGGGTCAAGGGGGACAGAGTTTTTTGGTTATATGCTATCATGAGGTGAGCCGGGAATCTCAATCTAAACACTGACCCTAACATTGCAAGTTATGTTGTCTCTGGGCTACCTTCAGCGGGCAATCAGTTTCCTCCCTTAAAAAAGCTGTTGCAAAGTTTTTGGCTGTGGTGAAGATTTATTTTTTATTTCCCTGAGATAAGCGCAGTCATGCTGGAGTCAGATGTTCATGGAAACTTTCATGACTGTAGGATATTATGCTCTTAAAGCTGTACTCCAGGATAAGCAAATATTGCCTAGATACAAGAGGAAACATGTATTCTTACTTAAAACATGGTGTGCTTTGTATATTTCTCCCAAATCTATGCAGTAATCCAGTGTGAAACTTTGCCTCTGTGCAGGAGCTTCCTGTAATAAAGACCGATCAGTGCTACACTCTCTTTGGGCAGGGTCAGTGCTCTTTCATCCGCCCCCCTCTACTTTTCTGCATGCAGCCTGTAGTGGGCAGACCTGTTGGGCCCCTTCCACAGCTTCACTCTCTGCTTAGGCAATGTACAGCACAGTGATGATGTCACTGCTACTTTTAGGCTTCATGTGCACGGGACGTTTCTCAACCTCTCCTGAACGCTGGAACATTACAGCTAGTGATCCACGTTTAAAAAGTTGTGTTTAGCTGCGTTTACAAGCCACATTTAGCCGCGTTTGCGTTCAGGAGCGTTTACTAAAGATAACTTCAGGAGACCCTCCCAAATGATTAGAAAGCACTAAAAACAAGTATTTATTTATTTAAGCCATTCTGTTAGAGAACAGTGTTAGTAGCAGCTGAGAAAGCAGTGTGCTAGCTGTTATTTTTTGGTTGGTTTGTTAATATGGATCCCATGATGAGCTTGTGTGAGGAAATGCTCCTGATGTTGCTTTTGCTGAGGTTCCAAAAACGTAGAAAATTGTGTGAGAGGACCAGAGTTGGTCGCTACTGGACACATCCATTGATGGCTCAACGCACGTCCACAGGATACTTTTCTAATATGTACGTTCAGCTGCATAGTTACCCAGAGAATGTGTAATATACAGCATAATTGGCTGATGAGGGGAATATCACATGGTATAAGCTTGCATACAGTGATAATTGAGTTTTTGGTGTGTGTTTAGCATTTTTCAGGCTCAAAAGTAATAAATAAAATGTTTCCCTTTAAAAACGCTACTAGACCTAAAAGCGGGTAGCCGTGTTTAGCCACATTTGGTGTTTGAAATGCCTCTAAACACAGCTTCTGAACGCATTTTTTGGGATTCCAAAAAAAGCCTCTAAACGCAACTGCCTAGAAACAACTATAAATGACCCTGTGTACATGTACTGATAAGATAACATAGAGGAGAGCTCAGGAGCAGTTGAAAAAAATGCCCAACTGCTCCTAAATGTCCGTTTACCAGCAGCAGTGTACATGAGGCCTTACAATGTAATATTTGCGTTTGCAAAGGCATTTAGAACACACACTGTGGATTTATATTTTGTAGCCATTAACAAGTATACAGTTATGTTCATATACAGTATCTCACAAAAGTGAGTACGCCCCTCACATTTTTGTAAATATTTTATTTTATCTTTTCATGTGGCAACATTGAAGACACTTTGCTACAATGTAAAGTAATGAGTGTACAGCTTGTATAACAGTGTAAATTTGCTGTCCCCTCAAAATAACTCAAAGCACAGCCATTAATGTCTAAACCGCTGGCAACAAAAGTGAGTACACACCTAAGTGAAAATGTCCAAATTGGGCCCAATTAGCTACTCCCCCCCCCCCCTGGTGTCATGTGACTCGTTAGTGTTACAAGGTCTCAGGCGTGAATGGGGAGCAGGTGTGTTGAATTTTGTGTTATCGCTCTCACTCTCTCATACTCGTCACTGAAAGTTCAACAAGGCACCTCATGGCAAAGAACTCTCTGAGGACCTGAAAAAAAAATGTTGCTCTACATAAAGATGGTCTAGGCTATAAGAAAATTGCCAAGACCCTGAAACTTAGCTGCAGCAGGGTGGCCAAGTCCATACAGTGGTTTAACAGGGCAGGTTCCACTCAGAACAGGCCTCACCATAGTCAACCAAAGAAGTTGAGTGCACGTGCTCAGCATCATATCCAGAGGTTGTCTTTGGGAAATAGACGTATGAGTGCTGCCAGCAGTGCTGCAGAGGTTGAAGGGGTTATGGGGCCAGCCTGTCAGTTCTCAGACCATACACTGCACACTGCATCAAATTGGTCTGCGTGGCTGTTGTCCCAGAAGGAAGCCTCTTTTAAAGATGATGCACAAGAAAGCCCACAGTTTGCTGAAGACAAGCAGACTAAGAACATGGATTACTGGAACCATGTCCTGTGGTCTGATGAGACCACGATAAACTTATTTGGTTCAGATGGTGTCAAGCATGTGTGGCAGCAACCAGGTGAGGAGTACAAAGACAAGTGTGTCTTGCATACAGTCAAGCATGGTGGTGGGAGTGTCATGGTCTGGGGCTGCATGAGTGCTGCCAGCACTGGGAAGCTACAGTTTATTGAGGAAACTATGAATGCCAACATGTACTGTGACATACTGAAGCCGACCTTGATCCCCTTCCTTCGTATTCCAACATGATATCGACCCCAAACACGTGACTTACATGTTTCATGTGCCTGCGCTTTGTCATAGCCTATCCCCTTGTCATCTGGGCAGTATCGTATCTACCAATTTTTGGAGTATTTCAATGATGAAAATGATTTTTCCCTATTAGGTTCTATTTTTATATCTTATCTTTTCATCTGACTGTTGTGATTTTTATTTGTTAGTGTGCATCCAATTAAATGAACTTGATTAAGCATATCATTTATAATAGTTCTCTTACTTTCTGGTCCCATTGAGCGCTGTTTTTTTGTGTAATTTTGCAAACCATTCATAAGCCTGAAGGATAGAAAAGCCAGATGAGACTTTGCCAAAAAACATCTAAAAAAGCCAGACCAGTTCCGGAAAAGCATTATTTGGACAGATGAAACTAAGATAAATCTGTAACAGAATGACGAGAAGAAAAAAGTGTGGAGAAGGCTTGGAACAGCTCATGATCCAAAGCACACGTCATCTGTAAAACATGGTGGAGGCAGTGTGAAGGCATGGGCATGCATGGCTTCCAGTGGCACTGGGTCATTGGTGCTTATTGATGATGTGACAGAAAACAGAAGCAGCTGGATGAATTCTGTAGTGTTTAGAGATATACTGTCAGCCCAGATTCAACCAAATGCAGCAAAGTTGATTGGACGCTTCACAGTACAGATGGACAATGATCCAAAACACACTGAAAAAGCAACCCAGGAGATTTTGAAGGAAAAGAAGTGGAATATTCTGCAATGGCTGAGTCAATCACCTGATCTCAAACCAATTAAACATGCATTTTAATTGCCGAAGGCAAAACTAAAGGCAGAAAGAGCCACAAAAAAAGAACAACTGAAGACAGCTGCAGTTAGAGCCTGGCAAAGCATCAGAAAGGGGGAAACCCAATTTTTGGTAATGTCAATGGGTTCCAGACTTCAGGCAGTCTTTGCCAGTAAAGGATTCTCAACAAAATATTAAAAATTATCACTTTATGATTATATTCATTTGTCCAATTACATTTGAGCCCCTGAAAATGGGGGAGCTGTGTATAAAAATGGTTGCAGGTCCTAAAATTTGTACTTGATATTTATGTTCAACTCCTTGAATTAAAGCTGAAAGCCCGCACATCAAATTTATTTGGATTGTTTCATTTTAATTTTATTCTGGTGGCATACAGAGCCAATAGTATGAAAATTGTGCCTGTGTCCCAAATATATATGGACCTAACTGTATTTAAATAAAATTTGTTGTGCCCGGATTTGAGGTTTAAGTAACGTCTGTGGAGAGCTATAGTGAGATTTTCAGGTCAAAATCTGTGCAGCTAAAGTGAACTAAAATATTTGTAGAAAAATGCAGTGTAGTCAGATGAAAAGTCCTTGGCCTTTATTCTAACTTTCTTTCTTAACCCTATGGTTATCAGAATATGGAGATAACCAATTAACAGATATGTACAATGCTGAAGATCTTGCTCTTTAGGATTATCTGTTTCCATGAACATTTCTTTCTCCGCTTTCAGCAGATATGAAAGTAATATATTGGAAGTATAGCAATAAAGAGTTATGTTTACCTGTAAATTTGCACGCAGTCCTATAGATTGTGCGCTATCTTTAGTTTGTAGAAGATATGTAATGCAGCTGTTAGAATGTTGTGAAAGTTGTTTTAATCCCTTGTTCAACCCTTGTTCAACCTTTAGTACACTTTCCGCACAAACCTCTACAGCTACAGTATGAGAACTATCGTTTCAATTGTTTTTATATAATTATAGGACAGAAGCATTTTATTTAGCTATTTGTATGCAACTAATACATGTAATGATAATATTTTGTATATGAATTCTTTCTTTTAACTTCACAGGCTTTTATATATTTTTTTATTTTTATTTCTATGCAGGCCAATTTGGCCAGAAAAATGGAGTTAAACTTAAGGTGTTACTAAACCCAGGACCCTGCATTCACTATATCTGGTCCCCCAAACTACACAGAACATGGAAATGCAATTATTTTATTAAATATAAACGTCTAAATACCTTTTTTCATCAGCCGTACAGTATATAGCAGTCTTGTGACTTCTATCAGTGCCTGGTTAAAGCTTGTAGGAGGAGTTTTCATACTGCACTGGCTGTCCTATTAGGATGCAGGACCCCTGACCCTCTGTCTGGACAGTGCTGATTGGCCCTGTGCCGATCGCATGCACTCTCCCAAGAAAAAAAACTCACCATGCCTCTTAGTAAATACATTGGACTGTCTACTTTCCAAAAAGGGGTAATTTGGGGGGTATTTGTACTTTCCTGGCTTGTTAGTGTCTCAAGAAATGAGATAGGCCTTCAGGTGAGATAGTACATCAGGTGTGATCAATTTTCAGTGATTGGCACCATAGTTTGTAGACTCTATAACTTTCACAAAGACCAAATAATATACATTAATTTGGGTTATTTTTACCAAAGATATGTAGCAGTATAAATTTTGGCACAAATTTATGAAGAAAAATTACTTCTTTGCAAAATTTTACAATAGAAACTAAAAAAAAGTAAGTTTTTTTCAAAATTTTCGTTGTTTTTTTTGCTTATATCGCAAAAAATGAAAAACCCAGTGGTGATTAAATACCACCAAAAGAAAGCTCTATTTGTGAGAAGAAAATGATAAACATTTTGTTTGGATACAGTGTAGCATGACTGAGTAATTGTCATTCAAAGTGTGAGAGCGCTGAAAGCTGAAAATTGGTCTGGGTGGGAAGGTGCATAAGTGCCTGGTATTGAAGTGGTTAAAGACACATGTGTAAAATACTGTTATACTGGCTGTGGATTATCACCAAAAACAGACACACACCTGGTAGTGATAAACAAATTGAATATATTATCACAGTTTAAAGTATATGAAAGCTTACAACACTGTTAAACCTTTCTGCAAAGAATTAATACATTAGAAAAGACAACCTTAAATACTTAGCAACTGTAAATTTAGAAAAGGGCAGTAATCTATATGCCCATAACACAGATGCTGAGAGGGAGGAGAGAAGATCTATCAACTTCTCAGCTCCTTCTGGGCCACAAACACCATTGAAAGTAACAATACTAAAAGAAGAAATGGGTTAACAGGTACAATAAGCACAGTTCTGTAACGTTACAGGTCCTGAGTTGAAGGGTACTAGTGTCTTCTGCTAGCAAACGTTGGGGCCCTTTGTAAAGAGAGTAGGTTTAATCAATCAAAAGTGAAATAATAATCCTCAAGGAAATCCCGTTAGATAGTGGTTTGTAAGAACAGAATGGCTAAAAGTGGCAGCTCCAAACAAGCATTCTCTGACAGAAGAAAGGGGAATAGGTGTCTGCATGCAGTGTCTGTACTGTGCTAAGAAAGATGTTTGGTTTACACCAGCTCACCAATCCTCTGAGTGATGGCACAACGGAAATCCCAAATGGTGGTTCAGGTTTCTGGCAATGTTGTAAGGCACTGGAGCACCTCCTGTGGGCCGATCAGGTTGGCTGGTAGCTGAACTGGCACGGTGACGGGACAACGGCCAACAAGACACCTGGATGGGTCTTGTGATCCCCAAAGCGGTGTGTGGGTTGTCTCGGCTGGGCTAGATGGCGCTGAGTTGCTGAGCAGGGTTCCTGGGCTGAACGGTGGAGGACCGTGTGGGTGACACTGTTCCTGGCTCCTTTATCCTCAGTCTCTTGGCAGCAGTCTCGGGAAAAGGACCGCTCTCCTCACTCTCCTCAGATAGCCCTCCTCAGATCTTCTGTCAGCACTCTCTCTGTAGTGCTGTATGGAAAACCTGTCTCTCTCTCTCTCTCTCTCTTTTCTCTCACCTCAGCACTTCCCTCTCCTCATTTACCTCAGCACGTCCTGAAACTTCCCTTTTTCCCAGTGTGCTTTGTGTCTCTGAGTTTTCTGGAAGGACAAGTCAGCAAATCTCTGTCGCCATCTTGTGGCCAAAAGGAGAAATTGCATTACAACATGCCTGCTACATCAGTATCCAGTTATATTATGTACATTTAGGAAAGCATCCAGGCAGTTTTTAAAGCAATCTACTGAGCTGGACAGAACCAGCTCCTGAGGGAGTCTATTCCACATTTTCTCAGCTCTTACTGTGGAGAAACCTTTCCGTATTTGGAGATTAAATGTCTTTTCCTCTAGAGGTAAAGAGGGCCCCCTTGTCCTCTGTGATGACCTTAAAGCTAATAACTCAAAACCAAGTTCTCTATATGGACCACTTATGTATTTATACATGTTGATCATATCCCCCTTTAATCTCCTCTTACATTCAGTTCCTCTAATCTTTCCACATAGCTGAGCTCCTCCTTGCCTCTTATTAGTTTGAATATATAAAAAAATCTTGTGAGCCACAGAAGGGTTAATGACTTAAAATAAGGGGTCAGATAAACACCATCTATATGTACATTTAAAAAAAAATGCATAACCAAAGCACAGCTGGTATGAAATTTTGGGGAATAGAAGCACCCAAACGCCATTGGAGAGGCTCTAATTTCATTAGAGAAATTAGTAAACGAGAAGCCTGGTGGATACACCAGCTTGGCTCTCTGTTGCCTGGTGGACTAAATCGAGAATTTGATCTAAAATGCTTTCTTAGTAATTTTTAATATTTTTAATTCGCCATGGAGTCCCACTCACACCCTTTTACTCTTATTGATTTTGGCAGGGTCTGTTTCTACTTTGGGACATATTTGGCTATATGTTTTCAGACTAGTATTAGGTGGATATGCATTATATAGGGGCCTCATTAATATTAAATATATGTCCCCATATATTTTTCTGTTGCAGTATGACGTCTTCTCGTTTTTATCCATTCTTTTTTTACTGTTGTTACTCCCCCACAGTAATTTTAGATGTAATATATTTTATTAGTAGGTTTGGGATTTCTTACATATTTTTTTATATATTTTTTACATATTTTTTACTTTTATACTTTTTAAAAATATTTTTTATTCAGATTTTTAGGCACATATTATGGTTTTATAGAATTTGGCCATTATGTGTGAGCTTAATTAAACTAATAATATTAAATAAACGTGAACTTGCTATAATTATTTAAATATATAGAGTAGGTTCCCTAACGGGATAACATATTTAATTATAAGGCAGGATTGATTACCTTAGTTTTAATTATAATAGATTAATGTATATATACATGTATTTTTTTAGTTGTTTGCTTTGTCTCAACATATGTAGTAAGCAATTATGTTGGATCATTGGTATTTGTTGCTATATTCACGTATGAGGTGCGTTGCGGTCTTCTCTGGAATTGGCAGCTCCGCTCTGGGGTATATTATAGTATATATGGTATGTCCTCTCATAGGTTTTGAGTATGCTATTCATTCAGCTTTTTAGCTGGGTGTTTTTGTTCCCTTGATGGTCAGATATGAAGCGGACTGTTGATCATAGGGGTTAGATTACTAATAAGGGATAAGTATGGCTGTAGCCATTTGCTAGATTTGTCTGCGGTCTAAGGGAAAATGGCCGCCGTTACTATATCTTGAGCATAGAGCGTCCGTCCAATCAGATCCCCCTGATGAAGGCACGTGATCCCTGTGCCGAGCACATGTAGGGAAGGGGCCAGGACGGAGCTGTCAGCAAGGAGAAAGAGTTGGATGAGTACACCGCACTGCACGCCATACCAAGCGATCAGCTTTTTTATGCTAATACCTGAATAGGATGGTGCACTCACGCACCCACACCATGTGAGTACCCCTAAGTGGGGAGTGTTTATTTATAAAATAAAAATCCTTTGCTATGTTGCAATGTTGTGCTATGGAGTCTCTTTTCTTTTGCATATGATTTATGACATTATTTGAGAACATTGGAGACCTACACCGTTGTATCCCATAGAGCCCAGGAGTGGCTCCAAAGCGTGTTTTGACAGAGTTTAATTACTGTGTCACACACTTCAAGGTGAGCGCATATGCTTTTGGGGGTCACTGGAGAACACTAAGGCATGCTATATTGTTATACACCTTTTGGATGAGCAGGATGGATGGACATCACTGATTATGGACACTTCTTTTTATACACTTTATATTTAAATCTTTATGAACTTTAAGGACTTCTTTTTTCACTTTATTTTAGGAGCGATTGCATTTTCATTTCCTGTTTTAAACACTTTGATTTTGAAATATTTTTGCACGTTGCACTTTTTGTAGTTATTTGTGTAAAGCACTAATTGTCAGTTTTGATTGTTTGTAATTTAGCGCAGACACATTATATATATTTTTTGCTCTTATTAGTTTGGTTGCCCTTCTCTGCACTTTCTCAAGTTCACCAATATCCTTTTTGTGAACTGGTGGCCAAAACTGAACTGCATATTGTGAATGAGGTCTTAGTAATGATTTGTACAGGGGAAAAATTATATCTCTCTCTCTGTAGTCCATACCTCTCTTAAAGGGATTGTAAACCCTCAAGGTTTTTCACCTTAATGCATTCTATGCATTAGGATGAAAAACCTCCTGTGATGCAGCAGCCTCCTAGAGCCCCCCTTTTACTTACCTGAACCCGGTCTTTCCAGTAACGGGGCGAGCACAACAGCTCCAGCCGGTGTCTCGGGTCCTGATTGGATAGATTGATAGCAGCGCAGCCATTGGTTTCCGATGCTGTCAATCAAATCCAATGACGTGGGGGGGGGGGGGGTCCTGCTGTCCGTTTCAATGGACGCAGCAGCAGGACATGGTAGCGCACCTGCACGAGTGTCCCAAAGGAGAGCGTCCCTCCAACGGTGCACTTGAGAAGAGGAGGAGCCAAGAACACCTCTAAGGGACCCCAGAAGAGGAGCATCAGGGCCATTCTGTGCAAAACCAACTGCACAGAGCAGGTAAGTATGACATGTTTGGGTTTTTTTTTTTTTTTGTAAACAAACCTTTACATATCCTTTAATACAAGAAAAAGATTTTGCTTGCTTTGGAAACTGCACCATGGCATTGCATACTATTATTAAGTTTATGATCTACCAAAACCCCTAGATCTTTCTCCACCATTGATTCCCCCAGCTGTACACCCCCTAGTATGTATGATGCATGCAAATTCTTAGCCTCCAAGTGCATAACTTTACTTTATCAACACTAAACCTCACCTGCCACATAGTTGCCCAATTAAACACTGCATTGAGGTTGGTTTATAAATTGGAGACATCATGCAAGGATGTTATTTCACTGCATAGCGTGGTGTCATCTGCAGGACTGAAATGGTACTTTTAATCCCAGACCCTAAATAATTTATAAATATATTAAAAAGGTAAGGTTTCCAACACTGAACCTTGAGGTACACCACTGATAACCTTAGACCATGCAGAGTAAGAATCATTAACAGCTTCCGGACCGCCCACCGCATATATACTGCGGTAAGGCGGCCCGTCTGCGCAAAATCACGTACCTATGTGGAAACCTGTACGTGATTTTGTGCATGCGGTGAAGGGGTGCACGTGTGCCGCTGGAGCACGCTTCCCCTGAGATTGGACCCTGTGACCCGCCGATCGTTCAGAGGAGAGATGGAGCAGCGGTCAGCCTATGTAAACAAGGCAGACCGCTAATCTGTCAGGGAGCAAAGATCTTGTGTTTCAGTTAAGCTGAAACATGGATCTCTCTTTTTCTCCAGTGTATCCATCCCTCACACATTTAGTTAGCACCTCCCAGGGACACACTTAACCCTTTGATTGCCCCTGATGTTAACCCTTTCCCTGCCAGTGTCATTTATACAGTGCCAGTGCATTTTTTTTAGGACTGAGCACTGTATTGGTGTCACTGGTCCCCAAAAAGTGTCACTTAGTGTCCAATTTGTCCGCCGCAATATCGCAGTCCTGCTAAAAATTGCCGATCGCCGCCATTACTAGTAAAAAATAAATAGAAATGCCATAAATCTATCCCCTATTTTGTAGATGCTATAACTTTTGCGCAACCAATCGATATACGCTTATTGGGATTTTTTACCAAAAGTATGTAGCAGAATACATACCTAAACCAAATACCTAAATACCTAAACTGGTCAAGAAATTAGGTTTTTAAATTTTTTTATTGGGAACGTTTTATAGCAGAAAGTAAAAAATATTGTTTTTTATTCAAAATTGTCGGTCTTTTTTTTGTTGATAGCGCAAAAAATACATACTGCAGAGGTGATCACCAAAATACCACCAAAAGAAAGCTCTATTTGTGGGAAAAAAAAGGACATCAATTTTATTTGAGTACAGTCTCACATGACCACGCAATTGTCAGTTAAATCAACGCAGTGCCATATCACAAAAAATGGCCTGGTCAGGAAGTTGGTAAAATCTTCCGGAGCTGAAGTGGTTAAAGTTCTATACCTTATTTTATAGCAGCGCTCTCATGATCAGCTGGCTCTCTCCTCTACTGATCTGACAGCTAGCATGGGAGGGGCAAAGAATCCCCCACTGACGTCAGTCGGGAGGAAGAGAGAGCAGGACGGTCACGTGAGCGCCAAGCAGCGCTATAAAATAAGGTATAGAAAAGCATATGTTTAATAAGACACATACACAGGATACTTAGTATTATGAAAGACAGGGGATTGCTTAAATATTACTAAGTTATTTTAGCAGCAGGAGGGGGGGCCCTGACACAGAGCCGACAGGGAGGGAGGGGAGGGGGGAGGCGGACAGAGGAGGACACAGGAGAGCTGCAGATAGCTGCAAGTGACGAAGGCACGCAAACTGACCACGGTGTCCGGGCTCCATAGCCATGATAAATCGTAGTCAGTTTACAGGGGGGGGGCATAGCCAGACAGGATCAGCCAGGTATTTCAGGTGATAGAAGAGGCCAAATTACACAGCAGAAGCACTGTGCTGTTATTCATGCTTTAAAGGAACAGGAACCATTTTAACCACTACTCTCTGAATACGTTCTTTTAGCCAGTTTTTTATCCATTTACAAGCAGATTTTTCCAAGCCTGTAGACTTTACCTTACACATTAGCCATGTGTGGGGAACTGTGTCAAACGCTTCTGCAAAATCCAAGTATACCACGTCCACAGCCATCTTCCTGTCCAAGGTTTTGTCTACCTCCTCATAAAAAGAAATCAGATTTGTCTGACAACTTCTGTCTATCATGAATCCATGCTGTCTGTTACTTAAAATATTTTTTTTCCAGCAAGAGTTCATCTAATTGGTCTTTTATTAAACTCCTCCAGTATCTTCCCAACCATAGAAGTTAAACTAATGGGTCTATAGTTGCTTGGTAAAGACTTTGATCCCTTTTTAAATATAGGAACCACGTTGGCCCTACACCAATCCAGTACTATTTCAGTAATTAACGAGTCCCTAAAAATTAGAAACAATGGCTTTGAAATGACAGAGCTCAATTCTTTGAGGATCCATGGGTGGATGCCATCTAGTCCAGGAGTTTTATTCACCTTTATTCTGTCTACATCTGTCTGGACCATAACAAATTTGAGCCATTGTGGATCATTTAGGGCTGTGCCAATACCACCCCCATTATGGACTTGAGCTCCCCCATGTTCCATTGTATACACAGAGCTGAATAAGTTATTTAATAAATAATCCTTCTCTTTGTCCCCAGTTATCCACTCCAGATTTTTTTGTAAAGGACCTACAGGGTCAGACCCAACCTTTTGAGATTACCAGGTCCAGAAGAGCATTATTCCTAGTCGGGGCCTCAATGAACTGGATTATAAAATTGTTTTGTAATAGGTTTATACATTTTTGTATAACTGTTCCTTCTGTGCCATTACTCTAGTCAATTTCCACCCATAATGCGTCGGCCTCATCACACTCTCCATCAAGTAGGTCCTCATTCACACTCGCTTTGAGATCACTTCTCACATAGAGACAGACACCACCACCCCTCCGTTTTACCCTGCCTGTCTGAAAGAGAGCAAAGCCAGGAATAATAATACCCAGTCATGTGAAGAATGAAGCCAAGATTCAGCAATACCAATTAAATCATAGTTCTCCTTGTGCATCAAAGCTTCCAACTCACCATTTTGCTTGGCAGACGTCTGGCATTGGTGAACAACTACTTTAATTCATTGTCACATTTTGCACACATATTTTGCATATTTTTTATTTTAGTACAAATAATACAAATAGTAACATTTCCAATGGTTGTTTGTAAAATGGGAACCTTCTTATCACCTGCCATAGTCCTCCCCCCATCTTTCCCCATTCCACCCAATAGGGATTGACCCCTGTCTGACCTATCTGCCCCATTGTAATCCAATGCCGCGTACACACGATCACAAATTCTGCCAGCAAAAGTCAGATGTGAGCTTTTGGTCAGAAATTCCAACCGTGTTTATGCTCCATCGGACTTTTGCTGGCAGAATTCCAGTCAGCAAAAGACTGAGAGCAGGTTCTCTCTTTTTCGGTCGGAAAAAGTTCCTATCCGAAAATGTGTTCGTCTGTATGCAATTCGGACTCGCAAAAAACCACACATGCTCGGAAACAATTTGACGCATTCACTTCACCAGCTGTGATAGTAAATAGAGAATCACACAGAATATCAATGAACCACTCAGAAAGTTTACTAAAGTGGATATTAAACACAATGAACAATGTGATAAATCAGAAACAATAAATGACAGTAGATAACAGTCAGTGTATATGTGAAACGGTGGGTTCAATAATCACAGTAGGGAGTATATGCAGACAGGTGTATAATGAGACAGGCAGTCAATATGCTCCAAAATCTATATTAAACACCTTCCCACTGAAACCCCAATACACACACACCAAACTGTCATAATATAACGTTACTTACATGCAACAGTACAATGCAATATTTAACCTGTACTCAAGGGCTCCCCCTAGGTTGTAATTCAGTGTTCAAACTACAAAGTTAGAACCGTGATGCTTTGCAGAAAATGATAAGAGTTCCTTGTCTTCAGATATCTTCAGCTAGCCTGTAGTTTAAACTGCAGTATTTGAAATCCAAAGGGGCAAAAGAGAGAAACAAACTGTAGAATAAATGGTACGTTGATAACTCTGTAACTGAAGAAATATGGCACTTGTAACACTTCCTCCTTATCTATGAATATAATACAGTACTGACTTTATAGCACAGGGAATAACTGACCCTAGAGTTCAGCTGTATGCGGCCTGTGAATAGGTAGGATCACTTCTGTGGGACTACAAGTCTCACCAGCAGTCTGCAAATAACTCACTCAGCAAATAATGCACTTTACTGAAATGGGCAGGTGCCCTCTCAGCACAATAGACCCAGAGGCTGTGAGGCTCCGTCCACCTCCTGATGTCTTAGTCTGATAAAAGATGGCGCCGCAACGCTGTACTGCTCCTCCGGATGGCTGGGATACAGAAAACTTACAGGTGTCCTGACACTACACACCGATCCGCTTGCTAAGCTGGCCGGGCTGTATCCAGACGTCCCTCAGAGGCTGGTGATCCCGCTCCGCGCCGTGTAGGCCACAGTCTTTTGGTCACACACACACAGACCTCCCTGCTGGTTGTTGAATGGCGCCCGGAGAGGCTGAAAGCCGGCCACGCCTGTCCTTTTATCTGTTTACCCAGCAGGCTGTTCTGTGACTTGACATTGTGGGTCAGTATTTCCCAGACTGATTTAACAACATGAGTCACTTCCTCATCAAACTACATTCCCCACAATGCATAGCTGTTTGCTTCTTAAAAGAAGGAAAGATCCTGGTAAAGTTTCAGCGGTCACTAGAAGGAGCCAAACCCTTACTTAAGAAACAACACATTTCTTAATATGATAACTTTTGATAGCAGACCCCTGTGCTACATTTCTTTGAAGCCTCCAGACGCCAGACCCTGTTCTGGGAACACAGAAAATCAAAAACTGTTTCTCTCTATTAGAACGCCATTCTGAAGCCCCTTACATATGTGAGACCCCTGGGTAATAAAGTAGAAGGGCAAAAGATCAGTCCAAGTGGCAGGCAAAAACATGGTCGATTAACAGGCTGAGGTCGGTGCACGTGGAAGTCAGAAACATGGTTTAAAACAGCAGGCAAAGTCATTGTCGGTAAACAGGCTGAAGTTGGTGTACGTGGAAGTCAGAAACGTGGTTTAAAACAGCAGGCAAAGACATCGTCGGTAAACAGGCCAGGGTCAGTTAACGTGGGAGGTAGAAACATCGTAGCAGGCAAATGATCCACAAAGGTATTTGAAATGGGGAAATAGCAGTCTGTTAAAAATAAGGGGAACTAATATCTAATGGATGTGTGATAACTTCTGAAGCAATCTCCGATGCACATGCCAGGTTGGGAGGGACATTGGGCGCAATAATAACTGGTATCCCTTCTAACTTCTCCTCTGCTGCATACATGACATTTCTTTTAGCAACTTCTTCCTGATTCTGTGGGGGGGAATGTTATAGGGAAAATGTTGCTCATGAAGTCGACTCACATTATCAGAGCAAATCCTTCCTGGGGTGGGTCCTTGTTTGTAAATCAGGGCAGTGACAATGTTTTCAATATATTTGAAGTAGATGGTGGATTGGTTTTTGGTTGATTTTTGGTAGCAGACAAACAAATTAAACATGGCCATATGAAAGAGATGAAATGCAACTTTTTTATACCAGTAACTGGACTTTTGGGTTGATAAATATGTTGTAGCATCTGGTCATTTAAATCCACCCCACCCCCCCATAAACAGATTACAATCTTGGACACATTCATGCTTTACAACAGGGCCGAGTCTTCTCTGATTGTGGATGGTAGAGAGGATGTGAACATCTTTCTTGTCCCTTCACTTCATGACCAACACTTCCTCATTTCTCATAAGTGCAGATTCCCTATTTTGTAGCTTTTTTGTTAATAATTTTTGTGGGAAGCCTTTCCTGTTTTTTTTTTAAGGTACCGCAGGCCAGTGTTTTTTTACAGTATAGGTGATGAAAAAGGGGCAAGCTAGTATAATTGTCCACATATAAATTATATACTTTTTTGAATAGGGGGTATGCCAGCAACCAGACAATTTTCCCACTGGTTCTGATATATGTGGGGCACTCAGGGCTGGAGCTTGGAGTCTTTGCCTTCTTAAAAGCAGAAGGTGTACACGTATCCAGTGACTCTATCACAAAGTTTGTTTAGTTTTAACCTGTACCTGGCTCTCTTACCTGGAATATGTTGTTTGAACCGCAGTCAGCCAGTAAAGTAGATAAGGGATTCGTCCACACAAATGTTTTGGTCTTGGATAAACACTTCAGAAAATTGCTGGGAAAAATAATTTATTAGGGGGGGCATATTTTGTACAATTTGTTGTGGTTGGGGTGATCTCGGGGAGGGCACTGCGCGTCCTGGACATGACAGCAGAATATATCGTCATGGGGTTGGTGGACCAGTAGGCATGCAGTTTGTTCTTCTTTGTAAGGCCCATATTAAATGTAAGACCCAAAAACAATTTGAATTTGTCTGGTGTGAGACGTTGCCAATGGAACATACGGGCGCAGGATGAATTGGGGTTGAATGCAATAAATTGCTCTGCATAGAGATTTGTTTGGTCCACCATATTCTGCAACAAATCTTCTGGGAAAAATAAATAAAAATAAGCTAACTGGGAAAAAATTGTAGGGTTGGGCTGCACACTTATCTGTGTGGTGAAAGGGGGAATTATAGCTGACCCTGAGCTGGCAGGGAACCATGCCCAGGGGTTTGCCAGGGCATCGGGAAGGTAGGACTGTACCTGGATTCTTTGGGTTGGGTGTGTAATTCCAGTACTGGTACTGGGCTCCTCTTCCTGTGGTCTGGCCCTGCTGGTGGTAGGCAGGTATTCTGATCTTGGTCCTGATCTCCTTATTCTTTTAGGAGGGACGGTTTCCTCCTCTAACTCGGACTTCGATCCACTACCCTCTACTGGCTTGTATTCCGAACCAGAATCGGACGATGGGAGCTCCCCGCTGGCGGGCCTGTGTGACACATCCAGGTGGGCTGTATGACAGATGGGCTGTGTGACAGATCCAGATGGACTGTGACAGATCCAGATGGGCTGTGTGACAGTACTTTGGTGACAGGTTACCTTTATTGGGGGGGGGGCATGTTGTGCACAATAAGGTGTATAATACAGTAATCAGACAGACAATAATCACTCACTGATCCCTGCTCTCTCCTCACACAATCGGTGCGTGAGGAGAAGAAGCAGGGATCTACTAGTGACTGCTCTTTGTTTACACTTGTGACCGGCTGTAATTGGACATAGTCGATCACGTGGTAAACAGCCATTTTCTTTGTTTTGCTTTGGTTCCCCCATGTTCTACTTGGGAGCCCCCTCCTTTTCTTACGCTATAGAAGGACAAAGTATCCTGAAGCCAGTCTTTTCTTCCTAGGGCATTTTTATAGATTTATGAGGGAATGTCTACAACCCACTCTATGTCCTGCCTTGAAGGCATATCAAGCATTTATGATTTGCTTTGTGGGTGGGGTCAGAACTGTCATCCACCGCTTTCTGCCATGTATTCCTTTGACAACTTACCCCTCTTTTTTCTGTTTCACTGGGCAGTCCCTCTATGGTATTCCCTCTTCTTCCACCCAGGTGGATGGTTATTTTGCCTTTCTTTTAGTGCTTCTGCCCGCAGTCCCGCTTTCTCTACCTGCACCTATTCCCTCAAAAGGTTGGGGTCAGGATTGGTGCAAGGATTTTTGACACCCTAGGCTAAACCTCATATTTTTGCCCCCATTGGCTCCACCCCCTTTGCCCTGCCCATGTGACAGAAGGCGCCACTATACAGGAAGCATCGGCTCTGCTTCCTCTGGCGCTGGCTCCAGTGCTTCGCTGCACCTCTAATTACACTACCGGTCGGACTGAGTTAGCTACATGCTGCAGCCTGCAGAACATGCAGATGCGGAGGGAAACCAGCGGATGGGCGCCCCTAGGCAGCAGTGCACCCTAGGCGGCTGCCTAGTTTGCCTAGTGGTAGCACCGGCCCTGGTTGGGGTACTTAGGTTCTTTATGGCATCTAGCACTGGTCCTTCTCAGGGGGTTGAAATCAAGCTGCACTTGTCATCAACACAAGCCCAAAACCCATCAACACAAGCACAGGATTGTTTGAATTATTGCAAGAAACTCCAATAATTTTGTTTAATGTGTATGCATATGGGATCACAAAGAAAGAAAAAAAAATCCAAAGTTTTGGTTGACAAAATAAATCTCTAAAGAAAGTAGCATGTGGAATGCCATTATGCCTTGTGAAAATTCAAGATGCCGTCAGGCAGATCCTCTGGTTTTAATTGTTTGAGTCACTCAACAAAGAGTGCAAAGAGTTGAATTTGAAATTCTAGTAAGCATACTTGTTCCAAGTCAGTCATTCAGTCACTCATCAAAGAGTGCAAAGAGTTGAATTTGAAATTCTAGTAAGCATACTTGTTCCAAGTCAGTCATTCAGTAACTACTGAAACCAGAGGATCAGCATGACAGACAGGCAACTAGTATTTCCAGAAGAAGCTTAGCATTGGTGACAATTTTTCTACTCCTGTATCCAGGTTACTTTAAATTGAGGTATTTTAAAAATCGAGATAAATGAGCTACACATTTACAAGAGTTTTCTTGTCACAGAGGAGTTTTTCATGTTCTGCCTCCAGCAGTGTGAAATACATTTCACATGATCGTATGAGGTTCATCTTCAAAGAAAAGAAAAAAAACGACCGTCTCCGTGGAGCTTCAGCTGTCTGTGTTGTTGTGAATTATGTAAATTGTGATTAGCAAAACTTTCACACAGCAAGATTAAGGAAAATCTTAATGTAGATGTGCAGTAAGAATATCTCCAGCTAATTCACGTAAGGTCGAGTAATATCCCATCTGATTTTTCATTGACTGAAATCTGCAAAAGACCCTGCAATAAAAAAATGCCCTTGAGCTGAATCCTTTTTACTAATTAGAGCAGTTTGTAGATGGGGCAATAGAGGAGGGTCAGTATAGTAATGGAATGGAGAGACAATGCCAGAAGCAGTGTCAGGAAGGTGTTATTACCTGCTCCAAGCCACAAATGCTGACACTGTTCTTCCAATCACTGCATCCAACTACAGAAACAGGTTAAGTATGTTTACATATCTGTTAGTGATTTTTTACATTTACTTATTTTAAAGCCTATCTTCAAAGAGAGTAAAAATCCTCCCTTGCAGTGGGGGTGCACCCCCACTACAAGGGTTAAATGCTTGTTTATGTCCGGGGTACCACAAAAAGCAGTTTTACTTAATCCTCAACTCCCGCAGCAGCTGGCGCTTCCACTACACTTAAGCAATGGACTGTACCTTGGCACTCTCACATCCATTACAGAGCTAATGGCCCTGCATTGGACTGCTTTTCTTGTCTTACTAGACATAAATGAGCATTTAAAGTGGTTGTAAAGGCTTCAATGCATGAAAGTAAAAAAAATTCTGTGTGCAGCATCCCCCACAGACCCCCCAATACTTACCCAAGCCCCATTTCGATCCAGCAACTGTTACAGCTCTGGTTGGAGCCGCTGTAATAACGATCTGACATGAGTACAGCGATCTCCTCCGCTGAGCTGTGGTGTTCTGACAGGGGAACGCCCCCCGTCAGAAGACTCCAATCAGCGCTAATCGGGAGACAGTTGACTTTTCTGGTTTTCCAGCATGCTCGTCAGGCAGAAGCAGGCCCGGCTCCCATACACACAGGGCCAAATGTCCGACGTTTTTTATTGAACTGTTTAATGTCGCCCAGAATTCGGCCTATGCGTACGAGGCTTTAAGTATTTTTTTAGCAGAACAATATATAAAGAATTCCAGGTGTGCTCAGTCTAATAAACAAAAATAATGTTCGTATATCAAAAAATACATTGCCTTGAAAAAGTATTTATACGCCTTGACAAAGTGGCACATAATTGTGAAGTGGAGGGAAAATGATAAATGGTTTTCAATTTTTTTTTTACAAATAAATATTTGAAAAGTGTGGTGTGCATTTGTATTCAGCCCCCTTTACTCTGATACCCCTAACTAAAATCTAGTGGAATCAATTGCCTTCAGAAGTCATATAATTAATAAATAAAGTCCACCTGTGTGTAATTTAATCTTAGTATAAATACAGCTATTCTGTGAAGCCCTCCCAAGCTTTGAACATCTCACGGAGCACTGTTCAATACATCATCCGAAAATGGAAAGAGTATGACACAACTGCAAACCTACCAAGACATGGCCATCCACCTAAACTGACAGGCCAGGCAAGGAGAGAATTATTAAGAGACGCAGCCAAGAGGCCCATGGTAATGATGGAGGAGCTGCAGAGATCCACAGCTCAGGTGGGAGAATCTGTCAACAGGACAACTATTAGTCGTGCACTCCACAAATCTGGCCTTTATGGAGAAGGGGCAAGAAGAAAACTATTGTTGAAAGAAAGCCATGAGAAGTCTTGTTTGCAGTTTGCGAGAAGCCATGTGGGGGACGCAGCAAACACGTGGAAGAAGGTGCTCTGGTCAGATGAGACCAAAATTTAACTTTTTGGTCTAAAAGCAAAACGCTATGTGTGGCGGAAAATTAACACTGCACATCACCCTAAACACACCATCCGCACTGTGAAACGTGGTGGCAGCATCATGTTGTGGGGATGCTATTCTTCAGCAGGGACAGGGAAGCCGGTCAGAGTTGATGGGAAGATGGATGGAGCCAAATACAGAGCAATCTTAGAAGAAAACCTGTTAAGCCTCGTACACATGGTACGATTGTTGGCCAACCGAGCGTCTGATTTTTGTCAAAGGGGCATGTGCCAGGATCCTGTCTTGCATACTAATGGCACACAATTGTCATGCCACAAACATGAACGTAGTGACGTACTACAAGGAATTTCAGCTCTTGAGCGCCGCCCTTTGGGCCCCTTCTGCTAATTTCGTGTTTGGTGAGCATTGATTCCGAGCATGCGTGTTTTTACTTTCGACTTTTGTGTGACAAATTTGTGTACTGACCATACGAAAATCTGACGTTAAACTGTTGTCCGCCAAAAATTTAGTAGCCTATCATCCAACATTTGTTGGCCGAAAGTTGGACAACAATTGTCAAAAGAAACTTGGTAACGGTAAGATTTTAGGACAACAGTCTGTCAACAGATAATCCCCTGCCAACAATCCCATCATGTGTACAAGGCTTTAGAGTCTGCAAAAGACTTGAGACTGGGGCGGAGGTTCACCTTCCAGCAGGACAACAACCTTAAACATACAGCCAGAGCTACAACAGAATGGTTTAGATCAAAGAATATCCATGTGTTAGAATGGCCCAGTCAAAGTCCAGACCTAAATACAATTGAGAATCTGTGGCAAGACTTGAAAATTGCTGTTCACAGACGCTCTCCATCCAATCTGACAGAGCGTGAGCTATTTTGCAAAGAAGAATGGGCAAAAATGTCACTCTCTAGATGTGCAAAGCTGGTAGAGACATACCCAAAAAGACTTTAATTGCAGCTAAAGGTAGTTCTACAAAGTATTGAGGCAGGGGGGCTGAATACAAATTCACGCCAAACTTTTCAGATATTTATTTGTAAAAAATTTTGAAAACCATTTATCATTTTCCTTCCACTTCACAATTATGTGCCACTTTGTGTTGGTTTATCACATAAAATCCCAATAAAATACTTCCACGTTTTTGGTTGTAACATGACAAGATGTGGAAAATTTCAAGGGGTATGAATAATTTTTCAAGGCACTGTACCTTTATTCGGATGACTATACCCCAGAAACACAAACTCATAATTAAAACCGTATGTGATGTTGAGCTGCGGGAACACAGCAATTGAAATGAAAGCTGTTATCGCTGTGTTCCCTGAGCTCTGATCATCCGGGCGGCTCTCCTGTTCCTCCTCCCCTGCACAGGTAGGTTGCATGGTGGACACAGGCTGCATTGGTGAGCACAGACTGCACTGGTGAGCACAGGCTGCATTGGTGAGCACAGGCTGCATTGGTGAGCACAGGCTGCATTGGTGAGCACAGACTGCATTGTGGACACAAGCTACATGGTGGGAACAGGCTGCATTGGTGGGAACAGGCTGCATTGGTGGGAACAGGCTGCATTGTCCCACTTCTGATGTGATTTCTGGGAGATGTTGATCTGTGAAGGAAGCCATCCGGATTTTGTTGTCTGTATTGACGAGGTTCCAGAGAGCTTGATTAGCTGGATGCTATTGGGAATATCTATACATGCCTACTATTTACAGCCTTCTGGTAAGCAGACTACATTGCCACGTGGTGTCGAGTGCTCCTTCACATCTGCACTATACTTGGTGATTGGATTCCTCCCACCCTTCAGACCTTTCTTGAACATTTTTGGACTTTTTTGTTTGATATCAACAAACTTTTGCTGGCTGCTTGCTTTCTTATTGATTAGCGCAAATTTTTCCCTGTGATCATAATTAAAACCACTCAAATAAAATGCAATAAGCCACATCTTCTAGAGAGAACCAATATGCGTTCACATAAGCCCAATAATTAATCAATCAATCAATAAAAAAAGTAGTCTTAAGCTGGGTTCACACTATCTTCGCATGCGGCTCACAACAGGGTTCCGGTGCGCCCCCGTTCACTGTTTCAGGTACAAATTTCAGCCCAAATGTTTGGCTAAATTCGAACCTGAAACAGACCAAAAGACGCACAGGGCTCCTGTGCAAATTTACAGCAGAGATATGTGAACTGGCTCCATAGCGAGACAGTCAAAATCTCCTGCTATTGCGAATTGGATGCAGAGAAACCACATCCAATTCATAATAGTGTGAACCCAGCCTAAGGCCTGGTTCACACCTATGCATTTTTAATGCTTTTTGCATTTTGCGAAAATGTACTGCAGAACAGGTCCCATAGGAAACCATGTTAAATGGACTGTAGTGCGTTTCTGCATAATGCAAAAAGCACAAAAAAAATGCATAGGTGTGAACCAGGCCTAAATGGACAAATTTTATTCAGTCTATATAATGGTAACATCCTTGCTCAATGGTTCTTATCCAAGTATGACAGTGAACACTCTTTAGTACAAATCAGAGGACATTGATCCAAGTGGGACATGTACTAATAGAGAAATGCTCTGTATATATTTTCAGATTTCAGCAATATCCTAGTAGAGCCGAGAACTAGTCTGAACCTATGTACAGTAGCTTATAATACAAAGTCACCTGGGGTGACAGCAAGCTGTAAATCAATATTAATAACATATGTAGCAGCTAAACTGGTACACACTGGCGTGTTTGATCAGGCATGAGCAGATTCCAAACTGGTTTGACCACTCCCACGTCATGCATGTAACTGTACACAGTAACTTGTATAGTAAAACATAAATCTCAGAAGGATGAGGTAGCTGCATCACACCACCCCACTGACACATTCCCACCCAGCCCCTCCCTCTTGGATTGTAAGCTCGCAGAAGCAGCCCTTCTAATGCCCAGTACACACGATAGGATTATCAGACGAATGATCATTTTGTTTTTGTTTTTTTGCATGCTAATCTCAGATCGAATCTGATGAGTTTACTAAAGTCACGAAAATTCACGTACGACAGAAAAATAAATCAGAAGTGATGTCATGTGTTGTAATGCATTTGTATGGCATTTTCGAATGACAGCTGTACTGATTGAGCGAAAATTGTATGATCTGGCATCGTCTGAATTTTTTTTTCGTGCATGTCCGATCAAATAATATGGGAGGTACTGTCCTGATCGGCTCTCGAAAGCTCTGTACTAATGATCAGATTATCGTATGATCGCTCCGAAATCTGTATTTTTTGTATAATTTTCTAATCGTGTGTACCGGGCATAACCCCCTTGTTTTGAATTGTATTGGTGTGTTGCCTCCTTTATATTGTAAGGCGCTGCTCAAACTGTTGGCGCTATATAAATCCTGTATAATAATAATAATACATCTCAGCAAATGCCTCAATGTGACACACAATCATTTAATCATTTTTGTAAGGCTGTTTACTGTTACATTTTTAATTATTATATTATGCTTAGCTTTTACATTATAGTGTCAGGGAGTCAATTTTTGACTTTAGGGATTTTAGTCAATTTTATTTTGAACTTTTATAGGTAAAATAGTTTAGAATTTGATGTTTTATATGTTTTGTTTGTTAGTAAAAAATGTACAAATAAACATTTACTGCATAATGTATATGCGATAACGTGTTTGCAAAGTATGTTGGGCTTTCTAATAAGAAAACCCAGAAATGCTATTCTTCTTTTTGGTAGACCATGTTTAAAATGAGCTAACATTGTTTTAGCTAGCGGAGAAAAAGAGAGCGCCTGACTTATTCACATCTCTATTTAGCACAGTATGGCTGAACTCCAAGGTTTTAACTGATGCAACTTGCCAATAGCTCCACCTGCTGCCTGTATATGCCATATTTCTTTTCTACCAAGGGCAATAAGAAATACAATTATTTTAGCACTGAATATAATAAAATATATAAACACTATAGATTCTCTTCAGTTGTGCCTTGGGTTAATCCTGGGCTGTGCACTCTGCCACAATATAATAATGCTATACAGAGGGATGCAAACTATATATGGATTACTGTACAGTACAGTACCAAAAATAAACTCCAGTGAAAGTGTATTTTATCTTAATTGTACAGTACAAGACACAGGACCTGTATTCATAGACCATAGGTTTTAAGCCTAGTATACACGAGGGCTGAATGAAAAAAAACCCTGACAGCTCAGGAGAAGCTGCTGTACTAACTATCCAATGTTAGTACAGTGATCTCCCCTGCTGTTCTATTGTGTTCTGACGGGGACGGCCCCCCACCAGAACACTCTGGCCAGCGCTGTCAGCCATTGGCTGAGAGTGCTGATCGGGAGCCAATTGGCAGACCTTTTTTGGTCATGCCCCTTCGTCAGAGGCCGGCCGAATGGACCGACTCCAGCACACACAGGCTGAATGTCGGACGGATTCTTTTGAACCAGCGATGCCGCCTGACATTTGGCCCGTGTGTACTAGACATTATGCAAGCTATCTTCAGGTGATTGGACACTGGCCAAAATCTTGCTAGCACTGCTCATAGTGTGCAAACATATAACCCCACCCAGTCAGTTAGACTCCAGTTTTTTGCTAGTGTCTTTAGGTAGGAGACTTTTACTCCTCTGGAGAAGTATTTTATTTTTTTAAACCATTCACATTTTTCCTCATATATTTCTATCAAGAGCTGACTGCTTTTTGTCCTGGGCTATCTAGCAGTTTCTGAATAAGTGTTCCTCTCTGTGTACTTTTGGAACCATACCCAGACCCCACTCTGTGGGGCCAGCCTTTAATGTTTGCTTTGGGGACTGGAGGCTACATTAGGCACTTACCTTGGCACAAAGTGCAACGTGTGTAGTTAGCCGCAGGGCCTAGACCCTGAAAACCCTGTCAGTAGTTTGTCCACTGTGATGGGGTAAGCCTGGACCTCTAGTAGGCCCAAGATCGTGGGTAAAGTAAAACAGGGTTTTTCTGTATGTTGGAACTGTTCCTGGCTTTTAATACACACAGCCCTCAATGCATAGCACACTATGTAGCTTTACAGGCAGAGAATTTGGAAGTCATTTATTTTATTGTGGTACCCCCTGCCATTTGTCATTATTTCTTGACATAAGTAGTTTGGATTTTCATCTTCTCTCTAGACTTAATCTCAAAAGGATGAGGTACGTGAATCACGCCACTCAACTGATGCATTCCCACCCACCTTTTCCAATGAAACCGCACTCAGCACGCTGCTTCACTTCTGCTGCCATCAATTACTGAGACACATCCACAGGAACACAGTCAGCACCAGAGAAATATTGGCTCTGATATCCGGACATGCAAAACCTTATCCAGTCTGAACTTCTGTGAATATGCCACTGGGGATCCCCCCCAGAGATGTATCACAGGCACACAGGAGCTGGGACAAAAAAGTCCAACTAGGATACATTCTGCAGATGGCCTACAGAAAACTCAAAACATTGTTCAGGGTGTTAGCTGTTCCCATGTCCTGAAGCAATGTCCTATTATGACACTGTTTCCTTCCACTGAGCCTAGCTATCTGACAAAGACAAATGTCTCTACTATGATATCCAAATTCTTTGGAAAGCTTCTGGTGCTTCTATAACCGTTGGTCTGCAGAGGTCAGAAATGCTACACATCCTTTATTCCCATTGACGCTGTTCAGGAATCAGAGGCAGAACCTCCATTATTTGAGGATATTGAGGATGGGAATATTAATAATGCTGATTTTGTAGCGAGGTCCATAGAGGATTTTTCTTCCCCTACTTTTTATGAGGTACAAGCTATGGCTTCACACCAAATGCTCTCTACTGTGGACAAATTAGCTCATGCGGTGTAAACTAGTCTTTGCCTAACAGCACCGAACTCTCTACAACTGAAACAAGCTCTTAGTTGCACTATAAGACTGGTTAATTAAAATAAAATATCTAACGAGCAGGACCCTTTAATTCCTCCTGTATTGAATAATATTGTAACTACTGTCTACCCTCATGTTGTAAAGTGCTGCGCAAACTGGTGGCGCTATATAAATCCTGTATAATATTAATAATATTGTGCACTTTATGAGGACTGGTTTAACCCTGGAATGTTTTCACTCCTTCTAAGCTTTTTGCTGACATTTATCCTGTGGAAAAGGATTTTAAGAAGAAATTGTCTTTTCCAGTAGGGGGTCCTGCCATTTCAGTTCCCAATAAACAACTTACAGTTTCTGTTGAGGATTTTTGCTATTTTAAAGATTCTATTGATAGGTGTTTGGAAGCCCACTTTAAGACTTCCTTTGCCCTTGCAGGTCCATCCTTCAGCCAGCAATTGCTAGCATGTCTATTTGTCAGACTATTGCCAACTGGACAAGACAAATAAACAGAGATCAGGAACCTGTCTTTGATGACCCTGCTCCACTAGGACAATTGCAGCTGATGCCCTCAGGGTTATTTTACGTGTTGTTGCTTTAGAAAATGTAAGTCGCCAAGTCTCCAGCAAGAACCTTATCTCTGATTTTGTGGCTAATAGCTTGGTTTACTGAACCTGGTTGTAAAAAGCATCTTCTACACATGCCTTTTGATGGTGAACAACTATCTAGGGAGTCCCTTGATAAACTGATCTAGGAAGTCACTGGGGGCAAGGAACTCTTACCCCACAATAAAAAGCCCAACACTTTTACCCTTACGACTTCTACAGAAATTCAGCAAAAAGGGTCTTTTCACTTTCTTTTGTCTCAGGCCCTGAACACCCAAGTCCACCAAGCCTACCCAGAACCCTACCAAGAAGGAGCAGGGAACATCTGTTGTGCCACTCTATATCTGAGACATCCAGGACCTCTGGGTCCAATCTGGTATTTCAAAGGGGTGCAAAACAGAGTTTCTATGTTTGTCCCCTTCTCGCTTTTCCTTCCATATCAAAGCTTTCTGCATTTTGCTGTAGGAGACCACACTTCCAATTTTGTAGCACTACTATTCGGGCTATCCTCTGCACCCTAAATGTTAACAAAAGTGCTTGCCCTGCTTCTGGCTCTTCAGCGAACCCAGGGCATTAATGTCACAGGTTACCTGGATGACCTCCTACTGAAGCACTCCTCAGCCACAACCTTGTCTATCAATGGCTATAGGAAAATTAAGTTACTTCTAACCTTTGGCTGGATAATAAGCTTTCCAAAGTCTGATATCCATCCCCCACACCATCTGGAGTACCTGGGTCTAATCTTGAATAGAGCCCAAGCCAGACTCTTTATTTCTCAGGAGTAAATTGTTTACCTAAGGTCCCACTTACACCCCCCCCCGGTTAAAACAACACCTCTCTGTTCACTTCTACATGAGGGTTCTGGTAGCCTCCATTGAGGCAGTTCACTTTGCACAGTTTCAGTCCAAACCTCTTTAATCAAACATACCTACAATGTGGAACAAAAAATCCAATTCCTGGATCGCCCAGTGTTTTCATCCACCCAGAGAAAGATCTCCCTGACATTGTGGTTTGCCAATTCTGCCCTGGAATTGGTAAAGTCATTTCTTTGCTTGCATTGGAAGGTAGTGACAACATATGAATAAATAAGGTTCCCGGAACAGTCAGATTATCAACAAAAATTTTTTTAAAGAAACCTCAGGAAATTCCTATGTCCATTCGAGCAGTTGCCACCACCCTAGGTGGAAACAAAATATCCCTAAAAGTCAATTTCACAGACTCCAAATAAATTGTACTTTAGATATGGATTATCTGAAAAAAAGTAACATTCTATCTAAAAAATTCATAGAAAAAGGGTATTCCCCTGGACAAATCGAGAATACCCTCAAAACTTACTCCAACAAACACTTTACTCCACCAAATATCCCAGAGTCCCGCAAAACAGGGAAATCCCACTAGATTCATCACACAACTTCACTGTCAATATAAATGGATAGAGGAGATTTTTATAAATAGGGAATTTTGTTGCAAGACCCTATTTTGAAACAGACTTTACCCTCAAACCAAAATTCACTTATCGGAGAGCATGAAATATTAAGAGCCAGATTGCTCCTAGCAAACTGAAAAATACTGTTGGAGCAGCTCCCAGGAGTGGGGGGTTCTTTTCTCCATTTTATTTACATGCTCCTTAGATCCTTATGTAGGCAGGACCATCAGAACCCTGAGGACAAGATTTGGCAAGCATAGGAGAGCTATGGAACAAGGTGACAAAGAGAAAAATAAGAAATACAGTGTACCCAAACATTTCAGAGAAGTGTATGACTAATCCACTGAGGGTCTCAAAGTGTGGATTATCAAACAGATTTCCAATACCTTCCAAAAAGCAGAACGGTACAAAAAAGTATGTGAATGGGTTTCAGGAACCATGAATCAGACTGAGACAGAAGTACAGTTAAATCACGCTTGCTTAATAATCTTAAAAAAAGGTAAACAGAGAAAACGTAGTCAAAACATAGCCAGAGTTCAGGAACCGGAACGGATAGTCAGACAAGCCAAAACGTCAGGAAGCCAGAGATGAGAGTAGTAGAACAACAGGGAGGTTCTGGAGCCAGAAGGAATGTCAGCCAAGCAAGTCTTTAACAGGAACACAGGAAAGCGTCTCTAGAGATGTGGCCAAGGCAAAGGCAGAGGTCAACTGGACTGGAAGGCTTAAGTAGGCAGGGCTGACGAGCAGGATATCATCAACAGGTGAGTCACTGTGGAGGGATAGGAGCTGGCAATTAGCCGACAGCTGAGTGGCCAGCTTTGGGAAGGACGGGCTGAGCCCAGCCCTGACAATACCCACTCCTCAATGAAGCCTCCCCCTCGGAGGACCACTGGCTTGAGGGGAAAACGTCTATGGAAATCATGGAGGAGGACAGGGGCATGTACATCCGAGGATGAGACCCAAGAGCATTCCTCCGGACCGTACCCTTTGCAATGCACCAGGTACTATATGCGCCTACGGGAGTCAACAATGGACTGTACTTCATACTCCTCATGGTTCTCAACCTGTACAGGGTTAGGACGAGGCACCGAGGTGGTAAAGCGGTTGCAGACCAAAGGTTTTAATAAGGGGACATGAAATACATTTGAGATATGCATATTAGAAGGAAGGTCTAATGCGTAAGCCACTGGGTTAATCCTGCGAAAAATACGGAAAGGCCCAATAAACCGAGGTGCGAAATTCAGAGAGGGAACATGAAGTCAGAGGTTGCAAGAAGACAGCCAGACCCTGTCCACAACCGGGTAGGAAGGCACAGGCAGTTTAGACATTAATGACTGTGTGTTCAGTTATTTTGAGGGGACAGCAAATTTACACTTTTATACAAGCTGTACACTCACTACTTTACATTGTAGCAAAGTGTCATTTCTTCAGTGCTGTGACATGAAAAGATATAATAAAATATTTACAAAAATGTGAGGGGTGTACTTACTTTTGTGAGATACTATATATCATTCTTTTTACAGATTTGTATTATTTATTATTGTTTTTTTAATTATTTACTATCATTATTTTACATTCTTGGTCCTTTCTCAGAGGTAAAGTAAAGTAAATAATTCTACACTATGGACTGGAGAGAAAAGCTATTAGCTGCTGCCTCCACATATACCAACCACCAAAAAGGTACATAGTCAAGATAAAGTACAATAGCAGGGTAGGTGGAATTGGCGCTGCTAGTGTGAAATGTGCTTACACGTATTAAATAAAAATCTACATACAAAAAAAACAACACAAATAAAGCATAACACAACCTTAAAGAACGACGCCAACTTGATGCGAAAGTGCCAAGTGGAAGTGCAAATTGCATATAAAATCTAGAACATAAAACAAAGTGCTAGTGTGCAATGTCCAATATAATTAAGGTATTACAGTGATAATTGCAAACATGTTAGATAAAATCGGATGAAAGTCCATAAGTTCATATCAGAAAAAATCATTGCCATAATAGTGAAATAAGTGCTGCTGTGAAGTGCATGCAAACAGGCAAAATCTTTGTGTCACAATTGTGTCACACTCGTTCCCCCCTCTTGTAATGCACTCACCATATGACAATACCCACCAAAGGGTAACAAGCCTCCACAATGTCAGATGACTGGGAATGTGGTCTTTATGGCTACCGTCTAGATCTCCTCCATTCCAGTGAGCTCATGCAAAGAAAATAGTAAAACCTATAGCGTAACTCTGTATAACATCTTGTTTATTGCTCAAAAAATAGGATAAACTTATAAGATTCCAGACAATTGCAGGTGTTGTATACAAAATACAGGAAGTCCGGGTCATGGTGCGTTCCATGGACCAAAACCGGATGTGACATCAGGATGCAAATAGCTCCACCTTACGTGTTTCGTTCTGAGGACGTCATCGGAAGCGGCCTAGGACATCCTCATAACGAATGTAGATTTTGTGGATTTTTATTTGACACATGTAAGCACATTTCACATCCCTGGAGTGGACAATTGCCAGGTACTTTCTAAACAACCAACACCTAGACCAGGTGGTATGGTCTCTGCACCCTGAGATCTTTCAAAATCTCTTTCAAAAGTGGGGAAAACCAGATTTGGTTATTCTGGGTCCCAGGTTCAACAAAAAGCTGAACAAATTCGTAGCCATGACCAGGGATCTTCTAGCCTTTACATTGAATGCTCTGGTGATTCCTTGGTCTTCCCTTTGTTGAAGATTTCTCTCTGACTGCTGCACAATATAGAAGAAGAAAGGGTCCCAGTGATTCTCATTGCACAAACGTCGCCCAGAAAAAGGTGGTAGTGGTACACAGACATACTTCTGGTGAACAAGCCTTGGCCTCTTCAAAAACAGACCAAATTAATTAAATGCTTTAATGGCATAGCTGTTGAAACCCAAGTCCTAAAGGATAGAAGTATTTCTGATTCTGTTATGCCTCGTACACACGATCAGACTTTCCGACAACAAAACTGTGGAATTTTGTCCGAAGGGTGTTGTCTCAAACTTGTCATACACACGGTCACACAAATGTTGGCCAACAATTATGAATGTAGTGACGTACTACGAGCCGATAAAAAGGAAGTTCACTAGTCATGCACCACCCTTTGGGCTCCTTCTGCTAATCTCGTGTTAGTTGAACTTTGGTGAGTGTCAATTCACTATTTTCAACCTCGTGCTTGTCAGTTCATTTCTGTTTTTCAGGTTGTGCTTGTCGGTTCGTTTCTGTTTTTCAGTGCGTGCTTGTCAGTTCGTTTCTGTTTTTCAGTGCGTTCTTTTTGGTTCGCTTCTGATTCTGATTCAGTGCATGCTTGTCAGGTCGTTTCTGATTTTGAGGTCCTGCTTGTCGGGTCCTTTCTGATTTTCAGGGCATTCTGTCAGTTCGTTCTGAACGACAGTTCGTATACTAGCCATGTGGCGTTCTCATCAGAGAGATCGTGTTACTATTGTTGGGCTTGGAGTTAATGCTTTGACTCAAGTCCAGTCCAGGAACAGGGGGAGGAGGAGTTCTTGGACCAAGAATTGGTTGCTTAATCATGACCAATTCTCTCATATGCCTTTGTTGCGGGAGCTCCAGGAGAATAATCCTGATGATTTTAGGAATTATCTTCGGATGACGGACCCCTGCTTTCACTGTCTATTAGCTTTGCTGCCCCCCATATATTACTATTACTAAGCAGGACATATGTTTGCGGCAAGCCATCACTCCGGAGCAAAGGCTCGTCGCCACCTTGCGGTACTTGGCGACGGGGAGAAGTCTCCAGGATCTGAAGTTCACGACTGGGATCCCCCCCAGGCTCTGGGAATCATTATTCCAGAGACCTGTTCTGCCATCATCCAAGTCCTGCAGAAGGACTATATTCAGATAAGTTTTAGCCTTTAACATCACATTCTATGTATTTAATGTTTGCTAATGTATTGGATTAATTTCTTCATTCCATAATTACCATTATTGTAATATGCTTTGAATGTCCTCTTTGTCCTCATGCATGCTGTAAGCCTTTAATGTTCCTTTTTTGTCCTTCATGCATATTTGCCTACACTAACCTCCCCAGCATGCTATCCTGGGCCCATACACACCTAGTCTAGTAACTTAACAATGTATTTTGTCAGCTACATTTTAGCGCTTACCCAAAACACCCCCTAAAATGTGTACAAATGTTATTGTTGTCCTTCAGGCAGAGTGCAAGAGGCTATTTGTTTGGGGCTCAAACTCATTTGGAACCCCCCCCACCGCTAAGTCAACCGATACTAATACTCTATCTGCTGACTTTGCCAAACTCATACACACTATACCTCTTTTGTGATCATATTTATGGATGAATTCACCAAAACATGTAGTGCAAGGGCCTGCCTGAATAATTTCAAATTTGGACAGTGTGTATCCATATTTTTGGATTATGACACTTCTTACCAGTCCAGTGGGCTGCCAATAGTGTAAGTAAGGAGGGGCTGGCCAAAGTAACACACATTATTTATGCATTCAGCTCTCAATGAAGTGGAGAGGGTTACCTGTCCAAAACATCTACCCACCCCCCCACCACCATAACATTTTTCCAATGGACCACCAGAGGGGGTGAGGAATCTGATAAGTTGACCTTATACTTTTGTCTTTAAATATTCATTTCAACAAATGTTATACTTATGCTGGCCAAGAATGTTTGTGTCTAATCTGCTTACAATGTTATGTGCAAAAGTACTAATTATTTTTTTCCTGTTTGACTCCACAGTTTCCTTCAAACCCACAGGAATGGCAGACTGTGGCTTCCCAGTTTCACCACCAGTGGGATTTTCCCAATTGTGGTGGTGCTATTGATGGGAAGCATGTGAGGATTGTCCCACCACCCAACTTGGGCTCTTATTACTACAACTACAAGGGCTTTTGTAGTATTGTCATGTTGGCAGTGGTGTTGGCCAATTAAAAGTTTCTATACCTGGACGTTGGGAAGAACAGCAGAAACTCTGACAGAGGAGTGATAGCCCAGACAGAGTTCTACCGGCGGCTACAAAATGGCACCTTACGGTTGCCACCTCCTGAGAAGACTGTGGAGGGCCTCAACTTTGTTTTTGTAGCGAATGAGGCCTTTGCTCTGGGGAAACATCTCATGAGGCCATTCCCCATGAGGAACATGACCCCAGAGCAGAGGGTTTTCAATTACCGTCTGTCTCATACCAGAAGAGTGGTGGAGAATGCATTTGGCATAATGGCAAGCCGGTTCTGTCTCTTCCTAACGGCCATGAACCTGGCTGAATATAAACTGAACCATGTGGTGTTGTGCTGCTGCATTCTACACAACTATTTAAGGAAGAATGCAGCCAGCTATCTGGCCTCAGTTTCAACTGAGGCCGACTTTGCAGCAGAAACAGCAATGACGGCTCTAGAAAGGGGCCGTGCTGGTTCACCCGCCCAAAGTGCCCACAAAGTCAGACAAAAATATGTAGATTACTTTGTGGGTAGAGGGGCAATTGCTTTATGTGGCAGATGTCCAATAAAACTTTTTTGAAAACTAAACTCATATTTCATTTGAATTACTGTTTGTGTTTCTTATCTGTCTCCTAGGTTCTCAAATGGCCTTTTAATTTTGGCCATTTTCTTCAATAGTGCAAACGTAACTTATTTGATACATGAGGTGACAATCTCTTCTTCAGCTAACTATTATTAGACATGTGGAATTCATTTCGTCCCGAATTAATCTTTTAGCGGATTTCGACTAATTCGTTAATTCGGAAATGTAAAATATGGGACAATCAGCGCAAACAGATAATATAGCGTAAATAAATGAACACTTTAGTTAATCACATATGCCTAAAACGTATAATGAAAAATGGGGGAAAAATGGTGGTAAATGCAGCGCAATCAATAATGATAAAACTGGAACATATTAATAAGTCCAATGCATATCCAATGCATGTGGGTCTGCTACACACACACAATGTTATTTTTGTTAATGTATGTAATGCATTAATGATAAAAATATTCATCCTTTTCAACTCCTTGAATTAATTGCTTGGAGTCCCTAAACTGGCCTGATTTTGGCACATTTTACAGCACATTGTCACTGTAACTACACTAACCTAACAAATACACTGGTATTGAGCAATGAAATAAGAAGCCACACATTGTTGAGTATAAAACTTTTTACTCCAAGCACATTCACATGTGCGTTATAAACGGTTTTTGAACAAACCAACATCTTGGTGTATAACATGTATGTTTGACATTAATGTGCCTTTTTGGGGCTTAACAAGCATGCTTAAAAACATAACATACACATCCCCAACTCAGGAACTTACAAAGTTCGACTTTGCTAAAGTGAAGGCCATATGAGACATTAGTATGTCCAAACTGTGTTGATCTTGCCTTCATCAGATGGGGTGATCTCACCCCTCTAAAATCCAAATTTTGAAAATGCACACTAATTGTGAATCAAAATTTGTATTTCCCTCATGATCCCATGCCTAAAATGTGTGTTTTTTTCCTACATCTATTTTGCTAAAGGCACAAAACACACAATGTGTCAACATGTGCTATCTCCTATCATGGGATATCAATGTACGCGGTTTCTGGGTGCAACCCCTTCCTCCAAACTAAAGTAGGTGAGAGGAAGGGGGTGCACCCCCAAAACATGTCCACTGATCCCCCATGATGGGAGCTATCACATTTTGACACACTGGGGCTTATTTAAGAAAGGCCAATCCACTTTGCACTTGTAGTGCAAAGTGGTTTTGCCTTTTTGAAATAAGCCCCAGTGTGTCAACATGTGCTAGCTCCCATCATGGGGGATCAATGGATGTGTTTCGGGGGTGCAACCCCTTCCTCTTACCTACTTTAGTTTGGAGGAAGGGGTTGCACCCACAAAATGTGTACATTGATATTCCATGATGGGAGATAGCACATGTTGACACACTGTGTACATCTTCAAAATTTGGCTTTGCGATTAATTTGAAACTGTAAAAACACGTACAACATAACATCAACTATAAGATGTTTTTTTTGTTTAAATTTTGCCTAAAATATCTATGATGTTGCTCAGTCTTTTTTGAACATCATGGATGTTTTGTTTCATTTGTTCCAAATCGCGATTACAAATCGTGATCTCACTGATCAGGATTTGTGCACTTGCACTGCTGAAGTGAGTTTCTTCTTCCACAACATCCACATCACCTAAAAATAAAAAAACACACCATGTATTAAAAATATGCAGGCATCCATCTATTACCTGAAACTGTGGTCTCAGACACTGGGCGACACCATTTCTACAACTTCACTCAGTACTTCCTGCACATCAGCATCCACATCTTCAGGGTGTGTGGTGAGTTGCCTTTCTTCAGGATGTTCAGTAGGTCCTGAGTTACTGGTGTCCCCAGATGCCCCCCTTCTTTTTCCCCTATGTGAATACAAAAAAGAAATACTTAGCAGACAGATATGTTAGGCTAGAGATAGTAATATGAAACATTGCTTGGAAGTGTCTTCCAATTGTCTGTTTTGGCAGATAGCTTGGCGAAGCTCAATACATGATTTTTTTCCCTTTCAAAAGCTGGAATACTTACCTATTTTGTGCAAGTTTCACACATGGAGAGAGCCCTAGTATCCATGCATGCATGGGACACCATAACAAGGGTGTTATGGTGTCCCACACTAGTGCTCCTGCGTCCAGATGTGTAAACAGCTGCTAAGTGTCCTCCTCCTGACACTGTATAAAGTTGACATTTCATTATAGTTTCAAACACTTCTAGACAACAATCTAATAAACTTATTTTAATCAAAATAGGCCTGAACAAATGTGGTTAACCTGCATCTCCCAAAAACAACGTATTAGTGGTCGAACGAACGATGTTTAATGTTCAACGAACAATTCCTGTGTCCACGAACCTCAAACTTGGCATTTTAAACTGTACAACAATAAAGAAAAGAACATCAGGATCAGCATGAAATTAATAATAATAATAATAACACACAACAAATACTTACTTTTTGCAGCACTTTCCTGATTTTTATATACTGATCTTGCTCTCTCAATTTAAGGTCTGACCAGCGTTTTCTCAATTGATCCTTGGATCGTCGTACCCCAAAATTCATGTGCAGATTTCTGACAACTTTAGCCATGATCTTGGCCTTTCTGGCATTTGGTTTTCTGTACGGTCCATACTTCCCATCATAGTCTGTCCTCTTTAAGATGTCCACTATCTCCACCATTTCTTCAAAGGACATATTTGAGGCCTTATATCTCCTCCTGGATCTCAACGTTTCTTGCTCCGGGCTTTTGTAGTTGCTGCTATCAGCACGCATCTGCTGTCTCTCCGCCATGTGCTCTGCCACTGCCCCGAAAGAGAAGAGGTGGGGAATACACTAGAAAGAAGGACAGGGGCAGAGTTTCATGCGTGCGCAGTGTATATAAAGCGCGGTCGATGTAACGGACGTAGGTACAATCTGTGAGTGGAGGACGGAAGATCGTTTTTGCACAAAGGAACGTTCAAACGAAGGTACAATTGTAAATTGGGATCATCAGTGGTTAGTGGCCTATACTGCTTATAGATTGAGGCATATATTGGGACAAGATTATGAGAGTTTAGCCTGACATTAGGGTTTGTGTTGTGTTGTGTCTTGCAGATAAAATGGTGGATAAATTTACTGCCCCTGACTTCCTCCCTGACTTTATTGAACAATACCGGGAGCTGCCATGTCTATGGCAATTTAAATGCCAGGATTACTCAAATAAAATCAAGGGGAAGACAGCGATGGATAAACTGTTGGAATTGGTGAAGCCTGTATATTCCACGGCAGACATCAATTATTTGAAGGCCAAAATTGGTATCCTGCAGAGCACATATAATAGGGAGCGCAAGAAGGTCCAGGACTCCCAGAGATCTGGAGCATCGGCAGATGACATATATGTCAACAGGCTGTGGTACTGCCACAGCCTGCATTTTTTGTCAGACCAGGCCATCGCTGTCAACACTTCCTTCCACATCAGCTGAGGCTCACAGGAAGAAGATGTGGAGGAGCCCAGCTTGACCCAGGTATAGCATTGTTGAATATATTTGTGGGCAAAAATTGAATGATGTTAACTAGATGTTATTGATCCCAAATTTCTGCTTCAACAAAGTGGTTTACATATCAATAGACAGTAGTGGCCAAAAATGATTGGGATAAGAATGAAAAATGCTGGAGTCAGAATGATAGTCTTTTGTATAAGTTAACATTCAATTTGCAACAGTCATGAGCTCAAAGTTGTGTGTAAATGATGAACAAAAACCTAAAAGTATGTACCATTTTCATAGACAGGAAAGTCTCAGCCAAAGCCAAGTGGGGGCCGTGCCAAGCAGCCTGACTGAATGCCAGGTTCCTCCCCTCTGCCCTCCAACAAAAAGGGCCAGGAAGTCCAGAAACCAGGATGATGCCATGGCTGCATTTCTCCGGCATGCAACAACTGCGATTAGCACGGCCCCTGATTCCCAGGAGGCTTTTGGCTGCATGACAGGCAATAAATTAAAAGAAATGGAGGAGGACCCGTGCTGTATGTGCGAGGAAATCATCCTTCAGGCCCTGAACAAGGGGAAGAGGGGCCTAATCACCCCTAAAATGCACCTCTGTGAATTTTATCATCCTCCTCCACCACCTCCACCAACACAGACACCGCACCCACCAAAGCAGCATGGCAGACCATGACCAATGCAGCAACCACACCCCCAACAAGGCCACTGGGCTGGGGATTACCAACACTATCATTTCTAATTTTATTTCGGTTTAATTTTTTTTTGGTGCAGAGAATGCATTTTTTATTTAATTTCTGTAATTTGTGTTGAAGGAAGTGTTGAGAGTGTTGGCCTGGGTTGGGTGTGGTCTGGCAAAAAACACAGGTTGTTGTAAGACCACAGCCACGGGACATATATGTCATCTGCTGCTCCCGATCTCTCGGAGTCCAGGACCATATTGTGCTACCTATTAAATGGACTCCTCAGTACCAATTTTTACATTCAAATAATTGATGTCTCCTCTGGAGTACAAACACTTCACCAATTCCAACTGTTTCTCCATCGTTACCTTCCTCTTGATTTTTATATGACCTTGTGCTCCCTATTGAAAAAAAAATTTTTTGTTTGCAAAATACTTGGCTATGTGTTTTACTTAAAAAAGGATAGTTTGTTTGTGAGTAGGCAGGTACATTTCAAAAATACAATGTCAAATTAAAGAGGGACACCAACATAGTTGTATCTTTGAGCTTTAAAAATACGAGATAATAATGGTGTTGTGGTAACTTGACACAAAAAATAAAAAATAAAAAAATATTCTGGCGATCACTAGAAAAAAAAAAGAAATACGTTTGTCAGAACTCTGTGAATATCACCAGCAAAACAGCTTCATTATTATACCATTATAAAGAAGAAGAGAATGCGCTGCATTGAGAGATTCCTTAATTTGCTGCGTCATGAATATGATATCTCCATTACGAATGCTAGTTTTACAAGACCGAGCGCTTCCGGCTCGTTTTTGCTTCTGAGCATGCGTGTTTGTACTTTGGACTTTTGTCCGATGGACTTGTGTACTCACGATCGGAAAATCCGACAACACACATTTGTTGGCGGAAAATTTGAAGACGTGCTAGCCAACATTTGTTAGCGGAAAGTCCGACAACAATTGTCCGATGGAGCATACACACGGTCGGATTTTCCGCCAACAGCCTGACATCAAACATTTCCCATTGGAAAATCCGATCATGTGTACGGGGCATAATTCCCACCTTACTCAAACCAAGAAAAACCAAAGCTCTCAAGATTTTTTTATACTGCCTTTATTTTAAGAGGCAGCTAATTACCTTAAACTTTTTGAAATTTCAGGAGATAACCCTCGCTTCATAGGTCAATTTGAATAGTTAAATAAGCTTATCTCTGCATATATAAATGAAAGAATTCCTGCCAGTCTTGGTCAGAGATCTCTAGTATATCCCTAACCAGTGTTCTTTTATCATGGCAATTTTAGGGTATTCATCTTTCATAAATGCACAATAAAAACTGGAGATTAAATATGTACAGTACTATGCAAAAGTCTTAAGCAGGTGTGAAATGCTGTGAAATAAGAATGCTTTCAGAAATAGAAGTGTTAATGATTTAATATTATCAATCAATAAAACGGAAAGTAAATGAACAGAACAAAAATCCAAATCAAATCAATATTTGGTTGTGACCACTTTTTGCCTTCAAAACAGCAGCAATTCTTCTAGGTACACTTGCACACAGTTTTTGAAGGAACTCGCAGGTGGGTTGTTCCAAACATCTTGGAGAACCAATCACAGATCTCTGGATGTAGGCTGCCTCAAATCCTTCTGTCTCTTCATGTAATCCCAGACAGACTCAATGATGTTGAGTTCAGAGCTCTGTGGGAGCCAAAAGAATCACTTCCAGCACTCTGTTTTTCTTTACACTGAGGATAGCAGAATACATTTGAAACCAATCAAACGCTTCCCTGATGGTATGGCATGATGGATAGGTATCTGCATATATTTCTCAGCATTGAGGACACCTTTGATCCTGACAAAATCTCCAATTCCATTTGCAGAAATGCAGCCCCAAACTTGCAAGGAACCCTTCACAATGCTTCACTGCTGCCTTCAAACACTCATTATTGTACTGCCCTCCTGCCCACCATGAATAAACTGCCTCCTGCTACAACCAGATACTTCAAATTTTTACTCATCATTCCAGAGCACCTGCTGCCATTTTTCTGCACCCCAGTTCCTATGTTTTCATGTATAGGACATGGAAAAAAGGCTAAGTGACCCAACTATGCAGCAGGTGCTATGAACTGCTCCACTGCTAGAGAAAATAAAAGTTTGGAGAGAGGACACCATTGTCTGATAGAGAGAGGAGCAGCGCCACTCTGAGTGCAGTATGTCAGTTAAAATTCAATGCTTAATAAAAGTAAAATCGACTCACATTTTGGTGAGATATAATGTGCATGGCATAAGTAGCTTGCGCTCCTGTAGGTCAGCTGGGCAGCGGTGGTGGTCAGCAGTTCCTCCGATTCAAAAATATTTTGCGCATAATATAGGAGTTTCTTTTGAGTCTGAGCTATAATAGCTAAAACAATACAAAAAATTGTGACAGTGGGCATTTTCTTTATTAGCTTTCCTAAAGTGATTGTAAACAATCAACTTGTAAAACAAACCATTCAGTTTAAAACAGAAATGAAAGGCAAAACATTTGTGTATAGATATACTGTAAAAAAGTGATAAATACCTTTTTTCCCTTTTTTTATAAGTGATCTCATCATGTTCACAACTGCATAAGAGCTAGGGGAGGACAAACAGCAGCACACTGATCTTCCCAGTGAAAGGTTTGGTGTGTGTGTGGGGGGAGAACACACTGAGTTCCCCGCATAGCTGGAGAACTGACCATGGTGTGTTCTACTGCTTGGTGTGGTCAGTTTTTTTTTTTTTTTTTTAAACAAGAGCATGTTTATTTACTGGTAAAAAGAACATACATGTATGAAGTATACATATTACATCAATACAATTAGTCAAGTTACATTTGTACAATATGAAAAAGTATTGCTATAGAAAGTTGAGAGGGAGAGAGATCCCCCTCCTTTGGGCGCTTATGTCTTAACATTGGAAGCCTTCACAACTGTAATTGTGTCTACTGATACAGTGTATTGAACATCACTATTTTCTTTCGTTCGTTTATTATTACTTAGCTAAATCCATTATTCATTACGGCATTTCTCAAGTTTTATCCAAGTAAATAATACAATGTGAGTCATGCACATATCAAATATTCCCATGTTTAGTTAGTTATTCCACACAGGTTTCGCTCGAGTTAAGCCACCTGTCCCAAATTTTGTTATATTTAGCCGAGCACCCCCTGTGGCTATATAGTACCTTTTTGTACAGTAGTGTCCTATTTATTTCACCAATCCAAGCTTGAATAGTGGGAGGACTAGCTCTCATCCAGTGTTTAGCCATTACTTTCCTGGCACAGAATAAAGTTTCGTGAAGGAAAGTTGCCAAACACTTTTCAGTATCAGCGTCTGGCAGTATACCTAGCAGGCATGTTTTGGGGTCAAGTTGCAGGGGTGAGCCCATGTGGTCATGTAAAAATGTTATAACTTGTGTCCAGTAATGCTGAATATTTGGACATTCCCATAGTAAATGGATAAAAGAGCACGGGTCAGCTGAGCACCCTGGACATTTTGGGTCCTGTCCATGAGAGAATTTAGCTAACCGTGAAGGAGTAAGGTAAGCTTTGTGGATGATATATAACTGAGTCAGTCGATCGGAAAGTGTCAGGGATGACTTCTTAACATTCTCCAGTGCCTCCTCCCAATCTGAGTCATCTAATGGGCCTATGTCGTCTTCCCATCTAATTTTGGCTCTATCTATGACTCTTGCGACTGTGCGTGTCCTTATGATACTATATAGGCTGGATATTAGCTTGGCTGGTTCTTCTCCTGTGATTACTTCGACCATTGGTATCGTTTGTGTGTTGGGGAAACCATCTGTAAATTGGGTCTGTAAAGCGTGTCTTAATTGCATATAGCCAAAGAACATGTGTGCCGGAAGGTCAAACTCCTCTCTAAGTGCCTGAAAGTGCCTTACCCCCAACGATGTAAGTACCTGAAATAGAAATGTGATTCCTTTAGTTGCCCACATTGTGGCACTCGGCATCTGCAGTAGTTCTTTTAGTTGGCGGTTACGCCATAGGGGTGTGTGCGAGTGATAGAAGTCAGCTCCAGTTAGTTTAAGCGCGATTTCCCAAATTCTTTTGTGTTGATGTAGCAGATGGTTCTGGGCCGATCCTCCCCTCCCACCCTCTCTACCTCTAAATTTCACTTGTAAGGGAGAATACATGTCTTTATTCGGTCTTTTACATACTAAGGCCTGGTATCTGTCTTTGTCCGTTTTATGGAGGTGAAAGAGGTGTGAGATCTGCGCAGCTATGTAATAAGCGTGTAAATCCGGAAGGGCGGCCCCTCCGGCGGTAGTAGGGTTTTTAAGGGTATTCCAGGCCAACTTATGCCTGTTGGATCCCCATATAAAGGAGCTGACTATTTGGTCTAGGGCCTTGAAAATTTTAAGGGGAATGAGTAACGGTGAGTTCCAGAGTATGTATAGGAATTTTGGGAGTAGGATCATTTTAAAGAGGTTGATCCTCCCCATCACTCCCAGTGGGAGTATTGCCCAGGATTGCGTACGGGATTTCATATATGTGAATAGAGGCTCAATATTATTGTTGATAAATTCCTTGGGTTCTCTAGTGATTTGTACACCTAGATATTTAAAGGATGCAACTCTCTGTAATGGAAGGGAGGCTGATTGACGTGTGGGTGACGCTAGGTCTAGGGGCATAATCTGTGATTTAGACCAATTCATGCTCAGACCTGAGTGTTTTCCAAATTCCCCTATGGTTTGCAGGGCCGCCTGCAGAGACGGGCCAGTATCTTCTAGATATAAAAGCATATCGTTAGCGTAAAGGCTCACCGTCTCTACCAGGGTCCCAACCCTGAGACCTCGAATTTCTGGGTGTGTCCTGAGGGAGATGGCCAGGGGTTCGGCCGCTAGGGCATATAAGAGTGGGGATAAAGGGCATCCTTGACGGGTGCCGCGTTCTAACTAGAAAGAATCTGTCAGCGTTCCATTTACAAGCACCCTGGCTTCTGGTGAGAAGTATAACAGCTGTACCCACTTAATAAATCTGGGCCCGAATCCAAACCTCCTAAGGCATTCCCATAAATACTCCCATTCCACGGAGTCAAACGCCTTGGCGGCGTCCAACGCCACCACCGCTCGGTCTCCTATATTTTCGTGGTTTGCTTGGATGTTCATATATAAACGTCGCAGGTTCATAGCCGTGTTTTTTCCAGGCATGAACCCCGTTTGGTTGTGGTGGATGATGGAGAGAATAATTTGGTTGAGGCGAATGGCGAGTACTTTTGCTAAAATTTTAATATCCGCTTGGAGTAATGATATTGGATATTGGGGATTTTTTCCAGGTTTAGGGATCACTATGATTACTGCTCGCCGGAGGGATTCAGGTAGGGACCCAGATTCAAAAATGTGATTGTACAATTTTAATAATTCAGGGATCAATACCTCGGAATATTCTGCATAAAAGTCCAGAGGTATGCCGTCTTGGCCAGGGGCTTTTGCTGGGGCTAGGGATGCGATTGCAGCCGCAATCTCATCCGCAGTAAGAGGGGCCTCCATACCATTCCTCTGGGGTTCTGAGATTTGGGGAAACGATATATTGTGCAGGAAAGACTGGGTTTCGTGTATATTGACCCTCACTTTAGAGGAGTAAAGATCAGCATAGTATACTCGAAATGCTGTTGCTACCAATGTAGGATCTGTTAAAAGTTCATTGTGTGAATCTATCAGGGATACTACCATCGGGGGACTAGTGTCCTGACGGGCCAAGTATGCCAATAGTTTGCCCGCTCGTTCACCCGTTTCAAACACCCGTTGCTTTGAGAAAAAGAGTTTTTGTTTGGCTTTTTCAAAATGTAATTGGTTTAGTGTGCGGGTTTGTAATTTAAGTACTGATGCATTAGCTGGGGTGGGATCTAGGTTAAAATTTTTAGTTGCCAATTCTACTTTCTCAGAGGCTAGGTGGAGTGCTATTTTCGACGAGGTCTTCAATTTATTTATGCGTGAGCAAAGGATAGTACGGACGTGTAGTTTAAATGCCTCCCATATCATATCCGTCGATGCAGTGCCCTTATTTCGATTGAAAAAGTATTTCCATTCCTCTTGGATATCCTCCTGCTCACTCAAGGCAGGCAGCCAAAAGGGATGGAGGCGCCATGTGCGAGATCCTGCGTGTGGGGCGAGGTGTAGTGTAGCCCAACATGGGGCGTGGTCTGATAGGGATCTAGTGTGATATCCTGAGTCTGATAATAACGGAAGAAGCTTTTCTGAGATCAGTATGAAATCTATGCGAGACATTGTAGAGTGAGTTGCCGAAAAGCAGGAGAAGGCCTGATTATTTGGGTACTTGAATCTCCATGTATCGGTTAAAGAGAATTCAGACATCAACCGCCCAAATCTAGTACTGTCTGGGGTTTGTGCGCTTTGAGTAGTCTGCAGTCTGTCTTTTTTAGGGTTTGGGACCGTGTTAAAATCCCCTAGCCAAATAGCAGGGATTGCAGGGTATTGTGACATATACAGTATACCTTCGGTGATTAAAGTAGAGTTATATGGTGGGGGTATGTAAAAGGCAAGGATCAGGTATTGTGAACCACTAATATGACAATGTAGGAAGATGAACCTGCCCTGGGGGTCCGTCCGCACCGAAATTAAGTCGAATGGGGTATTTTTGGTGATTAGTACGGAGACCCCCCTTGAGTAGGAGGAGTACGTGGCATGATATGCCCACCCTATCCATGGGCGCTTCAGCGCAATCTGCAATTGGCCTGTAATGTGCGTTTCTACCAACACAATTATATCCGCACGATAGGACTTGAGACAGTTAAAAATTCTCTGATTCCCCGGACGTTCCATGTTAGGAACTTTATGTTAGTCATATGTGTCATATGGATATTTGTAGTGACACATCTGGGTACGTCCTCCCAGGATAGGCTCAACTCTCCCCCTCATTCCCCTCCACAGAACATTCCATCTCGTTGACAAGTAGTACCATACACAATCATTACCAGCATAATTCAACAGTCCATAACACATACTCTGTAAACTTAATTGAAACATTCTCCCTTCCCCCCTCCCTGCCCTCAGCCACCCAAACTTGGCTGGGGCCCCAAACCCATAACTTGTGCGACTACTTGTAGACAACATGTGGTTGCTGCAATCCAAAGTAATACACACTACCTATATCGCCATCTGCTGAAGCCTAACGGGCCCCGCCGGTGGCAATATACCATACTAATGGTAGGGACGAAAAAAACGCTGGTTAGTAATCCAGCATGAGATTTTAGACTCTGCGTCTTTCAAATACTTAATGGTATAAAATGCTCTATTCTTACGCTCTTATGTGGTATATAGCATCAAATAACAAATTGTTAACACGTTATGCTCAAACGTCTGTTGACAATAAATTGGTATCTCCATTCCCCCCCACCCTTCCTGTTTGAAACAAAACTGTCACCAATCTTGGAGTATGAGGGGTTGAGTGGAGAAAGTAGACCGGTGGGAAAAAAAGGGGAAGAAAAAGAAAAGGAAAAAGAAACCACCCCTCCCCCCTTCCTTTGGTGGGGGTAAAGTCACAAGGAGAAAAACTGAAATGTGGGCGACCTACATCAGGCCATACCAAAATTTTAAGTTGGAGTGCAGGGAATGTGACCTAATCGGACATTGCACAGGCGAGTCACTGAAGAATGATTAGTGCAAAAGTACCTCAAGGATTCTACCGCAGTGCAATAACAGTAGGCGGTGTTTTGCATCTCCCATCTGGGCCACGGTCTTCATTTAGGGTGCAGTACATGAGGTAAGTTTTGAGGATAGTAATAGGGTCTAGAGTCTCACCTAGCCTTCTTTGCATGTTGGCGTTGACTTTAGGTTGGTCTGTTCCTCTCTGCATCTCGTCGATCGATCCACTCCGAGGCAAGTGCTGGATCCTCAAAGAAATATGCACGATCTTCACCTACAACTCGTAGGCGAGCTGGAAACAACATTGCATACTTTATGTGTTGTGCTCGTAGGCGCCGCTTGACTTCCGAGAACCTGGAGCGTTGTTTTTGCACTTCCGCAGAAAAGTCTGGAAAAGCTGAGACAAATCCAGCTTGGAACGGAATGTTACCTTTAATTCTTGCCATCCGGAGGACCGCGTCTCGATCCCTGAAGTTTAGTAGCTTCGCAATGAAGGTTCGTGGAGGAGCTCCTTCAGGTGGACGGCGGGCAGGCATACGATGCGCGCGCTCCACCACAAATGTGGTGGAGAAGGCCTCCCTGCCATAAGTGGATATAAGAAGTTTTTCAAGAAAAGTAGCCGGGTCAGTGCCTTCTGAGCCCTCTGGTAGGCCGATAAATCTTAGGTTGGATCTGCGGGTGAGATTTTCCAGGTCGTCCTGTTTTTGTGCCAGTTGTTGGATTTGGCGTTTCAGATCTTCCTGTGAGTGTTGCATGGGGTATAAGGTGTCCTCTGCTCGGCTAATTCTGGTCTCTGTTTCGGTGACTCTTTCCCGGAGCTTTGTCATGTCCTGCCTTATCAAGGAGATATCCACCTTCACCTCCTCCAGCTTGGTCGTGAGGGTAGATTGACAGAGGGAGATCGCCTCCAGGACACGCGCAGTGTCGGCTGCCTCTCGCTCTGTGTGGGGAGCGGAGTGTGCTGTGGAGGAGGCGCCATCTTGCCCCTCGCCGTCCTCCGAAACTTATCCAGGGATGACGAGGCTATAGTGCTGCGTTTTGGCGGGGACATGTCACGGCCGGTGCAGCGGGCTTTTGTGTCACAGATGTGGGGCACAGAGTGCGTTTTGGGGTCACAGGATGCCGAATGCAGGATCTACCACGAGCGGAGCACTGGTCTCTTGCGTCCTATCCCATTGCCGTCCCAGTGTGGTCAGTTTTTAATAGGAAAACAGAGTAGCTGACAGGAACCCCAGGGATTTCACGTTTCTGAAAAAAAGCTTCCGCCATCTGACATTTCCACTGCCTCCCACCACTAAATAAACTAAGGGGAGGTGCCACCCAGTGACATCATTGGGTGGCACCGCCCCCTCGTGACATCACTGGCCAGTGAGCATGCTGGGTTGGTGACATCCATTTAGAGGCAGCAGAGCTGTCAGATTTTTTTTCTGGGTTGGCGGTGGCAGCGGGCATCATCATTGACGATGGATCTACGCCAGGGGACATTTATTTTGATTTTTGTTTTTTTAATAGAGGACTTGTGTTTTTATACTACACTTTTTTTGGTGAATGAGTAGGGGTACCCCCTACTCATTTACATGGAGGGGGTTGGGATCTTGGGGGCCCCCTTGTAAAAGGGGGCTTCCAGATCTGGAAAAGTCCCCTTGCACACAGACCCCCGCAACCACCGCCCAGGGTTGTGGGGAAGAGGCCCTTGTCCCCATCAACATGGGGACAAGGTGCTTTGAGGGGGCAGAGACCCCTGCCCCAAAGCACTCTGTTGAGGGCATGTGGCCTGGTATGATTCAGGAGAAGGGTGCTTGCTCATCCCCCTTTCCTTACCTGCTGGGCTGCATGTTCAGATAAGGGTCTGGTATGGATTTTTTTTTTAGATTTTGGCGTGGGAGTTCCCCTCAAAATCCCATGCCATTTTTGTTCATTGCTGGCAATTCTCTTTTTCATTCAGCTATCACCGGGGAACCCCTGCTGATGACAGCTGATGACTCATCGGTTGTTAAGGACATGGTGGCCACCCCCTTCCTAACAGCTATGTTATTTACTGATTGTTAAGGATACTGGTGGTTGCCCGTTCCTTAACAAACAGCTATTCACAGTCTTTGTTAAGGATGCCAGCTACCACCGGTGGTAAATTACCACAGACTTTCACTACTAAAATACTGTATGATTTCATAAAATAGTATTTTAGTAGTATTTTTAGTAAATGCCCAAAGAAATTGAAAAACGTTGTGCAGTATCTTACCACATACTCGGATGCGGTAAGATATCGCTTTGTGAATTAAGCACATTGTCCCAATGTACTACTCCAAAACATGACAAGGAGATTGCCTTATTGTGTTATTTTAATAAAACTGTATCAGTTTTCTAAATATACAGGTGGATGATAGTAAATATTACGAGTTAAAAAATACTATTTATTTATGTCTAACCACTGTATAATTAAATGTAAAAAGAGAATAAAATCCTATAATGCCATAAAGAAGCTGAGTGGCCACCAGTATCATGTGGGTTAATATAAAATTTTACAAATCTGTGAATAAAATTGTACATCTCAGCATAAAGTGAAACAAAAAGAGCTGCGCCGACTCCTGAGATTATGCATTACAATACATAGTAATGATTCCTTTGACTATCTTCACATTTGTGTCAAGATTACAGATTTTAATATAACCAGAAGGCTCACAGAGATGCCATGTCATTATTACAGATGACGTAGGTCCATACAAAGAATCAAAGGGCTTGAAATAAATGTCAGGAAAAGAAGAACAATGTCGATTTTCATTTTACAAGGTCAAATTTATTCAAAAAAGGAAAAAATTCAATTTTCAGTAAAATGTAAAAGCTGTATTTTCAATGAATGACTTTTATATGTATCCATTTCTTACATTTATTTTTGTTAATATGGACTAAAATGGCAAAAAACATCTCTCCCAGTAACTAATTGTTAACATTACAAATCTTATGTAAAAAAAAACAGTAGAAAATGACATAAAACTGCAATTAAAGTAGATCTAAAGCCAAAACCTGCATTCCATTGGGTGCAGTTAGGAATGGTTAAAACCTCTGCTGGCTAGTATCAGAGCCAGGTACATACAGGTTACATACAACATAACAATAATTCCAGCACTACACCTCCCCTGTAACGCTAAACATGTAACCTGTAAAAAATTTTAAAGCATCGCCTATGGAGATGTTTAAGTACTGAAGTTTGGCGCCATTCCACAAGTGTGCGCAATTTTAAAGCGCGACATGTTAATTATCTATTTACTCTGTGTAACATCATCTACTTTAGTGTTTTTTTTTTTTTTATTCATGAAACAGTTTCTTTCCCAAAAAAATGTGTTTGAAAAATTGCTGCGCAAATCCTGTATAACATAAAAAGTTTATTCCCTAGGGTGTCTGCTAAAACAATATACAGTATATAATGTTTGGGGGTTCTGAGTAAAATGATGATTTTTACATGTAGGAGAGAAGTGTCAGAATTGGCCTGGGTGGCAAGGGATTAATTGCCATTCAAGAACAGACACGGAGTTGTTGTGAAGCCACTCCTTCATTATTTTAGCTGTGTGCTTAAGGTCATTGTCTTGTTGGAAGGTAAACCTTTGGCCCAGTCTGAGGTCCTGAGCGCTCTGGAGAAGGTTTTCGTCCAGGATATCCCTGTACTTGGCCGCATTCATCTTTCCCTCGATTGCAACCAGTCGTCCTGTCCCTGCAGCTGAAAAACAACCCCACAGCATGGTGCTGCCACCACCATGCTTCACTGTTGGGACTGTATTGGACAGGTGATGAGCAGTGCCTGGCTTTCTCCACACATACCACTTAGAATTAAGGCCAAAAAGTTCTATCTTGGTTTTATCAAGGTGTTTTTTAGCAAACTACATGCAGCTTTCATGCGTCTTGCACTAAGGAGAGGCTTTCGTCGGGCCACTCTGCTATAAAGCCATGACTGGTGGAGGGCTGCAGTGATGGTTGACTTTCTACAACTTCCTCCCATCTCCCGACTGCATCTCTGGAGCTCAGCCACAGTGATCTTTGGGTTCTTCTTTACCTCTCTCACCAAGGCTCTTCTCCCCCGATAGCTCAGTTTGGCCGGACGGCCAGCTCTAGGAAGGGTTCTGGTCATCCCAAACGTCTTCCATTTAAGGATTATGGAGGCCACTGTGATCTTAGGAACCTTAAGAGCAGCAGAAATTTTTTGTAACCTTGGCCAGATCTGTGCCTTGCCACAATTCTGTCTCTGAGCTCTTCAGACAGTTCCTTTGACCTCATGATTCTTATTTGCTCTGACATGCACTGTGAGCTGTAAGGTCTTATATAGACAGGTGTGTGGCTTTCCTAATCAAGTCCAATCAGTATAATCAAACACAGCTGAACTCAAATGAAGGTGTAGAACCATCTCAAGGATGATCAGAAGAAATGGACAGCACCTGAGTTAAATATATGAGTGTCACAGCAAAGGGTCTGAATACTTAGGACCATGTGATATTTCAGTTTTTCTTTTTTAATAAATATGCAAAAATGTCAACAATTCTGTGTTTTCTGTCAATTTTGGGTGCTGTGTGTACATTAATGAGGAGAAAAAATGAACCTAAATGATTTTAGCAAATGGCTACAATATAACAAAGAGTGAAAAATTTAAGGGGGTCTGAATACTTTCCGTCCCCACTGTAGATAAATAATAAATTATTATTTTATAACATATAGCATAATAATATATGATTTAGCTTGTACCCTTTCAGCAGCAGAAGATTATCATTCCACCTCTTAACTGTGTGAGAAAAACATGGGATTATGGGTAAATCTTATACCCATAAACCCATGTTTTTTCCTTGTAGTTAAGAGGGATGGGCCAGAAGGGAGCATGTGTCTTTTAGACACATGCACCCTTCTATGACACTGTAGTGAGAGGTGTGCCTCCACTGCAGCATTTTTATTGGAAAGCTTGGACCAATGGTACTTTACCATTGGTCCAAGACTCCAAGCTGTCCATTGAGCTCAGTGCCTCTGACAAGAAGTGAGGAGAGGCACTATGAGCTCATCCTCTCGGTCTGCTGCAAACAGAGTGTGCCAGATTGTATTTAAACTGGCTGCTCTGTATGTAGCTTCTGACAGGCTGCTCAAGAAGTGTCTCGGAAACCATAGATGATAGAAGCCCCAAATTTTGATCAGTGGTGGGGTAGGACTTCAGCTACCTACCCTCCAAATTTGCCGAGCTACGACCCTCGTCAATCTTTTTTTTATTTTTTTATTTTTTTATGTTCATGGCAGGTGAGGCTCAGCCTCACCTGACTCCCCTGACTTGTGCGTCCCTGCTTTGTATACATATATTAAAGGCCTGTATAGCAAATTTACTGGAACAATTTTTACTTTAAGGTCACCCCAAGAACACCCCTTGCAACTGGAAGAAAAATAGGCTCATCCTCAACATACAGAAAAGGTCCTTTTCTGTAAAAGCTTGAGGAATAGTCTTCCACACAAGATTCCAAATGACACATTGCCAACTCGGTAGGCAAGAATATGGAAGGATTGGCTTCTAAATGCCCAAAATATACATGCCTACTAGTATTTAAAAGTAACACTGTAGAATGTTGGATCATGAAGGAAAGTTTTCCCTTATTTGAAAAATTGGTCAATACTTTTACCTTCCTTTGAATCAATTATGGATTGGGGCTTCTGAGGATGCAAGGTGTTTTTTTTTTACTCTATGTATGTCACTTACTGTGTAACAGTATTAGGGAATAATGATAACTTATTAATGATGAACATAATCTAAAGAGGAGCTTCAGTCTACCCCAGAAATATTAATAGTCAGCAGCTACTTTGTCTGAAGTTCAGCTTTAATCTTATTTGTTCTTAGAACAACAAATAGATGCATTTAACCCTCCCAAATGGTACAGTGTCTTGTACAATGGACAGTTATTAGCAGTTACTTGATTATATTTCAAGTGTCATCATGGTCAACAGTTCATTTGGGAAGCTGTTTTAGCATTCACAGCATTACTGGAACTGACAAATATGATGGCCTTACAACTGCCAATCAGTCAAATCATAAGACTAATGGAATCTAGAAGAGGACATTTGAGCAAAATCAAAATCCTTGCTGCATTTGGCAGAGAAGTTCTCATTGGTTTTTATTGTGTTAAGTGCCACCATTAAGTGTTATTGTGTTATTGTGCCACCACTGGTTTCTATTGTGTTAAGGGCCACCTTTGCTCAGTCCTATGTAGACAAAACCAACCCATGAGGATGTTTTGGAAGCTTGGATTACTCAATAGAAACCCACATAAATGCTGTCCTATATTTGCTCATAATTATTGTCAGTGTTATAAAATTAAATTGTAAAAAGTGTGTAGATGCTATAATATAAAAAAGTAACAGATTTGGCCATTGATGGTTATGAACAAATCTTACTAATAGGAACTTTCCATACCAAAACTGAAAGTCTGACATGCATGTAGGACATAACATGAAGATAAGAAGCCAATAAGAACCCCAACATGCACAGATCCATATCTGCTAGAATGTCCATTTTATGTCTGAAAGAATATCTGTCAGCATTATTATTAGCAGAGCAGATGCAAAAAGACCATGCTTACCTGCAAATTAGACTTCCATCAAAGGTTTAAATAATAACCATAATAAATAACACCCAATCTCAAATAACTCCCCCTCCCCTTTAATTTAATATCTGCCAAAATATAAAAACATTTTCACAGGTATTGACTTACACAACAGGCTGTGATCTCATGTGGGGATAGTAAGAATTTGATCTGCAATGCAATAATAGAGTGCCAATATCATTATGCGGCATTAGTGCTACAGTATCATCAACATGTCATTTGGGCCAATGCAAGTCCTGATAATAAGTAGAATTTATTTATTTTCTTGTAGGTATTTCCACATCATCTGCTGCATGTCAGAGTATGCTCTGTGACCTTGCTTTAATTAGTGCTGGTATAATGAATGTGTAAAGCACGACTAATAGGTCAGAAAGGCTTTAAATTGATTGTACTAATGGACAATTGCAATGCTGCCACCCACTCATTTATAAATCTAAAAATGTTTATTCTGCATTCTATAACCTTTGCTTTCACAAAGACTACAATTACATTACAAAAGAGGTTTTTTTTAATTTAATGTATGCTACACCTGTGTCACTGTGTCAAAGCTGGCATGACATATACTGTATGTTTTAAAGGAGTGGGTGGTGGCGGTGAAGGGGGGGGGGCTATTCCAGCACTGCAAATGCTTTGAGACCTCTGATCCCCAACAGCCCCTCCTCTGATGTCTCTTCTCCTTTAGATCCTAAAAGAACCACACCACTGGACAGCCAATAGGAAATGTCTATGTCATGCAGGCAGTGATGTGGACACCCAAAGAGGAACCCCATAGAAATAAAACAGAAAAGCGTGACATGACTTTGGCCTTAGGTAAATAAAAAGGACATTTCAATTCTTAAATGTTTTTTTTTTTGCATTCCAGCTGGGGAGGGGGTGTACTTTATACTTGACATTGGGCTTTAAAGTGACACTATACTACACTGGCCACTTTATTAGGTACACCTCGCTAGTACTGGGTTGGACCCCCTTTTATTATTATTATATTATTATTATACAGTATTTATATAGCGCCAACAGTTTACGTAGCGCTTTACAACTTGAGGGTAGACAGTACAAATACAATACAATTTGATACAGTAGGAATCAGAGGGCCCTGCTCCTTAGAGCTTACCCTTTTACCTTCAGAACTGCCTTAATTCTTTCTGGCATAGCTTGACATACACAGGGTAGATATAAAAAAAATGAAAATTTTACTCCAAAAATCAGTTTTGCACTTTCTGGGTCCGCGCACATGACTTTGTCCTGGAATGAATATTGTTTTTTTTATATATATATATATATATATATATATATATATATATATATATATATATATATATACACACACATGTGACTGGGGGGGATTTCTTATTGAGGTATACTTGTGTCACTGAATCTATTTTAGAAAATGAATAAGGGGCATGAGTAGTGAGTTAGAACAATGCCATGACACTCAATTAATCAAGCTTATGTCCAGCAGATAAGTTAGGTATCCTCTGCCAACCGCAGAGGACTGATCCCAGGGCTGCAGGAGTGTATATCCTTATTGTCCAAAAATAATCCATGCATATCCACTACTTAATGTCCCTGTAATCTATTATTCATATAATAATTTTTACTGCATTTTTCTGCCTCCATGTAACATCCTTTGTGAGCTCACAAACCACTCCTTTTCCCCCATCACATTTTGTTTGGTAGCAGTGCACGTTAGTTACGGTCATGTGCACTGCTCAAGTCCATTACACATCCTGCAGCCCACAGTCCCTAGTCCATCTCTGGAGCAAGAAAGAAAGGGTTGCTACGTTCAGTGGGACCCTGGAGAACAAGTGTACCCACTAGAGATGATCCAAAAAAACGGTGTGGGCGTGATTGACAATAAATTTACATCGGGGGGACACTGGTTTTTTATTGTTAATAAAGGAATTGTCAAAAACTGTCTCTGTGTTTTTATTACTTTTTGACACCTTTTTGGTGAATGGGTACCACATGTTCATTCACATAGGGGGGCCGGGATCTTGGGGCCCCCTTGTTAAAGGGGGCTTTCAGATTCCGATAAGCCCCCCACCCGCAGACTCACTCAACCACAGCCCGTGGTTGTGGAAAGAGAACCTTGTCCCCATCAACATGGGGACAAAGTGCTTTCGGGTGGGGGAGAAGAGCCCCCCTGCCCCAAAGCAACAACCCATGTTGAGGGCCTGGTATGGTTCGGGGGGGGCACTTGCTCGTCCCCTCTTTCCTGACCTGCCAGGCTGCATGCTTGGATAAGGGTCTGGATGGATTTTGGGGGGGCCCCATGCCTTTTTTTTTATACTGGCAAATGTTTTTTTTAATTCAGCTGTCAGCAGGGAAGCTCATTGACAGCTGATAACTCATCGGTAGTTAAGGACACCTCAGCTGGCTTCCTAGCCCCACTTCTTAACAACCAGCCCAATCAGGGCACAGAATGCACTGTGCAGAGCGCAGTGCATTGCAGGGCGTTCGGCGGAGCAAACACCTGATGAACACCCTGCAAATTTGGGTGTTCTCCAAACAGGGCGAACAGCCAATGTTCGACCCAAACTCATGCTTGGGCCAAACCGTTTTCCCAACACTGGTAGCCTCCTTCTAACAGGAAGTTGGATCACAGCAGCAACAAAAAGGAATCTGGAAATTTGGAGGAGGTTTAGAGTGATAGAAGGTATTTTTTTGAGTTATACATACATACATTAAATAGAATACATACTTGAATAGAATATTTTTCTTTAAACCAAAGTTTAGTGTCAATTTAATCTTCTGTAACAACCCCAAAACTTGGATAATTGCTTTAATAATTCAATAAAAAAATACTGCGTATGGATTTGCTACCCTCTACTATATGAATTTGTAAATGCCTGTAAATATTTTATGTATGCACTTCCTGTCCCTGGTTGTTGGCTTTAAAACCCCAGAAGGAGGAAGTGGAGAGTGAGAGAATGAATGTGTCTCAGACACATGTCCTGTCCATTCTGCTAAACTCCAAGCTAGAAGGAACTATTATGCAAGTATTTCTATGTTCTACTAGTTTAACTGCAGCTGCTGAGTGTATATTTAAAGCCTTGTGACAGAGCTTCTTTGTTTGTCCTATTGTTTTATTTCACATGCACAGTGATATTTAGCTAGGTCTCAGTATGTATGCTACAGTATGTATTTAGTGGTCACCTTGCTGTATATTAGTAGGTGAACCTTTTTATTGCAGTAGAGTTATTATATAGCTCTAGTTATTTTAGTTAACCATGTCCCTTCTGGTCTGGGATTCTATGGCTAATTTTAACTTAGGGCTCAATAACCAGCATAGGCTGGAGCCAGGTAAGCCATCCAAAGGCCACTTCTGGTAGTTAGAGATCCAGTTACATGCTAGATTAGAAACTACTAGGGAGGGACTAAAGCCCAGAGTAGATAGGCTGACTCTGAGTTCCAGTGTCACGCCACAGTTTCTGCATGTGAGAAGCTACATTCCAGGCTGGTTGGAAATCAGTTGGGGAATCCCCCAATCACTGCTGATCCTGTCTTCAGGTCTCTGACTCAAAGATGAACACCACATCACGATCATCCTTAGGGGCCCTGGCAATTAGACTTTGCTGCAGCATTCATCTGGGGGTGTCTCTATTACTAACAATATATACCCAGGTATATATGCACAATTCCACCAGGACTCCTATCAGGCCCTGTGCTGATAGTACCTGGATGTATGTACTAATATTATTATTTTCTTATATAAAGCTTGTATTATTTCCTTACTGGTGTGCATCTATATAGTTATGGTTAATGTTCTATGCTGGTTGCTACCAATTACTTTGATTAGATTACTAATTGCCCCAGAAAGGAATCCCCCCTCTTCACGGAGGCCCTGTCCTGGGTGGAGGCACTTTATTTTTATCAAACCCATTTAGAGAAGGTTCTGGTTCTCTTATTTACATACAGGGGCAATATATATATATATTTGGGGAGGGTCATTTCTCATAACCCCCCAAAAGAGGGCTACAATAGCTATGCAATTAATTGCATAATTTTGTGTTCTCTTGATGTAGGAGAATGTGTAAAGTTTTAAATTTATTTACTGTTTTATATTTACTACCAATATTTCAAAATTTTTCAATAGGATTAAATATCGCATGGAATTATTTATATTTATTATTTTTAGCCAGAAGTTCTAAGCCACTTTTCATTTGTTATCCAAGTTAACAGTTTTGCTGAATAAAAAAAAAATTCTGTCCATTAAAGTAGTTCTAAACGCTGGACATTCCCTACATTAAGAGGTAAAAGATGTTCTACTAGTTGTATTGCCCTCTCACCTCCCTTTTTACTTACATGAGTCCTATCTCAATCCAGTGCTGTGCCTGTCTGCAGTGGCACTAGTCTCTTTCTCTCCTCATCGCCTCAGAGACAGCAGCAGGAGCGATTGGCTCCTCCTGCTGTCAATCAAATCCTGTGAGCAGAGAGCAGGGGGCTGGGCCGTGCTGCCTGTTTCAATGGACGCACACAGCCTGGCTCATTGAGAAGCCCACAGGTGTGCCACCATAAAAAGCAGCTTCCTTTGGTGGCACACAGAGAAGAGGAGGAACCAAGAGTGCCTGTGGTGGACCCCAGAAGAAGGTATGTATTATTTTTTTTATATCTACACACAAATGTTTTGCCTTTCATTTCTATTTTAAACTGAATGGATTGTTTTACAAGGCGAATGTTTACAATCAATTTAAATCTGCTATTAATTCCAACCCCCCCCTCCCCCCCTCAGACTGACAAAGCTGCTGTCCGAATTGGCCCTCTGTGCTCATTCATCCAGAGTAGTGTCTGTATAATATAGGTGGTGTATTACTGGCCAGATCACCAGGAGAAAACAAATGGAAAAAAGGATACTCTTAAAGCAACACAAATAGGAACTACCTGAGTCTGTCCCTTGTGTCTATGACATGAATTCCAGAGACTATCTTGTCAAAGAAGAAGAGAGGAACATACTATATTTCTGGCACATTAACCATTATTTTCCTATACTTGCAGTGTGTTTGAAGATATAAACCATAAGGAAATGTGCATGTATTGCAGATCTGTATATTTTTTTGTGATGCCTTGCTATATAGGTTTTTGTTTGTTTTTGGGTTCAGATATGTTTTATAAAAAAATATATCTGATGCTAGAATCACTTTAAAATAATATATGTCTACTGTATATCAAAACAAATCATTATTTTTAGGTACAAGGAGGAAAATAATTATACTTCTTTCTTTATCTTAAAGATCAGCTTTATTTTAAAAATTATACAAAATAATAAATACAAATCTATTTGCCAGTAAAAATAGGAACCTGCAAAATCAGCAGATCACGGGCACAATAAAGTCAGGCTCCTGCACACACTGCCTACAACTCTATTGCCTGTACCTCTGTATGGGCGGTCATTTTTCAGAGCTATAGGCAATGTGAGTGTACTATGGGCGTGCTGATCAACGCACCCCATTTCATTCAAACTACAGGTCCGTCCACTGTGGTAGCGGATGTGTCTTGTAGTTTTTTATTTACAGATTCTGGTGAATGAATAATGCAGCTGTGTTCAGCCCTGCATAGCCACATTGTTTTCACAATCCCCGCCTGCTGTTACACTGGGGGGGGGGGGGTTTAGTGAGGGGGAGGGGAGCAGAACAAGAACATGTTACATCTTACACCCTAAATACAGACATGCCATGCAACATGTTGTAAAAGCCAAACTTATGTCTCCTGAGTTCATACTCTCATTGTTATAGTCTGATATAAGACTGTATGCCCTATGGGTTCTTTACCAAACTTGTATGAGTATTACATGTGTATTACAAAATCTATGAGCTATGAACTCATGTATTAACCATTCTTCATATTTCCATTCAAAAATTCAACAAACTTATTCTTTAACCTCCCTGGCGGTATGATTATGTCTGATTTTTGATGCTGAAAGTGGTTCATTGTTTTGCATGGAAATTTGGCGTTTTATATTGTTGGCCTATAATTCTTAGGAATCACTCACTTAAATCTGTCCCAACAAGAGTCTAGTAGACATTCCGGGTATGATAAAGTTTGAAACACAAAATCATAAATTATAATATAATAAATAACTATAAATAATTATAGCAAATATTTATATAATAATAATAAAATATTTTCAATAATGTAATCAAATCAAAAACACTGAAATTTGCTTGGTTGCTCGTTACTTTTAGTGTCTGATGACGAATTGCCCCACAAATCCCTATTGCTCAATTCTGCAAGTGTTCTATTTTATTATCACTGTTTTCTAGCTGGTCTAAAACCGCTTTTGATGTAAAGGGGCACTTTTTGGTTCCCATGGACATTCTCAAGTTTCCAGGCAGAAAGAACAGTATATATATAATATAAAACTGCATGTGGGGCACTGGAAAAGCACTAGGGACAGAGCGGAGGTTAAATTATTTGATACAGTAATGTAATCTGTAAGATTACAGTGTACTGTATGTATTATGCTTTTTGCACGTTTTGAATTTGGCGCCGGGTTCCATCCCCATGCATTGCGACGCTCACAGGGAACGGAGCCTGGCACAGTGATAGATCGAGTGGAGGACACGGCCCACACACACAGCGGGGAGACATTGCAGTACCCTGGGGACAAGGCAAGTAACTTTGCCTGGATCCTGCGATGCAATCCCAAGTGTGGCTCAGGGTTACCGCTTTTGGTAATGAAAATTCACCCGGTCCACACTCGTGATTACCGCTAGGGAGGTTAAAGTGTATTTCCACCCTGGCAGTCAAATTTGGGAAGCATCCGCTATAGGTTTGTTACGTGTTCCCATTTACGCGACATACCTAAAAACTGAATAGAACTTTATGGGCAGCTTCTATTGCTGAGAATAGATGGTAATAGAAAATGTGATGGTAATGGACAACCGTTTTTTGAAAAGTGCATCAACATACTGTACAGGACGTAAGTCTTGATCTTGTTAGGACAGACAGTGTTAAATTCTCATTTACATCTGATGATGATATCTGCCAGAACAGTGCAGGCAGATAGTAATGTTAAACATGACAATACAGCCCCCTCCTAAAAATGGCAAAGCAGGGGTAAGCTAGGTTGGATTTTGAGCAAATAAAAAGCACTTAAAATGGTAAGCAGCATTTTTATGCTATGCTATGTTAAAGAGAACATGTAACAAATATAAAGTAGGTCTTATCCCGATTTGACTGCAAGAGTAAAAATACACTTTAAAGTCTTTGTGACCCTTCAATTAAAATGCAAGCCAGTTGTTTGCATATAAATTGTTTTTTGCTGATTCAAGGTCATTCAAAACAATAGCGCAAGTAATTAAGGGTGTTAATATTTCGAGAAAATTCAGAGGACTAATCCTGTATTTTGGATTAGTTCCAAAACTATTAATGCATTCTGGCCTGACAAATTCTCCTTGTAAGTTACATTCTGGCACCAGCCTGACATTCCAGCAAATGAGATTCAATGTACCATCCTTATAATAGCACATACAGTCTTAGCCCAAGCTCTAAAACATTCTTTACCTCATGTAATTCTGAAATGAGTTTCAAATAATGGTTAGTTATATCTGATTCTTAATGGGCAGAGAACAGGCCGAGCAGAGACAGGCTGATGAATTCTTCAAAGTCATTGGACGAGTAGAAGAAAAGCAGGTATGAAACTCAGGTACATATTTCATCAGTTGAGACAAAGCAAGCCATAACGTTTCAGGGGAGTGATTCTTCTTCAGCAGATGCTGCATTGCTTCCATGAAACGTTACTTCTCATCTTTTATGAAATACAGTAGGTATCACAATTTGTCTGTTGGACTTTTATACACCACTTTTGAAGAGGTATTGTGAGCTTTTATTGGGATCTACATTCATGATTTATGCAACCAAAGGTTCCATATGGAAAGAATGCAACTGATGGAAGGTATAAATGATTTCTGTGCACCTGTTCAAAATCGTACAATGAAAAAAAAGAGCTTGATAAATTTAATATTTTTAGTCATGAACACATTTTTCTCTGTTGGGAGTTCAAACTGCTGAAGTTGTGGTGACAGTATGGAGTCACTTCCAAATATTATGCAGTGCAAGGTTCCAGAACAACCTGATTACAGGACAGAACCTGTTCTCCACTCAGTTTCCTCTAAACCTGAAGAGGCAACCTGATAAAGAAACGGACCCAATAAAGAAGGATGTGGCATAGTTGAGGTTAGCTAAGTTCCATTGCCCTACAGTACATGCCTATGTTTCACTATGCAAAAGGGATGCATGAGTCTTTCTAAATAAAACATATTCAAAATTTTCATTGCAACATTGTAGTTATCATACCGGCAAAGACATTGGGGTTGATTTCCTGAAGGCAAATATGTTTTTCACTTTGTAAGGGAATTTTCCCATAGCTTAGTTAATGAGGTGAAAGGATAAGAAGGGTCAAAGCTGTTTTAGTCCTACTTCTCCTGTCGGCCACAGGAGTGCACTTAGTTCTGCCCAACTGTGACCAAGATTCAGCCAACAGCAGACTAGAGTCCACTATCGGCTGATGTCACAGAGCCAGGCCCTGGAAGGAGCCTGACTTTAATGTTGTGATCAATCCAGATGCCTGACCGTTAGCTGGCTCAGCCTCTTAGCATGCTGCTGAGAACCTGACCAAGCTGCTCCTATCTGCTCCAGAGCCCAGCACTCCATTGAGTGCCGGAGGGGTAGAGCAGAGAGCCGGTGACTGGCTCTCTGCTCACTGAAGACAGAGAACTGAGTGATCAGTGGTCTTTAGTTCTTGGTGTAGAGGCTGCACCCACCTAGGTGAGTATGTATGTTTGTTATTTTGAAATCTTACTCTTCTCTTTGAAGCTATGCTGACATCCAATCATATAGAAGATAAAATATTGTTTTTTTTGTATCTTGCGTGTGATGTATTCTTTGCAAAGTGAAAATTACCTTGCAAAGCAAACAGCTTACTTGCCTTTAGTAAATCAACCCCATTGGCCAAGTATCTATAGTACTATTTCTTATGTATGTATGTATGCAGAAATATTAACTATTGGTCAAATCTGAGATTACTGCTCCTGATTTTGGTAAAGCATAGGAACAGGCAATATTTATCTTGATGTCAGTAGTGGGCTAGCGCCTGCAGATAATGGGTATAGGGGACAGGGCCAACCCTTAAAATAGACATAATATAACTTTTTAAAATAAACATATTACAGTGGGGAAAATAATTATTTGATTCCCTGCAGATTTTGTAAGTTTGCCCACTTACAAAGAAATGAAGGGTCTACCATTTTTATCATAGGTTTATTTTAAATGATGGAGACAGAATATCAACCAAATATCCAGAAAAAACACATAAAACAAATGTTATAAATTAAATTGCATTTCAGTGAGTAAAATAAGTGTTTGATCCCCAAGCAAAACATGACTTAGTACTTGGTGGAGAAACCCTTGTTGGCAAGCACAGAGGTAAGACATTCCTTGTAGTTGGGGACCAAGTTTGCACACATCTCAGGAGGGATTTTCATTCATCCTTCTTTACAGGTCTTCTCTAAATCCTTTTTGGCTTCTTGGCTGTCGCTTGATAACTCGAAGTTTCAGCTCCCTCCATAAATTTCTATAGAATTAAGGTCTGGAGACTGACTAGGCCACTCCATGACCTTAATGTGCTTTGTTTTGAGCCACTATGTTTTGGGCCATTGTAATGCTAGATGACCCATCAACCACCCACCTTCAGTATTCTGGCTGAGGGAAGAAGGTTCTCATCCAAGATTTTACAATACATGGCCCCGTCCATTGGCCCCTCAATGCAGAAAAGTCAGCCTGTGCCTTTAGCAGAGAAAGTGTGCTTCCACCTTTCCACCTCCGTGCTTGACTTTAGGGATGGTGTTCTTAGGGTCATAGTCAGTATTTTTCTTTCTCCAAACATGGCAAGTTGAGTTAAAGCCAAAGAGGTCAATTTTGGTCTCATCTGACTACAGCACTTTCTCCCAATCCTTCTCTGAATCATTTAGATGTTCATTGGCATGACTGTACATGTGCCTTCTTGAGGAGGGGGGGTCGCCGTGTTTGGAGGAGGAAAAATTCTGACTATGATCCTAAGAACACCATCCCTACAGTCAAGCATGGAGGTGGAAACATTATGCTTTGGGGCTGTTTCTCTGCTAAAAGGTACAGGCCGACTTTGCGCATTGAGGGGCCAATGGATGGGGCTCATCCAAGGTTGTAAAACCTTGGATGAGAACCTTCTTCCCTCAGTCAGAACACTGAAGATGGGTTGTGGATGGGTCCTTCAGCATGACAATGACCCAAAACATACCGCCAAAGCAACAAAGGAGTGGCTCAAGAAGAAGCACATCAAGGTCATGGAGTGGCCTAGTCAGCCTCCATACCTTAATCCTTTAGAAAATGTATGGAGGGAGCTAAAACTTTGAGTTGATAGGCGACAGCCAAAGAACCTTAAGGATTTATAGAAGATCTGTAAAAAAGAGTGGACCAAAATCCCGCCTGAGATGTGTGCAAACCTGGTCACTAACTACAAGAAATGTCTTACCTCTGTGCTTGCCAACAAGGGTTTCTCCACCTAGTACTAAGTTGTGTTTTGCTTGGGGAATCAAATACTTATTTTACTCACTGAACTGCATCTCAATTTATAACATTTGTATCGTGTTTTTTCTGGATTTTTGGTTGATATTCTGTCTCTATCATTTAAAATACACCTATCATAAAAATAATAGACCCTTCATTTCTTTGTAAGTGGGCAAACTTACAAAATCTGCAGGGGATCAAATGATTATTTTCCCCACTGTATAACTTTGTTTCCCACTGATATCCATCCAGAAAATTTGTGGATAAATTCAGCGAGATGACTGTAAGGGTTGCAGGGGATAACAAGAGGAGTTGGAAAGCTCTTTATAGTTCTGGAAACATGAACACATCTCTGTGTGCTCTTCTTTGGTGGCCTGTACAACTGAAAAGTAGCTGTACGTATGAAGCAGACACCTTGGGGTTGATTTACTAAAGGCAAATAGACTAAGCACTTTACAAAGTTCAGTTGCACTCTGCAAGGGCAGGTGCTCCAGAGCTTAGTAAATGAGGTAAAGCTTCACTTTGCAAAGAATACCCAATTACGTGCAAGGAAAATGTAATTTGCTTGCACACGATTGGACGATGGAAGTCAGCAGAGCTTCTGCTCATTTACTAAGCTCTGGAGCAACTACTCTTACAGAGCGCAATTGCACTTTACAAAGTGCACAGTCTATTTGCCTTTAGTAAATCAACCTCCATGCTTCCAATGAGTTTTTAGTAGAAATTTTAATTTAAATAATCACGTGACAAGGGGTATAGTTTGTACATAATTCAGATTACCTAGGACAGCATGAGGCCTGCATAGGAGGAACAGAACTGGGACCTTCCTTGGTACAACATGAAAGAATCTCATGCAAAAGGATTTTCCAAGTTGAAATGGAAATGCTACTTAATTGTACTTCCAAAAGCAAGTCGATATTCATGCCAATACATAAAAATTACAGCTGACCCTGGCCTACAAAATCTTGGTTTATATATACAATCTATGCTGTACTTTTACACCACTTTGACTTTTTTGGCCCCAGTGTAAGGCCCCTTTCACACGGGCACCATCAGTTTAGCCACGTTAAAAACGTATCAGTTCTTATCCGTTGCTTCATCCATCTTCATCCGTCATCCGTTCATCTCCGTTTTCATCCGTCTTCCGTTCCGTTAATATCCGTTTTCATCCGTTAATGTACACGTTTACATCCGTTTTTTCATCCGTTTTTGTATCCGTTTTCATCCATTTACAGCAGTTTCTTTGCATTTAAGGAAATTACCTAGAAAGCCTTGCTCCACCCATCCTACACTGCCATGCGTGAACAATTTGCCGACTACTTTCTATCTCCATCAGGAGAAGTTTCATGGCAGTACATACATACATATACATATATATATATATATATATATATATATATATATATATATATATATATATATATATATATATATATATATATATATATATATATATAAATAAATAATGCAGTGCAAATTTTAATTTATTAATTCATTAATTTGGGTATTTCATTGTGTTTTGATAGCATAAAAAGACACAAAAGCACATGATATGTTCAAAACAGTTTTAGTTTTATTATTCTGCATAACCCTTTTAAAATTAAAAAAAAAAATGAAAAAAAGGTTTTTTTCACTTTGTTTTTTTATTTGTCCAAGTATGAACTTTGAATTATTTCTACAAAACGGATCTTAACTGATCGGACGTTGACGGGCATTGTCAGTTAACGTCAGTTAATATCCGTTTTGACGGATCTGGACGTAGCTTTGTACGTTAAAAAAAACGGATAAAAACGGAAGCGGAGGTTAACTGATGGTAACGGATGGTCATCCGTTTGCCCATAGGAATGCATTGTCGTCCGTCGACGGATGGAAGAAAAACGGATAGACGGTCCGTCCGTGTGAAAGGGGCCTAATGCAGATTGCCGTTTTGTTACACAAAGGTATAAAAAGCATGCAGGGCACTAAAACAAAAAATAGTTATCTGCTTCCTTTTCTTCCAGTAATCAAGTTCTTCAACAGTATCTTGTACACTGATGTATTGCACTTTCAAAAATGCAGCAGTTATAAATAGATCTTTAAAGTTACAAGTCCTCACGAGATAATAAGCAGCCATCACAACACCACGTTTGGCTTTGTGCTGCAACTTGAGATAATGGACCTTGGCACCCCGTCTGTCAGCAATTCATTTCATGGGGCTCCAGTACAGTGGAGCAGATTTCTCATTCCATGCTCATACATAATTTGGAAGTAAATTAATAATGTTGTTCTTCTAACTAGATATACATCTCTGGGCTGATTTCTGTCTAATAAAAAAAATTCCATTAATATTTGGCTAAATGAGTCAACAGAAGATCGAGATAATGAACATTTTGGCTCTGTGTCCTTCATTAAAGGAAATCTTTAGCTTTTAGCAGATTTTATATAATTAATTCCAAAATTATGAATGAAGATGGATTGCTTATGGGATTCTTATTTCATTGTAATACATCTATAGAAGCTTTGAATTGACATTTTAAAATATCGTAGATGTGTTGCTTATAGTTCTTAAAACTGCTAGAGTAATGTTATAATGTTGCATTTCCTTTTTTTATTAATTTATGTGTGTATAGATCTGTGTGTATGTTTTCTTTTTGTTTTATATTTTACCACCCTATGTATGACATTTGACTGAATATATTATTTTCCATTTCAAAGTCTATCTTATAGAAGCTGTACCCAAAAAAGTCAAGTGAAAAAGTCAAAGACTAGCCAACAGTATTGCCTATAAGCTTCCTGCTCTTGATCTTTTCTCCAGAACTGTATCATGTCTTGTTTCTCTATATGGTTGTGTCCATCTTGAAAAAGGAAAGAGACTTTGCTTTTTAATGTCACACCTACCCCTGATGACTTATACTCTAATGAATTGATGGCTGATGGAAAGAATTACATCAGTAGGCAGCAGGAAAGATTGAGGAAGCACAGACTCACAGTATTAATGAAGTAGAAGCAAGGAGTTACTTGCCCTACAGGTCCTCATGTACAACTTCCAGCAGGTCTTCAGAAGAATAATGAGCAGCTCAAAACTGACACATGTCAAGAAGTGTACTGCACATTCTCAAGACAAAATGTAGATTTTCCAGGGTGCTGCTTAGGCGCAATTACCTTACTAGACATCTCCTATAAGTCTGCAAATATATTGTTTTAAGAACAGGTCTGCTTTGACATTACCAGTATAAATAAAATAAAATCTGCTGCACTAAAAATTCTTACTACCAATTAACTTAGTGAAACACCAGCAGCCAGCACAATATTGAAGAAAATCAATAAAAATGTATATAATTAATGTGCAGCGCTTATAAATGATAGTCCAAAGAAACTCAATCCAGGAACAGATATTTAATTGTAGTTCAATCTGTGGTAGGCAGGAGATAAGTGCACGATAGAGAAACCCATCACCGGCACCCAACAACACAGCCACTTACCCTGTTTAGTGGACCCTCATCACAAAGGCCACATCAGCATATGTAAAGTATAGTATGGTATAGAGCAGTGATGGCGAACCTTGGCACCCCAGATGTTTTGGAACTACATTTCCCATGATGCTCATGCACTGTGAAGTGTAGTTGAGCATCATGGGAAATGTAGTTCCAAAACATCTGGGGTGCCAAGGTTCGCCATCACTGGTATAGAGGAAACCCATCAATCTTCATATACTTGAATGGCAGCAGACCGGATGGTGGATACAGCAAGCTCAGGTATCTTATTCAAAGGTACACTCCAGCAATAAGAAATAAGGGGGGTGGGTATGTGAGGGCAGTTGCTGAGGCTAACCAATACACATAACCACCTGGGAAAACTGAATGGACTATCTCGGTACTTGATACAATCACAAAATAATTATATTAAATTCAAATTTTATTCGGTAACAACATACAAAAAATGTTTAAAAAAAAAATATATAAATATATGTATACACCACATACGACTAACTATTGACAGGTTTCCCCGTAATATTTCTGTTAAAGTGGGGTAAAGAAATTTCCTCTACCGGTTTCGCGGTAAGAACCGCTTCTTCAGGAGGATAGAAGGTCTACAAAGAAAACAATGCATTAAAATTACAATACAATAGTCGCACAGCATAATATTACATATTACAATCCGTATTAATGCAAGGAAGTCTGCTCACCCAAATGGACCAGAACGACTAGCAATAGGATCCCACAGTTTCCCCTCACGGCGGACAAGGGGGATTGTAAGTGACTCTGATTAAAAAATAATGATGAAAAGTTAATGTTTATGATGAACCGGGTCCATTGTGTGAAATAGTGAGGTGCCAGAAAAAAAGAAAAGCCAGTATCCCTGTGTTGATAGAAATAGGGGAGGGGAGGGGGGGGGTTGGCGGTGAGTAGGAAGGGGAGCGGGAGGAGGGGGAGGGAAACAAGGGGGGGCAAGGAAAAGGAAGGAGAGGAGGGAGGAAAGGGGGAGAATGGAGGAGAAAGGGGGGGGAGGGGGAGGGGGAGGTACCCAAGGAGGAATAAATGCGGACAAAAGGAAATAAACCTGCTCTGCAGCTTTTTCCAGTAATGTTTTCTCTCTGGAATGTTTCCATTACTGGAAGAATCTGCAGAGCAGGTTTATCTCCTTTTGTCTCCTCCAGTTCCTGGATGAGGATGACCCAGAAGGTGGAGAAATAGCCCATAAGTATTCTGGAGCCTGGCCATGTGACAAGAAGAGAGAGAGGTAGAGAGAACTGCACACCCTTTCAGCCTTAGCTAGGCTTAGCTGCGTCATCCTGGGAACCATTGGGACCTGTCCAGCAGGAAGCCTGTTCAGCAGTCATCACATGAGCTACAGGATCTCTACAAGGGACTGAGTGAGTAGTTTCAATTGCGCATCCCAGAGCCTATAAGAGGAGAAGCAGTCAGGTGCAAAACCCAGCTAGCCATCTACAAAGGACAGCTTAGATCCATCAAAGCCCATACAGCTACCCTGCACCTCTTGCTTGGGAATCCTAGGGAGAAGAGAAGCCAGGTGCCTTAGCATTATTCTATGGAGATAGAGTACCTGCAGTCAGAAGTTGGAATTGTCTTTTACCGGTTGAGCTGTTCAGTTTGTCCCACGGGAACACAGCCTTGTGATCTTTATGGAAGCCGGAGACAGTTTGTTTTCAAGTCCTCAAGTCACGTTGAAACAAAGTTCCAGGCATCCCATATCATCCCATCCCCATCCAAATTTATTCCCCTAATAAACTAAAAACAAAACAAAGCCCTTGGACCAGTTTCTGTCTACTGAGTGCATGCTGAAAATTCCTGTTGCCTGACTGCGCATGTAAAGGGGAACCCAAAAATCCAGCTACCCTTACGGCGGTAGCGCTGCACTTACACCACACCACATCATAACCTCAGGTACTATGTCCCTTAAAGGTAAACAACTTCACTAATGTACTAGGGGACTAGTTAAAGAAAATTGTAAATGAATGCCGTCATTAAAGGATAAGTTAATCTTTCAGAAAAAAATAATAAATGCACATATATTTGCAGAAAAAAAAAATGGGCATTCATTATTTTTCCATAGAAGCCTGCAGAACATTGCACCCATGATCAGTGTCAATGTCATGCTCCTGAAGACACTGCCTACAACTCCGTGCCCATACTTCTATATGGACTGTCAGTTTCAGAGCTGTAGGCAGTGTGAATAGACTACAAGCACGCTGTTCTGCATGCTCACAAACTATTAAAACTACAAGTTCATTTGCCGTGGTGGCAACATGCTCAAAATGTGAACTTAGCCTTTAAAGCCCAACTCCAGTCACAAAAAAAAACTATCCTTGCAGTGAGGTCCTCCAAACTGCAAGCGTTAAATGCTCCTTTTTGCCTAGTGGCAAAGTAATAAAGTGTAATACGTACCTTATTACTTGCTTAAGCAAGGTCCCTCCAGCAGTGTGGCCAATCCCGTGAAGCTTCCTCTGTAATGCACTACCAGGCCATGGTCACTTCCTGCATCCTCCGCGTACAATACAGGGTTATTAGCCCTGTATTGTACAAGATGACACAGAGGGACCGCCCAGAGTGCTAGTAGATCGGGAATACAGCACTGGAGCTGCCCGGAATGGGGGTAAGGTAAGTAATGCAGCCTTCCCATCTTCCCCTAAAAGTAATGAGCATTTAACCTTGTACCCACTACAAGGGTTTCTATTCTTCTCAGCTGCATTGGCTTAAGCTTAGCATGGAGACCTAGCAGTACTCTACTCTATATTGCAATACATCACCTCCTCATGGTTCTATTTGTACTAGTATTCCATACTCTGGTGTTCTCCCTATTAGTGTTTTGTATGTATGTTCTTACTCCTGGAAATATATACACTCACCAGCCACTTTATTAAGTACCACTTTTACCTTCAGAACTGCCTTAAATCTTCACGGCATAGATTCAACAAGGTGTTAGAAACATTCACCACAGATGTTGGTCCATATTGGCATGATAGCATCACGCAGTTGCTGCGGATTTGTGGGCTGCAAATCCATGATACGAATCTCCTGTTCCACCACATCCCAAATGTGCTCTATTGGATTGAGATGTGATGACTGCGAAGGCCATTGGAGTACAGTGAACCCATTGTCATGTTCAAGAAACCAGATTGAGATAATTTGAGCTTTGTGACATGATGAATTACCTGCTGGAAGTAGCCATCAGAAGATGGGTATACTGTAGTCATAAAGGGATGGACATGGCCAGCAACAATACTCAGGCCGCAGGGTTTAAACAATGCTCAATTGGTACCAAAGTGTGCCAAAAAAATATCCCCCACACCATTACACTACCACCACCAGCCTGAACCATTGATACAATGCTGGATGAATCCATGCTTTCATGTTGTTTACGCCAAATTCTGACCCTAACATCTGAATGTTGCAGCTGAAATCGAGAATCATCAGACCAGGCAACGTTTTTCCAATCTTCCATTGTCCAATTTTGGTGAGCATGTGCGAATTGTAGCCTCAGTTTCCCGTTCTTAGCTGACAGAAGTGGCACACGGTGTTGTCTTCTGCTGCTGTAGTCAATCTTATTCATAGATCGATGTGTTGTGTGTTCAGAGATGGTACAACATATCATCTCTGAACGCACAACACATCAAACTATGAAGTAAAGGTTATTTGAGTTACTGTTGCCTTTCTGTCACCTCAAACCAGTCTGCCCATTCTCCTTTGACCTCTGACCTCTGACATCAACAAGGCACACAAATGTCGCTCACTGGATATTTTCTCTTTATTGGACCATTCACTGTATATCGTAGACATGTTTGGACATGAAAATCCCAGTAGATTAGCAGTTTTGAAATACTCAGACTAGTCCCTTTGGCACCAACAACCATGCCATGTTCAAAGTCACTTAAATCCCCTTTCTTCCCCATTCTGATGCTCGATTTGAACTTCAGCAAGTCGTCCTCACCACATCTAGATGCCTAAATGCATTGAGTTGCTGCCATGTGATTGGCTGACTAGCAATTTGTGTTACCAAGCAATTAAACAGGTATACCTAATAAAGTGGCCGGTGAATGTGTGTGTATATATATATATATATATATATATATATATATATATATATATATATATATATAGGAAGGCCGGTTTACCGGCCTGAAATTATGGGAGAAGCCCGGAGGGTATATAGCCAGACCATCCACAATGGTCTGTGTCAGTTCCAGTGCGCGGTAGCTCACATCACAGGGCTGACTCTTCCCAGCTCACCTCATGTTCGGCAGTCTGTGCATTCAATCGCAGGTGCACTCCGGCTTTTCATTCGTGGTCTTCGTCGGCGGTTCCCACTCACGGTCGCAGGTAGTATCCAAACTTTCGTGTCATGTGCAAAATCTTGCGGTTTATTATGCTTCTTATCCTGCACCCCTTTTGTGAAAAAACCTGCCCCGGAGTTGTTGTCGCTCATGTCCCGACATCATTCGGCACAGGCATAGTACATTCGTAAAGTTCCTTCTGACAAATATACGATTCATTCGTAGACCCAAGCCTCCAGTCACTATCGGTCGTTCTCAATATCACTCGCAATAGGCTTCACTGGTCAAAAAATTCATGCTCCATGGGGTTGCCATCTCATTCATTAGGAGATCAGCATATATCGTTTGTATAGGTTTCTGTGGCTGATTGAGGTGTGGTTGAGCCCACCTGGTGCCTTCTCTGCACTTGATTAGCCTGGGGGGATGGGTGGTTGATAGGTGTTCAGTTTCACAGTAAGGGATGGCATACACTCTACAACCAATTTGTATCAGATACTCCTTACTACCGATTTATATCGGATTAATTTAATATGTTTTACAAACTGATCCATATCAGATGCATTGCAGAGGCCGACTCTACCAACTCACTGCGTGTCCTTCGAGATTGGTCGTAGGTTTTTATCAATTGTCCCACACTCACTGTTGCAGGTAGTGCTTTCCTGCTACCGAACCGTTACTTTATGTTCCCCTTCGTAAACCACCTACAACTTCGTAGGTCTTACTCGGTTATTCGCACACATCCGTACTTACTGCCTTTCTCCGTTCCTCATTCGAGCCCCTTACGTCCACAACCAATCTGAATCTAGTCGCATAATCAGCGCAAAGATTCGGATCCTCTGCAAAACGAACTCCACCAACCGATCCGAGTCCAGTCGCAGCACCGGCTTAAAGATTCGGATCCTTGGCAATACAAACATTACCAACCGATCCAAGTCCAGTCGCAACACCGGCTCAATGATTCGGATCCTCAGCATACACAAGCACTCACCAACAGTGTGCTTCTTTCATCCCACCGATCCGAGTCCAGTCGCAAACAGCGGCTCTGCGATTCGGATCTTCAGCATACAAGCACTCACCAGCAGTGTGCTTCTTTCATCCGACCGATCTGAGTCCAGTCGCAAAAGCGACTCAATGCTTCAAATCTTTAGCATACACAAGCACTCACCAGCAGTGTGCTTCTTTCATCCGACCGATCTGAGTCCAGTCGCAAAAGCGACTCAATGCTTCAAACCTTTAGCATACACAAGCACTCACCAGCAGTGTGCTTCTTTCATCCCACCAATTCGAGTCCAGTCGCAAACAGCGGCTCTGCGATTCGGATCTTCAGCATACAAGCACTCACCAACAGCGTGCTTCTTTCATCCCACCGATCCGAGTCCAGTCGCAAACAGCGGCTCTGCGATTCGGATCTTCAGCATACAAGCACTCACCAGCAGTGTGCTTCTTTCATCCGACCGATCTGAGTCCAGTCGCAAAAGCGACTCAATGCTTCAAAACTTTAGCATACACAAGCACTCACCAACAAGTGTGCTTCTTTCAATCCACCGATCCAAGTCCAGTCGCAAACAGCGGCTCTGCGATTCGGATCTTCAGCATACAAGCACTCACCAACAGTGTGCTTCTTTCATCCCACCGATCCGAGTCCAGTCGCAAACAGCGGCTCTGCGATTCGGATCTTCAGCATACAAACACTCACCAGCAGTGTGCTTCTTTCATCCGACCGATCTGAGTCCAGTCGCAAACAGCGGCTCTGCGATTCGGATCTTCAGCATACAAACACTCACCAGCAGTGTGCTTCTTTCATCCGACCGATCTGAGTCCAGTCGCAAAGCAACTCAATGCTTCAAATCTTTAGCATACACAAGCACTCACCAGCAGTGTGCTTCTTTCATCCCACCGATTCGAGTCCAGTCGCAAACAGCGGCTCTGCGATTCGGATCTTCAGCATACAAGCACTCACCAACAGCGTGCTTCTTTCATTCAAACCAATCCCAGCCCAGTCGCATACCGGCTCAGTGATCCAAGACCCCCGGCACAGCAAAAAACCCCACCGCACATTCCAAAAAAAAAAAAAACTCTTTTACTTTGTAGATCACCGCAAACATTTACGAAATGGCTTCATACAGCCATTCATCTTTCGTAGCAACACGGCTACTCATCGATTTCTCCAACCCTTCCCCCTTTCAGGTCAGTAGAGTTCTTCAGTTGATCCATCCTGCAACAGGTGTGGACAGTATCTTCCTCAGCTTCCCGGTCGACCCAAGTCTCGACCTCAAAAAACTAAAACTCCACTACTAGGACTTCAAGGCAGCGGACACCATGTCGCAGGCCAGCAGCGAGGACCTCGCCTCCACCCCGTCGTCACCTGGGGCAGACTCAGCAAACGACGACTTACAGTCTCTCAGAGCTTGGACCATCCCCAAGCTTACAGCTGAACTACGGCGCAGGGGAATACCTTTCCCTGCGACTGCTAGGAAAGCTGAGCTTTTCAGCTTGCTATTTCCTCCGCCAGCGGCAGCCCAATCGGGCACCCAGGCATCACTACAGTCAATCTCATCAGCAATCACTCAGCTGCACTCCTTGGTGACCACACTATCGGCAGCAGTCACTGATGTCCAGACAAGAGTGGGAACCCTGGAGGTACATCAAGCTGCACCCTCACCATCTACAGTAACCGCCGCCACCCCCATGCCTCTCCTTACAGGTACGCCCGACATCTATACCTACGTCCTCCCCGCACATCTCGTCCCAGCAGGCATCAGGAAGGACATCATGGATGGGAAGGACATTAACTTGGCATCCCTCCTCATCGCAGTACACGACCCAGCCGAAAACAAGTCCTATGCGTGGGGAGACGTTTCCGTCGTCCTAAAGGCCAAAGACCATAGGCTTACCCGCAAACTCAATATTGCGGAGTTCGTACTAGCATTTGGCATGTTCAGAGACGTGCTATGCACGGTCAACCCCAACAGGAGAGAGGAGCTGGACCTATACCTACACGCAATAGTAGATCTAGGTTATAAATATAGGGGATGCTCCTTTTATGACTATCACAGGTCATTTTCAGCAAAAGCAGCAGCTAGACTTTCCCAGTTTCAAGTAAAAACCAACTGGAGTACCATCGATACAGAGCTGTTCTGTCGCCATTCCGCTGGCCTACGTTCCCCACTCTGTACCAACTGCCAGTCGTCCACCCATACGGCCAACTGGTGCTCCGAGTCAGGTGGCAGACGCCCCCCCAACCCTCCCTTCTTTCCCAGCGTCACTCGTCACTCAACGGCATTTACTCAGCCGGCTCAGGCAGACAGATTAGGAGGACCCATCCAGGCACTAGGGGGAGCAACCGTATGCAATAACTTCAACTTTGGGGGTTGTAACTTCCCCCACTGCAAACTACTTCATGTCTGTCTCACATGCCACAAAGCTCACCCCAGGTACGCTTGCGCTATGAAACAGCCTAAACCCGAATGACTAAGCCGAGTGCACGTCGGATGGCTCGCGTTTTACCTCGCCTCACACCCAACACCTTCACTGGCAGCCTTTCTCATCCGGGGATTCACGACAGGCTTTCACACCGGACTTATCACACTCCCAAACACAACTCACGAATGCAAAAACCTGCTGTCAGCCGCTACCGACGAGGAAACCATCACCACCCTGCTGCAAACAGAACTAGACCGGGGATACATAATCGGCCCCTTTACACAATCACCTTTTTCTGTATGGAGAGTCAGCCCTATCGGCCTTGTGAAGGGCAAGTTTTCAAATAAACTTCGTTTAGTTTATGATTTGTCCGCGCCTCATTGTTCCCATATACCCAGTTTAAATTCCCTAATACCTTCAGAAGAGTTTACACTTAAATATTCAACGGTAGACTCAGCTATTCAATCCATCATTCTCGCAGGAGCAGGCGCCTGGTTGTCTAAAGCAGACATCTCGGACGCATTCAAATTGTTGCCAATTGATCCGTGCCTATGGCGGTGGCACGGAATCAAATGGAAAGGTCTATACTATTTCGCCACCAAGTTAACGTTCGGCTCCAAAAGCAGCCCGTGGCTATTCGACACTTTCGCTCAGTCTCTTTCCTGGATTCTCTCACAACATGCGTCCTGTCAGAAAGTGATCCACTACTTAGACGACTTCCTACTCATAGAGAAACCCAACGAGCCCCCAGTTGATCTAAACAGCCTCAGAACAATCTTTCATAATCTTAACGTACCTTTAGCGGATAAGAAGGTAGAAGGCCCGGCACAGATCGTCACCTTCTTGGGTATCATACTCAACACTCACACCATGCAAGCTAGTCTGCCTCCCGACAAATTGACCCGCATCAGGACAGTCATCCACACATTTACTAATACGCAAGGCTGCACAAAAAAGCAACTGCAATCCCTCCTTGGCATGCTGAACTTTGCCATAAGGATCATCCCTCAAGGGCGATCCTTCGTCTCACGTCTCCTGGTGTTCCTTTCCCAGGTACAAGACCCCGACCTAATATTTAAACTTGACAAGGCAGCCGTAGCTGACCTAGCCAGGTGGGACGATTTTCTAACAAACTGGAACGGCATTTCGATGTTTATCCCATCAGCGTCTCCCACTTCACCCCAAATAATCACGGACGCCGCAGCCTCCACAGGTTTTGCAGCTATTTTTGGCCACCACTGGTTCGCAGCACCATGGCCGCCAGAAATACTCTCGATCCCCGGGTTCAGTCAATCCTCCTCGATGTTCGAGATTTACCCCATTGTTGCAGCAGCCCACGTCTGGGGCAACAACTGGGTAGGACAAACAGTGACATTTTCCACAGATAATCTAGCCACAGCCTCTATTATAAACAAAGGTCGCTCCAATGCCGCGTACACACGGTCGGACTTTCCGGCATACTTGGTCCGGCGGACCAGAGTGTGCCGGACAATCCGCCCGTGTGTGGGCGGCGGCGGACTTTTCCGGCGGACTTCTTCCCAAAAGCCCGCCGGACCTAGATTTTAAACATGTTTGAAATCTTTCCGTCGGACTCAGTTTCGGGCGGAAGGTCCGCTCGTGTGTGTGCTGGTCCGACGGAAAGCCCGCTCGTGTGTAGGCTGGTCCGACAGACCAAATACGACACGAGGGGATGGTATTGCATCTCGCGCTCGCTGCAATAGGAAAAACAAATCTTCCTATTGCGGCGAGCGCGGGGCATACCAGGCCCTTAGGTCTGGTATGGATTATAAAGGGGAACCCCGCTACGCCGAAAAGACGGCGTGGGGTCCCCCTAAAATCCATACCAGACCCCGATCCGAGCACGCAGCCTGGCCGGTCAGGAAAGGGGGTGGGGACGAGCGAGCGCCCCCCCCCCCTCCTGAACCGTACCAGGCCGCATGCCCTCAACATGGGGGGTGGGTGCTTTGGGGGAGGGGGGCGCCCTGCGCCCCCCCCCCAAAGCACCTTGTCCCCATGTTGATGAGGACAAGGGCCTCTTCCCGACAACCCTGGCCGTTGGTTGTCGGGGTCTGCGGGCGGGGGCTTATCGGAATCTGGGAGCCCCCTTTAATAAGGGGGCCCCCAGATCCCGGCCCCCCACCCTATGTAAATGAGTATGGGGTACATGGTACCCCTACCCATTTACCTAGGAAAAAAGTGTAAGTAATAAAACACACTACACAGGTTTTTAAAATATTTTATTAAACAGCTCCGGGGGGGGGGATCTTCCTCCGGCTTCGGGGGTCTTCTTCCGGCTTCGGGGGTCCCTCCGCTTCATCTTCTCCCGGCGTCCGGTTGGTTCTTCTCCGCTCTCCGGCCTCTTCTCCCGGTGTCGCAGGTCTTCGGCCGGCCCCTCCGCTCTCTTCATGTAGCTCTATTGCGAGCGGAGGTCCGGACTTCTGGGCTTCTTGGCTTCTTCTGGTCTGATGAGACTAAAATTGAACTTTTTGGCCATCAAAGAAAACGCTATGTCTGGCGCAAACCCAACACATCACATCACCCAAAGAACACCATCCCCACAGTGAAACATGGTGGTGGCAGCATCATGCTGTGGGGATGTTTTTCAGCAGTCAGGACTGGGAAACTGGTCAGGGTTGAGGGAAAGATGGATGGTGCTAAATACAGGGATATTCTTGAAAAAAACCTGTACCACTCTGATTTGAGGCTAGGACAGAGGTTCACCTTCCAGCAGGACAATGACCCCAAACACACTGTTAAAGCAACACTTGAGTGGTTTAAGGGGAAACATGTAAATGTGTTGGAATGGCCTAGTCAAAGCCCAGACCTCAATCCAATAGAAATTTGTGGTCAGACTTAAATATTACTGTTCACGAGCGCAAACCATCCAACTTGAAGGAGCTGGAGCAGTTTTCCAAGGAGGAATGGGCAAAAATTCCAGTGGTAAGATGTGGCAAGCTCATAGAGACTTATCCAAAGTGACTTGGAGCTGTGATAGCCGCAAAAGGTGGCTCTACAAAGTATTGACTTTAGGGGGGTGAATAGTTATGCACATTGACTTTTGCTGTTATTTTGTCTTATTTGTTGTTTGTTTCACAAAAAAAAAACATCTTCAAAGTTGTGGGCATGTTCTGTAAATAAAATTATGCAAATCCTCAAACAACCCGTGTTAATTCCAGGTTGTGAGGCAACAAAACATGAAAAATGCCAAGGGGGGTGAATACTTTTGCAAGGCACTGTAAAATGTGTTTTCAGTAGCGCTTATTGCTTATTGTATCTTATTGTGATTTGGGGCCCATTCTCACCGCCGGTAATGCATGTTACATGTGTTGGTACACTGTTGTGCTATTCATTTTGAAGGGACTCAACAGATGTGCTGCAACACACTGCAGCACATCACAAAGTACAGCATCTAGTTCAGTGCGATGTACTATGAAAAATGCAGCTCTCACTTTTTTTAATGAACTGCAGCCCTTTTATTCTCATAATGCAGCCTACAAAACATGCCTCAATGCACAAAAATACATGTGTATTAGAGCAGTGCAAGAAAATCTTGGTGGTCCCCAGGGGTTCTGCCGCAAATCAACATTGTGGTGGATGTGTACCTCCCAATATTGTTTCCAGTGTTGTTCTCAATGCATGCTGACAGTCAATACTGTCAGCTCGCATTGATACCTGATGCCTCCATACTCATCTATGTCTTTATGGACCTTGCTTTGTGCACTGGTGCGCAGTCATGTTAGACCAGGAAAGGGCCATGCCCAAACTGTTCCCACAAAGTTGAAATAGTAAAGGTCTTGCGAGCTACCAAATCAAAGGTCCCCTATCTTAATATAGTATGATGATAGCTGCTAGCACTAATCATGTCCCATACTAATGTGTGAGATTCAAAGATACATAGATAAATCATGTGCTGCGCTATTCCCTTAATGATCTGCTGAACCTGCAGCAAAAACCTAAAAAACAAAATTGTTAACAAAAGTGATGTGCCTATAAAATCAAATCCAAAGCTGAAATAATAATATTTAAGCGACTAATGTCGTCATACAGCTTACAACATCATATAGCGTGATTATACACACATTTCATAAAATATAAATATTTATACAAAAGTGATCCATAAAGTGCTCAAGTGCATATAAGTCCATGTTATTCTGACCACCCAGGATCAGCTTTCAGTGTCCTTAATGCCCGGTACACACAACCAGTTTTGGCGTCGGAATAAACTCTGAAGATTTTTCTGACGGATTTCCGACGGAATTCCGCTCAAGCTGTCTTGCGTACACACGGTCACACCAAATTCCGACCGTCCAGAACGCGGTGACGTACAACACGTACGACGGGACTAGAAAACGGAAGTACATTAGTCAGTAGCCAATAGCTTCCGTCTCGTACTTGCTTCAGAGCATGCGTCTTTTTTGGTGCATCGGAACAGCATACAGACGAGCGTTTTTTCCGATAGTAATTGGTTCCATCTGAAAAATATAGAACATGTTCTCTATCTAAGTCCATCTGAATTTTTGACGGAAAAAGTCCGATGGGGCATACACACGGTTGGAATATACAATGAAAAGCTTTCATGGGAAAGATTTATGGCATTTTTACGGCATTTCTATTATTTTATTTTTTTTTTACTAATAATGGCGGTGATCTGTGACTTTTAGCAGTATTGCGACATTGCGACAGACAGATTGGACACTTTTGACACATTTTTGGGATCATTGACAATTATACAGCGATCAGTGCTATAAAAATGCACTGATTACTGTGTAAATATCACTGGCAGGTAAGGGGTTAACACTAGGTGGCAATCAAGGGCTTAAATGTGTGTTCCTTCAGTGTGTTCTAACTGTATGGGGATAGGACTGAGTAAGAGAGGAGACATATTGCTGTTCCTACTTACTAGGAACAAACAACATGTCTCCTCTCCTCTGACAGACAGGGATTTTTGTGTTTACACACACAAATCCCCATGCTGTCACGCGTGCACGCGATTGCACGTGGCCGGCGGCGATTGCGAGTCTCTAGTTCATACTCACTCAGTCACTATGAGATTAATTTTCTGTAGTCTACAAAAAACCTGGTTGATCCTGCTGCTCTCTATCTCCACCTTCTGTCTATGTCCCCAATTTAGCTAGGGATTTTGCAGAGCAGTGTTGACAGCTCTGCACATGCTCAGTTTTAAGTGAGTTTCTATGTTGAGCGTTTCCTCCCCGTCACATCTGAGCAGCCCATGTGACTATAGAGTCTCACATGTGGCTGTATACACAGTATTAGATGACAGCCCACTTACTCCCTCCTCCTCCTCCATGCCCACTAATCAGCTATACACAATGGAGGTGGGATATTACATGTAGATTGATGAAGGCTTCACCTTCCTCTTCTAAGACACAGGCTGAAGGGGAGTGAAACAGCCTGTGACTGGCAGAAATCCACCCACACCATGTTATTGCCAAGAAATATCGTATTTTTTGCTCCATAAGATGCACCTGACCATAAGATGCACCTAGGTTTTAGAGAAGAAAAAAAATATTCTGAACCAAATGGCTGGCGGTCCTGCTGGGAGCTGGCTGCTGACCCGTGGGCCCTTGCCGGCTGCTGACCTGTGGGCTTTTCAGCAAAATAATAACAATGAGTGAAAGAAAAGATTTTGTGTTATCATTCCTATTCTCTGAAAAATGGGCAAGAAATCATAATTTCTGCCAGGGTGTGTAAACTTATGAGCACAAATATATATATATATATATATATATATATATATATATATATATATATATATATCTTTTCGTGTGACAACACTGAAGAAATTACACTTTGCTACAATGTAAAGTAGTGAGTGTACAGCTTGTATAACAGTGTAAATTTGCTGTCCCCTCAAAATAACTCAACACACAGTCATTAATGTTGAAACCGCTGGCAACAAAAGTGAGTACACCCCTAAGTGAAAATGTCCAAATTGGGCCCAATTAGCCATTTTCCCTCCCCAAGGTCATGTGACTCATTAGTGTTACAAGGTCTCAGGTGTGAATGGGGAGCATTTGTGTTAAATTTGGTGTTATTGCTCTCACTCTCGCATACTAGTCACTGGAAGTTCAACATGGCACCCCATGGCAAAGATCTCTCTGAGGATCTGAAAAAAAGAATTGTTGCTCTACATAAAGATGGCCTAGGCTATAAGAAGATTGCCAAGACCCTGAAACTGAGCTGCAGCAGGGTGGCCAAGACCATACTGCGGTTTAACAGGACAGATTCCACTCAGAACAGGCCTCGTCATGGTCGACCAAAGAAGTTGAGTGCACGTGCTCAACGTCATATCCAGTGGTTGTCTTTTGGAAATAGACGTATAAGTGCTGCCAGCATTGCTGCAGAGGTTGAAGGGGCGGGGGAGTCAGCCTGTCAGTGCTCAGACCATACGCCACACACTGCATCAAGTTGGTCTGCATGGCTGTTGTCCCGGAAGGAAGCCTCTTCTAAAGATGATGCACAAGAAAGCCTGCAAACAGTTTGCTGAAGACAAGCAGACTAAGGACAGGGATTACTGGAACCATGTCCTGTGGTCTGATGAGACCAAGATAAACGTACTTGGTTCAGATGGTGTCAAGTGTGTGTGGTGGCAACCAGGCGAAGAGTACAAAGACAAATGCGTCTTGCCTACAGTCAAGCATGGTGGTGGGAGTGTCATGGTCTGGGGCTGCATGAGTGCTGCCGGCACTGGGGTGCTACAGTTCATTGAGGGAACCATGAATGCCAATACGTACTGTGACATACTGAAGCAGAGCATGATCCCCTCCCTTCGGAGACTGGGTCGCAGGGCAGTATTCCAACATGAAAATGACCCCAAACACACCTCCAAGATGACCACTGCCTTGCTAAAGAAGCTAAGGGTGAAGGTGATGGACTGGCCAAGCATGTCTCCAGACCTAAACTCTATTGAGCATCTGTGGGGCATCCTCAAACGGAAGGCGGAGGAACGCAAGGTCTCTAACATCCACCAGCTCCGTGATGTCATCATGGAGGAGTGGAAGCAGGGCCGGATTAACATAGGGGCTATTGGAGTTGCAGCTCCAGACCCCTCCCTCAATATAGGCCCATGCCAGTGGTTTATCTGTGTTCTGTCCTAAAGGAAGAGGAGCCCTCTGTGCTCTGCACACATGGAGGAGACAAGTGCCAGCTGCTGCAGCCGAGTCCTGTTTCTGGCGATGCCTGACTCCTATCACAAGATCTGTTACACTCACACAGATCCTCAGTGTCCGGGAGCTGCAGGCAGCTGTCTGGGGGAGGAGCGCTGATGTCATCCTCACCAGCAGGAGCCCGGGAGGAAGGACATCTGCCATGCTGTTGAGAATAGATGAGGTTAATAAACTTATTAGGGAGGGGGGATTGTGTAGAAACTGACCTGGGTGGGTGTAATGATTGCGCTAGGGGACAGACTGCTGCCTCCCCCCATGTAATGTGCTCTCTTGTGCCCATTATGTCATGTGCAGTGCCCACTACATCATGTGCTGTGCCATGAAGTGCCCAATATGTCATATGCAGTGCCCACTATGTCATGTGCAGTTCCTACCATGTAATGTGCAGTGCCCATGTTGCCACATGCATAGCCCACAATTTAATGTGCTATTTCATGCAGTGTCCACCATGTAATGTGTTGTGTCCACCATGTAATGTGCTGTGCCATGCAGTGTCCACCATGTCATGTGCTGTGCCCACCAGGTTATGTGCTGTACCATGAAGTGCCCACCATGTAATGTGCTGTACCCACCATGTAATGTGCTGTGCTGTGCAGTGCCCACCATGTCATGCAGTGCCCACCATGTAAATTGCTGTGCAAAGCCCACCTTGTCATTTGCTGTGTTGCGCCCACAATGTCATGTGCTATGCCATGCAGTGCCTACCATGTAATGTGCTGTACACACCATGTCATGTGCCGTGCATTGCCCACCATGTCATGTGCCATGCAGTACCCACAATGGAACGTGCTGTGCAGTGCCCACCATGTAATGTGCTGTGCTGTGTCGTGCAGTGCCCACCATGTCAAGTGCAGTGCCCTCCATGTCATGTGCTGTGCCATGCAGTGCCCACCATGTCATGTGGTGTTGTGCAGTGCCCACCATGTCACGTAGTACCCACTATATAATATGCTGTGCCCACCATATAATGTGCTGTGCTGTGCAGTGCCCACCAGGTAATGTACTTAGCTGTGCCCGCCATCTCACGTGATGTGCCCAGCATATAAGGTGCTGTGCTCATCGTGTGCATGTGCTGTGTTGTGCCCACCGTGTAATGTGCTGTGTTGTGCAGTACCAACCATGTCATGTGCTGTGCCCACCACGTAATATGCTGTATTGTGCAATGCAATGCCAACCATGGAATGCCCTGTGCCCACCATGTAATGTGCTGCACCATGCTCACCATTGAATGTGCTGTGCCCACTGTCATGTGTTGTGCCCACCATGTAATGTGATGTGCTTTGCCCATCATGTAATGTGCTGTATTCATGTATCCACCATATAATGTGCTGTGCCCACCAGGTAATGTACTATGCTGTGCCCCCCACAGACTCTCCCACCCCCCGTCTCTCTCTCTCTCTCTCCCCCCTCTTTCACCCCCCTTCTCTCTCTCTCACCCCCTTCACCCCCTCTATCCTACCACCCTCCCTCTATTCCCCTTTTTCTCACCCCCTCTCTCTTTCATCCCCTCTCTCTCACTCCCCCCTTCTCTTTCACCCCCCTCAACCCCTCTCTCTTTAATTTATCTTGTTTTAGCAAAAAATGTTTGTTTTCATTTTATTTATTTTATTTTCATAAAAAGGCCCACCAAAATTCTCAGCACCAGGCCCATAATGCTCTTAATCCGGCCCTGAGTGGAAGAGGACTGAAGTGACAACCTGTGAAGCTCTGGTGAACTCCATGTCCAAGAGGATTAAGGCAGTGCTGGAAAATAATGGTGGCCACACAAAATATTCACACTTTGGGCCCAATTTGGACATTTTCACTTAGGGGTGTACTCACTTTTGTTGCCAGTGGTTTTTTAGACATTAATGGCTGTGTTGAGTTATTTTGAGGGAACAGCCAATCTACACTGCTATTTATACAAGCTGTACACTCACTAAATTGTAGCAAAGTGTCATTTCTTCAGTATTGTCATATGAAAAGGTATAATAAAATATTTACAGAAATGTGAGGGGTGTACTCACTTTTGTGAGATACTGCATATTGTATATAAAATTTCATAAATTAACTAATATACTGGTATAGATGTAATTATTATACTTATATGCTATAATCTATACTATTATGACGGTACGGTAGAAAAGCCATATTGCCAGCAGATGGAGCTATTTCCTTGTACAATATGATATCCTTTTGCTGCCTGACTTGCGACGTTCTCGACAACGTAAGCTATTTGCTTAGTAACCCTATGCTTTATTTTAGTTAAAAATTTTTGAGTAATATAATTGGTTTATTTAAATCATAATCACCATTTGAAAAATACAAGTAAGTGTTATTACTGATTATGCAGACACAATGCAAACATAGTGCAGTTATGAACAGTGTTGGGCCTTCGTTTACACTGGAAATTTTGTAAAATTTTAGAATACCGCCCCCCACCCCCCAAAAAAAAGAAGTTTTGCTCCCTACTGTAGCCACTGTAATAAAGCTGACAGCAAGAAAGGTGACTTCATGCTCTGATATTCTCTCCTTCATCCTTGTTACATGTTTACAATATTCTCAGTATACATTACAAAATGCTAAAATTGTACATATTGCAGAATACATAGCAGAGCAGACTGGCCATTTTCTCTTATGGTAAAAGCAAAACACAGAACCTGATTCTAAGATATCGTTTTTTTGCAAAGATTTTTATTCTTTCCCTAATACAAGCTAGTATTCCGTCTTGTTTAAAGTAGTTATCATCCCTGGCCCAAAAAAGGAAGTGATTGAGAGTTTAAATGATTATTGGCCAATTGCACTCACTTAATTATAATAATAATGATTAATAATTATTAATTATAAATTATATGTAATTATAATGGCATGTAATATGTTATATGTATGTAAATATAAGGTACGGTAATTATAAAATGAATGTAAAGCTTGGTCTTACAGTGTATTAGACCTATTTCACACTGAAGTGCTAGAAAACTGTCCATTAAAACGTTGGGCGTTGTTGTGTTGCTTTTGCAGCACTTTTGCGGCGTTAGCTGTGCGCTTTTTTTAAGGTCACGTAAAAAAAAAGCATTTTGCAGCGCTTTTGAAGAGGTTTTCATTCGCTTTTCAGGTGCTTTTGAAGCACTTCCAATTCATTTCAATTGAGAGGGGTGTTTTTGAGGCACTTTTTTAAGCGCTCCAAACGTGCTCCAAAGATGCTTCTTGCAGGACTTTTTTCATCGCCCCGCCAGCGCACCGCCCCAGTGTGAAAGCATCCATTGAAATTAATGGGAAGCCTGAAAAACACCTCAGTGTGAAAGGGGCCTTAAAGTTACCTGATACTTTGGATTCTTACTAATTTTCCTAAAGAGCAGATAGGTCTTTGGAAGATGGGAGGGGAACAAAACAGCACAACCCACATACGGTGTAGTAGTTAAAAACTCTTGACAATTTATTAAAGTTTTTAAAATGCATTGACAAGGAGATCAATGAAGATGAGATATACATGGGATGTTAATAAGCATCACAAATCTATTGTCACACAGGTGGTGGCAGGTCGCTAGACTAGCTGCCTCCTACCCCTGGCCCAACCTCCATGGAGCTGGCACCAAAGGTAGCCTCAATGTGACCCACTGTCACTTCACTTCCGCCCACTGCCATCATTACTCCTCAAGCATGCACAGAGATATGTTTCGGGGGATCAATCTCCTTCCTCAGCAACCTGCTCCCGCCTGTGTGAAGATGGAGTAGTGAAGCTTATAGTATATCCCCATGCATATCTCACCTTCATTTATCTCCTTGTGAGTGCATTTTAAAGCTTTAATAAAAATAGTTTGTAACTACTAAACCTTATGTGGGTTGCACTGCATTGTTCCTCTCCCCTTTTATTTTGTTTTACGTACAGTTGGAACTCCCTCTTCAGCAGCTAGTCCTTAGTGTTAGTGTTGCATATAATTAGATTCCTGGACTACCTGCACCTTAGGTTCATGTATATTTTTCTTTCTTGTAGCTTAAAAAGGAGAAAGGGAAAGGGGAAGGGGTAAGCCCAATAGGTGAGCTTTTGCAGGGGTTACCCTAGGCAACAGAATAGTCATAGGATTGTACTTAAAAAGTCAACTTTATTTTGGGAAGTACCCAATATTAAAACTCACATGGTATTGTGACGTGCATAAATCATTATGACAGTAATACTAACAATTGGCCGCGGACAAACACAAAACAAACAAGACAGACATTGTAAAAAGAAGTGGAGTGTACATCTCTGCCTGTGCACCATAGCGGGCTCTATGTAACACCCCCACAGGGAGTCTGTATAGGGCAGCCAATTTCATTATTCACATACTATACTAGTGCTCTAGATTTTGTGTTAGTTACAGTGCCTTGAAAAAGTATTCATACCTCTTGAAATTTTCCAACCTTTTGTCATATTACAACCGAAAACCTAAATGTATTTGATTGGGATTTTATGTAATAGACCAACACGAAGAAGTGACACATAATTGTGAAGTGGAAGGAAAATAATAAATGGCTTTCAATTTTTTTTTTACAAATAAATATCGGAAAAGTGTGGCGTGCATTTGTATTCAGCCCCCTTTACTCTGATACCCATAACTAAAATCTAGTGGAAGGAATTGCCTTCAGAAGTCACCTAATTAGTAAATAAAGTCCATCTGTGTGTAAATTCATCTCAGTAAACATACAACTGTTCTGTGAAGCCCTCAGAGGTTTGTTAGAGAACCTTAGTGAACAAACAGCACCATGAAGGCCAAGGAACACATCAGACAGGTCAGGGATAAAGTTGTGGAGAAGTTTAAAGCAGGGTTAGCTTATAAAAAAATATCCCAAGCTTTGAACATCTCACGGAGCACTGTTCAATCCATCACCTGAAAATGGAAAGAGTATGGCACAACTGCACACCTATCAAGACATGGCCGTCCACCTAAACTGGCAAATAGAGCATTAATCAATGAATCAGTCAAGAGGCTCATGTTAACTCTGGAGGAGCTGCAAAGATCCACAGTTCAGGTGGGAAAATCTGTCCACAGGACAACTAATAGATGTGCACTCCACAAATCTGGCCTTTATGGAAGAGTGGCAAGAAGAAAGCCCTTTTTAAAATAAAGTCATAAGAAGTCCTTTTTGCAGTTTGTGAGAAGCCATGTGGGGGACACAGCAAACATGTGGAAGAAGTTGCTCTGGTCAGATGAGGCCAAAGTTGAACTTTTTGGCCTAAAAGCAAAACGCTACTTGTGGAGGAAAACTAATACTGCACATCACTCTGTACACACCATATATAATGAGAAAGACTAGTTGCGCTGACCCCAAAAGTATACAAATGTGAACAAGTGAAAAAAATAGCAGCTAGCACACAAACAAACCAAGTTCCATAAATATAAAAAACATAAGTGCAGCGCTAAAAAGTGGGTGAATCTTAGCATACAGTCGGGTGACTAAAACCAAATATGAAGTGAGATAAAGCTATATATTAATAAACACTGGTGAAGTGTATGTAAATGTCCAAACAAAGAGGTGAAAAAGAAAAAAATATAAAAAATGTCCAATAACACTGTGTTGTGCTCCACGGACTGCAGTCAAAGGCTGAAGTCAGTGTATACAGAAAGTCTTCTCAAACAGCTGAAGTGCTTGGACCCATGGTGTAGACTAGAGACTTGGAAAGTACATCAATAATGGACAGCACGGCAAAACATCTAGAGTAAAATACTCTTACCAGAGCGAGTGGGACGTGTCAGCCTTATAGCTGTACGTCTATCAGGGCTTGTGGAGGTAGCCTCCCATATGGTTTTCTCCAAGAGTTCTCCCTTCGATCACGATCTCCGATCGACCAGGTTATTCCTAGAGCCGCAGTCACTGGTAGCCAATACAGTCAAAGGTAGGGGTGAACCTCTCACACGTTTCTCAGGTTCCAGCTGAACGCCCTACGTGTTTCGACAAAGCCTTCAACTAGGGCTTTTTAGTCGAAACGCGTAGGATGTTCAGCTTTCCACATTGCCAACTATTTTTTATCTTGTGATCACTTTTAATCTGTAAGGTTTTTTATTCAATAAATCCCTTTATTTTTGACCTGCGCCATGTGGAGCCCTCTTTCTCCTTTTTCTCCTTTACGTTTTTGTCCTTGATTGGTCCCTTGGAACTTACCTGGAACCTGAGAAACGTGTGAGGGGACGGTTCACCCCCACCTTTGACTGTATTGGCTACCAGTGACCGCGGCTCTAGGAATAACCTGGTCGATCGGAGATCGTGATCGAAGGGAGAACTCTTGGAGAAAACCATATGGGAGGCTACCTCCACAAGCCCTGATAGATGTACAGCTATAAGGCTGACACGTCCCACTCGCTCTGGTAAGAGTATTTTACTCTAGATGTTTTGCCGTGCTGTCCATGATTGATGTACTTTCCAAGTCTCTAGTCTACACCATGGGTCCAAGCACTTCAGCTGTTTGAGAAGACTTTCTGTATACACTGACTTCAGCCTTTGACTGCAGTCCGTGGAGCACAACACAGTGTTATTGGACATTTTTTATATTTTTTTCTTTTTCACCTCTTTGTTTGGACATTTACATACACTTCACCAATGTTTATTAATATATAGCTTTATCTCACTTCATATTTGGTTTTAGTCACCCGACTGTATGCTAAGATTCACCCACTTTTTAGCGCTGCACTTATGTTTTTTATATTTACTGTACACACCATCCCCACCGTGAAACATGGTGGTGGCAGCATCATGCTATGGGGATGCTTTTCTTCAGCAGGGAAAGGGAAGCTGGTCAGAGTTGATGTGAAGATGAATAGAGCCAAATACAAGGCAATCTTAGAAGAAAACCTGTTAGAGTCTGCAAAAGACTTGAGACTGGGGTGGAGGTTCACCTTCCAGCAGAACAACGACCCTAAACATACAGCTAGAGCTACAATGGAATGGTTAAGATCAAATCATATTCATGTGTTAGAATGGCCCAAAGTCCAGACCTAAATCCATCTGAGAATCTGTGGCAAGACTTGAAAATTGCTGTTCACAGACACTCTCTATCCAATCTGACAGAGCGTGAGCTATTTTGCAAAGAAAAATGGACAAAAATGTCACACTCTAGAGACCTCCCCAAAAAGACTTGCAGCTGTAATTACAGCGAAAGGTGGTTCAACAAAGTATTGACTGAGGGGGCTGAATACAAATGCTTGCCACGCTTTTCATATATTTATTTGTAAAAACTTTTGAAAACCATTTATCATTTTCCTTCAACTTCACAATTATGTTCCACTTTGTGTTGGTCTATCACGTAAAATCCCAATAAAATACATTTACGTTTTTGGCTGTAACATGACAAAATGTGGAAAATTTCAAGGGGGATGAATACTTTTTCAAGGCACTGTATATTATTATTATTATTATTATTATTCAGGATTTATATAGCGCCAACAGTTTACGCAGCGCTTTACAATATAAAAGGGAGACAATACAGTTATAATATAATACAATACAATAGGATTAAGAGGGCCCTGCTCAGAAGAGCTTACAATCTAATAGGGTGGGGCAGGTGGTACAAAAGGTTGTAACTGTGGGGAATGAGCTGGTGGAAGTGGTAGGAGATTAGTTGGAGACGTGATAGGCTTTCCTGAAGAGATGAGTTTTCAGGGATTTCCTGAAGGTAGCAAGAGTAGGGGATAGCCGGATAGATGGAGGTAGCGAGTTCCAGAGGATGGGAGAGGCTCTGGAGAAATCCTGGAGACGAGCATGGGAGGAGGAGATGAGAGAGCTTGAAAGCAGGAGGTCTTGAGAAGAGCGGAGAGGACGATTTGGGTGATATTTGGAGACAAGATTAGTGATGTAGCTTGGGGCAGAGTTGTGAATGGCTTTGTATGTTGTGGTTAGAATTTTGAATTTAATTCGCTGGGTGATTGGGAGCCAGTGTAGGGATTGAAGTAGAGGGTTGGCAGACACTGAGCGGTTGGTAAGGTGGATAAGTCTGGCAGCAGCATTCATGATAGACTGAAGAGGGGATAGCCTATGGAGCGGTAGGCCAATGAGAAGGGAGTTGCAATAGTCAAGGCGAGAGATAACAAGGGAGTGAATGAGGAGCTTGGTGGTTTCATTTGTTAAAAAAGGGCGAATTTTAGAGATGTTACGGAGGTGAATTCTACAAACTTTTGACAATGATTGGATTTGAGGCTGAAATGACAAGTCGGAGTCTAGGATTACACCTAGTACCCTGGCGTGAGGGGAGGGACTGATGGTTGCATTGTTGATTTTGATGGAAAAGTCATGGAGGGGGGCACGGGCGGGGGGGAATATTAATAGCTCAGTTTTAGAGAGATTTAGTTTAAGGAAGTGGTGCGACATCCATGCTGATATGTCAGTTAGTAAGTTAGTAATGCGAGAGGAGACTGAAGGAGTGAGGTGAGGAGTAGACAGATAGATTTGGGTGTCATCAGCGTATAAGTGGTATTGGAAGCCGTGGGCAGTTATTAGGTGACCAAGGGAGGTGGTGTAGATAGAGAAGAGAAGGGGTCCAAGAACCGAGCCTTGGGGGACCCCCACAGAAAGGGGCAATGGAGAGGAGGAGACAGAGTTGTAGTTGACACTGAAGGAGCGCTGTGATAAATAGCCAGAGAACCAGGATAGAGCAGAATCTCGGAGGCCAAGGGAATGTAGTTTATTGAGAAGGAGCGGGTGGTCAACAGTATCAAAGGCCGCAGAGAGGTCAAGTAGTAGGAGTATGGAGTACTGGCTGTTGGTTTTAGCAGTTAGTAAATCGTTAGTGAGTTTTAGTAAGGTAGTTTCCGTGGAGTGCTGCGAGCGAAAGCCAGACTGTAAGGGGTCAAGAAGGTTATTTTCATTGAGGTAGGAGCTAAGACGGTTGTAGACTAAGCGTTCTAGAAGTTTAGAGGTGAATGGGAGTAATGAGATGGGTCTTAAGTTGTTCAGGTCGGTAGGGTCCAGTGAGGGCTTTTTAAGAATGGGAGTGATCTGTGCATGTTTTAGAGGGGAGGGGAAAATGCCACTAGAAAGGGAGAGATTGAAGATGTGGGTGAGGGAGCATAGGATAGAAGAAGAGGGTGACCGTAGTAGTTGTGAGGGAACAGGATCCAAGGGACAATTGGTTAGGTGGGCATTCGAGAAAATTTTTGTAACCTCTTCCGTAGTAGCCAATTCAAAAGAGGAGAGGGTTGAATGTGCTGCTGGGCAAGGTATGATGGGTGGGGAAGATGTACGCACAGTGGAGATGTCCTCACGAATTGCATTGATCTTGTCTTTGAAGTGATTGGCAATCTCTTGGGCAGTGAGTGAGTTAGTGGGTAGAGGGGGTGGTGGACGAAGCAGAGAGTTAAAGGTTGAGAAGAGCCGATGGGGACTGGATGACAAGGAATTAATAAGAGAGACAAAGTAGGCTTGTTTGGCAGCATGGAGGCATGAATTGTATTTTAGAAGGGCAGATTTATATAGGGTGAAATCTTGCAGGCATTTGGTTTTACGCCACAGTCGTTCAAGAGCACGGCAATGTCTCTTGAGATTTCTAGTGTTGTCAGTTTGCCAGGGTTGTAACGGTCGGGGCCTAATTCTGCGTGTGGTTAGGGGAGCAAGTGCATCTAGTGATGATGAGAGTGAACTGTTGTAGACAGAAGTGGCCAGGTCAGGACAGGACAGGGGAGAGATTATGTCATATAGGTTGTCAGTAGCAGAATAGAGAAGAGAAGGGTTAAAGTGGCGAAGGTTTCTACAAGTAATTGTTTGCTGCTTGGAGGGATGGGTGGTTGGAGGCAAGGATACAGTGAAAGTAATGAGGTTGTGATCAGATAGAGGAAAGGGGGTGTTGGTGAGGTTGCCAGGGTTGCAGAGATGGGAGAATACAAGGTCAAGGGTATTACCATTGGAGTGAGTGGAAGTATGTGTCCATTGGGTTAGGTCAAAAGATGAGGTTAAGTTGAGAAGTTTAGCTGTAGTTGGGCTGTTGACATTGACAGGAATGTTAAAGTCACCAAGAATAATGGTGGGTATTTCAGAGGAGAGAAAGTAGGGTAGCCAGGCAGCAAAGTCATCAATGAAGCGCGATACCGGTCCTGGAGGCCTATAAATTGCTGCAATCCTCAGAGAAATGGGAGAAAACAGACGAATACAGTGCATCTCGAAAGAAGAGAGGGATAGAGAGGGAGGGACAGTAAGGACTTGGAAGGTGCTTTGTGGGGACAGAAGGAAGCCAACTCCACCTCCTTTCTGTCTGTTGGGTCTGGAGGAGTGAGTCCAATGGAGACCACCATGGGAGAGGGCAGCAGGAGAAGCTGAGTCAAAATTTTGCAGCCAGGTTTCTGTTATGGCCAGTATGTTCAAGCCATGAGAGATGAAGAGGTCATGTACAGATGTTAGCTTGTTACAGATGGAGCGGGCGTTCCACAGGGCACATGAGATTGGTGGGGTGCTTTGAGGAAGTAGGGGGATAGAAATTAAACTGAGTGGATTGCGGTGGTTGCCAGAGGGGGAGGGGTATTGGATATGTGGCTTGCATTTGGAAAATGGCGGACCAGGATTAGGAGAAATATCACCTGAGACTAGGAGAAGGAGGAGGGTGAGGAAGGCAAGGTGGGAGTGGGATGTGCATGAGCGCACGTGTCTAGTGGCCCTGGAGTTTATGTCAGCATGTGGGTGCAGCAACTGCAGGAGATGATGGGTGCCATAGTAGGGAGGGGGTAGGAGTGAGGGTGATATGTGCATGCTGCAGGGAAGAGAGGAGGGGTAGAGTAAAGATAATTTGAGGATAGAAGACACCGATGTGAGAAGGAAGAGAATAAGGAGCATGTTAGTGGATAGAGAGTGGGAAACTAACCTAATATAAAATAAATTTCAAAGTTGGTTTGCTTGTCGTCTTGCAGAGTGGAGCAGAGTTCCTGTTGTTCATGCAGCTTTAGTTATCCTTTATTTTTTAAAGAGAAAATTTGCGCTAGGTATACAAATGTGGTGAATGATATAAACCTATGAATAAAATATAAACCTGTGAAAAGGAATCCTGCAGCTGTACGCTATAACCCTGATAGGGGGCACCACTAAACATGTAAACAGAAAAGCGCAGCGCTGGATATAAACAAAATATCGTGCTATGTGCCAATACTTTTAAAAAATTATGAGCAAAGAAATATGCACAATTGTTCTCAAAAATACATAACATATAGTGAAAATAATTTGTGCTATGTGCAAACACTTATAAGTAGAGAGAAGTGCACATTGTTACACCAAAATATTGTCCGTGAATGTTGAGTGTGAATAAAATTGCTACTCCATTTATATAAAGTCCATAAATTGTGAAATTGTTGGATAACCGACTTCCACCGTCACCTCGGAAAGATTAAAGGCTTACCGGATAGCCTATAGAAAAAGGCATGAACCGATCTCCTCTTGGGATGCTGTACCTTCTGTGGATGGGTTCCGCTTATGGAGTGCTAGGTGGATATCCTCAGATCGTCAGCCATGGAGGAAAGCCATTCCCAACAGTAATGGGTGTCCAGGAAAAAAGAAAAAAATGCTCCGATAGTGTGATAAAGCTTATGGTTCCTTTATTAAAACCGCCATATAGCCATTCAATATACAAAGATCCTTGCAAGGAAGAGTTTAAAAACAGCTCCGGTGGATAACGAAAGTTCGCGCATGCGCAGTACGTGCGTACGTGTCTACCCTACAGCAGTTTCGTCAGAAATGACATCATCAGGGGCCCCTGATGATGTCATTTCTGACGAAACGGCCGTAGGGTAGACACGTACGCACGTACTGCAAACAATATGAATATATAAATCATGCTCACGTTTCAATCAATAACAAAGTGCAGACCTGCGATTCCCACACCACTTGCCAGCTTAATGTATACTAACTCCTTACCAGAGGTAGGTCCTTCAAGGCACAAAATCTGGTAATCTTAAATCTATCTTCCAGTCTTCTCAGTGCTTAAAGGCTAACTGCACTTTCATGGGAAAAAAATTGCAATAAAAAAATAAAATATACAGTATACAAATGCGACTCAAGTCATGTTGTAATTGAATGGTATTAAAAATTACCTTTCCTTTTCAATCTGCAGCTCTGTAATTTTCTGTAAAATGCAGTGCAATATAGCTAACTGTAGGTGTTCTGTACACAGAATGTCAGAATGTGTACAAACACCCCCCCCCAAATAATTTCCCGCATTTGTGATTGGCTCACTGATTTTCCTAGAAGTCTACGCTAAGATACAAGTCAGATATCAATTCATAAAAATTTAATTTTTGGTGAGATACTATAGGAAAGCATGTCTAAAGGGATGCAAACTCTCCCACTTTCCTCATTAGAGCCCTGCAGGTGCAGCAGCTGATTGATAATTTTGAAACCACTCCCATACAGATTCACTTACCACATGGACACAGACCAAAACACAGGGATTTCTTCAGAATAACAAAAGGTAGGAATCTGCAACAACGTTTGTTAAAAATCCTTGCAATGTACAAAGATCACCCAGAGGGGAATATTTTTTTCTCAACAAAAGTGGCGTTACTCTTTAACATTAATACCAGCCATAAAGTGTAAATCTTTTTATATAGTAAACACCTTACCAAAATGGATCCTTTAAGGCACAGGTTATGGTAAGCTAAGCATCCCTCCCGGTCTTCTCAGTATTCAGCTTCCCCATAGATCAATAGTTAAAGGACGTGGAGAAAGCAAAAAGAGTTCATAGTGCAGAATATCCCATGAAACAGCTTTATTCACCACCAATATGCTTACATGTAAGAAGGTATACAGACATCCAATGCAAAATGGCAGCCTGGGTACTTCTGGCGTAGACTTTGTTTCATCCGTAGACATTGTCAAAGGAATATGGAAGTGGGGTCAGATGCCGGAAGAACCGAGGAGGCCATTTTGAGCGTTGGATGTCTGTATACCTTCTTGCATGTAAGCATATTGGTAGTGAATAAAGCAGATTTTATGGGATTTACCAGTGCTCAAGTGCTTCCCAGAGTCTCCCAAGCAGCTGAACAGACCACTAACGCCCCCTGGCATACTCCGTTCAAAAATTCAAGAGTATAAAAACCGGGAAACACCCACACACTGGGAATATATTATTTTTTTTATTATTTGTACTTAATAATGTATGTGGAAGCTCAGATTGCATTGAGCTGTGTAAGCCAACAGATGCACAATTATTGTGCTTCTTGCTCTGTTCTTACTAAATAGTTTAGTTGTTGTACACTGATTTTCTGTAAAATGTATGAGGTGTACTTCTTTCTTTAAATAAAGAATGATTTAAAAAAAAGAATATGCTAAAAAAACAAAAAAAACAAACAAACAAGAGAATGTCCAGCGCTTCAGGAACAATTATACAAGGTGATTATTATCCTGCAGATCACTTATGCACTGGTAAATGGCTGGATCTGGATCTGGGTCTTCCCTTGTTTATGTGCACTTGCATTAGGGATTTCCTTACTAACTAACAGCATATTGTTAAAGTGGGACCTAATTCTTCCTTTACTCTTATACTAAATGCTGGTTCACCACAGGGTATGTGTTGAGTCCACTTCTCTATGCTTTTCCTACCTGTGATTGTACCGCAAATCACTCTACAATTACTATTATTACATTTCCAGATGATAATATGGTGGTTGGTCCTATTAAGGGTGGGAATGAGGTAGCTTATAGAGAAGAGGTTCAGAAGCTGGTTGGATGGTGTTCGGCAAATAGTCTGACATTAAATATTGCATATTATAGTAAATTATTATGGATTTTAGGGAGTGTAAAGTGGATTTGGCCCTATTTTATAAAAATTCTGATTATGTTGAGAGTGTTAGTACCTTTACAATTTTGGGAGTTTGTTTTTTTGATGACTTATCTCGGCCTGCCAGCACATTAGCAGTTGTCAAGAAAGCACAGCAGCTACTGCACCTCTTGTGTGTTCAGGTAAAGCCTCCCTAATGGAAAACTGCTAATTTTTTTACCCCTCCTCTATTGAGACCATATTGATATACAGTATTTTGGGGTGCTACGCTGATTTTTCGGCAGTGTTCAGAAAGTTATTAATATTGCACAAAAAATTCTTCATAGGATGACTTTTGCACACTTGTCGTTTACGCAAAGCAAAGGCCATTTTGAAAGATTCCATGCATCTGTGTTATCATCTATTTCAATTGACACCTTTAGGGGGCAGTATACAAAAATATTATAATATTACAATAATATAAGTGTCAACAAATACATTTAGGCCTAGCCTGGCTATACTTGTATTGAACGATAGCAAAGGAAGTAATTATACATTGGGTTGGAAATACTGGGCACATGTAGCATCTTCCTGGATAGGTGCTAGGATTAGGTAAATTTAGTTCTGGCTCATTGTATCCAGTGGAGCTGCATTTAGTTGTTAGGCAAATTTAGTTCTGGCTCACTGTAATCAGTGAAGCGAAGTTTGATTCTTTTGGCCTGATCTGTGTTTCAGTGGCTGCAAGACTGACTGCTTCTCCCTGGTTGCTCTAGAAATGTTCTAGACGCTAAGTTAGAAAAAGTCTAATTAGCAGATGATTATTCATAGAGCCCTGGCCAATCCCTGGGAAGAGGTGCCCAGGTGGTGACTGGGAGTCTGTAAAAATAATCTGAAATAGAGAGCAGCCTGGAGGGTTTCTGGCATTCTAGGCCCTTTTTCTATGTGCCTGTGGGTTTGAGGACTCAGTGCGGCTAGCTTTGCTGAAGCTGACTGAGGGACTGTTATCTGAGTATCTAGTCTGGTACCACTGGGTGAAAGTGTCTGTACGATATTGGAAAGAGGCAGACAATTTTTCAAGGACATTTGTGAGTACAGACAGGTTAGAGAGATCCTAGAGACTGTGTGCTGTGGCCACCCCCATTGTGCTAGATTCAGCATGTTTAACTGGTTCCCGACCAGCTGCTGCAGTTGTACTGCGGCAGGTTGGCTCTCCTGCGCAAATTGGCGTCACTGTACGTCGGGCGCGTACACGGGAATCTGTGGGCATGTGCCCAATTGCTAGCAGGGGAGCCAATCAGCAGGTCCGGCGTCCACCCGCAATCGCTCCACAGAGAGGCAGAATGGGGATATGCCAGCGTAAACAAAGCAGATCCTCGTTCTGTCAGGGGAGTAGAGTGAGATTGTTTGTACCTAGTGATTAGGAACAGTGATCTCTCTCTACTCTCTGTCAGTCCACTTCCCCCACAGATCGGGAACATTTAACCCTTAGATCGCCCCCGGTGTTAACCCCTTCCATGACCAGTGTCATTTATACAGTAATCAGTGCATTTTTATAACACTGATCGCTGTATAAATGTCACTGGTCCCAAAAAAGTGTCCAATCTGTCCGCCACAATGTCGCAGTCCCGATAAAAATCACAGATAACCACCATTACTAGTAAAAAAAAAATAATAATAAAAATGCCATAAATCTATTCCCTATTTTGTAGTCGCGATAACTTTTGGGCAAACCCAGTCAATATAAGCTAATTGCGAAATTACCAGAAAGAAATTTGTTCTTTTACATTTTTTTTGTGCTATTTATTATAGTAAAAAGGCAAAAAAAGGTTTTTTCCCAAAATTGTCGCTCTTTTTTTGTTTATAGCGCAAAAAATAAAAACCGCAGAGGTGATCAAATACCACCAAAAGAAAGCTCTATTTGTGGGAAAAAAGGACATCAATTTCTTTTGGGTACAATGCCGCACCACCGCTCAATTGTCAGTTAAAGCGACACAGTGCCGTATCCCAAAAAATGGCCTGGAAGTGGGTAAATCCTTCCAGGGCTGAAGTGGTTAAAGGGGACATTGTGTCCTGTGCCCTGAGGAGTTCAGTCTATTTAATACCTAGTGAAATTAATTTGCTTGCACTGTCCACAGAAAAAGACTAATCTCCTCAAGTTGCTACTACAAAGCTCAGTCCATCCTGTACTTGCGCAAGATCTTGGCTCACAGTTCTACCAGGGAAAGATCAGGGTCCTCAAATTGTTGCTAAGGGTTACCAGAGTAAAAGGAGAAGAGTGACTGGAACTGTGTTTTTCTGCGAGTAAACTACTGTGAAAAGGACTTAGGCAATTTACTTAGCGGCTCCTATGGGGGTAGCGCTTCACTTATATGGGAATATTTTCATATTGAGGCTTGTATATTTATTATTTGTATATGTGTTGTGCATGTTGTTCTTAAGACATCAATTTCAAAAGTATAAGTTAAATTTGGTTCTACATTGTGCAGTGATAATAAAGGCTTTCTATATATGTTCAGCCCAATGCACAGCTTGTATTCCTTTATACGCAGCATGATTCATAACCTATGTTCTGATAGACATAAAAAAATGCAGAAACTGTGAATTGGACTGTGTTAAACAATATTCAATTCGTCTTCTGTCACACTAACATTACATAAATAAAAATTATTATGCTTTGCCATTGCTGGCTGTCACGTAGAAGCTGGCAGCATGCAGTGCAGCTAGTCTTTTATAGTTAATACTTCACTCTGCAAAGAGGACAAAGTTATGACATAACCTGCCACTCAGCCTCCTCAGTGCTTAACATGTTTCCAAAAGAGTAGGGTGACTATTACAGAACTGACAGGAAGAAGGGAAGGATGCAGTCAGTGAGAAGTTCTCCAACTTAAAATCAGTGGGGCCTACCAGAACAATATTTACAGGAATTGATTTCATTACTGGAGTCTGTGGGGCTACAACCTTTGGTGCCCAAAGAAACAGCCCTCTGCTAGGATCATCCCTTTTATGAAAAACCTTTATTTGTACTATTGGGCCTAAGATGGGTTAGAATATTTTGTGTCAATATGTATAAGTATGTTGGGTCATCCTGCCGCTTCCAGGGTTGACCCTTCCTAACAGGACCAGAAACACAAAACTCACCGACAAACCAGTAACAATGCAACAAAAAAGATTTATTAGGGATTTATTAGGGTCTGGACAAGAACTGCTGCAAAAACAGTACGATAATAACAAAGTTAACACAGCATAAACCATTAAAGTGAAACACTGGCACAAGCAATGTTAAGATAACAACACTGAAAATGAATAGCTCTTAAAGAGAACTTGGGAGGCAGCAAACAATATGGCCTATCTACTGCTTTACAGCTTTAACTAAACCTATGGCCAGTGGAGTGAAATATACATTGTGCCGGCAGTGGGGCCCTTAAATACTAATGGGAATACTCGTTTTTAATATAAGAGTATGTGTATACTAAAGGGAACTCCTAAGAGCATACTGGATGGATTCTCTTAATGGCAGTAAAGTTCCAAGACAGCACGCAAGTCCTGTACACGTAAAGGGTGGCCAAATGGCCTCTCACCACTGATGCTGTGTAGTTGTTCGCAGGTCAACAATCTGTTCCCTGGAGACCAGGTAAGTGGTCACATCACACTCTGGGGTTCTCCTTCCAACTCATTTTCTTTCTTTCTTCATCGTCCATGTCTCTGTCTGTCCTCTGATGTTCTCTTCACAGAACACAACACAGCCTGGGTCACCTTGTGGTCATCCCTGTAGCTTGGTTCAGCTTTTCCCACAAAGCTCACAGCAGCACCTCTTGGTTCCTCTCCGCACTGCACTGCACAACCATGCCTTGGTAGTCCCTGATTTACGTTAACGAATAGCCCTGATGTTCAGCTATTTTTTAACTGGCTTGTCACTTGTTGCAAAGTACTCCTGGAGATAAAATGAGGCAGCCAGCCAGATTTTCTTTTAATGGACCAAGTTGTATTGTTGTAGTTCAGTACAGATAATCCAAATTGGTCGTTTGGCAGGAGTATGTAAATCTTTATGCTGGTATTACCATTATATTGGTGTTCGGAATAAAAAAACACTTTTATTTTTGTATTTACATGTTTGTATTTATGCAGTACATATAGCTGATTGCATATAATTCCACTGTAAAGAACAAGCTGCTTGACATGAAAAACTTCTAAAAGAAGAATTCTTTCTATGAAATACTTTCATGTGAACTTTAGCAGTGAAATGAGAGTCACATCTGAATGGGAATCAGTCTGTACTCTTCTCAATCCCTTTCCTCCTCTTCCTCCTTTTCTGTCTATTGTCTTACCTTTCATGATTCTCTCTTGGGAATAAAACCTGTTTACGGACAACATTGTGCAATTATCTGGAATCTTACCATATTGTTAGGTTGCTTTTGTGCAGAATGTATTCATGTTATTTCATTTTGATGTTCTTAGCAGTATTCAGCATTCATTTTGTTAATTTTCTGCTTAATTTTTTTTTCAGATTAATGTCAAAGTAATCATTTAAAATGGGTACTCACTATAAAAAATAAAGTATATATTTCATTAAGATGTGGTAACAGCAATTTTTCAGTATTAAATAAAAATGTTAAATAATTTTTGGCAGAAATAAGAAAAATCTTTCCAATTAACAGTTATACTGTATATTATACAATACATATATTGTTAAATTAATCTGATATAATTAAAATAGGATAGTGATAGTACAAAATATTAGGTGTTAATATAAAGCACATTTTTTTAGGCTATTGTAATGGTGTGAAGTAACGATTTTGTGGTAGGTAAAATAAAGAAACAGAAAAAAAAATAATCATAAAAATATGAGATTTTTGTAGTAGATTTCTTTTTTAGCCTGTTGCAATGACACATTTAATAATATAACATGTGAGATATCCATATATAGTCGTTTTTAGGTTGCTGTAATGGCACATTTATATACCTACAAAATTTGCAGGATAAATTATCATGGTTTAAATTTCCATTAAACTTTATCAAAATACATTTATATCCAGTCCAGGGAATATATATATATATATATATATATATATATATATATATATATATATATATATATATTCAGTTGTGAAATCTTTGCTTATCGTCCTCTGTGAGGCATGGAGATAAAGGAAATAAGCAGTTACAATTATTGGAATAAGTGCTTGACTCAATTAACTAAATTTGCATCTCTTTTAGTAAATTACACTAAGGTAATCCTGCAGCCCTGCCCGAGGTTGACAGCCCACATCTAAGCTTACAACCCTAGTGAAGCAAAACCCTGGCTTTCCCTCTCGTTCACTCAAAATTCATTTTGCTAATTATTTTTTTCAAAAATATGATAGTGTACACTTACAACAATTAAACACTTAATTAAAGTGTTGATTAATTATTGGAATTGAAATTTAACTGCCTGCTATATTGGTTTTTCACTAATGTGAGGATACATGGTGAAGCTGTAAGGTGGCTGCATGTTCATTGGTTGCATAATGGGAAGTTTCAAGTCACGTGGCTGTTCCCCAGGTGTATATTCATGTAAGTGCGTAGAATGAGACATAATGAATTTTGACGCGTATCTAAAGCTAAAGCTTTTCTTTTCAGGGCCTATTTATCAATGTTTGAACCCAGAATTCACAGAACTTTCACACAATTTACTAATAAAATATGAAAAAAATGTGACTCTTGGGTGATAGTTGTGTGAATGTTTAGTGAAAGCAGTGTTAGAAGTGTTAGAAGCCCCAGTTCCCAATAAGAATATTCACTATCTTTATTAGAGTGGTGACCATGGAGATAAGGAAATAAGCAGTTACAATCATTGGAATAAGTGCTTGACTTTAGTAAATTTGCATCTCTTTTAGTAAATTACACTAAGGTAATCCTGCAGCCCTGCCCGAGGTTGACAGCCCCACATCTAAGCTTACAACCTTAGTGAAGCAAAACCCTGGCATTCACTCTCGTTCACTCAAAATTCATTTTGCTAATTAATTATTTCAACAGGCGCTATTATGTGCAGAATGTATTTGTTCATTGCTTTCACTTTAATGCATTAATTATGATGCAACATGTTTGTGGCTTTCTGAGTGCTAGGCATATATAATAAGTCGTGTCAGGCCATTGCAACGTGCTATTAAGAATATAAATACTCTTGATTAAGCATTCTGATCCTAATAGGAAAGTTCTTTGTTATTCAGAGAACATTGACATAGATCATTTTGTGTCAGACAAAATGCATCTTTGTTTCTTTTTAACATGATATCCTGTTAATAAAATGTTTTTTTTTTTTAATTTGTATGTTAGACTCTGAGAGCCCATAATGCTTACGAAGAACTGCATAGGACGAAGAACTGCATAGGGAGGAACGCCCAGGTCTGCCATTAGAAATTACAGGGCTCTGTACAGCCTACCTGACAGGGCCCCCTCCTCCCAGTTCAAATCCCTCCTCCCAGCACAAATCTTTGCCCCCCCAATCCTGCCTCCCAGCTCAAATCCCACCCCAACCCCCCTCCTAGCAAAAAACCTCCCACCTAGCACACATGCTCTTTCTTCTCAAATTTTCCATTCTAGTACAAATCTACTCCCCCAGATCCCCCCTCCCAGCACTAATCCCCCCAGTCTCTTTTCCTAGCAGAAATCCCCCCAATCCCTTTTCCTAGCACAAACGCCCCCTCCATCCCTCCTCCTAGCACAACCCCCCCCCAATCCCTCCACAAATCCACAACCCCCTCCAAATTACCCTTGCCAGCACAAATTCTTCCTCCCTACCCAAATTATCCCACCCAGCAGAAATTCCTCCAAATCCCCCCTCCTAGCATAATTTCCCCACCCCCTCGTAGCACAAACATCCCCCCAATCTCCCCTCCTGGCTAAAATGCCCCCAAACCCTCCTTCTAGCAAATATCTCCCCCATCCTCATTACAATTCTCAGCAGAGATAGCTGCTCATTCTCCCTCTTCCACAAACATCCAAAGCACAAACTATTGTCCACCCTCATTGTGTACAGTACAACTTCACTGTAAGCTTGAAACCTCCCCCCTTCACCATCTATTGTCAGAACAGCGCTCCTCCAGTACATGAGGCAGGATCACTCTTACATCGCATTGGACTGTACACACACAGTTTGATTACAGCCCCCTACCCACCTTTCCTGCTCCCCAGAGATGAGCAGCCCTTGGAGGAGATAGGGGGCGGTAATCAAACTGTGTGTGTGTACAGTCCGATGCCATCTAAGGACAATCCTGTCTAATGTGCTGGAGGAGCACTGTTCTGACACGAAGGAGAGCCCAGAGAGCAAAACACAGTGCACCTCCACCTGGCTCTCTCCACCCAGCCACTTCTCCTCTCACTGCCCAAAGATGCTGCTCCCTTGTCCCGGTTTTGAGTGTGGGCAAGGGTGGGGAGAGATCAGTGGCCACTCAAACATAGTATCCAAGTGAGGGCTGGACTGTGGGGGCACAACTGAAATCTGTGTGACTGCAGCCCACCTCAGCACCCCTTTGGATCCAGCCATGTCTGTGTCTCTCCCTCCAGCAGTTGAAAGTCGTGGGAGGGAGAGGGGAACAAACCGGCTTTTTGCTTCTGAAGAAACCAGCACAGGGCATTGTCCTGCATTTGCTCCTCCCTACCCCACCGATTCCTCTGCTGTTCGGGCCCCCTACAGGAGTATCGGTTGTACTCCCCTAATGGCGGCCCTGGGAACATCATAGTCAATGCTATAGTCAACACTAGGGATGAGCCGAACACCCCCCTGTTCAGTTCGCACCAGAACATGCGAACAGGAAAAAAATTCGTTCGAACACGCGAACACCATTAAAGTCTATGGGACACGAACATGAATAATCAAAAGTGCTAATTTTAAAGGCTAATATGCAAGTTATTGTCATAAAAAGTGTTTGGGGACCTGGGTCCTGCCCCAGGGGACATGGATCAATGCAAAAAAAAGTTTTAAAAACGGCCGTTTTTTCAGGAGCAGTGATTTTAATAATGCTTAAAGTCAAACAATAAAAGTGTAATATCCCTTTAAATTTCATACCTGGGGGGTGTCTATAGTATGCCTGTAAAGGGGCGCATGTTTCCTGTGTTTAGAACAGTCTGACAGCAAAATGACATTTTGAAGGAAAAAACTCATTTAAAACTACCCGCGGCTATTGCATTGCCGACAATACACATAGAAGTTCATTGATAAAAACGGCATGGGAACTCCCCAAAGGGGAACCCCGAACCAAAATTTAAAAAAAAAATGACGTGGGAGTCCCCCTAAATTCCATACCAGGCCCTTCAGGTCTGATATGGATATTAAGGGGAACCCCGGCCAAAATTAAAAAAAAAAAAATGACGTGGGGTTCCCCCTAAATTCCATACCAGACCCTTATCCGAGCACGCAACCTGGCAGGCCGCAGGAAAAGAGGGGGGGACGAGAGTGCGCCCCCCCCTGAACCGTACCAGGCCACATGCCCTCAACATTGGGAGGGTGCTTTGGGGTAGCCCCCCAAAACACCTTGTCCCCATGTTGATGAGGACAAGGGCCTCATCCCCACAACCCTGGCCGGTGGTTGTGGGGGTCTGCGGGCGGGGGGCTTATCGGAATCTGGAAGCCCCCTTTAACAAGGGGACCCCCAGATCCTGCCCCCCCTGTGTGAAATGGTAAGGGGGTACAAAAGTACCCCTACCATTTCACTAAAAAACTGTCAAAAATGTTAAAAATGACAAGAGACAGTTTTTGACAATCCCTTTATTTAAATACTTCTTCTTTCTTCTATCTTCCTTCATCTTCTGGTTCTTCTGGTTCTTCTGGCTCTTCTGGTTCTTCCTCCGGCGTTCTCGTCCAGCATCTCCTCCGCGGCGTCTTCTATCTTCTTCTCCTCGGGCCGCTCCGCACCCATGGCATGGGGGGAGGCTCCCGCTCTTCTCTTCATCTTCTTCATCTTCTTCTCTTCTTCTTTTCTTCTCTTCTTCTCTTCTTCTCTTCTTCATTTTCTTCTCCGGGCCGCTCCGCACCCATGCTGGCTTGGAGGGAGGCTCCCGCTGTGTGACGGCGCTCCTCGTCTGACAGTTCTCTCGTCTGACGGCGCTCCTCCTCTGACGCACGGGACATGACGGGACTTCCCTGTGGCATTCCCCGTGACGTCACAGGGAAGTCCCGTCAAGTCACCGTGCGTCAGAGGGGGGCGGGGTCACCGGGTGGCCCCGCCCCCCGTTATTTAAGAACTGTCAGACGAGGAGCGCCGTCACACAGCGGGAGCCTCCCTCCATGCCAGCATGGGTGCGGAGCGGCCCGGAGAAGGAAATGAAGAAGAGAAGAAAAGAAGAAGAGAAGAAGAGAAGAAGATGAAGAAGAAGAGAAGAGCGGGAGCCTCCCCCCATGCCATGGGTGCGGAGCGGCCCGAGGAGAAGAAGATAGAAGACGCCGCGGAGGAGATGCTGGACGAGAACGCCGGAGGAAGAACCAGAAGAGCCAGAAGAACCAGAAGAACCAAAAGATGAAGGAAGATAGAAGAAAGAAGAAGTATTTAAATAAAGGAATTGTCAAAAACTGTCTCTTGTCATTTTTAACATTTTTGACAGTTTTTTAGTGAAATGGTAGGGGTACTTTTGTACCCCTTTACCATTTCACACAGGGGAGGGGCCGGGATCTGGGGGTCCCCTTGTTAAAGGGGGCTTCCAGATTCTGATAAGCCCCCCGCCCGCAGACCCCCACAACCACCAGCCAGGGTTGTGGGGATGAGGCCCTTGTCCTCATCAACATGGGGACAAGGTGTTTTGGGGGGCTACCCCAAAGCACCCTCCCAATGTTGAGGGCATGTGGCCTGGTACGGTTCAGGGGGGGGGCGCACTCTCGTCCCCCCCTCTTTTCCTGCGGCCTGCCAGGTTGCGTGCTCGGATAAGGGTCTGGTATGGAATTTAGGGGGAACCCCACGTCATTTTTTTTTTTTTAATTTTGGCCGGGGTTCCCCTTAATATCCATATCAGACCTGAAGGGCCTGGTATGGAATTTAGGGGGACTCCCACGTCATTTTTTTTTTTAAATTTTGGTTCGGGGTTCCCCTTTGGGGAATTCCCATGCCGTTTTTATCAATGAACTTCTATGTGTATTGTCGGCAATGCAATAGCCGCGGGTAGTTTTAAATGAGTTTTTTCCTTCAAAATGCCATTTTGCTGTCAGACTGTTCTAAACACAGGAAACATGCGCCCCTTTACAGGCATACTATAGACACCCCCCAGGTACGAAATTTAAAGGGATATTACACTTTTATTGTTTGACTTTAAGCATTATTAAAATCACTGCTCCTGAAAAAACGTCCGTTTTTAAAACTTTTTTTTGCATTGATCCATGTCCCCTGGGGCTCCAAACACTTTTTATGACAATAACTTGCATATTAGCCTTTAAAATTAGCACTTTTGATTTCTCCCATAGACTTTTAAAGGGTGTTCCGCGGCATTCGAATTTGCCGCGAACACCCCAAATTGTTCGCTGTTCGGCGAACTTGCGAACAGCCAATGTTCGAGTCGAACATGAGTTCGACTCGAACTCGAAGCTCATCCCTAGTCAACACATCAGTTGGAGGCAAAACACAACGGATAGAGCTTGTGGACACTGAGGCTTTTAACTTTATGTGGAGTTTTTTTTGTCAGTGATGTTTTTGTCATATTAATAATTTGTTTTGTATGATCTACATCATTGGAGCATGTTTTTTTATTTTTTGGGGAAATTTTGAGAATTATACAATTTCATAATTGTGAGAAATGGTACAAGCAGCTCTGGATTACAGTGTGATTGTACCATACTTAGCGCATTTTAACCTCTGGCATATGGGGCCAATTCTATCTGTTAAATTTTGATATTGCAAAAGGTGTTGGCAGCAGTTATTCATGTTTGGAGGGAACTTCACTCATTTTGCTACCTTACACATTGCTGAATGAATATGTCATCAGTGTTGCTCTCTGCATCTGAAGAAATCACCTCAAGAGAAGACTGAAGTGGACCCTAAACATCATGTTACTGGTCTGAAGACTTCAGATAAGTATATATTAAAAGGCAACACAACATAAAACAGAAGGGTTTTTTTTTAAGTTAAAGGAGTTGTAAAGTCTCAGGGTTTTTTACCTTAATGCATTAATGCATTAAGGTGAAAAACCTTCTGAGGTGCAGCTGTCCCCCAGAGCCCCCCTTATAGTTACCTGAACCCAATCTTTCCAGCGTTGAGAACGAGCCCAGCAGCTCCAGCCACTGTCTCGTGTCCTCATTGGATAGATTGATAGCAGCAGGAGCCATTGGCTCCCGTTGCTGTCAATCAAATCCAGAGACACAGGAGTTGGGGGGCAAGGCCATATCCTGCTGTCTGTGTCAATGGATGCAGCAGTGGGACTCAAGAGAGCGCCCGCATGAGTGCCCCCATGGAATGCGGCTCTCTGTGGGGGCACTTGATGCGGAGGAGGAGCCAGGAGCGCCGCCAGGGGACCACCAGAAAGGAGGATCTGGGCCGTTCTGTGCAAAACCCTTGCACAGAGGAGGTAAGTATGACATATTTGTTATTTTTTTTAAGAAAAAATGAACCTTTACAATCACTTAAAAAAAAAAAAAAAAAAACACAATAAAAAAACGGATTAAACGTCTTTGCAATACAACAGTTCCAGCGTTGTATCCTCTGCAAGACTCTTCAGCATTCAACACTTTTGGTAGTTTCACTAGCCTGGATCCCCAGCCAAGCAGTGTGGTTCTTTACTCCACACCCTACATCACTACAGGACACAGCAGTAACATAATGGTTGGAGGATGAAACCACAGGATGCTGTGGGGAACACAATGCATCTGACACTCCTGGAAGTATTAAATGCCAAAAAGTTTTATGGAAATAGGACAGGAGACATGGGCTTCCGGAGAGGTAATTATAAACACTTCTCTATTGTAGGGACCTTTAATCTGTTTTTTTTTTCTGACCCCAACAGGGCAATTTTGTGGTTGCCACACAATAGGCATTATGCTATTCTATAGTATCTAAAATACACAAAGTAGACGGTAACAACTTCAAACTTCCTGAATATTGAAAATTGTGGCCAAATGTCTGCAATTGCTTTGGTTGATTGACAACACCCGTAATCAAAATCTTGAGGATGTTTCTACTTGACAAATAATTCATTCACCATTGACAAATTGACACAAAGGACAGTACTTTAACCTGCGTGACTAACTTGCATAACTATATCCTAGAAATGCAATTATAATTCAAATATTTGCAGTCCATCTTTAGGGCTAACCAATCTACTGCTTCAAGATTTATGGTGAAAGGTATTTGGAGCAGTCTAATGATTTTTTAATGAGGACATGTTACAAAGATGGCTTCTTGTATCTCTTTAATTTTTCTAAAGTGTTCCATCTCTTAATGGTTTATTCACAACAAAGACATTTGCCAAATGAAGTACAGTGATTCATGGCAGGACATTTGTACATTATGACCTAGAAACTGCATAATTCATGTTCGCTCATATTATAAACTTTTTTATACTGTAGTTAGGTCATTGCAAAGTATAAGTCCATATTGGTGATCTAAAGAATTGTGACGTTAGTATACAACAATGTAGCATCACATTTCCATATGCCTACAAAGTATTGACTAATTTATTTATATTTAGAAGGTTGTACTAAAAAAAAAGTACAACCCTATTTTGGGTGGAGTTGAACTGGGTTGGAACCAAACCATGTATTTAGTGCTGTTGGAATTCCCAACAATCAGTCAAGACTGTGACAGACAAAGCCCAACTTTTTCACTTCATCAACTGTTATTAATTTAAATGATTGCTTAAAAAGGGTTTTGTAATTACTGTAAAGTACTTTCTTGAAGTCTATTAAAGATATATATAATTATGAAATTGTCTAAGTCAGGTGCGGGTTAAACTGCTGCATACAGGGAGTTTAGACACTGGCAAAACAAAAACCGCGAAGCCAGCCCTTGCCTACATTAGGCCAATAACACAGAAACTGACCTGTGTCTCTCAATGGACTTATCAAAAAATATTTTAGGGTAAGTACAAAAATCTTATATTTTTCATCATCCATTGATGGACACAAGACTGTAGAAAAATCTATAATATGTGGAAAATCCAAAAGCAGTCCAACTGAGGAATGTGCAAAGCCACTAGAGAAACCAACAGATAAAGAATTTTACTACAGTCAATACCTGAATGAAAGCTTGATGGATAATTTAACAAATAGGAAAAGGACAGCTCCAAAGGAAGATATTTAGGACCAATACTGAAGTAGGACTGACAATGTCAAAGAAGAAATTGGCACTTGAAAGAGCAATTGCCTTGACCACTAATGTGGAGAACCATTCATCTACCTTAAAGGAAACACAGGTGGAACAATACTAACCCAACAGAAAAGATAACTTAAACCAGCAATTAAGGTGACCAGCAGAAATTTGCTGGGTGAATATACCCATCCTTTGATTTTAGGTAAAGGAAGCTGGGGCAGATGGTACAGATGTCCTTATAAATATAAACAAACTATATAACAGTTGGAAGGTAAGAAAAGGTATCCTTAATCTGTTACTAAGAACAAGGGTGGTGTATAGTATGAGGGATGTTCCTGGCCAGGAAGTAATCTCAAAGAGATAGGTATGGTTATGAGAGCACTCTAAACACAAAAGTAAAATGGGGAGAGAAAGGAAAGTGACCTACAGCACCTACAGAAGAGAGTAGACAAGGTGACGTAAATAGCAGAAGGCTACGGATAAAGCCATATTATTTATACACAAAATTATTTTAAAAATGTGATAGGTGTATTAAACTCTACCTGATGAGAAGGACACATCCTCAGCACAAAGGCTTTTAATACCCAAATGAGAAAAATGTTATCTCTGGAAATACAAAGTAGCTGCCTTGAATCAGCAAACTGTAGAATAATTTTTTGGAAAATAGAAAAATATTATTGGGAACTATGGAAGAAGAGTTTGGCAGATTATTCCACAGATTCCCTGAAGAGAGCAAATGGGATAAAATATGGTATATCCAAGGAAAGCAACATTTTTAGAAACTTTTTATCCAGAAACTGCTAAGGTGTAGGACACTGACTCTTTTCAAAATACTGTAAATATGTATGATATTTCAGTAGGCTATAAGAATAAAAGGCTTAAAGGGTTAATATAGTGTTCTATGTCATAGAAAGAAGTACAATTTACTGAAATGGATTCCTTTAGGAACCTGTGACCTCTGCTGTGGCTGGCAGTATCTCTTCCTGCTAACCCACCTGGGATGCTGGACAGCTCCCTGGACAATTCCTTGAATGCTCTTGACTTTAACCTTGTTTCTCTTGAACCTTGAACCCTTTGCTCCTCTCATGAAGTTCCTATTTTAGCCATAGCTTTGCATTTCCTGTTTGCCAGACTATAGTACTATCTCCAGCCATTATTTCGCTCTTGTCATCTGTAACTTCGCTACCACTTGTTACTGACCTTGACTTGTTCCTCGACTATGCTTCTGCTTGATACCAACCTGCTAGTACTCTTTGCCAACCTTTGGCTTGATTAATGACTACGGTTCTACTTGATCCCTACCTGCTATATCTGCTAATGGACCCTGGCTTGCCCACCCCTAAATGGGGCCATCCTGTGGACCACGATCAGGAGCTCTGATAAAGACCGGCTAGTGCTTAGACTCTGCAACTCAGGTGAGCCCGTGTCATCCGCTAGCTGGTCGGTGGGAGCCTATCAACTACTTGTCTCTGAGCCTGAACCTTGACAGAATAATCTGGCCCAAACATGGAGGGCACTATAGCAAATGAAAAAGCAAACAGATGAAAGGGGTGTGTGGCGCTACCTAATAGCCAAGAGCACACAGGTTTTTGTATGGGGTGGGTGAGAGGACTACAGCATAAATGTAAAAGCCTCACCGACGTGCTTCTACTAAACACGAACTAAAAATAAAAAATAAAAAAAACAATACCTCATATATAGGTATCCCTGTGTGATATATATGTGTATAGTAGTGAAAGACATACGTACTGTCAGGTGTGTACGTGAACTACAGTGCAGGTGCACCCCTAATGTGGAAGGTAAAAATCACAATCCAAAGTTACCTAGTACCTGTGTAAGTGCAGGTCTGTAGTATGTACATCTAAACAACTACATACCACAAGTGCATGACAGGTGATACATACAGTACAATAAATGTTAATTCTAAGTGATATTAATCCAACTGTCAGAGTGAAAAAAAAAAAAAATAAGCAAAATACATATAAATAAGTGAAAGCACATCCAAAGGAAAAAATTGTTTGTGTCAGATGTTCACAGGTATGTTAACCCCATTATAAGCATGTAATACAGTCCAAAAGGGTTAAGCCACACTGCAAAGGCATAAAACCCCCTATATGCATGGTATGGAATCAGTCTTCAATTAAGTTAGTAAGGAACAATTCATATAAAGTCTAGATCTGGTAATGCTCTGTTGTGAGGTAGAAAAACTTAAGGGTGACTTGAGTACTCACAGTGTTCTCAGGTGACTTTTGTGCTCCCCCTCAAGGGTCCCCACTCACCGAATCCAATCACCTCAGCAGGGGCAACACGCATGCAGATATAGACAATGCGATCAGTTCACCATGATGTCTACTGTGACTGTTTCCAAATCGTTCCTCTATCTTCAGGTAGAGCGGGAGTAATGCTTGTTAAACCCCATTTGCGTTTGCCTTCATAATCAAAGAAACCCGGCTTCGAAGTATTACACTTTTCAACCTTCACCCGATCCTTAGCTCCTCTCCACAGCTAGATCGTCCCTGCAATGTCTGCACACTCTAGCAGTAAAAGATCCCAAATTCATCAGGTCCAGGAGCAAATGATGTGTCTCCTTTCGGGCGGCAAATTGCAGAGCTGAAGGAGTTCAGTGTTACCGATTAAGAAAAATTTGCCAAACTGGAAAGTATGGTGAAAAGGCAATAGAAAGAAATCCATGCTCTGCAGAAATAATTGCTGTACTTTCATTTCCAAGATGATGCTAATGCGCATATGCCTCTACCACTCAAGTACAATGGAGGTCGCCGCCATTACAGAAGGTTCCTTAATCAGTGTCTCATACTTAAAAATGCAACCCACTGCATTTACTTCTGAGACAAAGAAGGTACTATTTGTTATCAATCTTACGACTGTGGAAGCCCTAGCTTGGGCCTTCCCAGCACCACTCTGAATAATTTTGAGACTTTTGTGACCACTATGAATCAGGTTTTGCATGATCCTAACCTCTGCGCTGCTGCCTAAGCAAAGTTGTAGGGTAGAGGGTAGACAATCTGTTGCAGAGTACACAGTTGAATTCCGACGTTGGATCTCAGATACCACTTGGAACCTGGCAGCTCAAAAGAACCAGTTCCACCAAGGGCTCTTTGAACAAGTAAAAGATGCGCTCGCCAGAGTAGAGACTCCCCACGATCTCAAGACTTTCATCCAATTATGTATATGAATTGATCAGAAGCTTACAGAAAGGAAGAAGGAATGACTGGGAATGTTTGGAAGTAATGGTGGCATGCATTTTTCTGCTAGTCAGTTTGTTTAAAAGGATCCAAAGGTTTCTCTGGATTCTAACACTCCCAAACGTATGCAGGTTGATGCTATTAAGAGATCCATTTCTCTTCAGGAGAAAGAGAGAAGACGTTTGGAGAACGTATATCTGTATTGCGGGGCATTACCCAGTTAATTGCCCCAACAAAGTCAAAAGACCAATTGCTGAGAGTGATGTTATAGTGCCTGAACAAATAAACCCCATTACCCAGTCTATCTGCCTGATTCATAAAAAAAATAAAGTAAATTCTCTACTTTCTCATTTTAATATCAATATTAAACGTATCATCAATGGCTGTGAAATTCCTTGCTCTGTTATGAGGGACTTTGGGGCCGGGGGGAACTTTATGGACAGAGTTTGCCCAAAGCAATAATATTCAAACAAGAAATAAATCTTCCTCTACTGATACTGTATGTAGATGGTTGGTGGTTCACCTTTATCACCAGGACCTGTTATCCATGAAACGGTTCCTCTGGTACTCTGGATCAAAGTTTTTTCTAGACATTTTTCTACCCATAATCCCTCCATCAACTGGACAATAAATTTTACCTCCTCCCATTGTGAGGAACATTATAGAGAACCTTGTTAAACAAGTTCTCCCCCAATTAGGGAATCACAAGTTGTAATTACCCAGTCATACGACAACCTGCCTCCGCAATATCACGAGTTCCAGGATATCTGTGATAAAAACAATGCTGATCTCCTACCTCCTCATCCTCTGTATGATTGTCCCATTGAACTGCTTCCAGGGACTTCCAGGGGCAGAAATACCTTTTGTATATTTGTATGTTTATATAATTGTCAATGGTGATATTATAACATTTGCATTATTGTTGACATCTATAGTTTCGAACCACAAGATGGTGCAAGAGTCCCCCCTTTTTTATTTGCTTTGTTTACTATTAGGCTTACTTTTTAATGCCTTGCATTATAACACTTTTAGAAAAACATTTTAATACATTTTTTGTTTATATTTATTCAAATTTTTTTGGTATTCTCTGATTTTTGCTCCAATTAGCAGGCTTGGTGATTATATATAAATCTGAGGATGCCATTATGTCATTCCCTATCCCTGGTCTCGAAATTGAGGATGATGCTTCAGCGTCCGGCGTAATTTCCGGTTTCAGTTTGGCAGCATCCTACCGGTCGTGGCATCATTTCCACTTTCAGGTAGATATCTCAGAGCTTTAGAGCACAATTAGGGGAAGGAAGTTTGTTCTGACCTAGACACTATAAATAAGTGCGGTGTCTAATGCTAGCCACGCCCCTGATGACATCTGATACGATGAAACGCATTGGGTGAAGTTTGGACATGTGACGTCATTGCACACTAGGACCATGGCCATCTTGCTGGTTGGAAACTTCCATGGGGTATTAAGGACATGCTTGTAATGATCTTACACTTTGTGAGTATTTTGGAATCTTTTTAATAAATACTGAAGTACCCTTATATACTACAACATTAGGCGGTTTTTGTTCTCCTTTGGATACACATGCATAATGATCTGACCTTGTGGGAGACGGTCCTAGAAGCAAAATTAAGATTGAGTCCTAATCTCTGTTATATTGGAAGCTATATCGTGTCTGATGGATGATTGAGCGTTGTTAGACCGCTTATAAATTGGTGGTCTATGTCTAAGGTTAAGGGACCCAGTGTGCTGTGGTGTTGGTGAAGGTTCCTTTCACCCTCTTATATGAGAAACATTTACATAAACTGGAGGTGCCCTATAAGCCTTGGATATATATGGACATTTTTTTGAATGACTTCTCTATTATTAGAAAGCGCTGAATTTTTACTTTTCTATTAATTTTAACTGGCACCAACAGTTTATGTCAGCTGCTGTTTGAAATAGAATTGTGTTAACCTAGGGCAGGTTGATTCTTTATGTCCTTATCAAGCCAGTTGTCTGAGCCTTTTTAGGAAGGCAACTCTGACTGTACAATCCTATGTCAGTAGAACGCCCTACGGGGTCAGAGTTCCAAGAAATTCTTTATCTCCTCAAAGATGGGTAGGAAAATGACACATTTCTCAATCATCCTTCTAAAGACATTAACCTTGAGTATAATAATGGCTTTTGGACTTGCCTATATGTACCTGAATTGGTTCGAGTAGAAGCCCTCAGGTTGGTGCATGACGCTAAACTTGCTGCGCGATTTGGGGATTCTACAACAGAAGAACTTTTGTCATGTTCTTTGTGGTGGCCTGGTTACAAGAAAGATGTCAAAAACTATGTGACCTCATGTTTGACCTGCGCATACAGTAAAAAACCCTGGTCTTCTCCTTTGGGGTTACTCCAACCGTTCCCTGTTCCATCAAGATCATGGGGGTCAATTTCTATGGACTTCATGGTCGATCTTCCTCCTTCGGGAGAGATGAATACTATCTTGTAGTCGCCAACAGTCTCTCTAAAATTTCTAAATGATAAATACACCATAATTGTATTACACTGCAATGGAGACATTCAATTCTCCCCTCATGCTGCTCAAAAGCCCACTTCTGGGTCCCAGTTTGCATGATCACATCACCTCTGTTAGCCCCACCCAGGGGCTAACTATAGGACAGGGCTAATGGAGGTGAAGTAATCACACAAATTTGTCATTAATCCCTAACCTTTTTTTTAAAATGAAAATCAGCCCAGGTTCTGAATCTGGGGAAGCAACTGTCAGCACTGAGAAGTCCCTCCATACTAAAGGTGAGCCAGGAACGTACACGGCAGGTGCCGGCAGGGGCCAGCACAGAGGTGGGTGGAGACAAAGAGGTGCAGGCACTAGCAAAGAGTAGATGGGTGACAGTCAGGAGGGGTAGAGGGGGAAGTGCCAGAGAGGCCGATCCAGGACTGGAGCATCCCAATAAGTACGCTCCATTGAGTGACTTTGGTGTAACCAGTCAGGGACCAGCACTGCTGGAGATGAGGGACTCTCCTAGCTGCCAGGGGAAGAACACCTCCAGTGAGAGTGGGGAGGCAGCAAAGGGTAAGGAAAGACAGATTCTGGTGGTAGGGGACTCAATTCTTAGAAGGACAGAGAGGGCAATCTGTAACCAAGACCTGAAGCGCCGAACAGTATGTTGTCTACCGGGCGCTCGGGTTCGGCACATCACAGATCTTGTGGACAGATTACTGGGAGGGGCTGGGGAAGACCCGGCTGTCATGGTGCACATTGGCACCAATGACAAAGTCAGAGGCAGATGGAGTGTCCTAAAGAACGATTTTAGGGACTTAGGAGCTAAATTGAGGAAAAGGACCTCCAAGGTAGTGTTCTCAGGAATACTACCGGTACATCGAGCCACACCAGAAAGGCAGAGGAAGATTAGGGAAGTAAACAAGTGGCTGAAGAGCTGGTGTAGTAAGGAGGGGTTTGGGTTCCTGGAGGACTGGGCCGACTTCTCAGTCGGTAACCGGTACTATAGAAGGGTCAGACTGCACCTAAATGAGGAGGGTGCAGATCTGCTGGGAATGAAGATGGCCAAAAATTTAGAGGGGTTTTTAAACTAGTCGATGGGGGGGGGGGTCCAGAGACAGTGATAGCCAGCCCAGAAGATATTCCAGAGGGTAGCATTGGGGGCATTAGTGGTAGGTTAACCAAAGCACAAAAACACAAGGTGAGTATAGTAGCAAGTCCTAGTTGCAATCTTGAAACACCCAATACGAGGACAATATGCGACCGGTCTAAACTATGTGGCATGTTCACCAATGCCAGGAGCATGGCAGACAAGATGGGTGAACTAGAGATACTGTTGTACAAGGAGGATTTGGATTTTGTGGGAATTTCAGAGACCTGGTTCAACAGCTCTCATGATTGGCTGGCAAACATTCAAGGGTATACCCTATACCGCAAGGATAGAGAGGGTAAAAAAGGGGGAGGGGTATGCCTATATATCAAGAATAATGTACAAGTGAATGTGAGAGATGACATCACTGAGGGGGCTAGGGAGGAGGTGGAATCTTTATGGGTAGAGCTCCAAAGGGATGAAGCTAAGGGGAAAATAATACTGGGAGTATGCTATAGGCCCCCTAACCTGAGGGAGGAAGTGGAGACGGATCTCCTATCACAAATTGGATTAGCAGCAAGGATGGGAAGTGTTATCATAATGGGGGATTTTAATTATCCAGACATAGACTGGGCGGAGGGAACCGCGCATTCATTTAAGGCTCGCCAGTTCCTTAGTGTCTTGCAGGACAATTTTATGGGTCAGATGGTAGACGCACCAACTAGAAATAAAACATTACTAGATCTACTGATTACCAACAATACAGACCTGATAACAGATGTGGAAATACGGGGCAATTTAGGTAACAGCGATCACAGGTCAATTAGTTTCAGTATAAATCACACAAATAGGAAATATGAAGGGAACACAAAGACACTGAATTTCAAAAGAGCCAACTTCCCTAAACTACAAACCTTGCTAAAAGGCAAAAATTGGGATAAAATATTAGGAACAAAGAATACGGAGGAGAGATGGGTTTGCTTTAAGAGCATATTAAATAAGGGCATTAGCCAATGTATCCTATTGGGTAATAAATTTAAAAGAGCGAACAAACATCCTGGATGGCTTAACTCCAATGTAAAAATGCATATAAAAGCAAAGGAGAAGGCCTTCAAAAAATACAAGGTTGAGGGATCATCCTCAGCATTCAGAATTTATAAAGAATGCAATAAGAAATGTAAGGGTGCAATTAGGATGGCTAAGATAGAACATGAAAGACACATAGCGGAGGAGAGCAAAAAAAATCCCAAGAAATTCTTTAAGTATGTAAACAGTAAAAAAGGGAGGACAGACCATATTGGCCCCATAAAGAATGAGGAAGGACATCTGGTTACAAAGGATGGGGAGATGGCAAAGGTATTGAATTTATTCTTCTCCTCAGTCGTTACGAGTGAATCGGGGGGCTTCAGTAACCAAAACTGCAGTGTTTATCCTCATGACACAACACAGGAGGCACCTACATGGTTAACAGAGGACGGAATTAAAATTAGACTTGAGAAACTTAACATTAATAAATCACCGGGACCGGATGGCTTGCATCTGAGGGTACTTAGGGAACTCAGTCAGGTGATTGCCAGACCGTTGTTCCTAATTTTTACAGACAGTCTATTGACTGGAATGGTACCAGCTGATTGGAGAAAAGCCAATGTAGCACCAATATTTAAAAAGGGCCCAAAAAACATCCCTGGGAATTACAGACCAGTTAGCCTAACATCAATAGTATGTAAACTCTTGGAGGGGATGATAAGGGACTATATACAAGATTTTAGTAATAAGAATGATATCATTAGCAGTAATCAGCATGGATTCATGAAGAATCGTTCTTGCCAAACCAATCTATTAACCTTCTATGAGGAGGTGAGTTGCCATCTAGATAAAGGAAGGCCCGTAGACGTGGTGTATCTGGATTTTGCGAAAGCATTTGACACAGTTCCCCATAAACGTTTACTGTACAAAATAAGGTGCGTTGGCATGGACCATAGGGTGAGTACATGGATTGAAAACTGGCTACAAGGGCGTGTTCAGAGGGTGGTGATAAATGGGGAGTACTCAGAATGGTCAGGGGTGGGTAGTGGGGTTCCCCAGGGTTCTGTGCTGGGACCAATCCTATTTAATTTGTTCATAAACGACCTGGAGGATGGGATAAACAGTTCAATCTCTGTATTTGCAGACGATACTAAGCCAAGCAGGGCAATAACTTCTCCGCAGGATGTGGAAATCTTGCAAAAAGACCTGAACAAATTAATGGGGTGGGCGACTACATGGCAAATGAGGTTCAATGTAGAAAAATGTAAAATAATGCATTTCGGTGGCAAAAATCTGAATGCAATCTATACACTGGGGGGAGAACCTCTGGGGGAATCTAGGATGGAAAAGGACCTGGGGGTCCTAGTGGATGATAGGCTCAGCAATGGCATGCAATGCCAAGCTGCTGCTAATAAAGCAAACAGAATATTGGCATGCATTAAAAGTGGGATCAACTGCAGAGATAAAACGATAATTCTCCCGCTCTACAAGACTCTGGTCCGGCCGCACCTGGAGTATGCTGTCCAGTTCTGGGCACCAGTCCTCAGGAGGGACGTACTGGAAATGGAGCAAGTACAAAGAAGGGCAACAAAGCTAATAAAGGGTCTGGAGGATCTTAGTTATGAAGAAAGGTTGCGAGCACTGAACTTATTCTCTCTGGAGAAGAGATGCTTGAGAGGGGATATGATTTCAATTTACAAATACTGTACTGGTGACCCCACAATAGGGATAAAACTTTTTCGCAGAAGAGAGTTTAATAAGACTCATGGCCACTCATTACAATTAGAAGAAAAGAGGTTTAACCTTAAACTACGTAGAGGGTTCTTTACTGTAAGAGCGGCAAGGATGTGGGATTCCCTTCCACAGGCGGTGGTCTCAGCGGGGAGCATTGATAGCTTCAAGAAACTATTAGATAATCACCTGAATGACCGCAATATACAGGGATATGTAATGTAATACTGACACATAATCACACACATAGGTTGGACTTGATGGACTTGTGTCTTTTTTCAACCTCACCTACTATGTAACTATATATTTAATAAGTACTGCTTTAATATTAGTACTACCAATAATTATTATTAATAATTATACTATTTATGTGACTACTGTCAATGCTTTTCTTCATATACGTTGCCATTATGATTTCTACAATGCTGAATTTCTAGTAAACACACAACAATCAATTTTTTTTACACCACTAATATACCTGTGAGTGTAATCAATAGAAATCCAACAGAGTTTGATGTGGGTGTACTTATTGGCTCTCCAACAGAGTTATGCCCTGTACACACGGTCGGATTTTCCGATGGACAATGTCCGATCGGAGCGTGTTGTCGGAAATTCCGACCGTGTGTGGGCGCCATCGGACATTTTCCATCGGATTTTCCGACACACAAAGTTGGACAGCAGGAGATAAAATTTTCCGACAACAAAATCCGATCGCGTCAATTCCGACCGTGTGTGGCCTGTGCCACGCATGCTCAGAAGAAATTCCGACACGGGACAGGTCGTTCTGGTAAACGTAGCGTTCGGAATGGATACAGCACTTTCGTCATGCTGCAATGTTCAAAATGGTTTAATACAGCGCACTCTCTTCTTCTTTATAATGTGACAAGAATTAAGTAGTTTTGCTGCTCATATTCACACACACTTCTCACAAACTTATTTCGTTACTATTTATCGGGATTCCCTCAATATATTTTGATTTCTCACATCTGACAACAAAATTTTCTAGATTTTGTAGATTCTTTTTTTGTGTTTCTCTTTTTTATTTTTTTTTTTTTTTGGTGATTTTGATTTGTATTCCCGAAAATGTTTGTGTGTGTTTTTGGTGACAAGTTCCCACAAGACCACTAATATGTTGTTCTATTTAATCTGTAGGAGATTGTTTGGTGTTGTAGTCCCTTGTTAATTTCACATTGTACTTTAGAAATGTACCTGAATCGTCACCAACAAACTGTCCTTTTTGGATGAAAACACACACAGGAGAGTAGAATTTACCAAAAAAAATTTTATTAAGGGCTCACAATTAAACAAAGAGGGAGGCAACGCTGGAGAAACTGCAGAAGTGGGCGAAGCCTTGGACCCCTGGGGCAGACATCAACTATTTAAAAGCAAAATTGGTGGCCTGAGGAGTCCATATCATAAGGGAGGGCAGTCTGGTCCAGAAGTCCCAGAGATCCGGAAAGCAGCAGATGACATCTGTGTCCCCAGGCTGTGGTCATACGAGAGACTGCATCTTCTGTCAGACCAGACTGAACCCAGGGTCATCACTCTCAGGTCTTCCTTCCACGCTTCCTTACAGGCTTTGGCTGTGGTGGTGGAGTTGTGGCAGCAGGAGGAGGAGGAGGAGGAGGATCGTCCCTCTCAATGACATCCGTCTTGTGTGTCAGTTCCCCACTCTCCCCCTTACGAAGGACTTTATAAATCAGGTCCTCAGAGATCTTGCGTTGACCCTCCTGCATGCCCTGCAATTTTGTGGCAGCCATGCAGGCAAAGGCCTCTTCAGGACTGGGGAAGGCTCGGAGGGACGCCAAAGCCTCCTGGATCAGCCTGTACGCTGAATTCTGCACGGAACTCGGAGTGGCCTTCCTGGCTCGTTTATATGGCAGGCGGAGGGGAGGGACCTGAGACTCAGTCAGGCTGCGACTTGTCCCAGGCTTCTCTTGGCTGACACTTAGCCCCGCCTCCTCCTGGCTGCCACTAATCCCCGCCTCCTCCTGGCTGACACTAATAATCCCCGCCTTCTCCTGACTGCCACATTCCACAGCCTCCTCCTGGCTGAGGTCTTCCTGTGTATGAAAAAGGGACATAGTTTTAGTTTTTTATTCATCAATCACACACAATTTTCACCTCCTGACTGCTGCAAATTGAATGTTAACAAATATAACAGACTATCCTTCTGAGCCCAGCAGTTTTCATTCTTTTCCCAATTTTGGGTGCCCACTACTGTCTATTGATATGTAAAGCACTTTTTTTAATCAGCAATTAGTGATCAATAATAACATCTAATAAACATCATTTATTTATTGACCAGAAATCTGTAGAAGAATGCTATACCTGACTCCAGCTGGGCTCCTCCATTTCTTCCTGGCTGGAAGGCCCAGGTTGGACATCGGAAGCCTCAGCTGGGGTGGAAGGAAGCGTGGAAGGAAGAGTAGAGAGGGATTCCCTGACTTCAGTGTGGTCTGACAGAAATCGCAGTCTCTCATAGTACCACAGCCTGGGGACATAAACGTCATCTGCTGCAGCTCCGGACCTCTGGGAATCTGTGACCTTCTTGCGCTCCCTAAGATAAGTGCTCCTCAGGCCACCAATTTTAGCTTTCAAATAAGGGATGGTTGCTGTGGGGACCACCGGCTTCACCAACTCCAGCAGTTTCTCCAGCGCTGCCTGCCTCTTCTGTTTGTGATTATAGTGGGGGTGTCTCACTTGCCACAGACAGGGCAGCTCCCTGTACTTGTCTATGAACAGGGGCAGGAAATTGTGGTAGTTGAACCCATCCATTTTCTCTGTAAGACACAACACAAGACAAAGCCTAATGTCAGGCCAAACTCCCCTAATCTTGTTACAATATAGGCTTCCATTTCGAAGCAGTATAGGCCCAAGTTTAGATCCTACCTTCGTTAGCACGATCGGCGTCTCCGATGCTCCTTCCTCCGCTCACAGATCGTACGTAAGACGCGCGCGTTACGATTTATAAACACTGCGCATGCGTATAACTCCGCCCGCCCCTGACGTTCTTTCTAGTCTATTCCCCGCCCCTTTTCGTTCGGCGTAGTGGGGGAAGAGCACATGGCGGATAGACAGCAGGATCGTGCTAATTGTAGCAACGAGGAGGAGGAGGAGGAAAGGCTGGAGCCTGAAACGTCCCGATCCAGAAGGAGATTAAAGGACTCAAATATGTCCTTTGGGGAGATGTTGGAGATGGTGGACATCCTGAAGAAGGCCGACTATGATGGAAAGTATGGGCCTTACCCCAACCCCAATGTCAGAAAGGCCAAGATCATGGCGAAAGTGGTCAGGAGTCTGCACCGGAAATTCGGGGTACGACGATCGAAAGATCAGCTCAGGAAGCGGTGGTCGGACCTGAAATTACGAGAACACGAGCAGTACAGAAAGATCCGGAGAGTGCTGCAAAAAAGTAAGTAGTTGTGCTGTGTTCCTATTCTTTATGTTTATTACGTTCGTGCTGCTCCATGTGCTTTTAGGAACTGTTGTACAGTTTAAAATGGCAACTTTCATGTTCATGGGCACATTATTCGTTCGAATCACACATTGTTATTTCGGACGATAAAATACCATTGTTTAGGCCATATGCATTTGGCCACCATTTTGACGCCCTATACTTGTCTTCAAAGAATTGGGTTGTGTAGATGGCTTTGTTACTACAATGAAATGCAAACTAGATTGTGTGTAAGGAGAGGACACTGAGCAGCTGTTTTCACATCTGGACACTGGAGCACTAGTGTGGGACACAAGAACACCATTTTTATTAGGGGGGCCACACAGGTGCTCCAGTGTATACTATAGGGGGGCTACATCTGTGAAGCTTTTACCAAACAGGTAAAGTATTGCAGCTTGACAAAGGGCACTAAAAAAGCTACATCTTGGAACTCGGCTAAAATAGACAATTGTACCCCACTTCCAAGCAATGTTTCATCTTTATAGTTCTGACATTAAATATCTGTGTGCTAATTATACCATTTTTGTTTTACATAGGGGAGAAAAGACTCGGAGGACACCCCTCATCCGAGGAGACCAGAGCCCCCCCCCCCCTCTGGAAGAAGGGGAAATCCCCCCAACACAAGATGAGCAGGAGGATGAAGACGTGGTGGAAGTAGTTACCACAACAGGTGAGTGTCTGCGACCACAGGCTCAGATAAGAGATGGATTGCGGCATTTTTTTGAAACCTAATTTATTTTGGGTTTCCTCTCTTTTTAGGTGATCGTGAGGTTGTGGATCCAGATCCTTTCACATCCGAAAGTGCCCAGATCCTGATCGGGGAGATCATGGGGTGTAATTTACAATTGGAAAACATCAAGCAAAACATCAATGATGTTATTTCAAAATATAAAAACATCATTGATGTTTTGGGGCGAGTTTAAAACCCCTCCAAATCACTTTCTTCTTTTGTGTGCTACAATGTGCGAAATGTTTTTGTGATTTTTCCCAAAGCCAAATTTGGAGGATGCACACAGTGTGTCAACATGTGCTATCTGCCATCACGGGAGATCAATGGACGCGTTTTGGGGGTGCAACCCCTTCCTCAATTATAAAGTAGCGGTGAGGAAGGGCTTTCTCCCCCCAAACACATCCCTTGATCCCCCGTGATGGCAGCTAGCACATGTTGACATTGGGAAATTTGTGTGCATCTTCCAAATTTGGCTTTTCCAGGGGTGATTTCCCCCCATCTGAACGCTATATCAAACACAGTTCCTAAATACTCATGTCTGATATAGCCTTCCAGTTCTACCAAATGTGAACTTTGTAAGATCAAGATTTGTGTCTTTCTTGTTGGTTTTACACTTGCCTGTTTTCTATAAAATGGACATTTTGATTTTGGATAATGACACCACAAAAATTGGTATACAACAAACATGTTGGTTTGTCAGAAAAACCTTTGGTAAATGCACATGTGATTGTGCAGGTATTAAAAAGATTGTTCATCAAGAATGTGTGGATTATTGTCTCACACTACAACACTTTTGGGGTGATGTAATTGTTGTTTTATGAGAAAATGGGGGTTATTTCCTAAGGGCAAATCCACTTTGCACTACAAGTGCAGTTTCAGTGCAGTTGCAAGTGCACTTGTAGTGAAAAGTGTCTTTGCATTTAGTAAATAACAGCCAACAGTGCTTTGTATAAGGTTACACAATCACGACATTTTCTGCACTCCACACATTTCTGTCAGGGTCAGCTCAAACAAACACAAGCAGTAAATGTCCACAAAGAAGAGCCTGGGGGGAGATGCCTGTCGAGAACTTGAGGTCCTGCAGGCTTCTCCCTGTGGCCAAATACCGCAAGGTAGCGACCAACCTCTGCTCCGGAGTGATGGCTTGCCTCATGCAGGTATCCTGCCTGCTAATATAAGGGGTCAGCGAAGCCAACAAACGGTGAAACACGGGGTCCGTCATCCTGAGAAAGTTCCTGAAATCATAAGGATTATTCTCACGGATCTCACGGAGCAAAGGCATATGAGAGAACTGGTGATGCTGAAGCAACCAATTCTTGGTCCATGAACTCCTCCCCACCCTGTTCATGGACTGGACTTGTGTCAAGGTCAGGACCCCAACACCAAGCCCCCGCACAGCACGAACTGTACGAGGAGTACGCATACGAAACATGGCTAGAAAACGGTCGGCTGCTCAGAACGAAGTAACAGAACGCACTGAAGAACAGCAAGGCCTGTGAAGAGCGACCTGAAAAACAGCAACGAGCAGGCAAGATCACACAGAAAACTCTGATACGAACTCACTGCACGCACTGAAGAGCAGATACAAACCCACAAGCACAAACTGAACAGCAGAAAACGATCTGAAAGCCACGAGTCTGAAAAAGCGCGAATCGTCTCTCCCCAAACTTTTACTAACACGAGATTAGCAAAAGGAGCCCAAAGGGTGCCGCGCTTGGTTCTGAACCGGCCTTTTCTAGTCTCGTCGTACGTGGTGTACGTGACCGCGTGGTTGTCGATCGGAAATTCCGACTACTTTGTGCGACCGTGTGTAGGCAAAACAAGTTTGAGCCAACATCCGTCGGAAAAAATCCGAGGATTTTGTTGTCGGAATGTCCGAACAAAGTCCGACCGTGTGTACGGGGCATTAGAGTTGTAGGAATGCACTTAGTATGGAAAGTGAACACATACTATATGTATATCTTTCCTGGAGGGGGTTGAGAAGAAGGTCATAGACACACAACACAAAGAACATTGGTAAACAGGGCTGATAGAGACAACATGAGGCTGATCTCACTGCTGGTAACCATTTAACACCGGGGTAATACTGTCTCACTGCTAGACATCCCACCTTCAGGACTAGAGACGTTTGAGGAAATCTGCAAAGACCTCAAAAGATTAATTGACCCCAATGGACCTTTCATCATTTATAGATAAAATATTGTCCCCCATGTATTTACTGCACCCTTTTAAGTCCCAGACATTTTTTTGATTCTTTGTACTCATTTTACCTTGGGGTCAGTAATGAATCCTGCAATATATGGGGTGCTAAGTTCAGCGACAATGGTCACCCAGTATAATACCTTATTACAGTCAGTCTCCCATTGTACCACTTTCAATGTTACCATCATGAATCACTGGGATTAACTGAAGCAAGCTAGAAAAACATAGACAAAAATACTATAATTACAACTAGCAAGGGACTAATGCTGTACTATGGAAAACCACTAGGTGGAGTTCATAAAAGTAGAGGGTGAACACTATTTAATAAAGCCACTAAAAAGAGTCTTATCATCACTGCTTGATCTGCAACCTACAGGTACAAGTTTCCAATTATAAAGTGTTATACAGCAATACAAGCTTCTTAATTAAAAGACAAAACAGGGGATTTATCAAAACTGAACTAGCCACTAATCTAGAGCAGCTGTACATGACAACCAATCAGCTTCTATCTTCCATTTTCTAATCTTAACTAAACAAGCTGAATATAGAAGCTGATTGGTTGTCATGCACAGCTGTTTCAGATTCTGTCTGTCCCAGTTTTGACAAATCCTTCTGAGAGATGTTGGCAAAGACCGTGTGCAAGGTAAAATGATTACATATTCACATGGGTGATGGCAACCTAGAACAAGTCATGAGAAAACATGGTATCAAAAAATGAATAACAATTGATTTTTTTTCTAAACTCTTATTTCAGCTTTTGTCCTAAAATTGGGCATATACAAAGCCATACATGAAGTGACATGGTACTCACTAGGAATAAAATAGATCCCATAGTCATTAACATGCCTTGGAAGTATTCTCTTCTAGATACAACATGGAAAAATCTATAGAGCCATACTGTTGTATGGGAAGGGAAGGGAAAGACGGATTCTGGTGGTAGGGGACTCAATTCTTAGACGGACAGAGAGGGTAATCTGTGACAAAGACCTGAAGCACCGAACTGTAAGCTGTCTACTGGGCGCTCGGGTTTTGGCACATCACGCATCTGGTGAACAGATTACTGAGAGGGATTTTAGGGATTTAGGAGCTAGATTGAGGACAAGGACCTCCAAGGTAGTATTCTCAGAAATACTACCGGTACCTCAAGCCACATCAGCAAGGCAGAGGGAGATTAGGGAAGTAAACAAGTGGCTGAGGAGCTGGTGTAGTAAGGAGGGGTTTGGGTTCCTGGAGAACTGGACCGATTTCTCAGTCACTCACCAGTTTTATAGAAGGTACAGACTGCACCTAAATGAGGAAGGTACAGATCTGCTGTGAGTGAAGATGGCCGAAAAGTTAGAGGAGCTTTTAAACTAAGTGACGGGGGGGGGGTCCAGAGGTAGAGATAGTCAGCATAGAACATATTCCAAAGGGTAGTATTGGGGGCCTTAGCGGTAGGTTGACTAAAGCACATAAACCTGAGATAAGTATAGTAACAAGTCCTATTTGCAATCTCGGAACACTCAATAAGAGGACAGTATGCTACCAGTCTAAACTACCTGGCATGTTCACCAATGCCAGGAGCCTGGCGGACAAGATGGAAGAACTAGAGATACTGTTGTATGAGGAGGATTTAGATTTTGAGGGAATTTCAGAGACTTGGTTCAACAGCTCTCATGATTGTCTGGCAACTATTCAAGGGTATTCCCTTTATCGCAGGGATAGAGAGGGTAAAAAGGGGGGAGGGGTATGCCTGTATATCAAGAATAATGTACAAGTGAATGTGAGAGATGACATCACCAAGGGAGCTAGGGAGGTGGTGGAATCTTTATGGGTAGAGCTCAAAAGGAATGAAACTAAGGGGAAAATAATACTGGGAGGGGGAGACAGACCTCTTATCACAATTTGGATTAGCAGCAAGGATGGGAAGTGTTATCATAATGGGGGATTTTAATTATCCAGACATAGACTGGGTGGAAGGAACCACGCATTCGTCTAAGGCTCGCCAGTTCCTAAATGTCTTGCAGGACAATTTCATGGGTCAGATGGTAGACGCACCAACTAGACCTACTGATTACCAACAATACAGACCTGATCACGGATGTGGAAATAAGGGGCAATTTAGGAAACAGCGATCACAGGTCAATTAGCTTCAGTATAAACACACAAATAGGAGACATAAGGGGAATACAAAGATACTGAATTTCAAAAGAGCAAACTTCCCTAAACTACGAACCTTGCTAGAAGATACAAATTGGGATAAAATCTTAGGAGCAAAGAACAAGGAAGAGAGATGGGTTTGCTTTAAGAGCATATTAAATAAGGGGATTAGCCAGTGCATCCCATTGGGAAATAAATTCAAAAGAGTGAACAAAAGGCCTGGATGGCTTAACTCCAATGTAAAAATGCATATAAAAGCAAAGGAGAAGGCCTTCAAAAAATGCAAGGCTGAGGGATCATCATCAGCATTCAGACTTTACAAAGAATGCAACAAGAAAGGTAAGGGTGCAATTAGGGCAGCTAAGATAGAACACGAAAGACACATAGCAAAATCCCAAGAAATTCTTTAAGCATATAAACAGTAAAAAAGGGAGGACAGACCATATTTCCCCATAAAGAATGAGGAAGGAAATCTGGTTATAAAGAATGGGGAGATGGCGAAGGTATTGAATTTATTCTTCTCCTCAGTCTTCACGAGGGAATCGGGGGGCTTCAGTAACCAAAACTGCAGTGTTTATCCTCATGACACATCACAGGAAGCACCCTCATGGCTAACAAAGGACAGAATTAGAAATAGACTTAAAAAACTTACCATTAGTAAGTCACCGGGACCAGATGGCATGCACCCAAGGGTCCTTAGGGAACTCAGTCAAGTAATTGCCAGACCATTGTTCTTAATTTTTGCTGACAGTCTACTGACTGGAATGGTACCAGCCCAATGGAGAAAAGCCAATGTAGCACCAATATTTAAAAAAGGGCCAAAATACATCACTGGGAATTACAGACCAGTTAGCCTAACATCAATAGTATGCAAACTCTTGGAGGGGATGGTAAGGGTCTATATACAAGATTTTAGTAATGAAAACAGTATTATTAGCAGTAATCAGCATGGATTCATGAAGAATCGTTCTTGCCAAACCAATCAAACCAATTAACATTCTATGAGGAGGTGAGCTGCCATCTAGATAAAGGAAGGCCCGTAGATGTGGTATATCTGGATTTTGCAAAATCATTTGACACAGTTCCCCATAAATGTTTTACTGTACAAAGTAAGGTCCGTTGGCATGGACCATAGGGTGAGTACATGGATTGAGAACCGGCTACAAGGGCGAGCTCACAGGGTGGTGATAAATGGAGAGTATTTGGAATGGTCAGGGGCAGAAAGTGGGGTCCCCCAGGGTTCTGTGCTGGGACCAATCCTATTTAACCACTTCAATACAGGGCACTTATACACCTTCCTGCCCAGACCAATTTTCATATTTCAGAGCTGTCGCACTTTGAATGACAATTCATGCTACACTGTACCCAAACTATATTTTTATCATTTTGTTCCCACAAATAGAGCTTTCTTTTGGTGGTATTTGATCACCTCTGGGATTTTTATTTTCTGCTAAACAAAAAAAAAAGACAGAAAATTTTGAAAAAAACTGTTTTTTTTGTTTCATTTACAAAACTTTGTAAATAAGTAAGTTTTCTTCTTCGCTGATGGGCACTGATGGGGCTGCACTGACGGGCACTGATGGGCACCGATGAGGTGACACCAATGAGGTGGCACTGATGAAGTGGCATTGATGGGCACTAATATGCGGCACTGATGGGGTACTGATAGGCGGCACTGATAAGCACTGATAGGTGGCACTGATATGAGGCACGGATAGGCACTGATAGGCGGCATGGATGGGCACTGATAGACGGCATGGATGGGCATTGATAGGTGGCACTGGTGGGCACTGATAGGCGGCACGGATGGGCACTGATAGGCAGCACAGATGGGCATGGATAGGCACTGATAGGTGGCACTGATGTACTGTAATGTATGTCACTGATAGATGCCAGTCAGATTGGCATCCATTGTGAGCGCTGATTGGCATCCCTGGTGGTCTAGAGTGGCATACCTGGTGGTGACATCCCTGGTGGTCCTAATGGCGTCCCTGGTGGTCCTAGGGGCGTCCCTGGTGGTCCAGTGTGGGCATCCTGGGGGGGCTGCGCTGATAATCGATCAGCACAGACCACCCCTGTCAGAGAAGCAGCCGATCGGCTCCTCATGCGAGTGAGGAAAAGCCGATCACCGGCTCTTCCTGTTTACACTGTGATCCGCCAGGATTGGACACAGCTGATCACGTGGTAAAGTGTCTCCGTCAGAGACTCTTTACCTAGATCAGTGTTGCAGGGTGTCAAACTGACACCCTGCAGCAACAATCGCTGCAATGCGCGCCCCACGGGGGCGTGCAGTGGCTCAATATCTTGAAGACGTCATATGACGTCTGGTCAGGGTACTGAAACCACTTTGCTGCCGTCATTTTGCTATATGGCGGGCGGCAAGTTGTTAATTTATTCATAAATGACCTGGAGGATGAAGTAAAAAGTTCAAACTCTGTATTTGCTGAGGACACTAAGCTAAGCAGGGCAATAACTTCTACACAAGATGTGGAAACCTTCAAGAAGATCTGAACAAATTAATGGGGTGGGCAACTACATGGCAAATGAGGTTTAATGTGGAAAAATTTAAAATAATGCATTTGGGTGGCAAAAATATGAATGCAATCTACTCACTGGGGGGGGAGAACCTCTGGGGAATCCAGGATGGAAAAGGACCTGGGGGTCCTAGTAGATGATAGGCTCAGCAATGGCATGCAATGCCAAGCTGCTGCTAACAAAGCAAACAGAATATTGGAATGCATTAAAAAGGGGATTAACTCAAGAGATAAAGCGATAATTCTCCCACTCTACAAGACTCTGGTCCGGCCTCACCTGAAGTATGTTGTCCAGTTCTGCGCACCAGTCCTCAGGAAGGATGTACTGAAAATGGAGCGAGTACAGAGAAGGGCAACAAAGCTAATAAAGAGACTGGAGGATATTAGTTATGAAGAAAGGTTACGAGCACTGAACTTATTCTCTCTGGAGAAGAAACGCTTGAGAGGGGATATGATTTCAATTTACAAATACCGTACTGGTGACCCCAAATAGGGATAAAACTTTAATAAGACATGTGACCACTCATTAAGATTAGAAGAAAAGAGGTTTAACTTTAGACTGCGTAGAGGCTTCTTTACTGTAAGAGCAGCAAGGATGTGGAATTCCCTTCCACAGGCGGTGGTTTCAGCTAGTTTAAAAAAACTATTAGATAAGCACCTGAATGACCAAAACATACAGGGATATACAATGCAATACTGACATATAATCACACAAATAGGTTGGACTTGATGGACTTGTGTCTTATTTCAACCTCACCTACTATGTAACTGTGTAACTATGTTGTTTAACAATTAAGAACAATCTTGCAGATTGATCACAAACCCAGACAAGAATGACCAATGACACTACCAAGTGACAAAAGTACCAGAAGATTCTTCCTAAGAAGCACAGGATAATCTTGGCCTTAAAAAAATCAACAATAATAAACCAAGAAAATTAAGTATGGTACTTCCCTAGCCCTAGATAATCTCAAGAAAGGGAAAAAGTAAAATGATTGGAAAATAACTACTGGTAGTAGCATGTTGATGACACTGAGGTCACTGAGTTATATAAAGGAAGCTTTCTGAAGATGTCCAATTACAGACCAAACTAGTTGAGGCAGTGTTTCCCAGCCGATACGTCACATCCAATCTCTGGATGGGGATTGGATGTGACGACAAACACTCTATGTACCTGGGGCCAGTCCTTAGGCACATATACACTATATTATCTGAAGTATTGGGACACCTGCCTTTACACGCACATGAAATTTAATGCCATCCCTGTCTTAGTCCGTTGGCCCACCCTTTGCAGCTATAACAGCTTCAACTCTTCTGGGAAGGCTGCCCACAAGGTTTAGAAGTGTGTCTATTGGAATGCTTGACCATTCTTCCAAAAGCACATTTGTGAGATCAGGCACTAATGTTCGACAGAAGGCCTGGCTCACAGATGGTCTATCTTGCTGAGGCAGGCCAGTCAAGTTCCCCCCAAACTCGCTCATCCATGTCTTCATGGACCTTGCTTTGTGCACTGGTCCAAATCATTTTGTGGAGGGATTATGATGTGGGGTTGTTTTTCAGTGGTTGGGCTTGGCCCCTTAGTTCCAGTGAAGGGAATGCTTAAGGCGTCAGCATACCAAGACATTTTGGACAATTTCATGCTCAAAACTTTGTAGGAATCGTTTGTGGGGTGGTCCCTTCCTGTTCCAACATGACTGCACACCAGTGAACAGACAAGGTCTATTGTCAGAGAAGGGTCTTCTCCAGTCACATTCATCCTGTCCCGGAGCGCGTGCGCGCTGGATTGGTGCTTCGGCGCATGCATGCGCTCGACCCGATCGAGTGGCGTGTGCGTTAGCACATGGGTGCGCGCGGTGACTCATGCACGCCCACCGTGACACTCTGGCGGGGCTATTTAAATCAGCTCCAGCACCCAGACTGGTTGCTGGTTTGTCTTCAGCTCCTGTTGCTTCCTGTTTCCTGTTTATGCTTACCTGATCTCCTGTTGTGACCCGGACTGCTCTTACCACGCTGCCTCTCTCCTGGATTGACCCCCGGCCTGATTAACGGACTTCCTCTGCTTGATACCAGTGTTTGACCCCCGGCCTGATTAACGGACTTCCTCTGCTTGATACCAGTGTTTGACCCCTGGCCTGATTAACGGACTTCCTCTGCTTGATACCAGTGTTTGACCCCCGGCCTGATTAACGGACTTCCTCTGCTTAATACCAGTGTTTTACCCCCGGCCTGTTTTACGGACTTGTTTTGCTTATTGCCTGTGTTTGACCCTCTGCTTGCTTACAGTTTGTCTGCTCCACCCAGCAACGGGACTTCCACCGATTCCTGGACTCCTGCATCCCCAAACCCGGCTCTGCAGTTTCCCACAAGGGACCCATACCTGCTGGTGGCCCGTGCTCCTTAGTGCCACCCATTCCTTGTTTCATCTCCAGGGGACGGGATGTGCGTAGTGGCAAGGGCGAACCGCTCTCGGCATCTCGGCCTCAGTAGGTACTCACCTGGCAGTACAAACCAGCCAGATGTCTGAGGCCGACAGAGCGCGTTCCCCTTTAGAGATCCTGTGCCAGCAGGTCTCAGCCCTCACTGATGCAGTCCAGAAACTACAAGAGGGCTATACCCAAATTGACAGCTGCCTCCAGCAACTATCCAGTCTGCCCCTACCTGCAGCCGCAGCTCCCGTACCTACTAGTGGGGCCTCCGCCCCTCAGCCCACTGCAAACTCAACGGTAGTTATGGCGCTCCATGAGCCAAGGGTCCGTAAAAAATACAGAGCCTTCAAGAATGCCTGCTCCCTCTATCTGGCCCTCCAGCCCAGGACTTTTTCTTCTGACGTAGTAAAAGTGGGGTTTGTTATCTCCCTTCTAGCTGAGGAGCCACAAGCTTGGGCTCACAGTCTGATGGAACAAAGGAGCCCTGTCTTGAATTCTATTGATACTTTCTTTGAGAGCATGGCTCAACTTTATGACGATCCGCAACGCACTGCTACAGCTGAAGCAACCCTGCATAACCTTTCCCAGGGAAAGAGGTCCATAGAGGATTACACAGTGGAATTCCGCAAATGGGCAGCCGACACGGGTTGGAATGAGCCTGCTTTGAGGTACCAATACTGTCAAGGTCTGTCTGAGGTCCTTAAGGATGAACTGGCTAGGATAGAAACCCCAACCTCTCTAGAGGAACTAATCCAATCAGCCACCAAGCTGGATAGGCGTTTACGTGAGCGATGCACAGAACGTTTTCAAGGGCCACGACTAGGGATGAGCGAACACCCCCCTGTTCGGTTCACACCAGAACATGCGAACTGGCAAAAAATTTGTTCGAACACGCGAACACCATTAAAGTCTATGGGACACGAGCATGAATAATCAAAAGTGCTAATTTTAAAGGCTTATATGCAAGTTATTGTCATAAAAAGTGTTTGGGGACCTGGGTCCTTCCCCAGGGGACATGGATCAATGCAAAAAAAAAGTTTTAAAAACGGCTGTTTTTTCGGGAGCAGTGATTTTAATAATGCTTAAAGTGAAACAATAAAAGTGTAATATCCCTTTAAATTTCGTACCTGGGGGGTGTCTATAAGAGAAGAAGATGAAGAGAAGAAGATGAAGAGAAGAGCGGGAGCCTCCCTCCATGCCATCATGGATGCAGAGCAGCCCGAGGAGAAGAAGGGAAGAAGACGCCGATGCCACGGAGGAGATGCCGGACGAGAACACTGGAGGAAGAACCAGAAGAACCAGAAGAAGAAGAAAATGGAGGAAGAAACCGAAGGAAGACAGAAAAAAGAAGAAAGAAGAAGCATTTAAATAAAGGAATTGTCAAAAACTGTCTCTTGTCATTTTTAACATTTTTGACAGTTTTTTATTGAAATGGTAGGGGTACTTCTGTACCCCCTTACCATTTCACACAGGGGGGAGGGCCGGGATCTGGGGGTCCCCTTGTTAAAGGGGGCTTCCAGATTCCGATAAGCCCCCCCGCTCGCAGACCCCCACAACCACCGGCCAGGGACCGTGGGGACAAGGTGTTTTGGGGGGCTACCCCAAAGTACCCTCCCAATGTTGAGGGCATGTGGCTTGGTATGGTTCAGGGGGGGCGCTCTCTCATCCCCCCTCTTTTCCTGTGGCCTGCCAGGTTGCGTGCTCGGATAAGGGTCTGGTATGGATTTTTGGGGGGACCCCACGCCGTTTTTTTTTTAAATTTTGGCGCGGGGTTCCCATTAAAATCCATACCAGACCTGAAGGGTCTGGTATGGATTTTGAGGGTGACCCCACGCCATTTTTTTTTAAATTTTGGCTGGGGTTCCCCTTAATATCTATACCAGACCTGAAGGGCCTGGTATGGAATTTAGGGGGACCCACCACGTCATTTTTTTTGTTTTTTAATTTTGGCCGGGGTTCCCCTTAATATCCATACCAGACCTGAAGGGCCTGGTATGGAATTTAGGGGGACCCCCCACGTCATTTTCTTTTTTAAATTTTGGTTCGGGGTTCCCCTGTGGGGAATTCCCATGCCGTTTTTATCAATGAACTTCTATGTGTATTGTCGGACTGGCAATGCATTAACAGCTGCGAGTAGTTTTAAATGACTTTTTTTCCTTTGAAATGTAATTTTGCTGTCAGATTGTTCTAAACACGGGAAACATGCCCCCCTTTACAGGCATACTATAGACACCCCCCAGGTACGAAATTTAAAGGGATATTACACTTTCATTGTTTCACTTTAAACATTATTAAAATCACTGCTCCCGAAAAAACGGCCGTTTTTAAAACTTTTTTTGCATTGATCCATGTCCCCTGGGGCAAGACCCAGGTCCCCAAACACTTTTTATGACAATACCATGAATATAAGCCTTTAAAATTAGAACTTTTGATTTCTCCCATAGACTTTTAAAGGGTGTTCCGCGGCATTCGTATCTGTGCCTGTACTGTGGAGGTTCCAGTCATTTCCTCTGCAGCTGTCCAGTGAGGCCTAGTAAGTCATACCTGCAAGACACTGTGAAATACCGATCCATGGGTATACCCAAGACTTATGTTTCTCTCCTTATTTCTCTACAGCTACCGGAAGAGGAAACCCGTCTGCCAGCAATAATTGATTCCGGAGCTTGTAGCTGCTTCCTAGACATCTCACTGGCTCAAAATCTACATGTCCCTCTTCAGGCTAAGGCTCAAAGTCTCCTGGTACATTCTTCACCCTGTAGCCTTTGCATCCTGGAAACTGAGTCCATCAGAACTCAATTACGATGTAGGTGACAGGGAGCTGCTGGCCATCAAGTTCGCCTTAGAAGAGTGGAGGTATCTGTTGGAAGGGGCGTCTCATCCTGTTATGATCTTCACCGATCATAAGAATCTAGAGTATCTCAGGACAGCAAAACGGCGGAGGCCCAGACAAGCCCGCTGGGCCCTCTTCTTCTCTAGATTGAACTTACATATATCCTACATACTGGGCTCTAAGAACGGAAAAGCAGATGCACTCTCTCGGATGTTCTCTGAGACTCCTCAGATCACTGTGCCTAGTACAATCCTCTCTCCACAAAACTTCCTTGGAGTCACCCAATCTGATCTAATGACTTCCATCAAATCCTCATCTAGCCGCCTTTACGCTCCTGAAACACATGCTTTTAAAAAACATGATGAGCTGCTCTGGGCCAAAGAGAAAATTTTTGTTCCACAGGATGTAAGGCCTCTAGCCCGCAAAACCTTCCATGATCACAGATTCGCAGGCCATTTCGGAACAAGGAAGACTACTGAACTGATCTCCCGTCCTTTTTGGTGGCCGGGGTGGAGACGGGATTGTAAAGACTATATCTCTTCTTGTTTACCTTGCCAATGCAATAAGGGTCTAAACACCAAATCTTGGGGTCTACTCAAACCCTTGCCCATCCCGGAACGACCATGGGCGGAAGTGTCAATGGACTTTATTGTGGACTTACCTGCTTCGGCGGGGTTTACCACCATCTTGGTCGTAGTTGATCGTCTCTCCAAGATGGTGCATTTTCTACCCATGGTTGGCACCCCCTCTGCTTCTGATACGGCTAATATCTTCCTCAAGGAAATACTCAGACTCCATGGTGTGCCCAAGAGCATCGTCTCTGACAGGGGTGTTCAATTTACCTCCAAGTTTTGGAAGGAGCTCTGCAAGACTCTGGAAATTAAAATGTGCCTCTCCTCTGTGTACCATCCTCAGAGCAACGGCCAGACGGAGAGGACAAATCAAACCTTGGAGCAGTACCTCCGATGTTTTTGTTCTGGTTCACAGGATGATTGGGCGACTCTCCTACCATATGCTGAGTTCGCCTATAACAACTCCGTTCACTCCGCAACAAACCAAACACCCTTCTGGGCAAACTTTGGATTCCATCCTCCCTTCCTCCCTAACATCCTCCCTGAAATGTCTGTTCCTGCCGTACAAGACCGGATAGGCTCTATTCAATCTAACTTCCAAAGGATCCAAGACACTCTACGGAAAGCTCAGGTCAATTATAAGAAACAGTATGACCGAGGAAGGAAGGAAAATCCAATCTTCAAAGTGGGTGAGGAAGTTTGGTTGGCAACCACAAATCTCATATTACCTCTGCCCTCATGGAAACTGGGGCCAAAATTCATCGGGCCTTTTAAAATCACAGGATGGTCAACCCCTTGGCATTTGAGCTGGCACTACCAACATCTTATAGAATACACCCAGTTTTCCATGCATCCCTGCTTAAGCCTGTGGTGGCCAGCCCTTTCCCTGGGAGAAAGGAACTTCCTGCTCCACCTGTTGAAGTGGATGGGGAGAATGAATTCGAAGTGGAGTCTGTTTTGAGTTGCAGGAAGAGGGGCAGACAGCTCCAATATCTAATTCAGTGGAAGGGGTACCCTCCTGAAGATAATTCCTGGGAGCCTGCTAGGAATCTCCATGTCCCACGTTTAATCCAAGCTTTTCATCGGGAACATCCCGAATTGATGTCTAGTCTGGGCGTCCGGAGTCTGCCCCTTGGGGGGGGCACTGTCAGAGAAGGGTCTTCTCCAGTCAAATTCATCCTGTCCCTGGGCGCGTGCGCGCTTTATTGGCGCTTCGGCGCATGCATGTGCGCGGCCCGACGGAGTGGCGCGCGTGCACGATAGCACACGGGTGCGCGCGGTGACTCATGCACGTCCACCGTGACACTCTGGCGGGGCTATTTAAATCAGCTCCAGCACCCAGACTGGTTGCTGGTTTGTCTTCACCTCCTGTTGCTTCCTGTTTCCTGTTTATGCTTACCTGATCTCCTGTTGTGACCCAGGCTGCTCTTACCACGCTGCCTCTCTCCTGGATTGACCCCCGGCCTAATTAACAGACTTCCTCTGCTTGATACCAGTGTTTGACCCCTGGCCTGATTAACGGACTTCCTCTGCTTGATACCAGTTTTTGACCCCCGGCCTGATTAACGGACTTCCTCTGCTTGATACCAGTGTTTGACCCCCGGCCTGATTAACGGACTTCCTCTGCTTGATACCAGTGTTTGACCCCTGGCCTGTTTTACGAACTTGTCTTGCTTATTGCCTGTGTTTGTCCCTCTGCTTGCTTACAGTTTGTCTGCTCCACCCAGCAACAGGACTTCCACCAATTCCTGGACTCCTGCATCCCCAAACCCGGCTCTGCAGTTTCCCACAAGGGACCCATACCTGCTGGTGGCCCGTGCTCCTTAGTGCCACCCATTCCCTGTTTCATCTCCAGGAGATGGGGTGCACGTAGTGGCAAGGGAGAACCGCTCTCGGCATCTCGGCCTCGGTAAGTACTCACCTGACATCTATAAAGACATGGATGAGCGAGTTTGGGGTGGGGGAACCTGACTGGCCTGCACAAAGTCCCAACCTCCACCCGATAGAACACATTTGGGATGAATTAGAGCGGAGATTGTGAGTCAGGCCTTCTCGTCCACCACATCAGTGCCTGACCTCACAAATGCATTCTGGAAGAATGGTCAAACATTGCCATAGATAAACTCCTAAACCTTGTGGACAGCCTTCCCAGAAGAGCTGAAGCTAATATAGCTGTAAAGGGTGAGCCAACTCAATATTGAACCCTACGGATCAAGGCCGGCCATACACTATACAATTTTCTTGTTCAACTTTTCTTTAGATTTACTTAAACCATATAATATGAGGTCAAACCTAAACCCATTCAATTTGTATGCAATCCAGCAGGCCCTTGTACTACATAGTTGAAAGTAAATCTAAAGGAAATTGAATAAGGATATTGTATAATGTATGGCCAGCCTAATGCCCCGACGTCCCAACGTACGCGTTTTACGTCACCGCGTTCAGAATGATCGGATTTTCCGACAACTTTGTGTGACCATGTGTATGCAAGACAAGTTTGAGCCAACATCCGTTGGAAAAAATCCATGGATTTTGTTGTTGGAATGTCCGATCAATGTCCGACCGTGTGTACGGGGCATAAGACTGGGATGCCCTTAAAGTTCATGTGCGTGTAAAGGCAGATGTCCCAATACCTTTGGTAATATAGTGTACACATGTGGTGAAATTGTAAGGTTTTATATGGTTTAATAAAGTTGGCTGCTTTGCGCAATGAACCTTTTCCCTGATACTGTTTTTTGAGTGGCAGTGTATGGCATTGGAAGGAAGCGCATCTTGGTACATGTGAATGGTCAGGTTGGTAACAAGATACACAGTGGGTCTAACCAAAAAAAGTGCAGTGAGACCTATCTAGCAAGGTCTATCCATTGTGGTGAGTGTACATCCATGTGGGGTTGCCTGGAGCACCTGGAAGTGGTGATGTGTTTATCTGTTACTAATGGCATCAGCACCTGTTCACCCACCTTTTGTTTTTTAAGCAAATATAATTTGAATGGGACTTATTGGTACATTGGACATTAGTTGTATTTTTTGGTGCTGTTCATTTATTTATTTTTTGCGCTTTTACATATGGTAAACTGTTTAGTTATCTTGATTCACATTTTTGGCAGCACAGTCTATATACACATTTATAGGGTTCACAAATTATGCAAGTTAGACACATTTTGAAGACTGCAGCAGTCAAAATCACATCTATCCGTGTTTTCCTTTTTTCTTCTTTCGTTTTTCAAATATGCCTTTGGTGCAGTTTTCATTGTTATTCTGGAGATTTTCTTGCCTTCCTCTGGATCAACTGTGGATATAGGATTTTGTATATGGAGGTTTTCTATTTGTTTGTTTTTGCTATTGGTTGAACTTAATGAACATGTCTTTTTTCAGCCTATGTTACTATTGGATGAAGTGTCCATTTTTTATCAAATTGACTTTAACCACTTGCGGACCAGCCACCGTTAATATATTGCAGCAGGGCGGTCGCTCTGCCAGATCACATACTTGGTAAGTGATCTGACACTTCAGGGTCTGGGGCGTGCATGTGTGCCGCTGCCGGCCCGCTCCCCCTGTGCTTACACACAGCGGGAGCCCAGCAGTGGGTGCTGCAGGCTCAATGTCCGCCGGCACCCACGATTGTTCAGTACACAGGCAGAATGGAGATCTTCCTAAGTAAACAAGGCAAATTGCCATTCTGTCAGTAGGGAAGGCATTGATCCTGTGTTCCTGCAATGCAGGGACACAGATCTATGCCTTCCTTTAGTAAAAACACCTCCCCCACAGTATACAAGCACTGTCTAGGAACACATTTAACCCTTCCATTTCCCCTGAGGATAACCCCTTCCCAGCAACTGTCATTAGTACATTGACAGTGCATATTTTTTTTATCACTGATCACTGTATTAGTGTCATTGGTCCCCCAAAAGTGTCAAAGGTGTCAGTTAGTGTCCGATTTGTCTGCCGCAATATCGCAGATCCCCCATAAGTCGCTGATGGCCGCAATTACTAGTAAAAAAATTTAAAATGTAAAAATATCCCATAGTTTGTAGACGCTATAACCAATCAATATACGCTTATTGGAAATTTTTTACCAAAAATATGTAGCAGAATACATATTGGCCTAAATTGATGAAGAAATTAGATTTTTTTCTATTTTTTTATTGGATATGTTTATAGCAGAAAGTAAAAAATATTGTTCATTCATTTTCATTGAAAATATTTTTTCAAAATTATTGATCTTTTTTGTGTATAGCCAAAATACCACCAAAAGAAAGCTGTATTTGTTGCAAAAAAGGGACATACATTTTAGTGTCACACAACTGCGCAATTGTCAGTCAAAATAACGCAGTGCCGTATCGCAAAAAGGGGCCTAAAAAGGCAATGAGACATTAACACTATGTTATGGGTGTCAACCAAGTGCTGGTTGATGCTTTTAGCTACATGATGTCCAGAAAATGTTGAAAGCTATAAGAAATAAAAAGTGTGGAAGGTTTGTTTTTTATTCTGCAGCAACTAAGTGTGTCTGACTTTGTAAACTTATTAACTATTATTTTTAGGAAAGATAGTTTAATTTCCTCTATCAATAACATCTGATCTCAATTTTACTGGTAGAGCTCTATGCTGAATAGATACAGTACCTGATTTTGGTCTTGCCAAGGAAGATATCAGTCCTGCTGAGTCATGGAGCCCAGGAGCAGACAAAGTAAATGATATTAATTCAGCTCTCTTGCAGCCAGCTGGCAGAGACGGATGGAATCAGACTGAGAAGGCATGTGCATCTTTTCCTGCAATTTTCCACTATACAAAATAAAGACTTTGTGCCAAAGGCTGAAAAAAATGCAAGTCACTTACTACTGTTATTATTTAGATGGAAGGAGGAATTAAAAAAAAATACAATTGAAAAGAAAAGAATTTTACTGTCTGAACTGGGTTGGAACTAGACGAATCAGGATGGAAGGTGATTTGCAATGACATTTGCCTGGCATTAAACCACTGACACACACCACACCACACCACTGACACACAGCACCACTTAACAGAGTATTTCCCATGATGTTATATAATTTTGGGAATGGTAACAGTTCAATGACGGGTGTATGGGCTCACATCTAGCTTTATTATGGAAACCACCCTTTATATCATTACCGATTATTAAATTAGCTCTGCATTGATTTAATTCTAGGCAAATAAAAACACATTACTCCACTGGTTTTATACTCTCTTTCATAGATCTAAGATTTCCCAACAGAAAATTCAGCAAAACTGTATTTTAACTCCCTTTTTTCCAAAGGTAATTTTTGCGTTGTCCTTTTTCTAAAAGAAAATATAGGTGCTGTATAAGTTGAGAGACTTTCAGATAAGAAAGGAGATGAAATGGCTTATCTACAATTTACTGGCAATTTCTAATGAAAAAATCGTGGCACACTCTGACCTTTGCGTTGAAGCTGATGTAAAAGCAAACTGTCGATTCTTGTATGTTTTCTCATTTAGGGTTGCTGGGCTATACTGTTGTTATTTTAGTTTGTGAACAATGAATGGCTAGAAGGAATTTACAAACATGTTATGTTTTCTCCTGTTCTCGGACTTCCTTTCCCTTGCTGGTCCTATATCGTGTCTTCGTAGGTGTCCATGGCAACCACGGTCAGTGGGGGCAGCCTCATTGGAAACCTGCATAGGCAATACAGCTATTGTCTAGGGATGACTTCCAGTGATTTCAACATTAGTTTCAATTAGAGATTTCTTGTCTGTGCCAGACATTTTCCTAATTTTCCTTACTTTGCGGCGTTTAATTAACAACCTCAGCAGCTGACTAACTTCTATAATTAGGAATAGCACACCTTCAGCTCTTTTGTAGTAAATCAATACATATAAAAGACCATCAGAACATATAGATGATGAGACAACCCGCTTTAAACAATAAAACCACCTCTGGAAGAGAAACGTTTTATAATAGGCTATTTATGATGGAATCAAGATGTTGCATGTTGTTTGGCATATGAATGCCTTAGAATCTATTTGTAGAAGGTAGATTGAAATCCTTTTAGGTTTACGTGTATATAATGTGAAGTCATGGCATGCAGAAGAGTTTCCTATAGATAATAATCAGAGGCATAGAAAAAAGGAATACGCAAGCTATATATATTTTATACAGATTAATGTATTTTTTTATGTTCAGGTCTAAATTAACAAATGTAAAATAATTTGTATTTCTTTATCAGTGAGTAAATATAAAACATTTATAACAGTTCACATTTACCACTTGCAGATGGCATGTGATGGACCAAGTAGGAACAGAAATGTCTTACTAACTCACTTATACAGAGGCTGTCAGCAAGCAGGTGTCATGGATTATTTAATTAGAAAGCACGTAGCTCCGCCCTACGTGTTTCATCATAGATGACATCTTATGGAAAAAGTCATCTATGATGAAACGCATAGGTCAGAGCTTCGTGCTGACATCATCACGTTCCTACATTCCTGGAAGCGCGGTTGCTTTAGACTGTTTGCTGGCGAAAGGAGATTGTATTGCACAGTTTTAACAGTTTTTGAGGTAAGTGCATTTCTATTTTAAATAAATGTTGGATAATACGGTTTTACACTATGTGGAGTGTTTGCTTCCATATCCCTATATGTATGCTACTGGAATGGTAAGGTGTGGACTATCCTTATAAATTATTAATGGTGACCCCAATGCAATTTGAATGGGCACTTTGTGACCTTTTGGTCATATAAGTATGTAAGCGTGTATTTATACCATTGAGGTAGTGGTCTTCGATACACGCACTTTCCTAATTCAACAGTGGATCGGAGAATCAGCTCTGACGCTGTGTCTTATTATTGAGTCTTGATAAAGAGGACTTTCTGACACGTGGACTATTTATTTTTTATTTTTTAATTTCCTTTATTTATACATAAGTTATATGCACATATTCATATGTGGTTGTGGTAGGTGATTCTTTTCTATTTCATTCTATTCTTTTTCTTTTCATTGTATACTTGCTGATTAGATTTTTTAAAGTTAACAGTTGGTCAGTAGGCATATTAAATAATTATGATGTAAACAAAAGAAAAGGGGTATAAAGTGCAGTGTGTGTATCATATACATGAAAAACCATATTTTACTGTAATATCTTAAAAAAACATTTCAAGTAACCCAGGTCCCCAAACTATGCTAGGATAATTATAGAAAATGTAGGTTTGTTGGGAAATATATATACAAATAATTTATTATGGGGATTAAGAGCCATAGTAAAATGTAATAATATTTTATTTTTCAAAGCTGAAACAAACAAACAAAAAAAAAAACAGAAAAAAATAAATGGCAGCTGACATATTAATGAGATTGCATTCAAGAGTATCAGTCATGTAGTAACAGTACATCAGAGTCATTAAACATAATATAAAAATGTATGAAACAATAGCATGATTTGTTGTTACCTGCTGAAAATGGCTTAACACACTAGTTATTTATTTCTTTCCAAACATGTATTGGGGGCACCAATCCATTTAAATTCCTCAATACCTCTCAGACACATACTCTATGATGTATCAGACGACACAATATGTGGACTTATTGAAACTAGTAACCAAAAGATTTCCACTGTAACTAAAGGATACACAAGAGGGTGTATTGATTTAAAAAAAAAAAAACTTCATAGCAAGTAATTCTGTGTGAATGAGGCAAAAAATAATAAAGGCAGTTAGGCTATTTCCTATGCTTTTTCGACACAAGTAGCTTTTAGTCAATATGGAGGTTGCTTTGTGTAATATAAACATATATTAACATATATAATATAAAATAATATAAACATCTCTACCACTGGAATTTAACCACCTCCCGCCAGGCCTATTATAATAATAAGGCCGGGTGGGAAATATCATTATGACGTCCTCCTACTTGCACACCTTGTGAAACCCTAGGGGCCATGCAGCAGCGTGACCTGTGATCCACTGTGTCTAGTGGACAGATTGTTGTACCGGGCCAGTCCTGGTACCACGTGATCTCTGTGAACATATAACATTTGTACGCAATGGCTTGTCATTCATAGCCATTCATTGTATAAATTGCTGCACTAAAATGTGATAATAAACACACAAATAAATGTGACTCAAATAAAGTGAAACATAATGTAAAATATACACATGTGCATGTGAAAAAAAATTAAATCATAAGAAAGTCCACATAAGGTCTTCAAAACACTGCAGTGACACTTAGCAGGAAGGAAGTAATTCAATTCACTTATGCAATTAACCCGTGATCCTTTACCAACCATAATGCCCCGATGATGTCAAATATGAAGAAACACGCTGGGCAGAGCTAATGTACGTGACGTCACCACACCTATCTGGACTGGTAACTTCATGAAGCATTGTTTGGAATCTTTTTACCATGTATCCCGGGAATGGTGTATATACAAAGTGCACATTTGTTTTATCCATGTGAGTAGTATTTATACTTTGAAGCACAATACAATTTTTAGTCGGTTTTACACTATGTGGAATCTTCCTTATTATTTAATATATATTATATAATCCTCATTATTTTTATTTTTAGCCATGTGGTCATAATTTTCAATTTTCATTGGACTCAATTAAAAAATGATACCTAATGTATGCTTGTTTTGTTGTACATATTGTTTGATTTTTTTCTTTTTATTCTTTGATATTTTTGCCCACTTTATCATCTATCTATTCAGTCAAAATGTGTTATCACTTGCGTTTGCAAATGTTGATCCAGGAAAAGCTGAACTCTGGACACTGAAGTCCCTCTCAATGTAGTTAGCTAAGCTTTTAACATAAACAGTAGATACATATTTTTTTTTACTTGTAATGTTGATGTGCTTATGTCAGCACAACTTCAAAAAGCCTTCTGCAACAAGACTATATGTAGGAGGGCCTTTGGAAACATGTTTCCACTGTTATGGGGGCAGCTCTCTGAACAATGCTAGAAGAAAAGAATAAACCCCTATGTTATGATACCAGCACTACCTATGCTAATCTAAAATGTAGGGAAGCTAATCTATCTTGATTGCTCACACAGATACTGCTTAAGCAGGCCATAGACAGTGCAAATTTGGTTGCAGGAAAGAAATTCACATGATTCCCCCCATCAACACAGACAGTGCTGAGACATTGTATTCTCCCAACGGGGGGAGGGGGGCAGGGCAAGCCGTCTCCACCGGGAGAAGACAGTGACTATTGCTAGCAGCTATAGCAGCCACTAGAGATAATATCGCAGGTAAAATCTGGCAGCCTGTTGTACCCAAATTGATCGATCGATCAGCTTGGTACAGTGAACCTGTCCATACATGATTTGAATATCGGATGGTTCTGTCTATGGACGGCCTAACTCTCCTGATCCAGCAACTATCTTCCTTACACAGATTCTCACAGTAAAGCTCTATTGTAAGTCCGTTCAATGTTCTTATTTTTACTGTAACCCTGATGAAAGGGGAGGGGGGGGGTTCTAACCCCTAAAACACATTGGCTGGTTTTATCCGTTGGTCTGGTGATCTTTCTACTTGCTGCATGCTTTTTTTAGAGAATTGCTGGGGGAAACAGGCAGCAACCTTTTAATAGATGTTAGCATTTGTTTTGATATGGAAACCCCTTTATTTTCTCTGACATATTGCAGTATACAGTATATTTGTTTTAACACCCCAAATTTTCAATGCTAGTAACATTGTAATGCTAAAATTTTTATTGTAATAAATATTGCGGTTAGGGTTAAGGTTGCCAGGTAAGGTTCCTCTTGGCATTAGGTTTAGGTATATGGGTGAGGATCTGGTTTTGGATTAGATTTATAGGGTAAAAATATTGAAGAGAAATAAACCTTGAACCTTACATGCTCTGTGGCTCCATAGGCATGGGTTCCTTAACACCATCTAAATGACAGAGTAGAAAGATACTTATTATTTTTTATTTATTACAGGTACTGTATTACGCAGTGCTTTACACATATATTATACATTCACATCAGTCCCTTCCATCAAGGAGCTTACAATCTAATGTCCCTAACGCAGGCCATGCACGGCGCAAATTTCATTCCTGCAACCACAGGTTGCAGGAAAGATATTTACTCAATTCCCCCATCAACACAAACAGTGTTGACAGGGGAATCCCTCCAGCCGAGCCATGGTAATCTCCTGGTGGGGAAAGCCGTCTCCACTGGGAGAAGACAGAGATTATTGCTAGCGGCTATACAAGCTGCTAGTGATAATTGCATGTAAAATCGGGCAGACTGGTCGTACCCAAGTTGATCAATCAATTAACTTGGTACATTCAGCCTGCCCATACATGGTTCAAAGCTTGGGCGGTCCCTGCTGAACCGGCTGAGATTCGAACTGTCTATGATCGGCATTACTCACATTTCTACTTATATTAGGGCTAATTTAAACAGCATGTCTTTGGAGTGTGAGAGGACACCCAAGTACCTGGAGGAAATCTGTGCAGGCACAGCAATCATCCTCCCCATATTCTGGCTGCTTTATTCACACATCATTTTTTGTTCATTTAGCCTGGTCACTGTGTGTCCTCTGTGACCACGCAGGACTTCTTCCTCTGTGGGACTTTGTCTGTTCCAAGTTGTGACAGTGGTTAAATTTGGTGGACTATACGGCGTGGTAAGCTTACCTTAAGACCTACCTGACATTAATGTGATTTACACTCATTCCTAATGTTGATACCCGTTATTACTATTTTTTGATATCTGTATTTTGTTACTTTATTTATTTTTCTGTTTCTGTATAGTTTCATGAATTTTGCGATCAATTTGTATATCCCCCAATGAAGCTACCAGGCGAAACATGTCGGCATAATATACGAATCTGAAACTCTCGCTGTAACTGTACACTTGTTTGTATGACCACTTATTTTGTGAAACGCTGTATACTTATGGATGGATTGTCCCTGCTTTTTAACTTTATACTCATTAAAATTTATTTAAGGTATATCTTTCTCATCATTATTTGCTAATGCACCGTTAAAACCCCTTCTTCTTACTTCCCATCTGATCCATGGTTCCTGTACTAACTCCATCTCCTGAAACTTCTTCTCTCAGCTCCTCTGTAGTCCAGAGGCAGACTCTGTGAAATGTGTGACACAACAGTGCCTACTCACTCGGCATAGTGAATATGTGTTACACAAAAAAATTCAAGGGGTAAATGTGTTTGGATCTTGTCAAAGTAAGTTTACAGACTTCAAAAATGTTCAGATTAATAAGAGTAGGCTAGAAATAATTAAAATGTAATGTGGAAATGAATTTATGAATGTACATTTTGTCCATAGATATGCTATAGTTTCTATTTCAATACTACAGTTGTCCCTGCGACTAAACAGAACAATTTTTTGACAAAAAGGCGCATATGATTTCTGCCTGAATATTGGAATTTTGCAGAATATTGTGATTTTACCACCAAAGAGATACATGCATTGTGGCACTGGACGCCGTCTCCTCCCTTCAAGTACCTGTGCTGTTTCGATCCTTGCTTATCAGCGCAAGACTGCAAGACCATCCCGCACTGGAGCCGACCTCAAATGCCATGGATCCTCCAAGGAAGGTGCTGAACTAAAACATGGCAGAAACAAAATGACGGCATCCTTTTCAACCAAATCACCCCATTGGGGGATGCATTGTTTGACCTCCAACGTCTCTTGGGCAAGGGTGGAGGTATAATTGTTATTTATAGCTTGCTCTACAGTTTATCCCCTGTTAATGTTTCTTCTCTTCCTTTGAATGCTTTGTTCTCAATGTCTTTGTTCCCCAATCATCTGTTATTGTTACCGTTTAGCAACCACGCAAGTCTTGTAGCGCGTTCTTAGGTGAATTCCCTGATTTGCTTTAATTTTTATGCCTTGGTTTTAAGAGAATCCTTATCCTTGGGGATTTTAATATAAACACTGACTCAGAGTTTTCCAGTTTAGCTAAAGATATTTTAGCTTTAGACCCCTTTCACACTGGGGCGGTTTGCAGGCGGTATTGCACTAAAAATACCGCCTGCAAACCGCCCCTAAACAGCCTCTGCTGGTTGTTCAGTGTGAAAGCCCAAGGGCTTTCACACTGAAGCGGTGCACAGGCAGGGCGGTGAAAAAAGTCCTGCAAACCGCTTTTTTGGAGCGGTGAAGGAGCGGTGTATTCACCGCTCCTTTACCGCTCCTGCCCATTGAAATCAATGGGACAGCGCGGCTATACCGCGGCAATACCGCGGCTATAGCTGCGCTGTACGAGGGATTTTAACCCTTTTTCGGCCGTCAGCGGGGGTTAAAACCGCACCGCTAGTGGCCAAATACCGCTGCAAGAACGACGGTACAGCAGCGCTAAAAATAGCGCTGTTGTACCGCCGACGCCCCCACCGCCCCAGTGTGAATGGGGCCTAACTGAGATGTTTTGACCTAACTCAATTTGTTTGCACCCCCATGCATATCAAGGGACACACCCTAGAACTTATCATTGCTAATAAATCTTTTGTCCCTGAATGCTCTTCCCTTGACTTATGACTGTTTGACCACCTAGCTATTCCTTTCAATCTGGAATTAGCTGTTTTTAACACCTCTATCTCTCCATCTGTAAATGATCACAACTAGACTTCTATTAATCAGTCCAAATTTGCAAATGCTGTTGTTTCCTCCCTATACTGCATCTCCTCCTCTGACGCCCTTGTTGACAAAATAGATGCCCTTAATCAGGCGCTTTCATCTTCCCTTGACACCTTTGCCCCATTAAAAACTCTAACCGTCCCATTTTCCCCGTCCGGCTCCATGGTATAATGACCATCTTTGGTCAATGAAGGCAGTCTCGTGGAGACTTGAGCATGGGTGGTACAGTTCTGGCTTGACTGTTCAGTATCAGGTTTGTAAGGATCATTGTGTGTCTATAAGGGTCAAATTGAGACTGCTAGATCAAACTATTTCTCCTGTGCCATTAAAAACAATCTTACCAACCCCAGACCTTCTGCACCATTGACAGATTATTAAAACCTTGAAGTCCCTCCACATTACCATTCTCAACACAGCTCTGCAACACATTCTTAGATTTTTTTCTCCTCAAAAATTGACAAAATAAGGCATCACATTCTTACAACACCACAAGTTTCTTCTACTTCGCTATCTGACCAACCCAGAATAGTTCAGAGAGGCGGGCTGATGATGTCACAACCTCAGACTCAGCCAATTAGAGGAAGCTTTGTATTCATTGATAGACTACACCGCTTACTCTGAATAGCTGAGCGACGCTGTGATAGACTACTATGTTCAAGGTATGAGACTGGAAGTCTCGGCTTGAACCTAGAACACAGTGCGGTATGCTGTATGTAGCCACAGCAACATACAGTTTATACCACACATCCAGTGGCCTTACATGTTAATGAGGGACATCATTCATTTGGGCACAAGCGGGCCCAAACAAACTATGTAAAGTGTATGAAAAGCTGGATTTCAGCTTTAAGTCGTATCTTACTGATCACTGTCACTTTGTTTTCTCTTGGCGGATTCCAGTCTGAAGTTGTTCCAGTTAAGTTCTGTGTTTCTTAGGGCTCAAACCTGGGTCCCTTACTTCTTATAATTTACATGTTTCCACTTGGCTAAGTGCTTAGATCACATGGGCTCAATTATCACTTCTATGCTGAGGACACTCAGATATACATCCGCACTAAATCGGATTCTTCTTTGGCTGCTTCTCTCCTATCTAAATGTATTTGTGATATAAAAACTAGATAGGCAAACAGAATTTATCTATGTACAATTTTAAATACAAAAAAAAGTGTTACGTAAATACACTCAACACAAATACACCCACACCAAACAGGAAACTACATAACAGTATGAAAACCATCCTGGGATCACACCTTGGTAAGCTTGTGCAGCAATACATTTTGAGGTGCATTTATAATAATTTTGCATAGCTGTTCATCCATCAAAGCGGCAAGTAAATTGATTCTGTGCAAATGGACAGTGGACGCTGTTTCTCCATTTTCTTGGGGGAGCGGCCCACGGCCCCCCAGCCAGCCAGCCACCCCCCCAGCCAGCCAACCAACCAACCACATATAACACCCACCCACTCCTCCAGCGCTCGCTCGATCACCACTTCCACCGTCATTCGATTGATCGCCCGTCGCCCGCCAGGCCCCCCCACCGGCCCTGCACTTATCCCCATCCAGGTGGTTGCTTCCCCCCGCATCTCCTCCCAAGTCCCGCTGGTGGTTTCTCCTCCTGGCCAATCAGGAGTTAGGACCCGCTTCCTGATTGGCTGGGAGGAGAACCTGGAAAACATTAGCGAATATTAATTCGCTAATTTCACACAACTGGGTGGGCTCGGGGCGCCCCGAGCCTACCCTTCTTTAAGCCAGTTAGATTCTCCAGCTCTGATCATGTGCTTCTAAAAAAAAAACAAAAAACATTAGCATCCATGTGTCCAGCGCCTTTCATGTAGCTTATGGGCCGGGCGCATGGGTTAGGGGGCAGTGCCCCTGCTTCCCCAATGGATGGGTCACTACTGAAAATGGGGCAAAATCAAATGTTCTCAAGCTATTTTCTCTGCAAACGTGTAAAAGTAGAAAATAGTGCATTATGATAATGTTTGAAATTTGCTCAGAATGAATTTACATGCAGATTTGATGGATGAACAGCTATGAATATTTGTTTATATAATATTCATAATATTTTTCTATTTCCCCACTTTTTTCCACTTTTCTCTATACTTTACCACAATTTAAATTTTTTGTCATTTATACTTATTATAATTATTATTACGACGTATAATTTGTTATATAGGCTTTCTGTTTTTATGTATTTACAATACTTTATACAGTAAAACCTTGGATTGCAAGCATAATTCGTTCTAGAAACATGCTTGTAATCCAAAGCACTCTAATGCCCCATACACACGATCGGAGATTGATCAAACATTCCGACAACAAAATCCATGGATTTTTACTGACGGATGTTGGCTCAAACTTGTCTTGCATACACACGGTCACACAAAGTTGTTGGAAAATCCGATCGTTCTAAATGTGGTGACATAAAACACGTACATCGGGACTATAAACGGGGCAGTAGCCAATAGCTTTCATCTCTTAATTTATTCTGAGCATGCGTGGCACTTTGTGCGTCGGATTTGTGTACACACGATCAGAATTTCTGACAACGGATTTTGTTGTCGGAAAATTTTATAGCAAGCTCTCAAACTTTATGTGTCGGAAATTCCGATGGAAAATGTGTGATGGAGCCCACACACGGTCGGAATTTCCGACAATAAGGTCCTATCACACATTTTCCGTTGATGAGCCAACATCCGTCGGAAAAAATCCATGGATTTTGTTGTCAGAATGTCCGATCAATGTCCGACCGTGTGTACAGGGCATATGATGTGCCTCTTTTAATCATCAACCATGTGGGTTGCTAAATGTTGTACTTTCATTAAAAACCACTTACCGACCGGCTCCTGTACATATACGTCGGCACTTTGAAGATGGATATCTCGGTAACGGCAGCAGCTGCTGCCACAACCGAGGTATCATCTCTTCAGGAGTCCGTCATGTTTACGATAATGGTGGTCTCTGTGGCAGGTTCACTGAGAGATCACCGTTATCGGCGGCGGGAGAGGCCCCCCCTGCCGCCGCGCCTTCCAACGCTTACCGGAGCCGTCAGCAGCGGCGGAGGCGATCAGTTCCTTGTAGTGGCTGGGTATGGAGTGAGGCTAACATGGCCCCCACCCGTCTCCATACCATGGCAGGGTGGAAGCGATGTCATAACATCACTTCCGCCCATACATCTTAAAGGGCCATTTTTTTCAATGTCATTTTTTCAAATGACAACATTTTTTTTTTTATTGCATTTCAGTCCAAATATGAGATCTGAGGACTTTTTGACCCCAGATCTCATATTTAATGCCATGTACATACAAGCAGACTTTTCAGCATCAAAGGTCCGACGGACTTTCAACGGCGTTACGACGGACTTTCGAACCACCGGACTTGCCCACACACGAACGGACTAAAGTCTGTTCGAAAGTCCGTTCGTTTGAACGTGATGACGTACGAAGGGACTAGAATGAGGAAGTTCATAGCCAGTAGCTAATAGCTGCCCTTGCATCCTTTTTTTGTCCGTCGGACTAGCATACAGACGAACGGATTTTTCGACCGGATTCGAGTCCATCGGAAAGATTTGAAACATGTTCCAAATCTAAAGTCCGTCTGATTTTCGACAGAAAAAAGTCAGCTGAAGGTCCGATGAAGCCCACACATGGTCGGATTGTCCGACCGATTCGTTCCGTCGGACCAGTCCAGTCGTATGTACAAGGCATAAGAGGACCTGTCTTGCTTTTTTCTATTACAAGGGATGTTTACATTCCTTGTAATAGGAATAAAAGTGACCCAAATTTTTTTTTTTTAAAAACAGTGTAAAAAAAAAATAAAATCAAGCAAAATTAATAAGAAAAAAATGATGAAAACGGTGGTCAAACCACACATGTGAGGTATCGCCGCGATCATTAGTGTGAGAGCAATACTTCTAGCCCTAGACCTCCTCTGTGACTCAAAACATGCAACCTCTAGAATTGTTTAAATGTTGCCTATGGAGATTTTTAAGGGTAAAAGTTTGACGCCATTCCATGAGCGGGCGCAATTTTGAAGCGTGACATGTTGGGTATCAGATTACTCGGTGTAACATTATCTTTCACAATATAAAAAAAATTGAGCTACCTTTACTGTTGTCTTATTTTTTTATTCAAAACAGTGATTTTTTTCCAAAAAAAGTGCGCTTGTAAGACCACTGCACAAATATGGTGTGAAAAAAAGTATTGCAATTTTTGCCATTTTATTCTCTAGGGTGTTAGAAAAAAAAACATTATATAATATTTGGGGGTTCTAAGTAATTTTCTAGCAAAAAAAACTGTTTTAAACTTGTAAACACCAAAATCTCAAAACGAGGCTAGTCCTCATGTAGTTAAATGTAACCATATTGCTAAACTTAGAGGTGCTTCTCTTCTCTTTTATACTAAGTTGTGGCATGACACTACTAACTTAAGACATCGCTTTTATATCAAGTCAAAATTTATTTAAAAATGTTGCTTGTCTTGCAAAACACTCTCAAACCAAGTTACTCTTAAACCAAGGTTTTACTGTATGTATGAATTATAAGTTGTTTAGGCGTACTCTGTGACTTTGCGGTAATCAAATAGGTTACTAAGCAACGTGTTTACTGGGTCCAAGGCTTTTATACACAAACACCAACATTCAGCACAAGACTACGCAAGCGCCAAAGGTTGCTAGGGAAACAGCTAGAACAGACATAATACGCCTGCACATTGGCTGATTGCAGTTACGTAAGGCACATGGTCTGGAGTAACCTAGGTAACACAACTATTTTTGACTATGTGGCTTTGGCTAGCGCTATTACTGGTCACATTCACCTTTCTAAACAATATTTTTTAGCAGATAACATTGTGCTGCATTTGTTTTCTAATCATAAACTTGTTTTACTATTTTGATGACCCTGGTGAATAACTGCATATTCCCACTGACCACTAGAAGATTGATACACTGTGTATGACATCACTATGTCAGGCAACACTTTTTCTGATCTTTAATACATTGTGCATTTACTTATATATACAATGTTGCTTGTTGCATTTGTTTTTGTGTCCTTTCACAATGATAAGGGGTTGTGTTTAAAGTATCAGTTCACCAACATGTGACATTCAGGTAAGTAAGTCTAGTGGATTTATATCACATGCTGCATTCTCACTTCTCTCCTTACTTAAGTGGAGGGATTTCCCTGCCATAGAGTGTGATCTCTCTAATTTTGATTGTTCTGACCCATTGAGATCAAGTATGGGTTTAGCTGCATAGATGGATTAGAGCAGATTAGAGTCTTAAGCCACGTACACACGAACAGATTTTCTGACGGGAAATGTGTGATGACAGGCTGTTGGTGGAAAATCCGACCGTTTGTACACTCCATCAGACAATTTTTGTTGGATTTTCCGCGGACAAATGTTGGACGGCAGGTTTTAAAATTTTCCGCAGACAAATGTCTGTTGTCGGATTTTCCGAGCGTGTGTACACAAGTCCGTTGGACAAAAGTCCAAAGTACAAACACGCATGCTCTGAAACAAAGGACGAGCCAGAAGTGGTCGGTCTTGTAAACTAGCGTTCGTAATGCAGAATTAACATTCGTGACATGGCAAATTATGAAATCTCGAAATACAGCTCATATTCTCTTCTTCTTTAATGGAATAATAATGAAGCTGCTTTGCTGGTGATACTGATGGAGTTATTGCACACACATTTTCAAAGGCTTTTTTTTTCTAGTGATACTGTATCAAGAATAATATTATTATGCTTGTTATTTTTTTCTTTTGGTGCAAGTTATCACAACACCATTATCCCGTAGTTTTTAAAATCAAAGATACAACTATGTTGGTGTCACTTGTTAATTTTACATTGTATTTTTTAAAATGTAACTGCCTACTCCCAAACTGTCATTTGAAGTAAAACACATAGCCAAGTATTATTCTCCACAATTTTTTTATTGTGCATAAAAAAAGAAAACAAATGAAATTAGACATGCTATCTGCCAATAGAACTTAACCAAAAAATGCATTCTATGCATCCAAAAAATATAGAAAATATACCAAATCAAATCATTATTTGACCAAAAAATAAAATAAAAGCCTCATGCATGTGTCCTGCTTCTTAATATGGGGGTCAACAATGCCAAAAGTTGGTGAAAGCAGGGGTCCGTCATCCAGAGATAATTCCGAAAATCATCTGGATTATTCTCCTGGAGCTCCCACAGCAAAGGCATATGACATAACTGGTCAAAATAAAGCAACCGATTTTTGGTCCAAGAAATCCTCCTCCACCTGTTCCTGGACTGTACTTGGGTCACAGCAATAACTCCAAGGCCAATAATAAATAACACGTTATCTCCTCCGATTTCGCAACATGGCTGGTTGACGAATGGCCGTTCAGAAATGAACTGAAAAGTGCAAAATGAAAAGTGTGAAATGAAAAGCGCGAATCAACACTCACCAAACTTCTACTAACACAAATTTAGCAGAAGAAGCACAAAGGATGGTGCCTGACAATTGAACTTCCTCTTTTTCGGCTCGTAGTATGTCTAGTATGTCACTATGTTCGTGTTTGTTGGTCGACAATTGTGTACCGTTTGTATGCAAGACAAAATCCAGGCACATGCCTGACAAAAGTCAGAGGTTTTGACTGTGGAAAATCGGATCATGTGTACAAGGTTTTAGACAAGGCAGCAACTTTGGCTCCCCATTCCTTTGACTTATAATAATATGGTATGCTAGGCAGAACTTTTCAATAAAACTTTAACTTATAAATATAATATACAACACTGGACTCATATTTGTGTGGATTTAACTGGCCGCAGCCTTTTATGATAGGTATATATAATATATATATTAACAGCAAATGATCAAATACTGATATTAATATATCAACAACAACAACACATTTTAGCTTAGCTATTAAAGCTCAAGCTAATAAAACAATAACTTAAAGAAAAGGACAAAAGCCTCATAATGTGAGTCGCGACATGGGGGGGGGGGGGGGGGGGGATGTGCTTCTTTCTTCTGATCCCTGCCGACTGCTAATGATGCATTTTTTTCTTTTTATAGATCCCTGCTTGTACTAGGACCGTTGCAGACCTTATAAGCCAATCGTAGGTAAGTAATAACAACTACCATAAACTGGTTTAAACTGTAATTTGTTTGTTTACCAGCATCCCATATGTGGTGGGCAGGGAATTTTCTTGCCCCACCCCCCCACTTTTATGGTATGCTAGGCAGAACTTTTCAATAAAACTTTAACTTATAAATATAATATACAACACTGGACTCATATTTGTGTGGATTTAACTGGCCACAGCCTTTTTTTATAGCTATATTAATATATCAACAACAACAACACATTTTAGCTTAGCTATTAAAGCTCAAGCTAATAAAACAATAACTTAAAGTCCTATACGCCAAGCGTATGTACAATAAGCATGGCACCCCAACCGGCCCATGGCCAATTCCACACATGACTGTAAATTCATATTCAGGATGTCCAGTGCAATATCAGACAAGTGTATTCCATCAGGAAGGTAAAAACCTAGCATACCACCCTCCAAATCCACATGTCTGTAAGATATTCCATTCAAAACAGGCATAAACTTAGCAACAGCTCTATTAACATTCTTAGGGATTTTTTCAAAATGCCTCTATTCGGGTGAAAGCAAACTTAAACGAGGAATAATCTCACAGAAGACTTATGCCCCGTACACACGGTCGGATTTTCCGATGGAAAATGTCCGATCGGAGCGTGTTGTCGGAAATTCCGACCGTGTGTGGGCTCCATCGGACATTTTCCCTCGGATTTTCCGACACACAAAGTTGGAGAGCAGGAGATAAAATTTTCCAACAACAAAATCCGTTGTCGGAAATTCCGATCGTGTGTACACAAATCCAACGCACAAAGTGTCACGCATGCTCAGAATAAATAAAGAGATGAAATCTATTGGCCACTGCCCCGTTTATAGTCCCGACGTACGTGTTTTACGTCACCGCGTTTAGAACGATCGGATTTTCCGACAACTTTGTGCGACCGTGTATATGCAAGACAAGTTTGAGCCAACATCCGTCGGAAAAAATCGTAGGATTTTGTTGTCGGAATGTCCGAACAAAGTCCGACCGTGTGTACGGGGCATTAGACACAATTAGGAAGTACATTATGAATGCACATCAAATCAGATTTAATACAGGAGATTATGTCTAAAGTCTTGTGGAGACCAAGGTAGTTTCCAGCCAAATGGAAGATAATAACGTTAGGAACAGGCCATTGAAAAACACAATAAAGATAACACTTTACGTAACTCAGACCATTTTAGGCCACAATGCCCATATCAATATATGGCAAAGCGAGATGTAGGTAAATCTAAATTCGGACCATAACAGCGAAATTTAGCTCTTCTATGAGCCTAATATACATAAGAATGTCCAATGATCCAATAATAAATGGATCTGAAATTCGAATAAAAACATTAGGACGAACATAAGAACTGTAGCATTTAGACTTCCACCTACCAACATTTTTAATAACAGATTCTGAAAAACCTAAATTTGCAGCAGCAGTAGCAGCACCAATACAAAAAGAGTGTGAGGAAATTGAAGGTGTTCAAGCTGTAAACTACGGAGACATCTATTCTAAACAGCATTAAATTGATAAATTGTCAAAGGATAACTATTTGCATGAATAAGGAATTGCTTATCAGAAGGTAGCTGCAACGCTAAGTAATTTTGAGTCAGAGATACTGCACATATAGACATATCTACGTGCTTGTGGATGGTAACCCAATGACCACGACCAAATTGATCAGTTTTACTGTTGCGTAACAACATGCGAAGAACCCCGAAATGCAGAACCACAGAAGAAAGCAGAAGACCCGAATCAGCAGTTCGATTAGGAGGAAGCAGCTCAGAGATCCTAAAAGTGCCATAGAAATATAAGCAAAAAGACAGTTTAAACAATAACGATTCAAATGGCGAAAAACATACAACCTCGGTAGCAGAGCATATCCTACATAATATATCTCCAGTAATTGGCAATCTCTTTTCAGGTAAGCTGTGTTTTTTACAATAGCCCTTTAAAACTTGTTTTACTGAAAAGAAACTAGAGCAGGAAGAGTAACCTTGTATATTCCTAAAAAAAGACACTCCTGCTAATGTCTTCAGAATATGAGAATAAGAGTATTTACTAGCCAGTAAAAAATTTAAAAATGACAATACTAAATCTTTTGTAATGCAGTCATTTGACACTTTGCAATATCACAAAAAAGAACACCACAGATTCCACGCAGATTCATAACATGTCCACGTGGAGGGAGCCAATGAATTTCGAATAGCAATCTTCACAGGAATCATATCAGTTTCCATAAATGCGGAGGACACAACAGTCCAATCTGGTCTACATCTGGAACTAATTCCCGAAATCTGCCCATCTGTTGATGAGACCACGAGTCTGCAATGAGATTATTAATGCCCGGAACATATTTAGCCTTTATCCATATATTCAATTCTAAACATTGAAATACTAAATAAGGAAGAATAGAAATAACCGGAATGATTTGGAAAACAAACAGTTAATCGCAAAAACAACCTCTTTATTATCTGAATGTAATATAATTCTCTTATTTTTAAACTGATTTGCCCAAAGTTCAAGAGCTACGATAACAGGAAATAACTCCAGAAGGACAGTATTAGTAGTAAAACCCTTATCAATTGAAGAAGAATGCCATCTATTCGCTAACCAGTGACCCTGCCAAAAAGCCCCATATCCGCAAGCTCCGGAAGCATCTGTAAAAAGATTAAAAGCAGATGCGACACACAAAAGGGGTTTGCCATAAAGAGCAGCCATTAAAAGAATATAAAAACTTGTGCCAAATCAACAAATCAGCACGAATGTCGGCAGTGACCCTAATAAAATGTCTAGGAGAAGTAACTCCTGAAATAGCTCTATAAAGGTGTTTTGAGAATATTCTTCTCATAGGTATCACTCTAGAAGCAAATGCTAACAAACCTAATAATGACTAAATTGTCTTTAATTGAACCTTCTGTCTAAATAAAATAAAATCCAACATCAGCCTGGTCTTTACAATTTTTTTCATAGGAAGACAAACTTCCATAGCCACAGTGTCAATTTGGACACCTAGAAATTCCAAACATGTGGTCAGGGAAACAGACTTCTCAGGAGCTAATAGAACCCCGAAAAAACGACAAATCATCTGAAATTCAGTGAAAATATATAAACAATCTAAAGAATGAGCCTTACTTATGAATAAAAAATCATCCAAATAGTATATACAATTATAAGAACCTGAATGATAAATAACCACCCAATCTATAAATGAAGAAAAAAGCTCAAAATAATGATAGGAGATAGAACACCCCATTGGTAAACACTTATCAAAAAAGTATTTCTCATCAAAAACAAAACCCAACTAATTGAACACAGACGGATGTATCGGCAACAGACGGAAAGCAGATTTTACGTTAGCTTTTGCCAATAAAGCAGAATTACCAACAACTCAAATTTTAACCAAAGCATCCTCAAAGGAGGAATAAGATACAGAACACATTGCAGAATCAATTTAATCATTTAAAGAAAAACCATCAGGGAAAGATACATGATGTATAATACAGAAAGAGCCAGGTTCCTTTTTTGGAATAACCCCCAAAGGAGAGACCCTAAAATTAGTAAACGGAGGATAAGCAAAGGGGCCGGCAATTCTCCCTTCCTCAAGCTCTTTGTCAATTTTAACCCGAACAATATCTTGATGTAAATCAACTGAACCTATGCCGGAAAAGGAAGGTAAAAGAAAACCATAAAATCCATTAATTAGCATGTCCACTTTCTTGCAATCTGGGTACAGATGAAGCCATGGTAACGTTTTCCAATATTACCAGAGTTACCACTTTTAAGAAAATTATCCCTCAAAGCAGACGGAGAATGTTGACCTATTTTTTTTAAAGCAATGAACAGCCGGGTGCGGCCCTGCACAATGAGCACATTCATGCTTATATCTACAACTGGCAAGCCATTTACACTGGCTGGCTTGAGCCTCAGCTGTGTTTTTCATTTGTATTGCCTGCTATTGCTTTTTAAAATATCAGTTGCTTAAACATATGGAATAAAGGAACTTTTTTGATTCTAAGCCTACTGCACTATGAAGCCCTTTTTCTTCTCCTTATGATACCTTCCACGAGTGCACCACTTTTTGACACGGGTTCCATGGAGTGCATTGCAGCATTTGAATTTCCTGGTGGAGGAGAGGATTGTGATGTGTGAATTCACCGCCCTCCTGTATGTGCCCATATGATCTTCGTAATAGAGATCCTACAGATCTGGTAAGCGGCCCTCTGGCTTTTCATTGTTCCTTGGCTGTTTTGTGGGAATATAAGGTGGAAGGATCATCTGCTTTTCTCATTGAAGAACTCATACCCAATGGAGTTTTACTGAATATTATACTTATTAGACGTTTTATCTTTTTTTTTTTTTTTCACTAATTTATACATCATATGTTGGTGACATATTCCTCTTGCATTCATTTGTTTGCTTATTTTGCACATATTTGGTTGCACCTTTTTTTGCATACTTTTGTTTGCTCATTTTTTTGTTGCACATCTATTTTTATGTTACACAAATGTTTGAGCTGAATATTCCATTTTTTTAGTTGCAGCACCGTCACATATATTGTTTCAATTATAAAATATATACAATATCATTACTAGCAGTGGGGGTAGCGCGGATTATCCACCTTACACAAGTCATTTACACTGACCTTTGTTAAAATTAAAACATAATCCTTTACGAAAATGTTCAGCAACAGGTGTAGTAGGTTTAATAAATTGTTTCTGCTGCAACAATAGATTAAGCCACAGGCCGACATCTTTCATTCCCCATTTGAAAAACTGGTTTATAGAAAGCTTTTGCCGGAAAGACTAATCATAAAAAAACAGGAAAGACCTGGAAAATTCTTATACGCCTCTAAAATGATTTCTATGTTGGAATACTTGCATATATGTATTGGCTTGTAACCAATTGTTGAAATTATGAGGAACTGACCTGCGCCTATCATCCTCAAATTTTTCTCTGTATTTTTTATCAAGCCTATTGTCCTTAATAGAGGGTAATGACGAAAGTAATTTAATATATTCTCCTTTCCATATCTTCTCTTTCACCACTTGCCAACCGCCTCACGCAGATATACTGCGGCAGAATGGCACGGGCAGCAGAGTAAGGTACAGAGTGGGTACGTTACTCCCCTCCCGCGGGCAGGGGGTGTGATCGCGCCCCCCCGGTGCCCGAGGTGGTTCCAGGAGCGATTCGCCCTGAGGGGGAGGCCACTGATTCATGGCCACCCCCTCGCAATCGCTCTGTGTGGCCTCAGGCAACATCAGATTAGTGCCAGTAGCGCTAACACCCACACACGCAGCATACACCTCCCTTAGTGGTATAGTATCTGAACGGATCAATATCTGATCTCATCTGATCAGATCTATACTAGTGTCCCCAGCAGTTTAGGGTTCCCAAAAATGCAGTGTTAGCGGGATCAGCCCAGATACCTGCTAGCACCGCTAACAGTTTTTTTGGTAGTGTTTGAATCAGTTGCTAACAGTCAGGAGCTTTTTTACCTGTGAGTCTCACTAGTGTACCACTACATTTAGAGCCCAAAATGGCAAATCGAAGGTACACTAGTGAAGAGGCCTACACGTTTCTGAACATGACAGATAGTGAAGAGGAAGTCACTCATCTGTTAGATTCAGGCTCAGAATACGATCCTGTAGACAGCGGCTCCATGACAGATAGCTCTGATGACGAAATTGTGGTCCCTGCCAAGGTCAGGCGTACCAGACCCCGATCTTTTTCTGCTGTTGAGGTGCAAGAACCGCAGGGCTCTCGTATGGAGCAGAGAAGTACTAGTGCCACTCATCCTTCTGATGAACTGGCAAGCACCAGCGGCCTAGTACACCCTGGTCGTAGTCAAACCAGCACGGCAGTAACACTTCGTGATGTGGCGAGTCCCATAAGTGCAGTTCAAGCTGGTGAGGTGGCAAGCACAAGTAGTGTCCCGGTGCCAACAAGTAGACAAAGTGAGGCCCATCGAGCCCATAGTTCCCTTCCTGCTGCATTCGCCAATCCGAATTGGGAACCCACCACTTCTGCAGCACCTGTACTTCCCCCATTCACTGCCCAACCCGGCATTCAGGTGGAAACAGTTGATTTTATGTCACTTGATATTTATTCGCTGTTTTTCACCGAAGATCTCTATAGATCTATTGTGGACCAAAGTAATTTGTATGCTGGTCAATACATTGCCGCTAATCCCCGCTTTCTGCCCGCTTGTCTTTCAAACAGTATCTTCCCAGCAAGCGTGCCAGATACGGGGTCAAGATGGGCCACAGGCTATACATGTAGTTTTATGGTTTACGTGGGAAAAGATAGCCACGTAGAGCCAGAGAACTGCCCAGATTACATAGGGAGCACTGGCAAGATTGTGTGGGACTTGGTGTCATTCGGAAAGGGGTACCATTTGTATGTGGACAATTATTACACAAGCATGCCACTTTTTAGTCACTTGTTTGATCATCAGATTGGAGCAAGTGGCATTGTGCGACCTAATTGCCGGAGCTTTCCCCAGCAGCTTGTAGATTCCCATCTTAGGCTGGGGGAGAGAGCCTGCTTCAAGTGTAATAATTTGCTTGCTGTGAAGTGGAGGGATAATAAGAATGTTTTCGTTCTTACCTCCCTTCATGCAGACACAACGGTCCAAATTCCTATGGCAACTGGTGTTGTGGAGAAACCCCTCTGTGTCCACGAATATAACCAAAATATGGGAGGGGTGGACCTCAACGACCAGTTGTTGGCGCCGTACCTAGTTGCCCGTAAGGCCAGACGCTGGTACAAAAAAGTGTCTGTTTATTTATTTCAATTGGCTTTGCTGAACGCTCATGTGCTATACAGAGCTTCAGGACAGACTGGATCCTTCCTTACATTCCAGGAAGAGATCGTCAGAGCCCTTCTGCTCCACCTCACCTTCCCAATCCACATGCAGTAAGACGGCTGCATGAGAGGCATTTTCCCTATGTCCTCCCAATACTCCTACCCAACGAGCCCCCCAAAGGGGGCATGACACCTGCTATTATTGTCCCTCCTTTCCTGACAATCCTGGTCTTTGCATTGGTGAATATATTGAATGCTACCATACACTAGCTGAGTATTAGCGTAGGGTACAGCACTGCACAGACTAGGACACACTTTCACACAGTCTCCCAAGATGCCATCACATTTTGAGAGACCCGAACCTGTATTTTTTAGGCCATTCAGCTGCAGCACTGATTTATTTATCTTGACAGCAACAGCATTTGCTCCCACGATACATAAACCCATGACTCCAGCGCTGTAGGAGGTGATTTCACCACCACAGTTAAAAACAAAATGGTGCATGTATGCCCATCATTAGAAGTGGGTGGATGAAGGGAGGTATTCTAATGGTGGGCATACCCACGGATCAATCCCTTTTTTTTGTTCAGCATGAAAAAAAAGATGACAATATATGCCCAACAAGGACCAGCAACATACTGGTATGTTGCTGGACTTTGAGTGGTTATACCAGAATGATGCCTGAGGGTTTAGGTACCATCTTGGTATCATTCTTTTCAGCCAGCGGTCGGCTTTAATGCAAAAGCAATCCTAGCAGCTAATTAGCCTTTAGACTGCTTTTACAAGCAGTGGGAGGGAATGTCCCCCCCACTGTCTTCCATGGTTTTCTCTGGCTCTCCTGTCCCAACAGGGAACCTGAGAATGCAGCCGGCGGTTCCGCCAGCTGACCACAGAGCTGTTCAGAGATCAGCTTGGCTCCAATCATCTCTATGGTCTAAGAAACTGGAAGCTACAAGCATTTAAGGAAAGGAACAGTTTAAAAATAAGATAAAAAAGCAAATAAAAAAAAAAAAAAGCACCCCTGTCCCCCCCTGCTCTTGCGCAAAGGCGAACGCAAGTGTCGGTCTGGCATCAAATGTAAACAGCAATTGCACCATGCATGTGAGGTATCACCGCAAAGGTCAGATTGTTGGCAGTAATTTTAGCAGTAGACCTCCTCTGTAAATCTAAAGTGGTAACCTGTAAAGGCTTTTAAAAGCTTTTTAAAAATGTATGTAGTTTGTCGCCACTGCACATTTGTGCGCAATTTTAAAGCATGTCGTGTTTGGTATCCATGTACTCGGCATAAGATCATCTTTTTTATCTCATCAAACATTTGGGGAATATAGTGTATTTTAGTGCATTAAAATTAAAAAAGCGTGTTTTTTCTCAAAAAAATGCGTTTGAAAAATCGCTGCGCAAATACTGTGTGAAAAAAATGAAACACCCACCATTTTACTCTGTAGGGCATTTGCTTTAAAAAATATATATAATGTTTGGGGGTTCAAAGTAATTTTCTTGCAAAAAAAAAAAATTTTTTTCATGTAAACAAAAAGTGTCAGAAAGGGCGTTGTCTTCAAGTGGTTAGAAGAGTGGGTGATGTGTAACATAAGCTTCTAAATGTTGTGCATAAAATGCCAGGACAGTTCAAAACCCCCCCCAAAAACCCCATTTTGGAAAGTAGACACCCAAGCTATTTGCTGAGAGGCATGTCGAGTCCATGGAATATTTTATATTTTAACACAAGTTGCAGAAAAAAGACAAATTTTTTTTTTTGCACAAAGTTGTCACTAAATGATATATTGCTCAAACATGCCATGGGCATATGTGAAATTACACTCCAAAATACATTCTGTTGCAACTTCTGAGTACGGGGATACCACATGTGTGAGACTTTTTGGGACCCTGAAAACCAAGCACTGCCTTCAGGCTTTCTAAGGGTGTAAATTTTTGATTTCACTCCTCACTGCCTATTACAGTTTCGGAGACCATGGAATGCCCAGATGGCACAAACCCTCCCAAATAACCCCATTTTGGAAAGTAGACACCCCAAGCTATTTGCTGAAAGATATGGTGAGTATTTTGCAGACCTCACTTTTTGTCACAAAGTTTTGAAAATTGAAAAAAGAAAAAAAAAATACATTTTTCTTTTCTTTCTTCATTTTCAAAAATACTTGAGGTGATTGTAGCCGTATTAGTGCAATGGTGACAGAGAAAATAGAGTACTGTCCGTGATACTTTTTTTTTTTTTTTGTCTACTTTCCAAAATGGGGTAATTTGGGGGAGTTTTGTGCCATCTTGGCATTTTATGGCCTTCAAAACTGTGATAGGTAGTGAGGAGAGAAATCAAAAGTTTACGCCCTTAGAAATCCTGAAAGCGGTGCTTGGTTTTCGGGGCCCCATACACGGATAGGCTCCTAAAAAGTCCCACGCATGTGGTATCCCCATACTCAGGAGAAGCAGCAGAATGTATTTTGCGGTGTAATTCCACATATGCCCATGGCATGTTTGAGCAATATATCATTTAGTGACAACTTTGTGCAAAAAAAAAAAAAAAGTTTGTCATTTTCCCGCAACTTGTGGCAAAATATAAAATATTCCATGGACTCAACATGCCTCTCAGCAAATAGCTTGGGGTGTCTACTTTCCAAAATTGGGTAGTTTGGGGGAGTTTTGTGCCATGCATATACAAGTGTAGCGCTGTGGGTTTAAAAAACTTATAAAGATATAAGAATAAAGAAAAACGTCTATGTCAGACAGCAGAGATTACAAAATGTAGTAGCTTGACAAATAAACAAATAAAGTCTCTGATGTTCTTCAGATGTTTTAAAAGCTGAAAAGGACTGATGTTAGTCCAAAGGTATGTATAGTTCCTTATTCACCACGTGGATAACACATGCAAAAGTGTGATGGACCCTCCACATAAGGACAAAATGAAGGCTTACCAGAAGGATTGAACTCATAGGAACGTACGTTCAATGAGTCAATCAAGCTTGTAACCCCAATGGGTAATCAAAAGGGGGAACCTCACGACTGGATGGTAGCAAAGCTTCAGGACATGTCCACACTTCTGACGGAACTTAAAGTGAATGGCAAACCTTCCCACGAGTCATCTCAGATGGATAGTCCATATAAGAATAAAGAAGGGGGGCCACATAGCATAATACCGTTTGGAAAAACAGATTTATTAAAATAAGTAAACAACTTACATTTCAGTAGTAAAAAAAGCGCTTCAAATAAAAATTATGGCAGGCAGTGGAGTCTCCCGACGCGTTTCGTCTTAAAAGACTTCTTCTGGGGTGCTCACTCACTGCTGCCATACCCCTTAATATAGATATCTAAGCCCCCTTAATGAGGATACAGCTCGTGTCTAGATTTCTAAGGCACTTCCGGGTTTAGCCAAGATGGCGGACCCGCGTGCGTTCCACGCCTCAGTTGGGTGTGTGTATATGCGTTCCAGGAGTTTTGTGCCATCTTGGCATTTTATGGCCTTCAAAACTGTGATAGGTAGTGAGGAGAGAAGTCAAAAGTTTACGCCCTTAGAAATCCTGAAGGCGGTGCTTGGTTTTCGGGGCCCCGTACACGGCTTGGCTCCCAAAAAGTCCAACGCATGTGGTATCCCCATACTCAGGAGAAGCAGCAGAATGTATTTTGCGGTGCAATTTCACATATGCCCATGGCATGTTTGAGCAATATATCATTTAGTGACAACTTTGTGCAAAAAAAAAAAGTTTGTCATTTTCCCGCAACTTGTGGCAAAATATAAAATATTCCATGGACTCAACATGCCTCTCAGCAAATAGCTTGGGGTGTCTACTTTCCAAAATGGGGAAATTTGGGGGAGTTTTGTGCCATCTTGGCATTTTATGGCCTTCAAAACTGTGATACATAGTGAGGAATGAAATCAAAAATTTACGCCCTTAGAAATCCTGAAGGCAGTGCTTGGATTTCGGGGCCCCCGTACACGGCTAGGCTCCCAAAAAGTCCCACAAATGTGGTATCCCCGTACTCAGGAGAAGCAGTAAAATGTATTTTGGGGTGCAATTTCAAATATAACCATGGCATGTGTGAGAAATATATCATTTAGTGATAACTTTTTGTAATTATGTTTTTTTGTTGTTGTCATTATTTAATCACTTGGGACAAAAAAATTAAATATTCAATGGGCTCAACATGCCTCTCAGCAATTTCCTTGGGGTGTCTACTTTCCAAAATGGGGTCATTTGGGGGGGATTGTACTGCCCTGCCATTTTAGCACCTCAAGAAATGAGATAGGCAGTCATAAACTAAAAGCTGTGTAGATTCCAGAAAATGTACCCTGGTTTGTAGACGCTATAACTTTTGCGCAAACCAATAAATATACGCTTATTGACATTTTTTTTACCAAAGACATGTGGCTGAATACATTTTGGCCTAAATGTATGACTAAAATTGAGTTTATTGGATTTTTCTTATAACAAAAAGTAGAAAATATAATTTTTTTTCAAAATTTTCAAAAGAAAAGCTCTATTTGTGGGAAAAAAGGATGCAAATTTCGTTTGGGTACAACATTGCATGACTGCGCAATTACCAGTTAAAGCAGCGCAGTGCCAAATTGTAAAAAGTCCTTTGGTCTTTAGGCAGCCAAAAGGTCCGGGGCTTAAGTGGTTAATTGTAACATTTAAATGGAAACCTAAAGGCGACAATTCGCATGAAAGAATTTTTTTCATACATGCTTCTGGTATAAGAGCTGCGGATTTATGAGAAGGCCCCACAGAAATAGCAGGGGCAGACAACGAATAACGACACTTTGTATTATAGGAGAATCTACAGTCCTGATGGATTAGATGGATGAGGCAATATAGAAGAAGAAGGCAATAACTTAGACAATACATTCGACATAGATAAGACAAATTCCTGTAAAATTGAGGCTTCAATAGACTCACCTCTGGACACAAATTTGACTGTGAAGGGTTAACAACGCTTTGTGGAATCAGATCTGCAACCGTGGAAACATTAGCAGACATATTACTTTGTGCATCGCCGGTTGCCATAGCAACCACATCAACATCAGGCATATCTACTAATAGCTCTCTGGTAACTGAAGGGTTAACTTCCAATACATCTGTAGCTGAGCATTGCGCAATGTTATCATAGAATCTCGTATTTACAGATTTTTTTTTAACTTTTTTTTTCTTTTCCATTCCAGGATCTTTACGCTCCGACGGGGATTCAAACCTGCGTGGTCTCTTGCAGGTCCTCTTTGATATAGCCGTCGGCCGTACTGCGCATGTGCCTTCTTCAGAGACTGGAGAATATCCAAGATCATTACGGCCATCCTTGAAAGAAGCATCTTGCGTCACGGGGTCAATGGGTGGTTCCCAACGGGAGGAAGAGGCCGTCTCAGCACCAGGAAGATCCGGAGGCATAGGTGGGAGGACAGCAAAAGGAGGGTTGTGTATGAACGAAGGATACTGAGACACTGAAGCAGCCGGTGGGGAAGCCATGTATGCTGTAGATGAAGAGGGAGGGAGAGAGAGACACAGCCGCAGCCATCGTTCGCCGTCATCGGATCCAGCCCCGCTCCATCATCTGGAGCAACAACAAATCTTCTGATCTCCGCTGACTGCACTGCTAATGCCGCATATTTTCTTTTTATAGATCCCTGCTCTTGCCAGGACCGTTGCAGACCTTATAAGCCAATCATAGGTAAGTAATAACAACTGCCATAAACTGGTTTAAACTGTAATTTATTTGTCTACCAGCATCCCATATGTGGTGGGCGGGGACATTTCTTGCCCCACCCCCCACTTAAGAGTTGCAATAGACACAGGGAACTCGGGCTATTTGCATTGTCTGTACTGAAAAGGTCCTAACTGCCTACAACTGAATCCACCCTTGTTGTGAATCACCAGGCAGGTGCTTTGATCAACTGAATAATTTTCCTGGAACATGAAGGTTGTAGTTAGGCTGTCTGGACATTTGCTGGGCCCCAGCTTTCTGTCTAGGTTTACATTTTTTCATCCTTTGTTGCATCTATCCATCTTTGTTGCTGATAATCTGCTGCATCCTCTCTGCAGTTACTACTATCATCTATACATACTCTCTCCAGTGATGGCTGCATGACATTCCTCAAGGCACATTTACTAATGGTGACAACAATGTGACCATGCGAAAGGGAAACAACACAGGAACACAGTTGGGAGACAAGGACAGAGTGTCTTCACAGTAGGATCACCAGGTATCATTGTAATGAAAGCTGCAGATTTAAAAAAACATTGAAAATTATTTTTTAAATTACTTTACCATGTGTAAGCCTAAATTAGATAGATGTGCATATTTGGAGTTTTAACATTAGGTTAATTTTATTAAATGACACTTGTGCTTTGTTTTGAAAGTTGCCCTACATTTTTTCATTCTTTCATGTGTGTCCACTTTCTCACCCATTGATTTCTCACCCGTTGACTCCCCCATGTGCCCCTTTGCCCGAGCTATCCGTCAAGATCAATGGCACAACTATCAGCCCATCCCTGCATGCCAAGGTGTAATCCTGGACTCTGATCTATCCTTTAGGCCCACATTTAATCACTGTCCAAATCTTTCCACCTCAACCTCTGCAACATCTCCAACGCCAACCAATGACACCACAAAGCTCCTAGTTCACCTCCTAATCATCTCCCGCCTCATCTACTGCAAATCCCCTCTCATTGGCTTACCTTTACATAAGCTACCCCCCCTTCAGTCAATCATTAATGCTGCTGCCAGGCTCATCCACCTTACCAACCGCTCGGTGTCTGCTACTCCTCTCTCTCAATCCCTCCATTGGCTTCCGCTCACCCAACAAATTAAATTCAAAATACTAACAACAACTTTCAAAGCCATCCACAACTCATCAGTAGCCTAGTCTCAAAATACCAACCTAATTGTTTTCTTTGTTCCGTCCAAGACCTCCTGCTCTCTAGCTCCCTCATCCCCTCCTTCCATGCTCGCCTCCAGGACTTTTCCAGAGACTCTCCCATCATATGGAACTCCCTACCTCAATATGTCAATTTATCTCCTACTCTGTTTGCTTTTAGACAATCACTGAAAAACACCCTCTTCAGAGAAACCTATCCTGTTCATACCTAACAACTATACTTTTTTTTTCTCCATCAGCTCATCAGCTCATCCCCCACAGTTATTACCTGTGTATCACTTGACCATCCCTCCTAGATTGTAAGCTCTAACGATTGTAAGCTCTAAGCTCTACTGTCTGTCTTCATGTTGTGAAGTGCTGCTCAAACTCTTGGCGCTATATAAATTCTGAACATTAATAATAAAATGGGTTATTACTTATATAAGTAATTGTTAATCCAGCTAAAGCTGAACTCAAGACAATGAAATATAATCACTTTTCGATAACTCCTGTAGGGATCTGCTGCCCTCCACTGTTTTTATTTATAAATAGCATTTGCTTATTACAGGCAGCCCCCCGAGTTACATACATCCGACTTACATACGACTCATACTTACAAACAGAGGGAGACAACAGGAAATGAGAGGAAATCGACCACTAGTTAGGGAAATTCACTCTTGTAAGAGTTGTCATGGGAGAAAAGGTGTCTCCACTGAAGCTTTATAACCAATCCTTGTTTTCACAACAACCCAAAATCTTTAAAATCCAATTGTCACAGGATCAGTGAGGTGAAATCTTCTGAACAGACAGCAAAACTAACATTAGAGGGGTGTTAACCATTCCCTATGCTATCCAAAAATAAAAAAAACTTTTTGGGCTGTAGATACACTTACAAAATGTACCTGTTCCAACTTACATACAAATTCAACTTAAGAACAAACCTACAGAACCTATCTTGTTTGTAACCCGGGACTGTCTGTAATTACCACAGCGTTAGTTGGTTACATACAGAAATTTCCTGACCCTGCTATATGAGTCAGAAACCCTGGTTTGAGAATTGTGATGTTATGTAAAGGGGAGTTTCCAGGAAGTAGATGCAAAGAACTGAGCCACATGATCTTATACACACACACACACACACACACACGAGCTGCATGTATTTCACCCAGGCCAGAAGCAGAGACTATTAGGCAAGTATTCCTATGTTCTAATAGTTCAAAGAGCATCTAAAGGCAAAACTTTTTCTTTTTAGTTTAAGATAGAGTGGAGAGGGATAAGAACACTTGTCATTACTGTCTGGGGAGATTTACGTACTCTATTTTTCCTGTTTATTGTTAGCATCAAAAGTGAAAGTAAAAGAAAATTTCAAATTTTGGGTTGGCATCAATACGGTAATATAGGGGAAAACTTCCAATGGGGACACTAGTTCCGGTGACCCTGGTGTCACCCCAGGATTCCTTCACTTTGGTGGGATCTTCTCTCGCTTCCTGTTTTGGGACAGGAAGTGAAGGGAACGCTCCCCTATGGGACACAGATGACAAACAAATACAGGGGTTATAACCCTCCTTTACTCTATCCAAAATCGAAAAAAAATGTTTTCCCTTTAGTTACACTTCAAATGCAGCTGCCCATAGTTTCTTAAGTTTGTATCACTGACAGACATCTTTCTGTCCTGTTGTTATTTTCTCATATGCAAAGTACTAGATAGCTAGGTATGTGCTAGGTATATGTGTAGTGGTCACCTTTCAGTATATTTATCAGTTTAGTGCAATAGAGTTTATATGCAGCTCCTGTTATTTTAATTAACACTGTCCCTTCTGGTCTGGGATTCTATAGCTAGTTTTAGCTCAGGGCTCAATAACCAGCATAGGCTAGAGCCAGGTTAGGGATCCAATGGCCACTTCTAGTAGTTAGAGGTCCAGTTACATGACAGATTAGAAGCTACTAGGGACTAAGATGCAGTTTCAGTGCCAAACTACAGTTTCTGCTGGTGAGATTCTGAATTCCAGACTGGTTGGACAGTGGTTGGAGGATCTCCCCATCACTGCCAATCTTGGCATCAGTTCCAACACAAAGATAGATGCTGCATTGCAATCCTCAAGGGTCCCTAAAACTGAACTTTGCTGCAACATTCATCTGGATGTACTGTATGTTTATTATTAACTATATACTGTATATACAGGTATATGTGCACAATTCCACCAGGACTCCTGTTAGGCCCTTTGATGGTATTACCAGTTTGTACATTGGATGTAAGTACTACTTTAAAGGATAACTGATGAAATAAAAAAAATGTATATAGCATATACAATTGCGACTCAAGTCACAGTGTAATTGAATGTTATTAAAAATTACCTTTCCTTTTCAATCTGCAGCTCTGTCATTGTCTGTAAAATTAAATGCAATATGGCTGCCTGGAGGTGTTCTGTACACAGAATGTGTACAGAATGCCCCTCAGAAACATAATTTCTTGCTTGTGTGATTGGCTCACCGATTTTCCCAGAAGTCTGCACTAAGATATAAGTCACATTTCAGGCATCCCCTGCAACAAAACTTTGATTTTTGGTGAGATACTTCCAATAGGAACATGTCCAAAGGGATGCAGACCCTGCAATTTTCCCCATTAGAGTCCTGCAGGTCCAGCAGCTGATTGAAAATTATGACACCACTCCTATTAGATTCACTTACCACATGGACACAGACAAACAAACAGCGATTTCTTCAGAATAACAAAAGGTAGGAATCTGCAACAAAATTTGTTAAAATCCTTGTAATGTACATAGACCATCCAGAGGGGAGTGTTTTTTTCTCAACAAAAGTGGAGTTACTCTTTAACCTTTTATTATATAAAACGTGTATTATTTCCATACTGGTGTAACTCTATATACGTATGGTTAATGTTATGTGCTGACTGCAGTTGGTCATTTGCCTCTAATTACCTTTATTAGGCTACTGATTTCCCAGGAAGGGAAAGAGGCCCTGTCCTGGGTGAAGGGACTGCCAACATTATTATCAAACTCGCTCTTCCACTTAGCGAAGATTCCAGGTTCTCTCATTTACCTACAGTTTTAGTGCAATATCCTTTTTGGGGAGGGCCATTTCTCATAACCCCCCAAAAGAGGGCTATACTGCTAATGTGCTTAGCTGAGGTCTGCAGGAATCTTTTTTAACATGCCTTCTCCAAGAGAATATATAGGATGGCCTTTGAGAATGACTTCTCAGTCCCAGAGGAGCTCTCTGGCTGTGATAGGAGAAAAGAATATGTCCCTATGTTATGAAACCAGAACTGTGTAAAGGGAAACGGTTGTGTGACTGGTAACCCACTGCATAGGCAAGCTGCAACAGTGACCAGTCTTCCTTACAGGAAACTGCTGGAGAATAATAGTTTCCAATTTATCAGAAATTGCAGATGTCTACCTTTAACTATATCTTCAGATTTTTGCAGAGGATGGTTTAAATATTACTAGTTTCTAAAAGCATTTTCTTTTGTGTATTAGCACTGTGATCGGATACGTTGCATGTTATCATCCTCCTTTTCATTTCCAGGCAGAATTAGGTCTAACAAATGACATCCCTTTTCCCGACAGTGATCATTGGATGACTCACTCTCCAGCCTTCAAAAAGCACCTGTGACAGGGAAACACACATCTTACGAGGTACATATCCCACATTTTTCTCTCTGGAACATCAATAGGATTACAGTCTAGGCTGTGTGTGCTGTTTATTAATGTGTCTTTTACCTACATGTTATTGGAAAAAGATTAGAGTCCAAGCAAAGCTAACTGCAATATTCTTTTTCAATGTCCAAAGATCGACGTTCAGACTTCTGTATTTGATTTTTCTAAGTGTACTATATAGGACACAGTTGGGTATCTATGGCTGTATAGAGCTGGGTTGGTAATAAATGACTTAAAACCTTCACACGACACCAGTTTAATTTTTTTTTCCTTAATTATTCACCAATTTATATCAATGGGGAAATTTGAAGAGCTTTGATAATCAAGCTGACTTGTATTCAAAATGTTGATCATATCCTCTATAGATATGTTTTAGTGGTAGATCTGATGGCTACTGATCACACACAATTTCCATAAGTCAAATAGTCTAATATATCATATTGTGGGTCTATTCAGATTGCACATACAAGACCATCAGACAGGATGAGTCATGACTCAACTTTTAAAAAGAAATACAATTTAAAAAATAACTTTTCAATAAACAAGGTCATGCACACCTATGACTCCGTTGCTGTTTTGCTCAATTTATAGCAGAATTTGATGTTCACTCATTGCTCCATTGCACTGTGACCCTACCTCTCACACTGACTAAGTTCAACTGCCTACAGTGGGTTTATCCTGAGAGTGACATGTACTCCACACTAGGTGGCACTTCTCGACATGTCTCTGGATAGACATGCGCATGCGTGCACACCTGGCCCATGTTGCTGTTGAGATATCGGACCATTCACCGAACGTTTTGGACATACCTCGTATGCTCACAAGTTAGAGCAGTGTCTACACTCAGAGGTACACATTTGTTGCCAGCAGGTATACATCTTACATTTGGAATTTGGATAAATGGGATGAGGTTGTTTGAGCTGGATTATAACAACTGTTTACTGAGCTGTTGGAAGCTCCAAAAACAAGGCCATGCTGAAGAAAGGCTATATTCTGAGGTACAGGCTGATGTATATATAAAAAAGCAATATATATGTATATACAGTATATATATCTGCAACAAACATAGTGCAAATAAAAGTCAGAATTCCTTTTGTCCATACTTGTTCTGGATCAGTGACTAGGAATACTGAGAACAATAGCATTAGAATGACAGCCAAGCAGCTAACAAGTTTAGAAAGAGAAGTCAGCAATGGCAACCTACTTATTTCTTTATTCATTGATATATTATAGATTGTGTATAGGTCTATACTAATCCTCTGCTACAGCCATAAGACAGGAAGTAAAACCATAAACACTGAAGTCGAAGAACTCCCACTGTACTACCTGACCCATTGCAATTGCAATTGCAGAGATTACAGCCCTTCGCCTATTGCATGCAATCCACAGAAGAGAGCAGTTCAATGTGCAAGGTAGTTGGGGGCAAAGTTTGGGTGGTATTTTATACACTGTGGGCTAGCAAGCTACCCCGTGTGCCTGTCTCATTACCCTACCTGTCCCTAATGACTAAATACAGATGGTCAAGTACTGTAATCACTACACAGCTTTATACAGAACAGAGGGTGCAAATTGAGATGTCTACAGCTCATTGGAAATTTCAGATGAGTTTTAATGTCTGTCATATATATATATTGTGTGTGTGTGTATGTGTGTAAGCAGGGAAGGGAAAATTAGCTAGAAGCATCATCAAGTATCTTTTAAAAGGTAACAGTTCTCAAAAAGTGATTTGCCATCTTATAGGGAACATCTAGAAATGTTAGTTGGGCATAAGCAGTACCCTGTAAGATTTACCCTTTGACTTAAATGCCTTCCTAAATATAGAAGGGCACTTCCTGACATGTTTCTGTGCCAAGTACTCTTGTGCCTACAGCCTCATAGTTTCATATTGACAATGTGAGATAATTTAGGGCATTGCTGTTTTTGAATGCTAGCCTTGTGATATTTGGAGTGAGATTTGATTATGTCACCACTTTGCTGCTCACTGTTCTTGCTGGAGAGAAATCTGTACATGAGAACTTGCAGTGCAAGAATCTCTTGCTCCTGCTCTATTCATTCTGTGGATCTGTGTTTCCTCCATCTATCTTGTTGTGTTTTGAAAATCCCACCAGTCATCAGTTCACCAAACTTTAGGGGGCAGCTCTAACAAGTGGAAGCAAAACTCTATTTCTCTACCAAGATGGTTGCTTCCATACAGGGACACAGTGGAAAATAAGACATGGTAACTTAGTGATATGGCACAGATCAGCTTTTTTCAGGAATGGATTCCAAAAAATCTAAGCATAGGGGAAAAAGGCTGCTTCCCAGTATTGCCTCTAGACTCCCTGCAGCTGCTCTTTGCCATATCACTGACTTACTATGCTTTGTTCTGCACTGTGTCCCTGTGTGGAGTATAATAAAGGAAGAGGGATTTGTTTTTTCTCTCCCCAACCTCACCCCACGATGACTAGTTATCTGATGACTGGTGGTTTAATGATCAAGAAGCAGAAGGTGGAGTTTAGGAAGCACAGATCCAGAGAATAAATTACGTAGGAGCAAGTTTATTCTTGTACTGCAGGTCCTCAGGAATGGCTTTATTTCCAGCATGCCTTGGATAATCTCACACTGAAGATATGCAGCCAATAAGTTACAGTCACAGGAGTGCCCAGACATTCACATTACAGGAAGCAAACTGCTGTTCCTCATGAGGAATTCCAACTAAAGGGTAGAGTTTTCAGGTTACTACTTAGCCACTTAGCACAAATGCTGCTGTAGATGCTGAGGTGTGTGTAGGAGAATTCTGTAGAGGTTCAAGCCTTTGTGTCACTAACCTTGCAAGTCCAAGATGATGAGAGGGCTTCCTCTACAATGCTTCTCCCATTTTCCCTGGGGTTCTTGACATGGTATAACAGGGCACAGAGTGACATGGGTGCCGGTAGGAGATCCGGACCGGGAGATCTTATACTAGATGTGGAGCTGAAGACTGTGCAGCAGGCAAGCTGGCAGATGACAGATGTAGACCACAATCATGCTGTTGGCAGCAGGTATGTTAAATAAGGCCCCAAACTGAAGAGCTTTGAGGACTGGCCCTGGGGAGAGCAGTGGTCTGTACCTGTGGCACAGTGCAAGGAGATGAATTAGGCTGGCTGATCCTTTTAATCCTCCCAAAGCTGCCCATGCCTCTATACATATTCCCACCTTGCTATTCTTCTGTCTCTCCCTGAGAACTTTTCTCCTCTCCAGTTGGTGGCACCCACTGGTGGTCTACCACCTCCTCATCCATCCCCTTCTCATTGCCAGAGCCCACAATGCAATAAGCTCCAACTGGTAGAACATAACTGCCCTGGTTGCTTCCTCCTGAGGTACACAAGAATATGCAGCCCAATGTAATGTAGTGCAATGCAGCACAGTATGGCACTGTATAGCAACTAACTCTCCCTACACAGAGTGTTGGCTCCCTAAACCTGGACACACACCTTTTTATTGTAGCACCTTCTACCTTTAGGTAGGTGCTAGAATAGGATTTTCTGGGTTTAAAGCCTTCAGTGCAGGCAAATTTAGCCATGCCTGTGCTTTAGGATGGTTGTTTTGATTTGGGACTCGGAGTGTTTGGTGTAGTGGTGGGTGTGACCACCTGTGCTCTGACTCAGAGGCGCCACATCTACTTTCAGGCAGATTGTTCTGGAAGAGAGGTTGGACCTGAGGTTTGAGTGGCAGGCAATTCATGTGAGGAGCTCTGACTAATTACCCTTTTGTATTGGCAGGGGGCAGGCCTCCCATATAAGCTGAGATCACATGCTGCCAGGGAGGAGTTCTGATGGTGCAGGAAGAAAGAATGGAGTTTTAGGAGTCTACTGCAGGGCGGCCCCACGTGGGGGTGTGCCGAGCGCGAAGGAGGGATGGAGGAGCTGCTAGGAAGGAATCCTGGATAAAGAGCTTCATTATGGAGTTGGTGTCAAGCTGCTGTGACCGGGGAACACAGGACTTGTACACAGGAGAAGATCAGTGAAGGAGAAGTAACAGTAGAATGGAGGAGCATAGATCAACGTTCTGTGACCGGGGAACACAGAACTTGCCCTTTGGAGAAGGTCAGTGTGAGAGAAGCAAGAGGAGAAATTGTTGAGAGTAGTGCAGAATGCTGTGGCCGGGGAACGCAGCGTTTGCAGTAATGGACTGGCTGGGAACAATAGTCTGCTTATTACCATGTGTCAGGCTGTCGGAGGGAGGTACCAAGTATCTCTGGCCTGGTGAAGCATACTGGTAATACCTTCCAAAAGACTGTGTAGCTACCAAACTCACTGAGCCATCGGGGAGAGGCTGTGTTGTCTCTGGCTTATTGATTTGCTGAAGCAACATCTTTATGGTCAGCAAGTTGAGATTATTCAGAGTGATCCCTTCTTGTTTTAATGGCTGTGAAGGAACAGTAATCTAACAGTTTTGCAGGAGAAGATTTGTACAAGAAGAGAGAGGTGATATTCTGCAGGAGTCAGTGCAGAGGAGGGGGAGCAATAGTCTGCAGAGGAGATATGCAGAGGAAATAGACTGTGAATGTTAGAAGTGCATCATTTCAAGGTTAAAGCTGCTAATCAATCTCTTACCAAAATGATAACAATCTACTAAGTTCTATGGGCATCCCATATCTTCCTTTACCCACCCAAGTTGTATCCCACATTAAACGCAACAAAATTATGCAAATAACTGCTCATTGTCTCAAATGATATATGGGGGTCTGGCAGCAGGGTGATTTGGTGGATTGTTTGTCAGGCATGCTCGTCACCATGGCTACATTATAGTGATGGCACGTGCACATAACAAAGCCCATGTTATTAGCCCTTACAAGCCAGGTGGCCTAAGTTCAAAGACCAAGCAGTGCCTTATAATTACAAAGAATTCTGTCTGTCAAAATACTGTAGTAATTTTCCAGGATTGCAGACCTCAATCCCATGGTAGCATTGAATCAGAAACTCATCCATATTGGGGAGGTTATATCTTTTGGTCCAACACAAACTCATTAAAATACAAAAACTAATTTTTAGTAGCGTGTGGAAGAGTTAGAACTTCAAACAGTGTTTTATTACAGTCTATGCCTGTCTGTCCTGGAGACAACTATTTTATTTATTTCTTGAAAGGGTGTGACAGGGACAGAAAGAGAGGGAAAATTTCAGGGAACAAGCAAAAATAGAAACCTGGCAATAATCATAATTATTTCCCAATCTATTCACAACTTAAAAAAATGTCTGGAGTTAGGCTTTAATATAACTTAAAACTGGTAAATGTAAACTTAGAAAGGCTTTCCTCTCAATAAAGGATATTATTTGCAAGCTTTCTATAGACCTCTATCTCTTGCTGGTTGATTCCATCTATTCTGTTGAAATTTGACATTAATGTTTTTAAAACAGGTGCATCTTGAAAGCAACTTGTGAGTTATAAGTGACAGCTGATTTGTAGAGGGTGGCAGAAGTGTGGGTGAGCAATTCATGCACTTGTATCTTCATGTAATTGCTCCCATGAGGGTAGCTTTCTGCCATCTTACCACTGAATGTCAGCTATAATCCAGACGGCCGACCCTGTCATGTTACACTACTCAACAAATGAGTGCGTGGGTTGGGGTTCACCTCAGCTATGTAATAGGGAGCAGCATTAGATTAAGCTGTAGGCAGTGATTTTTTTGAACAATGGAATGATTAACCCATTTACTTGTATCAGAGTCTAGCAGCTTCTGCAGCACCAAAGTCTTAAAAGACAGGAGAATATGACTTATGATCCCTGCTGCTTTTTGCATGCAGGGACATTTACTTTCATTGTAACTTCTACCATTTTACAAATAGTCTCTTAGGTTATTCTTCACACGTGTAAGTTACAGAAATGTTTATCAATGGATTATGAAAACATTTCATTAGTGGGATTTTATTAAAGTGGTTGTAAACTCAATGTCTAAAATTGATCTAACCTCCATGTATTTGTTCGTTTAGCAGTGCAGTGTGGTTTGTTTTTATTTTTTCCAATCATAAATACCTTTTTTTTCTGCTCATTTGTGGTCACATGTCCTCCCTCCGCTCTGGATTCTGATCTAAGAGAGCCAAGTGGGAGGAGCCGAGACTCCCTTCTGTTTCGCGTAAACAATATTGTCAATGAATAAAGGCTGGAGGATAGGGGAGGAGAGGGGAGGGTGGGGCGCTTTGGAGATTGTGAGATTGTGTTCTCACTGCACACTACGGAACAGACAGGGAGAGAGGGAGGAGGGTGAAATGCAAAGCCACACAGAATAGTAGCTGGATGATGGAGGCACGTAAGGTAAAGGGACAAAAGAATTATTTTTTTTCGGGGGTGGGAGAATGATTTTTTTTCGGGGGGGTAACTACCACTTTAAGTTTACCATAATATTCTAAATATGAGCATTTTCAAATATAGCTGCAAGCTATTTTTTTTTTAAATGAATAGGGAATGGTTAAAGCCCCTGTCAGAATTGCCACAATGAGGAGATTGCAACAGGAAGGGAGAAAAAACTCTCCAAAGGGAGGGAAATCCTCTCCCAAACAGCTGAAATTGAAACAGTTGTCCCCGTTGAAAGGTTTTACCACTATTTCTGGTGACCAGTGTTAATTTCGTCAACGAAAATGTTTTCGTTAATGTTTTCGTCAGGGGCATTTTTACAATGATGAAAACGAAATGAAAAGTACAGCACATTTTCATCCACTGACGAAAACTATCACGAAAATCAAATCCGTTTTAGTTAACGAATGAAAATTTGAGGCAGGGACATTTACCCTCATGAACTAACTTCTGGTTTACACGGAGTGCTGCCTGCTTCCTCTCCCAGCAAGCAAGCGATTGTACACTGCGACTGCCAGAGACCAGAGCAGCACTGTGCATTACAGACAGCCATGCCTCCGGAGTCCCGAGGGGACTGTCCCACTTCCGAGTCCTGACTCACGAGATGACTGCAAGCCAGGTGCCCACATCCAGAGCAGAGAGCAGAGCAGACTGTGAGTGTGAACAACATTACAGTTACAGCAGGCCTACGGTGACCAGACATCCCCAGTTTCCCCAGATTTGTTCCCAGATTGCAGGGGCGGCGGTGGGTGCAGTGCCAATCCTGAGTGGGTGCTGAGGTGGGGGGGAGGACCACCACGCCGGGTGCCCGCCATCACACAAGTCCCGCCTCTTAGTTTGGCTCCTTTAATAGACAGCACACTTGTCCAATGGACGTTTGCTGTCTATCATAGGAAGGAGTCGATCCAGTAGATGAGACTTGTGTGACAGCGGGCACCCCGCGATTCAAATTAAAGCTGTCACAGCGGGCGACGCCGGCTGTGTGATAATCTGGCCGGCTCTCCTCTTCCTCTTCTCTCTGATCCCCTGCACAGGTGAGGCTGCATTTCTGGGCACTGATGAGGCTGCATTTATGGGCACTGGCATTTCTGGGCGCTGGTGAGGCTGCATTTCTGGGCACTCATGACGTTGCATTTCTGGGGACTGGTAAGGCTACATAGATGGGCACTAGTCAGGCTGCATTGCTGGGCACTGGTAAGGCTACATAGATGGCACTAGTCAGGCTGCATTGCTGGGCACTGGTCAGGCTGCATAGATGGGCACTGGTGAAGTTGCATTGCTGGGCAGTGATGAGGCTGCATTGCTGGGCACTGGTGAGGCTACATAGATGGGCACTATGCAGCATTACAGGCCTCCTCAGGCCACCGCCCAGAGCACAATGCAGCATTACAGTCATCCTCAAACCCCTGTCCAGAGCATTGTGCAGCATCTCAGCCCTCCTACCACCGCCCATGAGCACTATGCAGTATGCAGCATTACAGGCCTCCTCAGACCACTGTCCAGAGCACTATGCCGCATTACAGGCCTCCTCAGACAACCATCCAGAGCACTATGCAGCTTTACAGGCCTCCTCAGACCACTGTCCAGAGCACTCTGCAGCATTACAGGCCTCCTCACTGTCCTCAGACCATCCAGAGCTGTGATGTTAAGGACAAGGCCCTTTGCAAACCATGTGGAGCGACACTCGCTGGTAAAAATACAACAAACTTGAAGCATCATTTGTGGACATTCCAGACAACTCATTCAGAAGTTCATTAAAAAAAGGTAAGCACAGTACACTTAACTCCACTTTTGTTGAGAACAGTGTTATCTATGTACATTGCAGGGATTTTTTTAACAAACTTCTTGCAGTCAGATTGCATACCTTTTGTTATTCTGAAGTAATAGCTGTTTGTTGTCATGTTGTGCACTTAGTCACTAAATCTTAATAGGAGTGATTTCATAATATCTCTCAGCTGCTGCTTTCCCAGAATTGAAGTATCTCACCAAAATATATATAGAGGGATGTGGTCAATAATTTTTGCACAGCACAGGGTGCCTAAAGGCCTAAGGCCAGCCCTGGGATTAGCCATACATGTAGTATATTATAGAGAGACAACTTACAGCTGACTGTGTGGGGTGAGAGAGAAAGTAAAATAAGAATAACTTGATTTTTTCCCCTAATTCAACTCCTACATAAAACCTCCAATGAGGGGCCAAGTCAAGCCAGTGCACCACCACAGTAAACTATTTGCAGTGTTCTTTTATGTGTTTCAAAATACAAAATTGACTCTAAGGAACAACAGGCCACTGAAGCCAGGGAGCAGGCCATAGCAAAATGAATTGTGTGCACCGGATTACCAGTCAGACTGATCTGCTGCTCTATGCTGCCTGTCTGGGGAGATGCTCTGCCTGGGTCTTCTGCAGCATTTTGAAAGAAACCAAAAGACTGGCTGCTTTGATGTGGATGGTGCTTTTTCCACTCCCTGTGATTTTTCAATATTCTCCTCTTCTTACACATCATCTTCAGGGTCAGACAGATCGTCATCTTTTAAGTGGGACAATGTGGATTTTCTTACAGCACGTGCATACTCCTTTGCCTTCTTAAGCAGTTCCTGAATATTCTCATCCACCACATCAACAAGGGTTTTCACAGACCACAGAATTGACAAAAAAACAAGCAGTTGCTGCAAGCACTGGCGAGAACATCATACTTGGATCTAAGAATGAATGAAGCAAAATGCTGGTTCACATTCTCTTTGATCTTCTGTGCAATTCCGAGATGGTCTTGGTAGCTAGTGTTCTGTTTAAAGTCCTCAAGGTGGCTGAGTAGATCAAAGAGGGCAGGGATATGGACATGGCGTCACTCTGGAGGGTTTTAATGTGTTCCGCTCCGCAAAAGACAACAGTAGGTCATGCAATGATGTGAGCTTTTTTCATTTAACTAGGGAGTGTCCCATCCCTTGTTATTTGCGATTTGGCAGACTGGCTTTTTCAATTTGAGGAGTCTTTCAATCATGTTAAATGTACTAGTAGTATTACTTGACCAGTGTGTGAGGCAGTCATTTAAAAGAGTAAGGCCACCATGCTCCAATATCTTCAATTTGTGTTGCAATGGAATGGAACTTGAAGATGTTCACTATTGATCTTGCTCTATCAAAGATTCTTTTTACACTTGCCTCCATGTACCAGACGAGACCAGACACTGTGTCCGGTCCAACATCTTTTAGGAATAGTTTTACACAAGATACAAATAAAGTGTAAAAATAACAAAGATACACCAGTAGAGCAGACAGCCCCAAGATCATTCATTTCATATCCATTTGATAATTGACTGTAGTGTCATCATGTAAAAGAATAATAAAAATGGCTCACCACAGATCATTAATTTTGGTGTCACAGTCACTTTCTCTCATGGGGGATTCCTCCTCACTGGAGCTGGGTGATTCTTTTGCTGCTGCTGTGATTTGTTTAAATGCTGCCACCATATTACACCTATTGTCTGTTATAATGCTTAGGATCTTCTTCTTTGGTATGTCCCACTTGTGCAAGCATTTGTCCATGCAGTGATTTGATTGATTGTGCAGTGTGTGGGTGGGCTTTGGGCTACTTGCTCTCAACAACAAAAAAGTAGCATGCACTTATTGCTTGGAATGAAGCTGTGATTCAAAAAGCAACATTTTGTAATGAAACTTGGTTTTACAGAGTAAAGACATTATATAACATTTATTGTTCAAACCATAAATAATAACATGATATTAGGTGTTTTTTTTTTTTTTTTAATCCGGGAGTGTAAAAATGAGTTTTGAAATTCTAGAGAAATGCTTAAATAATGCATTATTTAACTAAACACATTACATTTAGTTGACTAAAATGTACTGGAGATTTAGTCAACTAAATACGACTAAAACTAAAACAATTGCAGAAGATTAAATGGGACTAAAACCAAAATGCCATTTTAGTCCTAAGACTAAAACTAAATTGAAATTTGCTGCCAAAATTAATACTGCTGGTGACAACTATAAAGTTTTAGATTTCTCATTACTTTCTGTGCCAGTGACAATGGTCACTAGACTGCACTAGAGAGAATGACTCTACCTATTAGGGAACTTACAGGGGCTCTACCACTTCCAAACCCTACCCAAAAAAAAAAAAAAAATCTCTGTAGATATAATTTCAGTTCACAGAACTATTGCATAGGTGTTGAATTTATATATTTTTCACATGCTATAGATATTTAACTACCGAAAGACTCTATTTTTAGGTAATTAATATTTTATCTCTATCTTGTATACCTTGTTTCCTTGCTCTTCTTAGTAGACACATCATAGAACCTCACAAGTATTTCCAGCCAGAAGCTAGTAAAATTTTAAAGAGTGATAACCTGTGGGATCATCTTTGTAAATTAACTTTTACATACAGTTTTTAAACAAGAAATATTAAAACACCATATGACTGTATACATTACAGAAACAGATACTGCATGTGGTATTAATAACACATTTAATACCTTGATTTAGCCAATGTGGAGTTTTATTTAACGGATGATGATATTAATGCACCCTGAGGCACATAACACATGCTGAATTAGTTTCAACTTTAACAATGTTATAGTAAAGCTAACTCTGTTTACGATAGGGGTAGAGGCATCATATTTTGTTATCTGAGAATGCAATGATTTCACAAATGGGTCAGGCAAATATGGACAGGGTAAGGACAGAGTTTAGATGAAACTGTAATACTTCTAGTACGAAAGACACTGCCTAAAGAGACATCGCCATCAGTAACAAAAAATCCCATGATGTAATTCCACTGTCATTCACATCATACAATATCAATCACAATAAACGATTCCCGCCGATTTGTTGAAAGAAAAATACTACTAACTAATGAACCTGTCCAATCCTGTTGCTATACTCAGCATGAATGACATTTCACAGTCCCTGCTGCTAAATGTAAACATAGGGGTGGAGTATACCCAATGATGATGTTGACCAAACATCAGTAAGTCCATATTTGGTCAATGTCTTTGCCATATTTTGACAATGATGTCAGCACTATCCCTGCCCCATTGTTTACATGGCCAGGGATTCCCAACTAGCAAATGACTGCTGATTCCTTAACAACCACTGACAGAAAGCTGTCATATACAGTAGCAGAAAGAAAATTGCTACTGTATATGATGTTTGGCTCCTGCCGAACAAGCAAGTAATCTGACATTCAGAAGTGTGCTTGAAAAGACAAACTTCATACCCATTGCCAACTCTGAAACACCTAGAATAGTTAGTTACATTGATTTGGACTTGTCCTGTTATGTTTAACATTACAAAACAAGTCCAGTAGAACGTGACTTACTACTACTAGCCACAGCGTGACCTAGCTCAGGGGTTTCCAAACTATGGTCCACTGGCCGCATCTGGCCCGCTTCACCGTGATGTCTAAACCACAAGTTAGGGTAAGTGGCATATCTTCAAAGTGTGAGGGATTTAAGGTCAGCGAAAGCTGCCTATGGTCTCCATTTCAACTCTTCCTCTCAGCCTGCACCCCCCCTTTTATCTCGGAGATGGGCTTAAAAGAGATTTCCGTATTGTATCATTTTGCCCCACGAAACTGATGTTCCTCAAAGGGTGTCTAAACCTAAGAACAACGCTCATTTACCATACAGGTCACACAAGACACAATGAGAGCTCCTCCCCATGAGTGAATGCTGGGAAGAGAGATGAATGATAAAAATCAGCAGAGACAAAGTGTATGGAAAGTTATCAGCTCACAAGATTTCTGGCAGTACCAACAGGTAATTTTTTGCAGTTATGGAACAGATATAACAAAACACAATGGGGGAGATTTACTAAAACTGGTGTACACATAATCTGTTGCAGCTATAACTAGAGATGGGCTGACTGACCCCCTGTTCGGTTTGCGCCAGGACTCTCAAGCATCGCTAGAATTCTGAATCGAATAATGAACCCCATTGAAGTCTATGTGACCCGAACTGGAAAAAAAAAAATTGCCCATTTTTAGAGCTTAGATGCAAGTTATTGGGCATACAAGGGGGGCAGGTACTTCCCTGGGGGACATGTATCAATGAAAAAAAAGATTGTAAAAAACATAATTTTTAAATGAGCAGTGATTTATTGATGCTTAACCACTTGGTTACTGGGCACTTATATCCCCTTCCTGCCCAGGCCAATTTTCAGCTTTCAGCACTCTCACATTTTGAATTGCAATTGCACTGTCATGCAACACTCTACCCAAATTTTTTTCACACAAATAGAGCTTTCTTTGGGTGGTATTTAATCACCACTGGGGTTTTTATTTTTTGCTAAACAAACAAAAAAAGACCGAAAATTTTGAAAAAAAAAAACTTTTTTATATTTTGTTATAAAATTTTGCAAACAGGTAATTTTTCTCCTTCGCTGATGGACACTGATGAGGTGGCACTGATGGGCGCTGATAGGCTGCACTGATGGACACTGATGAGATGGCACTGATGGGCACTGAGAGGTGGCACTGATGGGAACTGATGAGGCGGCACTGGTGGGCACTGATGAGGCTGCACTTATGGGTGATACTGATGGGCACTGATAAGTGGCACTAATGGGCACTGATAGGTGGCACCGATGAACACTGATAGGTGGCACAGAGAGGTAGCACTGATAGGCAGCACTGATGGTCACTGATCTGGAGGCACTGATGGGCACTGATGGGCACTGATTGGCAGCACTGATGGGCACTGATAGGTGGCACTGGTGGGCACTGATAGGTGGCATTGATGGGCACTGATTAGCAGTACTGATGGGCACTGATAGGTGCCACTGGTGGTCACTGACTGGCGGCACTGGAGAGCACTGATTAGCAGCACTGGTGATTACTAAGGGGACCAATGTCCCTCTAACAGAAGCCGACAGCTGATAATGTGGTAAAGGGCCAACTGCGATTGGCCATTTACCCTGCTCTGTGATCAGCCGTGTCCCAAGGATGCATGGGCTGTGCAAGAATGGAAGGACATCCATGTACGCCCTCCCTATATTTTAAGCCCACGCTGAAGCCGTCTTTCGGCTATAGCATGGGCGCAAAGTGGTTAAAGGGAAATAATAAAAATGAAATATTCCTTTAAATATAGTGCCTGGGGGGGGTCCCCTTATTTTTCCTGTAAAGTGGCGCATCTATACCGTGTAAAGAACCTGTTTCAGCAAAAATGACATTTATATAGGCCAAAAAATATAATTTTCTCTGCAAGCTTTCTTTATTTTATAAACAACGGCTTGGGGAGCCAGTCTGTATGATGATGAGACAATTTAGTGCACTTGGAACAAGATTAGAGCTTTTTTGGATAAATTCTGGTATCTATTTCGCAGACTTTGGATAGAAGTAACAGGTGCAGAAAAATTGGGCTTTGGGTGTTGGTGGTCCCTTCACACCGTAACCCAATAGAGGTACTCTTGATGAAAGCAAGAATTAGCCTTGCTGTCAAAAATTTAAATGATATGCACCTGTTAAACAGGTGCGGAAAATATTGGTCCTTAGGTGTTAATTGTGCCCATGAAACCTATACCAAAAATTTTCTTTATGATAAAATCAACACCCACAAAGCTAAGCAGCCTAGACAGTCTTGCACAGATTCCACATCCCCAAAACACTTAATCGGCAACATTGGCATCAGGGGCTTGATAGCTACTGTGTCAGAAACCATGAATCAGACTCCGACAGAAGTACAGTTAACCCTCACTTGTTTAATAATAATAAAAAAGGTAAACAGAGTAAACGTAATCAAAACATAGCGTTCAGGAACCGGAACGGATAGTCAGGCAAGCCAAAATGTAAGGGAGCCAGAGACGAGTTTAGTAGAACAGCGCGCAGAATCTGGAGCCAGAAGGAATGTCAGCCAAGCAAGTCTTTAAGAGGAACACAGTAGAGCGTCTCTAAAGATGTGACCAAGGCGAAGGCAGAGATCATCTGGGCTGGACGGCTTAAGTAGGCAGGACCGACGAGCAGGATATCATGTGTTTCAATTATTTTTATTAAATTATTATACACGTAAAAACATTACATTACATTTCAAATCATTTCCTTTCAAAACCATACAAATATATATAGGCATATACAAAACATACAATACAATCAACATTACACAAATGTGGACCTATCTCCTAATGTACCCCCTCATGTTAAAGAAATCTCACCATCTACCGCCATCTAGTCCCCCCCCAAAGAAAAAAAAATCTAATTTGTGAAGAGTGCTCTAGTTATAACATAAAATTCGCTTAGTGACATTCCTTCTTATTTACATAAAACATGACAATTCCCATCCCTTTCTATTGATTTCTAAAGAGGAGAAATTCTCGACTTTTTGCCTCCCGTTGGAGATTCCACTTTAAAAGTGCTCGTTTCCATGAGAAAAAGAGAGGAAGGAAGAAGAAAAAAAAAACACCCATAATAATTCCCTCGTCCATCATCTATAGCAGTGTTTCTCAACTCCAGTCCTCAAGGCGCCCCAACAGGTCATGTTTTCAGGATTTCCCTCAGATGAAATGGCTGTGTTAAGTACTAAGGCAGTGAAACTGATCAAATCACCTGTGCAAAATAATGGTGAGCCTGAAAACATGACCTGTTGGGGTGCCTTGAGGACTGGAGTTGAGAAAGACTGATCTATAGTGTTTAATTCTCTCAGTGACTTCTTTCTTACATAAATAAACTAAGTGTTTCCAAACCCTTTTTATTAAGTTATAAGGAGGAGAAATTCTTGATTTTTGTTTACATCGAGAATTTCTTCAATAGTTGTGCCTAATTACTGTGTACCAAAAAGTAAAAAAAGGGAAAGAAAAGGGGAGGGAGGGGAGAGAGGAGTCACTGTGGAGAGATAGGAGCTGGCAATTAGCCGACAGCTGAGTGGCCAGCTCAGAGAAGGAAAGGCTGAGCCCAGCCATGACATGCTGCTAATCCAGGAATGATTCATTTTGATAAATGTCAGCTGGTCAACTGAGTCTGTGGACAGAGGCACTCTTTTATCTGTCACAAAACCTCCAGCAGCACTGAATGTCCTTTAGGAAAGCACGTTGGATGCAGGGCAGCCCAGCAGCTAAATTGCATACTGGGCAAGTTCTGGCCAATGGTCTATTCTCATGATCCAGTAACCCAGTAGACCACCAACTAGAAAGCTCTCCATGTCTGTTTTCGCCCTTAGATAATCTCCAACCATATGATGCAGATGCTGCCGATGGGATTTAAAAAACATTTTTTAAATGCATCACTGAGGCAGCCCCCTTCTCCACTGCTCCTCTCTTGACCAACAGAGAGGGAAGACACATTAAGGAGTCAATGCTGCTCACCCCAATATGGACGAAAAAATGGAAAAAGGTCCCCCGAGCGGGGTTTTTAGGCAGCTAACCATAGATATGAACAAGGCATTAAATAAAATATTAAAGTGCTTTATTGAAGGGTAATGAATGAATGTAACAACATATAAATATAAATTGGGAGCTCCAGTGGGGAAATACCCATACCAAATACATATAATAGCAAACATAGGTTATACACAGCATATGATAAGGCTATTGCATAACAATCCTGACGCGTTTCGACCCATGAATTTTGGGGTCTCTTCAGAGGATGAGTTTGCTACAAAAAAAAGGAAAAATTTATAACAGTATGTCCAGCTTATTTAAAAGAATTACAGCATAGGCAAGTTTGTTTAGCAACACTTTGCACATAATTACCACTGAGTTTGGATGTACCCCTCGATCAGAGCCTCCCCACACAGCAGCCAGACCATCCAGTGTGCCCGCACGTAGCAGCACCCCAGGAAGAAGGGGGAACAGGAATCCACTTGATATGGCTTGCAAGGAGTCACACGTATAATTGCCCCCCCCACCAACACACCACTGGGGGGTGGGGCCGGAACCTACGAAAATTGTCAGAGCGTTAGCTCCTGAATATACCCATATAGGTTAGTAGTTAGATTTAACTATTGGGCGGTCAGAAAGTGTTGTAATAATCTATTGCAACTTGAATTGATCATGTGAAGGATAATAGAATGAGTAAAGTGACTATATTGGTATAACCAATATAGAATATGTCAGGGATGACCTTGTCCTTAAATGCTGACAATGGCAGTGATAGGAAGAGAAGTGAAGGATGTGCACAGTGAATGTGATGTGTGAATTTGAGGAAAAAGTGCATGATATTGCCAAGTATCTAAGTCTACGGCATCCAGAGCTAGTGTGCACATAAATCAAAATTAAATATAAGTAAAATATTATTCTATGGGGTCTGACAAAGCATTGATAATCAGAGGTATCATAAATTCTTACTCACTCCTACTGTTGAGGAAAAGAGTCTGGCCGTCCAAGGAGGAAGTGGAGGGATCACACCCAAATCCACCCTCATTAAATAGTGTCCTTAATTAGTACTGAAATTAACAACAGGTATCGTTTCTTCCGCCCCTTAACCCCGGAGTGTAGAGGGAGACTATGGCCGCCATTGGCAGGCCTCGTGTGGCTCCCTCGGCATCCATCAAGGCGAAGCCCCGACATCTGTCGTCACCTTCGCCGTAAAATACGTGACATCATGAGGCCGCACGCACATGCGAACCGCACATGCGCGCACACCGCACGCAATGTCCGAAGGTGATGAGGGATGCCGCCGGCAGGGTAATCACACCCGTGGGCGGCCGACCCGGGAATCCGGCCATCCAAGGGGAGAGACAAGGGGAGCGCAGGTGACTGAGCTCCCCACCCTGCCGGGAAGACACATCAGGGAACATGATCCCCGACCCAGGGAGCATGCGACAGTGCAGGCATCACAGGGGCCCCGATGGCGCAAGCTGCAAGCGGGGAGGCGCCGATCGAGAGGCACACAAACGAGCTCACATATGCGATTTGTGAAAAACAACAAATGACAAAAGTTTTCTACATGATTACTTATTAATAATACAAGGTAAACATTAGAAACTGCGCACTGACAATTCTAACAATATTCCCAAAAGTATGTAAGAACCACAGCCACCCAGAAATGGCAACATAATTTCAACGTTTAAATAGATTTGTTTGAAAGGACATAACTCTCAAATACACAAAAATATCTCCCAGATACACAAAATAGTAAGTGTATAACAACCCAGATAAGGAAATTTGCATCGGATCCAGTGGATCCCTCATTGCTGGATCCGATGCAAATTTCCTTATCTGGGTTGTTATACACTTACTATTTTGTGTATCTGGGAGATATTTTTGTGTATTTGAGAGTTATGTCCTTTCAAACAAATCTATTTAAACGTTGAAATTATGTTGCCATTTCTGGGTGGCTGTGGTTCTTACATACTTTTGGGAATATTGTTAGAATTGTCAGTGCGCAGTTTCTAATGTTTACCTTGTATTATTAATAAGTAATCATGTAGAAAACTTTTGTCATTTGTTGTTTTTCACAAATCGCATATGTGAGCTCGTTTGTGTGCCTCTCGATCGGCGCCTCCCCGCTTGCAGCTTGCGCCATCGGGGCCCCTGTGATGCCTGCACTGTCGCATGCTCCCTGGGTCGGGGATCATGTTCCCTGATGTGTCTTCCCGGCAGGGTGGGGAGCTCAGTCACCTGCGCTCCCCTTGTCTCTCCCCTTGGATGGCCGGATTCCCGGGTCGGCCGCCCACGGGTGTGATTACCCTGCCGGCGGCATCCCTCATCACCTTCGGACATTGCGTGCGGTGTGCGCGCATGTGCGGTTCGCATGTGCGTGCGGCCTCATGATGTCACGTATTTTACGGCGAAGGTGACGACAGATGTCGGGGCTTCACCTTGATGGATGCCGAGGGAGCCACACGAGGCCTGCCAATGGCGGCCATAGTCTCCCTCTACACTCCGGGGTTAAGGGGCGGAAGAAACGATACCTGTTGTTAATTTCAGTACTAATTAAGGACACTATTTAATGAGGGTGGATTTGGGTGTGATCCCTCCACTTCCTCCTTGGACGGCCAGACTCTTTTCCTCAACAGTAGGAGTGAGTAAGAATTTATGATACCTCTGATTATCAATGCTTTGTCAGACCCCATAGAATAATATTTTACTTATATTTAATTTTGATTTATGTGCACACTAGCTCTGGATGCCGTAGACTTAGATACTTGGCAATATCATGCACTTTTTCCTCAAATTCACACATCACATTCACTGTGCACATCCTTCACTTCTCTTCCTATCACTGCCATTGTCAGCATTTAAGGACAAGGTCATCCCTGACATATTCTATATTGGTTATACCAATATAGTCACTTTACTCATTCTATTATCCTTCACATGATCAATTCAAGTTGCAATAGATTATTACAACACTTTCTGACCGCCCAATAGTTAAATCTAACTACTAACCTATATGGGTATATTCAGGAGCTAACGCTCTGACAATTTTCGTAGGTTCCGGCCCCACCCCCCAGTGGTGTGTTGGTGGGGGGGGGCAATTATACGTGTGACTCCTTGCAAGCCATATCAAGTGGATTCCTGTTCCCCCTTCTTCCTGGGGTGCTGCTACGTGCGGGCACACTGGATGGTCTGGCTGCTGTGTGGGGAGGCTCTGATCGAGGGGTACATCCAAACTCAGTGGTAATTATGTGCACAGTGTTGCTAAACAAACTTGCCTATGCTGTAATTCTTTTAAATAAGCTGGACATACTGTTATAAATTTTTCCTTTTTTTTGTAGCAAACTCATCCTCTGAAGAGACCCCAAAATTCATGGGTCGAAACGCGTCAGGATTGTTATGCAATAGCCTTATCATATGCTGTGTATAACCTATGTTTGCTATTATATGTATTTGATATGGGTATTTCCCCACTGGAGCTCCCAATTTATATTTATATGTTGTTACATTCATTCATTACCCTTCAATAAAGCACTTTAATATTTTATTTAATGCCTTGTTCATATCTATGGTTAGCTGCCTAAAAACCCCGCTCGGGGGACCTTTTTCCATTTTTTCGTCCATATTGGGGTGAGCAGCATTGACTCCTTAATGTGTCTTCCCTCTTTGCTATACAAATTTGGGTGGTTAAACACCCCTTCCCCCATTTGACACATGGGAGTTAGACATGAGCTGTGCACTGTCTGTTCTCCTGTATATATCCCTCTGTGTTAATCCTAGACACCACATTAGATTATATCCATATATTTTCCAAAAATGTGTTAAATCGCATGTTAAATCGCACATTAGGATTTTAAGTAGACTCTCAATAAGAGGACTAAATTGGAATTATATTTCTTCCCTTGAGCTCACTAAATCAGTTACGCTCTTGTATTGTGAGTCTGTATTATTATTATACTTAATCGAGTCTATAATCCATAGCCTTGTTCGTGGTTGCGAATAGAGTAAAATCGCATCGCAACCGCGAGCAATGAGGGATCCACTGGATCCGATGCAAATTTCCTTATCTGGGTTGTTATACACTTACTATTTTGTGTATCTGGGAGATATTTTTGTGTATTTGAGAGTTATGTCCTTTCAAACAAATCTATTTAAACGTTGAAATTATGTTGCCATTTCTGGGTGGCTGTGGTTCTTACATACTTTTGGGAATATTGTTAGAATTGTCAGTGCGCAGTTTCTAATGTTTACCTTGTATTATTAATAAGTAATCATGTAGAAAACTTTTGTCATTTGTTGTTTTTCACAAATCGCATATGTGAGCTCCTTTGTGTGCCTCTCGATCGGCGCCTCCCCGCTTGCAGCTTGCGCCATCGGGGCCCCTGTGATGCCTGCACTGTCGCATGCTCCCTGGGTCGGGGATCATGTTCCCTGATGTGTCTTCCCGGCAGGGTGGGGAGCTCAGTCACCTGCGCTCCCCTTGTCTCTCCCCTTGGATGGCCGGATTCCCGGGTCGGCCGCCCACGGGTGTGATTACCCTGCCGGCGGCATCCCTCATCACCTTCGGACATTGCGTGCGGTGTGCGCGCATGTGCGGTTCGCATGTGCGTGCGGCCTCATGATGTCACGTATTTTACGGCGAAGGTGACGACAGATGTCGGGGCTTCGCCTTGATGGATGCCAAGGGAGCCACACGAGGCCTGCCAATGGCGGCCATAGTCTCCCTCTACACTCCGGGGTTAAGGGGCGGAAGAAACGATACCTGTTGTTAATTTCAGTACTAATTAAGGACACTATTTAATGAGGGTGGATTTGGGTGTGATCCCTCCACTTCCTCCTTGGACGGCCAGACTCTTTTCCTCAACAGTAGGAGTGAGTAAGAATTTATGATACCTCTGATTATCAATGCTTTGTCAGACCCCATAGAATAATATTTTACTTATATTTAATTTTGATTTATGTGCACACTAGCTCTGGATGCCGTAGACTTAGATACTTGGCAATATCATGCACTTTTTCCTCAAATTCACACATCACATTCACTGTGCACATCCTTCACTTCTCTTCCTATCACTGCCATTGTCAGCATTTAAGGACAAGGTCATCCCTGACATATTCTATATTGGTTATACCAATATAGTCACTTTACTCATTCTATTATCCTTCACATGATCAATTCAAGTTGCAATAGATTATTACAACACTTTCTGACCTCCCAATAGTTAAATCTAACTACTAACCTATATGGGTATATTCAGGAGCTAACGCTCTGACAATTTTCGTAGGTTCCGGCCCCACCCCCCAGTGGTGTGTTGGTGGGGGGGCAATTATACGTGTGACTCCTTGCAAGCCATATCAAGTGGATTCCTGTTCCCCCTTCTTCCTGGGGTGCTGCTACGTGCGGGCACACTGGATGGTCTGGCTGCTGTGTGGGGAGGCTCTGATCGAGGGGTACATCCAAACTCAGTGGTAATTATGTGCACAGTGTTGCTAAACAAACTTGCCTATGCTGTAATTCTTTTAAATAAGCTGGACATACTGTTATAAATTTTTCCTTTTTTTTGTAGCAAACTCATCCTCTGAAAAGACCCCAAAATTCATGGGTCGAAACGCGTCAGGATTGTTATGCAATAGCCTTATCATATGCTGTGTATAACCTATGTTTGCTATTATATGTATTTGGTATGGGTATTTCCCCACTGGAGCTCCCAATTTATATTTATATGTTGTTACATTCATTCATTACCCTTCAATAAAGCACTTTAATATTTTATTTAATGCCTTGTTCATATCTATGGTTAGCTGCCTAAAAACCCCGCTCGGGGGACCTTTTTCCATTTTCTCTTGACCAACAGAAGCCTCGAAACTAGCCTTTCCATGAGACTAACATAGCAGAGTCTGGAAAGGCATTACATAAACTCCTCTTTGGTGTTCTAAAACTTTCCCCTTGTAACGGTGGTCAAGGACAGCCAACCAGTAGTAATCCTTCTCCTTGATGCCACAAATTCTTGGATCCTTTCACAGGCTTTGAAGAATGGGGGAACCCAAGCACCGCAAGTTTGTGGAGGCATAAGAAGCAGAGTCCTCAGGGTCACTGAGGATTACAGTATCTGGAACTGCCTCTTCCCAGTCACATACTACTCCTAAGGGTTCTGGGGACAGAAAACCATTGCTTAAAGAGGAGCTCCACCTTAAACAAAAAATATTAAAAGCCAGCAGCTACAAATACTGCAGCTGCTGACTTTTAATAAATGGACACTTACCTGTCCCAGGGTCCGGCGATGTCGGCAGCCGAAGCCGATCGATTGCTCGTCTCTCGGCTGCCCCCACCGCCATCCTCGGTCAGGAAATCAGGAAGTGAAGCTTTGCGGCTTCACTGCCCGGTTCCCTACTGTGCATGCACGAGTCGCGCTGCGTGTCTACACTGGTCCCCGTTGTGTTGTGGGAACTGTGTGTTTCCCACAACACAACGGGGGGGGGGGTGAGCATTTGCGGCTAGCTGCGGCTAGCTATTCCCGGAAGTGGGTGCAGATACCTGTATTATACAGGTATCTGCACCCCCCTGAAAGGTGGTAATTGAGGCAACAGAGGGGGGGATGAATCTGACTTTAGGGTGGAACTCCGCTTTAAGGTTTGACATATGTCTTCCTTTGCTTCAGTGCCTCCAAAACTGCCATAATCCTCCTCCTTCTCCTCCTCTTGTGTGTTCTGTGGCATCACAAGAATGGTGTCTGCATAAAGCGGGCCTTGAGAAAAAAGGAAGTCCTCCTCCTTCTCCCTCTGCTCTGCCTCGAGTGCCCTGTCCATAATGCCACACAGAGTCTACTGCAGCAGGAACAGATCAGGGATTGTGTCACTGATGCATGCATTATCACGGCTCACCATCCTTGTCGCCTCCTCAAATAGTGACTATACAGTGTATGCATCCCATATCAGGAGCCATTGGCGTGGGGAGAAAAATCTGAGACGGCCTGAGCCTGTCGTTGTGCCATACTCACACAGGTATTTGTTTACGTCCCTCTGCTGCATGTGCAGCCACTGTAGCATTGCCAAAGTTGAGTTCCACCTGTTAGGCATGTCACAAATCAGGCAGTTTATGGGCAGGTGGAATTCCCACTGAATTTCAGCCAACTGAGCACTGGCTGTGTATGACCGCCTGAAATGGCTACAGACTTCTGGCCTGCTTTAGTAGATCTTCCAACCCTAGGTACCTGCTTAAGAAACGCTGCACCACCAAATTAGGGACATGTGCCAGGCATGGCACATGTATCAACTTCGCCTTTCTAAGGACAGACAGGAGGTTAGTGCCATTATCTCACATCACCATTCCTGGCTCTAGATGGTGATGCATGAACCACCTATGGGCCTGCCCCTGCAGAGCTAGATGAATCTCTGCTCTGGTGTGGAACCTTTCCCCTAGACAGACCAGCTGAAGCAAAGCATGGCATCTTTTAGCCTGACTGATTGAATAGCACCTTGAATGCTTAGGGGGTGCTGGTGGTTCATAGGACAATTCAGCAGAGGAGGAGGAGGAGTGGGTGGAGCTGACAAATCTCACATCATCACCACCAGCTGTATGGAGACGTGGTGGAAAAACAAGCTGCAGCACTGAGCCTTGTCCTGCATCCTTCTGAGTTACCCAGTGTGCTGTGATCGAAATTTAGCGTGCCGTGTCAGCAGTATCGTGGACCTTGTTGCTGACTGCCTTGCCAAACGATGCCACAACATTGCCTTCCATGTGATGGTACAGAGCTGGAATGGCCTTACGTGCAAAGAAATAGCGACTAGAAACCTACCATTGTGGCACAGCACATTCTGCAAAATCACAGAAGGGGCAGAATCCACCAGACGGAAAGGCAGGAGTAGTAAAGTTAGCAGCTTTGACAAGCTTGAATTTAGACACTGGGCATGTGGGTGGCAGTGACTGTATTTTTTTTCACTGCAACAGCTGGGGCAGAGAAATTTGCCTGCTATAGTCTACAGCTGGTGGTGTGCTGCTGGCAGATGTGCTGCAAGGACCTGTGACACTCTTCACTTTACCATCATCCCTGTAAGTGGAGGCTGCTGAGAGGTCATGTGATATAGCGGGGATAGACCTGTAAGGTGAGGAGTGAGGGGGAACAGAATTTCATCCCTTTTGTGTAGCTTTCAGGTGCTCTTGCTAACAGGCTGGGTAGTGGAAGGTTAAGCATATGGTACCTAAATGGCTGGTGTTTTTGCCCTGCTTGATCTGAAAAGTCAAAGTTTGCAAATCGCAACAGTGTGATTGAGTGCTAAAAAAGGCCCACACAGCTGAGCTGTGGGAAGTGGGCTGGGAGATAACAGCTCCACTAAGGGATGGAATAGGTGGCTGCTCGCTACTCTTTCATGATGGCTGCCTTGTTGGGGTGCCTCACCCTCACTTTCCTCCTCTGCAGGTCATGTCAGTGACCTCATCATCATCATTCCCTCCATCCTCATCATCACTAGAGCCAACTTGGCAATACGCTGCGGCTGACTGCCAATTTGTTCTTCACCAGCGTTCTCCCCTTTCTGTAGGTTCATGTTCCTACCTTCTCCAACCTCAGGACCAACAGCAGAATCATGTAATGCCTATGCATCGTCAAGGAGCAAGTGGCTGTCGCTGTGTTCAAATAATTCAGCTGAGCTCCTCCATGCATGATGGGGCAATGGTAGGAGTATCTGTGGACAAGGAGGCAGAATAAGCCACTCTGTCACCTCCTCTGCATGCTGTGGCTGGATAGCACAGGCAACATCACTAAACAGAGGAAATGATGCCCTGCCTGAGGGCCATGTCCACCTTTGCCTTTGGGTACATATGCTGCTGGCCCCCTCACGGTGCCATAGGAATGTCTACCTCTCCTTATTGGCCTCCCAGACATGATGGGGGGTGGGCTTATTACTGAGATGTAATAGAAAAGGGGAAATGTCTACTTGGATGCACTTTAATCAATGGGAAGTGGTGTTTGATGCACTTTAACTTGAGTACTCACTACACAAACATACTCTTTTTACACACTACAATATACTGTAGTAAAACTGCACTGACGCACTTCAATATACTGCAGTAAAGCTACATTAACACACTTCAATATACTGCAGTAAAAGTGCACTAAGGCAATTCAATATACTGCAGTAAAACGACACTAACGCACTTCAAATTACTGCCGTAAAAGTGCACTAAGGCTTTTCAATATACTGCAGTAAAAATGCACTACTTAAGTTTAATATACTGCAGTAAACGTGCACGAAGGCACTTCAATATACTGCCGTAAAAGTGCACTAAGGCACTTCAATATACTGCAGTAAATGTGCACCAACACAGTTCAATATACAGTTCAATATACTGCAGTAAACGTGCACTAACACACCTCAATATACTGCAGTACACGTGCACTAGCACAGTTCAATATACTGCAGTAAATGTGCACTAACGCATGTCAATATACTGCAGTAAACATGCACTAACGCATGTCAATATACTGCAATAAAGGTCCACTAACCCACCTCAATATACTGCACTAAATGTGCCCTGAAACACTAAACTGACACTAAAGTAGAAATGAATGGTCACACTACACCTACACTGCACTATATCACTATATTCACACTAAATTGACACTCTACACTCACATTAGAATCACAGTAGCACACTATAGCACACTAACTCGCTAGTAGCAATTAATGGAACCCTGTTCTATCTACAGTATCTCCACTTCAATATCACACTGCAAATGGCTGCTGTGGGAAAGGTCCTTTTATAGAGGGGGGGTGGGTCTATGAGCAATGAGCCATGATTGGGCACATTCATCATTACGTTCTCCAATCATGGCTCTGACAGTGTTCTGTGCCCTAATTGGGTAAATCCTTCATTGCTTCAGCCAATCAGGGCTTCCACTGCACTGTGCCTAACACTAATGCCCCGTACACACGGTCGGATTTTCCGATGGAAAATGTCCGATCGGAGCATGTTGTCGGAAATTCCGATCGTGTGTGGGCTCCATCGGACATTTTCCATCCGATTTTCCGACACACAAAGTTGGAGAGCAGGAGATAAAATTTTCCTACAACAAAATCCGATCGCGTCAATTCCGACCGTGTGTGGCCTGTTCCGACGCACAAAGTGCCACGCATGCTCAGAAGAAATTCCAAGACGGAACAGCTCGTTCTGGTAAACTTAGCGTTCGCAATGGATACAGCACTTTCGTCACGCTGCAATGTTAAAAATGGTTTAATATAGCGCACTCTCTTCTTCTTTATAATGTGACAAGAATATAGTAGTTTTGCTGCTCATATTCACACACACTTCTCACAAACTTATTTCGTTACTATTTATCTGGATTCTCTCAATATATTTTGATTTCTCACATCTGACAACATATTTTTGTTTATTTTTTATATATTTTTTGGCTTTAATGTAGATTCTTTTTTTGTGTTTGTATTTTTTTGAAGGGTTTTTTTTGGGATTTTGATTTGTACTCCCGAAAATGTTTGTGTGTGTTTTTTGTGACAAGTTCCCACAACACCATTGATATGTTGTTCTATTTAATCTGTAGGAGATTGTTTGGTGTTGTTGTCCCTTGTTAATTTCACATTTTATGTTAGAAATGTACCTGAATCGTCACCAACAAACTGTCCTTTTTGGATGAAAACACACACAGGAGAGTATAATTTCCATAAAAATTTTTTTATTATGGGCTCACAACTAAACAAAGAGGGAGGCAACGCTGGAGAAACAGCAGAAGTGGGTGAAGCCTTGGACCCCCAGGGCAGACATCAACTATTTCAAAGCAAAATTGGTGGCCTGAGGAGTCCTTATCTAAGGGAGGGCAGTCTGGTCCAGAAGTCCCAGAGATCCGGAAAGCAGCAGATGACATCTGTGTCCCCAGGCTGTGGTCATACGAGAGACTGCAGCTTTTGTCAGACCAGACTGAACCCAGGGCAATCACTCTCTGGTCTTCCTTCCATGCTTCCTTACACGTGGTGGCTCTGGTGGTGGAGTTGTGGCAGCAGGAGGAGGAGGATGGTCCAACTCAACCACGTCGGTCTTGGGTGTTAGTTCCCCACTCACCCCCTTACGTAGGACTTTATACATAAGGTCCTCACAGAGTTTGCCTTGACCCTCCTGCATGCCCTGCAGTTTTGTGGCAGCCATGCAGGCAAAGTCCTCTTCAGGAGTGGGTAAGGCTCGTAGGGACGCAGAAGCCTCCCGGATCAGCCTGAATGCTGAATCCTGCACGGGACTCGGAGTCGTCTTCCTGGCTCTTTTATATGGAAGGTGGAGGGGAGGAACCTGAGACTCAGTCAGGCTGCGACTGGTCCCTGGCTTCTCCTGGCTGACACTTAGCCCCGCCTCCTCCTGGCTGCCACTAATCCCCGCCTCCTCCTGACTGCCACATTCCACAACCTCCTCCTGGCTGAGGTCTTCCTGTGTATGAAAAAGGGACATAGTTTTAGTTTTTGATTCATCAATCACACACAATTTTCACCTCCTGACTGTTGCAAATTGAATGTTAACAAATATAAACAGACTATCCTTCTGAGCCCAGCATTTTTCATTCTTGTCCCAATTTTGGGTGCCCACTACTGTCTATTGATATGTAAAACACTTTCAAGCAGCAATTAGTGATCAATAATAACATCTAGTAATCATTATTTATTGATTGACCAGAAATCTGTAGAAGAATGCTATACCTGACTCCAGCTGGGCTCCTCCACTTCTTCCTGGCTGGAAGGCCCAGGTTGGACATCGGAAGCCTCAGCTGGGGTGGAAGGAAGCGTGGAAGGAAGAGTAGAGAGGGATTCCCTGACTTCAGTGTGGTCTGACAGAAATCGCAGTCTCTCATAGTACCACAGCCTGGGGACATAAATATCATCTGCTGCAGCTCCAGACCTCTGGGAATCTGTGACCTTCTTGCGCTCCCTAAGATAAGTGCTCCTCAGGCCACCAATTTTGGCTTTTAAATAGGGGATGGTTGCTGTGGGGACCACCGGCTTCACCAACTCCAGCAGTTTCTCCAGCTCTGCCTGCCTCTTCTGTTTGTGATTATAGTGGGGGTGTCTCACCTGCCACAGACAGGGCAGCTCCCTGTATTTGTCAATGAACAGGGGGAGGAAATTGTGGTCGTTGAACACATCCATTTTCTCTGCAAGACACAACATAAGACAAACCCTAATGTCAGGCCAAACTCCCCTAATCTTGTTACAATATAGGCTTCCATTTCGAAGCAGTATAGGCCCAAGTTTAGATCCTACCTTCGTTATCACGATCGGCACCTCCGGTGCTCCTTCCTCCGCTCACAGATCGTACGTAAGACACACGCGTGTTACGCTTTATACACACTGCGCATGCGTGTAACTCCGCCCGCCCCTAACGTTCTTTCTAGTCTATTCCCCGCCCCTTTTCGTTCGGCGCAGTGGGGGAAGAGCACATGGCGGATACACAGAAGGTGCGTGCTAATTGTAGCAACGAGGAGGAGGAGGAGGAGGAGAGGCTGGATCCGGACACGTCCCGATCCAGAAGGTGATTTAAGGACTCAAATATGTCCTTTGGGGAGATGTTGGAGATGGTCAACATCCTGAAGAAGGCCGACTATGATGGAAAGTATGGGCCTTACCCCAACCCCAATGTCAGAAAGGCCAAGATCATGGCGAAAGTGGTCAGGAGTCTGCACCGGAATTTCGGGGTACGACGATCGAAAGATCAGCTCAGGAATCGGTGGTCGGACCTCAAATTACGAGAACATGAGCAGTACAGAAAGATCCGGAGAGTGCTGCAAAAAAGTAAGTAGTTGTCCTGTGTTCCTATTCTTTATGTTTATTACGTTCGTGCTGCTCCATGTGCTTTTAGGAACTCTTGTACAGTTTAAAATGGCAACTTTCATGTTCATGGGCACATTATTCGTTCGGATCAAACATTTTGCTTTCGGACTCTAAAATACCATTGTTTAGGCCATATGCATTTGGCCACCATTTTGACGCCCTATACTTGTCTTAAAAGAATTGGGTTGTGTAGATGGCTTTGTTACTAGAATGAAATGCAAACTAGATTCTGTGTAAGGAGAGGACACTGAGCAGCTGTTTTCACATCTGGACACTGGAGCACTAGTGTGGGACACAAGAACACCCTTTTTATTAGGGGGCCACACAGGTGCTCCAGTTATACTATAGGGGGGGCTACATCTGTGAATCTTGTACCAAACAGGTAAAGTATTGCAGCTTGACAAAGGGCAATAAAAAAAATACATCTTGGAACTCTGCTAAAATTGACAATTGTACCCCACTTCCAAGCAATGTTTCCTATTTCTAGTTCTGCCATCAAATATCTGTGTGCTAATTATACCATTTTTGTTTTACATAGGGGATAAAAGACTCGGAGGACACCCCTCATCCGAGGAGACCAGAGCCCCCCCCCCTCTGGAAGAAGGGGAAATCCCCCCAACACAAGCTGAGCAGGAGGAAGATGTGGTGGAACTAGTCACCACAACAGGTGAGTGTCTGCGACCACAGGCTCAGGTAAGAGATGGATGGCGGCATTTTTTTTAGACCTAATTTATTTTGGGGTTCCTCTCTTTTTAGGTGATCGTGAGGTTGTGGATCCAGATCCTTTCACATCCGAAAGTGCCCAGATCCTGATTGGGGAGATCATGGGGTATAATTTACAATTGGAAATCATCAAGAAAAACATCAATGATGTTATTCCAAAAAATAAAAACATCATTGATGTTTTGGGGCGAGTTTAAAGCCCCTCCAAATCACTTTCTTCTTTTGTGTGCTACAATGTGCTAAATGTTTTTGTGATTTTTCCCAAAGCCAAATTTGGAGGATGCACACAGTGTGCCAACATGTGCTATCTGCCATCACAGGAGATCAATGGACGCGTTTTGGGGGTGCAACCCCTTCCTCAATAATAAAGTAGCGGTGAGGAAGGGCTTGCTCCCCCAAAACACGTCCCTTGATCCCCCGTGATGGCAGCTAGCACATGTTGACATTGTTAAATTGGTGTGCATCTTCCAAATTTGGCTTTTCCTGGGGTGACTTCACCCCATCTGAACGCAATATCAAACACAGTTCCTAAATACTCATGTCTGATATTGCCTTCAAATTCTACCAAATGTGAAGTTTGTAAGTTCAAGATTTGTGCCTTTCTTGTTGGTTTTACACAGGCCTGTTTTATCTAAAATGGAAATTTTGAGTTTTGATAATGCCACCCCAAAAATTGTTATACAACAAACAGGTTGGTTTGTTTGAAAAACCTTTGGTAAATGCACATGTGATTGTCCAGGTATTAAAAAGATTGTTAATCAAGAATGTGTGGATTATTGTGTCAACGCTACAACACTTTTGGGGTGATGTCATTGTTGTTTTGTGAGAAAATGGGGGTTATTTTCTAAGGGCAAATCCTCTTGGCACTACAAGTGCAGTTGCAATGCAGTTGCAACTGCACATGTAGTGAAATGTGTTTTTGCATTTTAGTAAATAACAGCCACCAGTGCTTTGTATAATAAGGTTACACAATCACAACATTTTCAGGACTCAACACATTTCTGTCAGGGTCAGCTAAAACAAACACAAGCAGTAAATGTCCACAAAGAATTTCTTTTTTTGTTTTATTATAAAAAGGCTTCACAGATTTGCTGGCATATTGATAGCCCCCCTACCCGCAAAGAACTCCGGGTAGCGTAACCGTACATCACGGGCACTCAGGGAGGGCAAGTCAGGACGGCCGCTTTCAAGCGCCGTCAGTGTGGTTTGATGTATCATTCCGGCCTCAGGCCCAACTGAGCCAGCATAGTTGGCCGAATGTTTTCGTAAAAAGTTATGGAGAACACAGCACGCAAGTATAATATGGTTCAGTTTATACTCCGCCATATGGATGGGTGTCATAAATAGGCGGAACCGGCTGGCCAGGATTCCAAATATATTCTCCACCACTCTTCGGGCTCTGGCCAGCTGGTAATTAAAAACCCTCTGTTCCGGGGTGAGGGTCCTCATTGGGAATGGCCGCATCAGGTGGTCCCCCAGCGCAAACGCTTCATCAGCAACGAACACAAATGGGAGTCCTTCAACATTGTCCTCTGGAGCTGGCAAGTCCAAGCTGCCATTCTGGAGACGCCTGTAAAACTCAGTCTGGGCGATGACTCCACCATCGGACATCAGGCCATTCTTCCCCACGTCCACATACAGGAAGTCGTAATTAGCCGACACCACCTCCAACATCACAATACTATTGAACCCCTTGTAATTATAATAGTACGACCCCGAGTTGGGTGGTGGGACGATGTGGACGTGTTTCCCATCAATTGCCCCTCCGCAGTTAGGAAAGTCCCACCGCTCGGCAAAGTGGGAGGCCACAGTCTGCCATTCCTGTGGTGTGGAGGGAAACTGTTGAGGCAAAAACAATAAAAATTACTATTTTTTCTCAGAAACATGGCAAGCAGATTAGACACAAACATTATGGGGCAACCTCCAGATAGCATTTATTAAGGGGAATTTAACAACGCCAAAGTATAAGGTACACCTATCATATTCCCCCCCCCCCTCTCATGGGCCATTTCTAACATTATAGGGGGTGTGTGGAAATCTTGGACAGGTAACCCTCTTCACTTCATTGAGAGATGAATGCCTAAATAATGGGTATTACTTGGAACAGACCCTCCTTAGTTACACTATTGGCAGCCCACTGGACAGGTAAGAAGTGTCATAATACAAAGATATAAATACACACTGTACACATTTGAGGACATTTGGACATTCTGCTATTACCTATCAAGATAATAATAGGATTCAAAAACTTTAAACAGTACCATTTGAAAGTATACAGGCAGGCCCTTGCACTACATGCTTTGGGGAATTCATCCATACATCTGACCACAAAAGAGATGGGTATAGTGTGTATGGGTTTGTCAAAGTCAGCAGATAGATGATTGAGGATAGATAGAGAATTGGGATCAGCTGACTTAGCAGTTGGGGGGAGGGAGGGTTACTAAAAATTATTTGGGGACACTACAAAAAAAAAAGCCTCTGGCACTCTGCCTGAATTTAAAGCAAAAATAACATTTCCAAACATTTTAGGGGGTGTTTGGGGTAAAGCACTACTATGGAGCTGAAAAAATACATTGTTAAGTGACTACATGAGGTGAATATAGGCCAGGAGACACCATGCTGGGGAGGTTATTGAAGGGCAATCTGTATGAAGGACCTAAAATAATAATTACATAAAAATCCTGCATGCATGAGGACAAAGGGGACATTCACAGCATATTACAATCATGGTAATTAGGGAATGAGGAAAGAAATACAACATATTATCAAACATTAAATACAATAAAATGTGATATTAAAAGATATAAATCTTACCTTCATATACTCCTTCTGCAGGACCTGGATGATGGCAGAACAGGTCTCTGGGATAATGATCCCCAGAGCCTGGGGGGAGATGCCTGTCCAGAACTTCAAGTCCTGCAGACTTCTCCCTGTCGCCAAATACCGCAGGGTAGCGACCAACCTCTGCTCCGGAGTGATGGCTTGCCTCATGCAGGTATCCTGCCTGCTAATATAAGGGGTCAGCGAAGCCAACAAATGGTGAAACACGGGGTCCGTCATCCGGAGAAAGTTCCTGAAATCATCAGGATTACTCTCACGGATCTCACGGAGCAAAGGCATATGAGAGAACTGGTCACACTGAAGCAACCAATTCTTGGTCCATGAGCTCCTCCCCACCCTGTTCATGGACTGGACTTGTGTCAAGGTAAGGACCCCAACACCAAGCCCCCGCACAGCATGAACTCTACGAGGAGTACGCATACGCAACATGGCTAGAAAACAGTCGGCTGCTCAGAACGAAGTAACAGAACGCACTGAAGAACAGCAAGGCCTGTGAAGAGCGACCTGAAAAACAGTAACAAACGAACAAGAATACAATGACTAATTAAAGTCACGCGGAACTTGCTGCACGCGCTGAAGAGCAGATACAAACCCACAAGCACAAACTGAACGGTAGAAAACGATCTGAAAGCCACGAGTCTGAAAAAGCGCGAATCGTCTCTCACCAAACTTTTACTAACACGAGATTAGCAAAAGGAGCCCAAAGGGTGCAGCGCTTGGTTCTGAACCGGCCTTTTCTAGTCTCGTCGTACGTGGTGTACGTGACCGCGTGGTTGGTGATCGGAAATTCCGACAACTTTGTGCGACCATGTGTAGACAAAACAAATTTGAGCCAACATCCGTCGGAAAAAATCCTAGAATATTGTTGTCGGAATGTCCGAACAAAGTCCGACCGTGTGTACGCCCTATAATAGTAACCAATCAGCTTCTCGGTTTTATTGTCAAAGCTTAACTGAACAAGCTGAAGTTAGAAGCTGATTGGTTATTATGCACAACTTTACCACCTGATTCTACGTGCACTAGTTTTAGTAAATCTCCTCCCATATATATACATTATATTATATGTATGTTATATATATGCTGTGTATTAAAAAAAAAAAACCCTCAACATACATATGTTGTGCAGCATGAAAATTTTAGGTATATCTGTCCTTGCCTTTTGTACCTATTCTCCCTGCCAAACTCACAAAATACCTGGTGATATGACCAGTGCAGTCTAGGCAATGTCACCTTCTTTACTAAGGGTATAACACTTGCCACTTTATGTTAACAAGAGGCATGAGAGAGAAAAAGGAGTTCTGGGAAATATTCCTGCACTGCTGCCTAATTTACATAAAGGATGGCATGTAGCACAGGATCACCTCTCTATAAAGTAGGGTTCCTGCATAGTAAAGCAGCTGGGGAAAATTTCACATGACCACAGCTTTTGAAGGCAATAAAAAGGCGTGAATCTAAATTGTTTTTTAAAAAATTAGGAGTCAAAATTAGCCAAAAGCTAATGATTTCAAATTTTTACTAATACTATTCTACTATTCTACCTTTGTCAATGCAGTGATTTTCTTTCATGTTCTGGATGCAGCCAAGCACTGATCTTTTTAACAATCCTTCACGCAGATTTGAATGTCCAAACTAACCTCATAACAAATAGTCATTTTGACTCCCTCACCCCCCCCCCCCCCCCCCGGAAAAAATAGCCACAGTTATAACGTAGAAAATTCTCTTTTCTTTTTTTCTTTTAATTTCATATCCGTATATAGCTCTGTGGAGGAGATTATTAGTGGATATCAGCAATAGGTGTATTACACTGGAAATGTTAAGATATCTACATGTGTGTACATTTATTTAGGGAAGAGAACTATCAAGGTATTACCGATGGAGGAATTTTCTAACTCCCACCTCCTCTGCAGTGCTTTTCCATGTATATGCAGACGTGGAGGAGGGGGTGCTATTGCACTTTGAAATAGACATTCTGTGCTATCATTTGACAAGCTGATAAAATAAATAAAGTAAACTATTAACCATTTTGCACACACACATTAGGTCCAACAGCAGCCTTTTAAAAAAAGATAAAAATCTAATTTAAGGCAAAAAGCTGTTTAATTCAACAGATCTTTTTGTAAATTCAAAGATGTATTTAATTTTGTTTTATTATTTCTGCCGGTCTTACAACTGTACAGATAGCCAGAGCATATATTTCTATGAGAATTAAAGGAACTGTATAATGTTTCCAATAATCATGTTAAAAAGATCAGCTTGATGAAAATGTTTGGGGTCCTATTTATATTTGTCACACACATACATTTTGCTTACTGAAAATACATTTCAAGTAGAATTTTTTTTCCCCCTAAATGGCTAGTTTACATTTAAACACAAAGGTAGAAAATTTACACTTACATTATTGCATGTGGTCATAGATGTGAATGGGCCCTCAAAAACCTGGATTTCCATTTGGAGAGTTGGTAGGATTGTGAAAGACCTGGGGCAATCCTGGGCACACTATGGAAGGTAATTCTAAAGCGCCTTTATATTTTTTAAATAAAAAAATGGTTGTATTTATTGTGATTAGAAATGCACACATAGACATCTATATATAAGCTCATTACATATGCAGGCTACGCTTCCTGTATTATGCAAAGGTTGTGTTTTCCATTCCTTCTCGTAGTTAGAAATCATCAAATTAGAAAAATTGCAGGGTCATCACTTTTCTGCATATTTGACATGTAGATTTACATGTAGATTTGTCTGATCTTCAAAAATAACACCATTTGCAAAAGTAGACAATTGCAAATCATGAATTCATGATCCTATGCAGAGCGAGAGCGAGAAAATCTACATAAATAAAGAAAAAAGTGTGAACATTTTTGTTTTTCAAACTCATTTGCCCATTACTAATTACTATTATTAGATTAGATTATTAGATTTACCCCCCCCCCATTTTTTTTTGTAATACGGCACTGCATTACTTTAACTGACAATTTCGCAGTCGTGCGACACTGTACCCAAATAAAATGTATGCAATTTTTTCCCACAAATAGAGCTTTATTTTGAGCACCACTGCAGTTTTTATTTTTTGCGCTATAAACAAAGAAAGACCAACAATTTTGAAAAAAAAAAAAAACAATATTTTTTACTTACTGCTCTAAAAATTCAATAAAAAAATGGAAAAAAATCACATTTCTACATCAATGTAGGGCAATATGTATTCTGTTACATATTGTTGGTAAAAAAAATCCCAGTAAGCATATATTGATTGGTTTGTGCCAAAGTTATAGCGCCTACAAACTTTGGGATATTTTTATTTATTTATTTATGTATTTATTTATTTTTACTAGTAATTTAAGTTTTTTTGGGGCCAGTGACATTAATTACAGTGATCAGTGCTAAAAATATGCACGGTCACTGTACTAATGACACTGGCAGGGAAGGGGTTAACATCAGGGGAGATAACTGTGTGCCTAGCTAATGTTTCAGTGTAGTGGGGGAGGTGCTTTTACTAGTGGAAAACATGGATTGGTGTTCCTGCTTTAGAGGCATATAGGATCTATGCCTTCTGTAGTGAAAGAACGGCAATCTGCCTTGTTTACAGTTTCTCATTCTGTCAGTGTACAGAACGATCAGCGGGTGTCGGCGGACATCGGGTCCGTGGGACCCGCTGTGTAAAATCATAGTAGGTGCGAACCGCTGGCGACACGCTCTCGTGCCTGATACCCAGAAGTGCGGATCAGGTATATATACAGTATATGATACTGCACAGTGCGGCCGCCCTGTAGCAGTAAATCTGCTATGAAGTGGTCGGCAAGTGGCTATATATACTCTATATTTGATTTTATATAGCGTTGGGAAGGACTAGAACTCCTGCTATCCATTAGAGAGATTTACCCTTAATCACTGTCCTGGGGACAATACTTTCACCAAACAGGAAGTGAAGGGAACTCTCCAATATAAACACAGACAGAACAAAAAAAGCTTTTTTAAAGTTAAGTAGGGGATGGCTAGAACCCCTGTCAGATTTGTATTTCTGTCTGTGTCCTGATGCCGGCCACACGCATCTGCTCTGGCGTTGTGTACGTGAAACGCGTAGTTACAGCAAAGGAGAGCTTGCTGCTATGCTGGCTCATGGGCTTCCCTTTCCTCTTCACATCTCTGGCTCGGTGCTGACGTCATCCAAGGGTGCTCCGCTCGGCTGTCCTGACTTCGGGCTGCATCCTTGTTGGCTTTCCCCTCCATCGGCAAGGCTCCGTCCAGTAGATACCCTGGACCCCCTGTTGGGTGCAGGTTGGCCCAAAGCATTCCCACTACTCGCAGCACCATCACCGTTTTGACAGGGCTGATGGTTGGCCACCAGCCAGCAGCCATCAAGTACATAACCCCACATTGGGTTTCCATCCGTCCCAGCATGGTTCTTGGCGCCTCTCCATGCTCCACCAGCGAGCCCTCCAGATAGTGTTAACCCCTCCATGGGCTTCCAGTGGTATTATTGGCCTTTTTTTACCATCTTATTGTGCTCTTATGACTTTGTCTTTTTTATTCGCTGGTACAATAAACTGTTGAATTGTATGGTTCCCACTTACTGTCCATACATCATTGTTTGGATCCAGTCCATAAAGCGCTGCTCATTTGTGTTTTTTACTGATGCTGGACGAGAAGGCCTGACTCGCAGTCTCCACTCTAATTCATCCCAAAAGTGTTCTATCGGGTTGAGGTCAGGACTCTGTGCAGGCCAGTCAAGTTTCTCCACCCCAAACTTGCTCATCCATGCCTTTATGGACCTTGTTTGTGCACTGGTGCACAGTCATGTTGGAACAGGAAGGGGCCATCCCCAAACTGTTCCCACAAAGAGTTCCCTTTACTGGAATTAAGGGGCCAAGCCCAACCCCTGAAAAACAACCCTGCACCATAATCCCCCCTCCACCAAATTATTTGGACCAGAGCACAAAGCAAGGTTCATAAAGACATGGATGAGTGAGTTTGGGGTGGAGGAGCTTGACTGGCCTGCACAAAGTCCTGACCTCCCCCTGATAGAACACCTTTGGGATGAATTAGAGCAGAAACTGCAATCCAGGCCTTCTCGTCCACATCAGTGTCTGACCTCACAAATGCGCTTCTGTAAGAATGGTCAAACATTCCCATAGACACACTCCTAAACCTTGTGTACAGCCATCCTAGAAGAGTTGAAGCCGTTATAGCTGCAAAGGGTGGGCCAACTCAATATTGAACCCTGCAGGCTAAGACTGGAATGCCATTAAAGTGCATGTGTGTGTAAAGGCAGGTGTCCCAATACTTTTGGTAATATAGTGTACCTTTCCAATGGCCTGTGTGTTAAATGTATGCTGGGTTGATCCCGTTGGAGATCATTCAACACTTTGGGTGGGTTGAGTACCTGCTCCTCTTGCCTTCCACAGTGATTCCTTTCAATTGCTCATATTGTATGTAGTAATGTAGGATTCGGCAGGAGGAACAATAGCATGTGGCAGGAGGAGCAGGTATTCACTCACCTGGAAATGTGGAATACTTGTATTGGTTAGAGACCAACAAACCAGTAGAGCTATAGCACATGCGCAGCTAAAAAGGTAAGTATTTTGCATTATCATTTATTGCACACGCTGTGTTTATCTGCATTTGTGTACTATTAGCGAGCAGACAGTTAGGTACAGAGTTTAAGCTCCAGGATGGAAATCAAAAGTACTTCTCAATTAATGTAAATTGAACATTCTTTTTCACTAAAGTGTACCTTCAAAAACTGGACTTTTATGTTCAAAACACGATTTGCTATCAAAGCAAAAAGGCTAATAAAAGTAGTATCTTGGCAGCTGGGATTATGTTGGATTATTGTCAGTTGCCATTGATTTCCATAGAACTCCACTTCCCAATGGAATTTGATCTGCTGGGCAAAAACACAGTCTGTACCAGTTAATAGTAAATCAATAAGAGAACATCTTTGCTGTGATATTTTCCAGTAATAGTTAATGATTATTCCTTGGAACAAACAGCATATGCAATAATGTTCAACTGTAAATTTTCCTAGGACAATCATATCTATACCAACATTTTTAGTTGCCCATGTAGAGTGACCAATTAGAAGCTCACTGCAAAAAAAGCAAGAGAAAGCTGAAGGTAATATAGGAAAATGAAGTAGATGGCTTTCACTTTGTGTAGCAGACTGGATATCATTGAAGTAAGGCTGTACAGATAGGTGAACGTTAGTACTACTTACTGGTTATATTCAACCATCACTACAACTGTTCTAGATATATCATACTCGGGTTCTCTTAACTCGTGATATCCGATAGCAATCCATGTAATACAGCACCAAAAATGTTGGCATCCTTTGGTAGGTTGAGTCAGGTATGCCAACCAAGCCATTCCTTGTTATGTATTGATCACACATTTCATCAACCACAACTAATACATTCCATAAAGTCATGTTTACTTTTTATGAAGAGCTATCATTACATCATATAAAAACTACTAAAAGTACTCTTGCTTCAGGCCATGTGCCTTTTCTTTCTTCTTTTATTTAGCATTCTGGACTTTCCCTGGTCTGCCAAGGCAGCAGGCATGCATGCATGATTCATTATACATCATTATCTATATGAAAATAGTACCAGTTTTACCAAGACCTATACGCACAACCGCAGGAGAAACAAAATTTTCTCTGTTTACACTTTTACTAGCAAGGTGTACCTAATAAAGTGGCCCATAAACGTATATCACAATAAGCCAAGAGAAGCCACTTAATGTGCATTGTCTTTTTACTGGCATATTCCCATCAGACACTAAAGCCTAGTACACATGGGCTGAATGCTAGACAACATTGGCCTGTTCAATAAAAAACGTTCGACATTCGACCCATGTGTATGGCAGTGGAAAACCAACAGCCGACTGGCTCCTGATCAGTGTTCCCCCTGTCAGAACACAAAAGCTCAGAGGGGGGAGATCGCTGTACTAACAGGTCGGAGGCCCACAGGGTTGAAGGAAAAATAAACTAATAGTGTGTACTAGGCTTTACTGTCGACAAGTGCAATAACTAACAGGCTGGAGCACAGCTTTAAGCCTGGTACACACCACTAGTATTTTTTGTTCAACTCAGTGGGTTGAACGAAAAAAAAGACTGACAGCTCCGGTCGGAGCCTCTGTACTAACAATCCGATGTTAGTACAGCAATATCCCCTGCTGTTCTATTGTGTTCTGACGAGGGGATGGCCACCTGGCAGAACACTCTGGTCAGCGCTCTCAGCCATTGGCTGAGAGCGCTGATCGGGAGTCGGTTGGCTGCTGGTTTTCCAGGTTGCACGTCCGAAAGAAGCCGGCTTTTGTCGGACCGGCTTCTATCACAAGGGTCGAATGTTGGCCGTATTTTATTGAATCGGCCGATGTCGCCGACATTTGGCCTGTGTTTTTAGAAGGCAGCGCTCTACACTTGGTGACTTTGTCTAATAGAGAAAACATATATTTATTTTTTAAACATTGTATGTACTGGTGCAATATTACATTTTTTTGGATTATGACAGTGGTTGTCTGAAAGAGTCTCTGCTGGCATAACACGAATATCAAGCCTTAGCTTTAAGTGAAAGTTACTTATAGAAAATATAGTCCTGTTCATGACTGAAAAAAAAGACTTATTTTAAATGCTAGGGTATCTAACTTTGTTACTAATACATTTTACACATAGCAGGTGTGGATGGGCTTTTACATACTGGTGTTCTTCTCTGAGGAGACGGGTAGAGGCCATAGAAAAAATGGTGTACTGTGAACTCCTGACAAGGTAAATCTGCTGACCACTGCTTAGTCTCCATCAGCAATGCACATGTGCTCTGTCCATAAATATATTATTCTGTGTTCCTGCCAGCGCAGACTAATAGGGCTAATGCTTCCTGAGGAGCTGCCCAGAGCTGCATTAGTCACAGATGTTTGATTGATTTAAAACAAAAAGGCTGACCGCCAAACTGCTCTATAGGGTTTCTCTTCCTGTCACTTTGCCTGCAGGGTTATCTCTGAAATGCAATTAAGGTGCTTAAAAGTACATTTTCAGGAAGATGCCGAATTGATGTGAGCAGCTATATCGGGGATCAGTGGTTCAGAACGGTTATGGCTATTGCAGAGAAAGTCATGCCCTATGCTATAGGAACAACTATAAAGACAGGGAGATTGAAACACTCAGCTCCTCATTAACCCATCTAGAAATATTTATGGCACTTGATACTATCTTGTATTATTTTCACCCATTTAGTATTTCAAAACCTGGCTACTGTAATAATTCAACTGTAATGACTGATTCATCTTGGTGGTTTAAATAGCAGTAGTTCATAGTGATAACCTTACATCTGGCATCTATGGTTGCCACCTCATCCCTTTAAACCCGAACACATATTAATTACACAGGTTCTGTGGCTGATTAAGGTGGTAATTAAACTTACTTGGTGCCTTATCTGCATGTAATTAGCCTCAGAACCTGTGTAATTCTAAGGTGTTCAGGTTTAAAGGGATGAGGTGGCAACTCTACTGGCATCCCGTATATTGGGGTTGTATCTTTAAGCCACTGGTCTACATTGCTTTTGCTAAGACCTTTCCTTTACTTGTTTGAAGGGGATGTCTCCTTTTTTTTTTTACTGCTGTGTTTTTTTTTATGTCAAGGAAGCATGCAAAAGGAGCAAAGTAAACAGATGGTAATATCCCTATCCACCATGTAAAAAATATATGGGCTACAGACCCATATACATATATATTTATCATAATGTTATGCTCTTTTTTTCCATTATATTGTTTCCAGGACTCTTGCAAAACCAATAAAAATATTGTATAATTAATGCGATGATCACTTGTCAGCCTCATTTTTAAATATGTAATATAAGTAAATATGTTAATATGTAATATTAAACATTTTTCCTAATGTAATACTGCATTCACATATTTTTTTGTTCTTAGTGGAGTTACTCATGCTTTCCCCCCACGGTAGAAAGAAAATAATGTACGTTTTTGCCCATAGTAATCATTTATAATCCTTGGTCTACATATATCGTGCAGTGCCACTCTAAGCTGAGACAAAGATCTCCTCACCAGTTGCAGTGAAGGGAGCAGGTGCCTATGCACCATTCAGGGGTGTAACAGCATCAACAGAGAAAGGAAGGAACACCACTCACTAACACAGCGCATGAATATGTGAATGAATGGGGCCTCAGCCAGTGCTGCTCCAGCCATGGCCTCTGACATGTTTCGCCCCGCACACCAAGGCTTGATCAAGCCCGATGTGTGGGGCGAAACATGTCAGAGGGCGTGGCTGGAGCAGCACTGGCTAAGGCCACATTAATTCACATATTCATGCACTGGATCGGTGAGCGGTGTTCATTTAGAATCCTTATTTAATTTTCTTTGATGAAAAAATTATTAAACCTTATTGGTAACCATGAGCAAAATCTTTTCTTCACACTTTCTTGTTAGAAGATAAGCTTCAACCCTGTTTTTTTCTTAATATGTCTCAATTAGGTTTTTTGAAGCAGCAGTGTATTGAGCTTACATGTTTAAATAAGATAACCAATTTAACATTGCCAGCTGCTAGTCAAATATGCAGTTCTGGTTACCATCTTTGTCACCCAAAGCTTGATTACACAACCTTGACTTCATCATTTTGAATTTTAAAAGTGAGTTTTAAAAGTGACTCTGTCCCTTAAAGTAGAGTCATTTTTTTTTTTTTTAAAGCACCCCCGTGATAGATGCAGCTTATGCCATGCAAATTGGCATAAGCTGCAAATGCAATTGTTTGTGTTCCTTGTAAATGCAATGTGACTCACTGTCTCCTCTAGATTCTGTAGGCACTCATCACCAGAGTGGGCATCTGAAGCCTGGTCAGACTTTCTTCCGGGATACGGTGCAGCTGGCTACCCAACATGCACCTCCCAATCTCACATCTGCACAATGTGAAGAAAGCGAGGCGCACTTGGCAAAGGTGTGGAGGATTCCCATTGACTGCTGGGATTGATGACACATATATCTCAGTAGCCAACGGGCGGGAGGATATGACGTACCTCACCGCGGTGAGGTAATACAGAAGTGCAGCGCTTCGAGATGTCTAAGGTATTTAAACATTAGAAAAAAAATTGGATGGTGGGTGGTGTGTCCTACCAGATACGGCACCTCATCCCGAGTCGAAGATCTCAAAAAATGGGGGAAACAGGGGATGATGGGATTATTGCGGTGCCACCAAAATTCAAAATTACTAGAATGATATTTTATATAAAATCATTTATTTTATTGATATCAAAAACATCTAAAATGTTTACATGAAGGAGTACAAAAAATATACAAAGCAAAAACAAAAACAGAAATACAGTGCAAATAAATGACCGTCACCAAAGATGTTGAGGGGTGATCATAGTCTTATGTTCCCAGCTAGTTTCGCCAAAACATTGGCTTCATCAGGGGAATGTAGAGATGTACTGCAGAGAGTAAAACCACTATAATAAAGAAAAAATGCATTATTGGATCAACATAATCTTGTAATGCTGGAGGCAAGCCAATCGCATCGCATAGCGGTCAAATTGCCGCCCCCCCCATATCCCACGGTCTTCCCACCCCTCACACACCTAAAACATACCATGCGGGCTCCAAAACGCAAGGGGGACACCACCGAGACACTGAGAATGGAAGTTGCACTCAGCCCAGTATTTGGCTACAGGGGAATTAAAGGGCGCCTAAAAAGAGAAGTATAGCATATAAGTATTGAAAATTCTTTTATTTTGTTTAACAAAAGGGACCTAAGCCTCAATTACATACCCTAATTATATGCAAAACCAAGGCACTCAATGTTGCACAAGGGAGATTCACAGCGCAGTCAGTTCATGTAAAAAATCGCATGAATGCGATCAAAAGGACTGTAAAATAGATTCAAGAGAGGGGAAAAAAAAAAAAGGTATGGGAAAAATGATATTGATACACATAAATATATCAGTGAATTTCAGATTTGAAGGACATAGTGAAATATGTTGAATATAGTGAGTAGGGCTTACCGAATACGCATTAAGTTAGAAAAAATGCATCCTATGAGTAAGGTTCTGCTAATATCTTGGCTAAACGTTGGAACCTCCACAATGAGTCTTTCTGGTAACACCGGTTATTATAGATGATCTGAAAGTCAATGCATATAACAAAGGGACTGTTAGCAAGAAAGTTCAGCCAGTACAGCCATATGTGGCAATATAATGACAGATGCTTGCTGTGATGAAAAAAAAAAAAAAAAAAGTTTGTTGGATCTATTACCTTTTACATATGTAGCCAGCTCCCCATGATGGTCCCACAGCAAGGAGATAAAAAACACACTGAGAGCAAGGCTGCCTTTTAAAACCCCCACCTGTTCAGCATGATATAAATCAGCTGATCAGGAGCAGACGACAGGCGGGCGGGGCACATGCGCAGTTGCCAGTATCATTTGCCTACATATCCCATAAGTCCGAGCGTCGGTCCGGTCACATGGCAGCTACTGCCTGCGACATGATCGACGGATGGGAAAGTGCAACGGAAGGCTCCAGAGGAAGAGGGGGGAGAACCCCACATCATCCAAGGGGGACAGAGGGGAGAGGAGGCATGAACAGGCGTCGGAACACCGCAATGGTCCCGGCCGAAGGGGCGGGCTGACAATAAAGTCAGCCCTTGGGCGTCCATGCAGCCAAAGGCTGTAGTGAAACAAGTTCCCAGATGAATGGGGGGTAAAAACACCCAGTGCATTGGGCCCACCATGGCAAGCCCCAGGAGGGGGGGAGGGCGGAAGGAACAAAGGGAAGTCTGATAATTCAGACAGATCGGGGACATAGGTGGAGTGGCCCTGGCGGTGGACAGATGGTATCACCGCAATGGCCGCCATGCGATAACGGAGGAAAATGCCTGCAACAACACAAGTATAAGTTAGATGACAAAATTGCATTAATAAAATCGATATGGTGGTCCAAAATTAAACAATGCATTTGATTTATAACATGTCTCTACATGAACTTAGGTCACCATATTGTCAATAATTGTTTTTTTGTATTATATTTTATTATTTTTTGTTTTTTATATACATCAAACTAATCCAGATATTTTATTTATGTATTCAATAAAAACAGGTAATAGGAATTATCGTACATACAGTATGCAACTACATATAGTGACCACTGTATTAATTATTTCAACATACAGATATTAAATTAACCTGCGGTGGGTACAGGACGGGGGCAAGGAGTGAGGGCAGATGGAACACCGAACCAGCAGGGCCCGATGGGCATAAGATCGACCAGCCAGTGAGGAGACAATCAAAGAATAGACTAGCTAGATAATAAGAATATTTGTATATATACACATATATTTTATTCTAAAGAAAAGATTTGAAGTTAATATACTCATTGAGGCCAGGATATTTGACCGCATTCAATAAATATATCCATCTGGTCTCCATCTGAAGCAAGGAGTTGTCAATATTACCTCCCCTGGCATGAGAAGGGATATGCCCAAGGGCCGCAAACTTGACAACATGAGGGTCAAAGTTATGCTCTGTGGCCACATGCCTATTCAGGGCTGTGGTGGTTAAGTGTTTATATAGAGGTGCAATGTGATCCTTAATACGTTTAAGGAATGGACGCTTAGTCTTCCCTACATAGAAACAGCCACACTGGCAAAGAGCCAGATACACGACACCAATTGTTTTACACGTAACTCTATGTTTCAAACGGTGTATCCTACCATTTGGAAGGGGAATATTCTTAGAGTTAAAGATAAATGGGCAGAAATCGCATGTACCGCATGAAAAAGTGCCGGCATTTGAATAATCAAGGGGGCCACATATCTCATGATGACTGTGAACAAGCATGTCTCTCATAGATGGGGCCCGTCTGTAAGTGATTTCTGGGTATGATTTGAGAAATTTTTTAATGGTATTATCAGCCATCAGAAGTGGCCAATATTTTTGAAAGATCCCTCTCATTTGGCCATGCTGTTTTGAGAATTGGGTAATAATCCTAACAGAGTTATTGATTTTTGAGGATTTAGTAGAATGAATGAGATCATGTCTATTCCGTTTGATGACTCTGTTGAAGGACCTCCTCAGCAGGGAGCAACTGTATCCACGCCGACGAAGCCTCTCATACAGGTCATTAGCTGCCTGGTGAAAATCTGAATCCAAGGTACAATTCCTCCTAAGTCTAAGGAATTGACTTTAGGGTATACTGTCTAATAAAGGCTGGGGATGTGCACTAGCTGCATGTAGGATCATATTGCCCGATGAGGGCTTACGATATAATGATGAATGTAAAGTTCCATCACAATCTAAATGTATTTGTAAATCCAAAAAATTTATCTTAGTTTGGCTGCATTCCATTGTAAAACTCAGGTTAAAGGTATTCACAGCCAGCAAATCCATCAGCCGTGAAAGATCCTCTTGACTACCTGACCATAAAATGAAAACATCATCTATATACCTGTACCAGGCTATAATTTGAGAAAGCAAGTCTGACATGGATTCTTGAGAAAACAAATCCCTCTCCCACACCCCCAGGTACAGGTTGGCATATGAGGGGGTGCATTTGGTCCCCATAGCCACACCCTGCACCTGGAGGAAGTGGGAGGAACCAAACATGAAAACATTTCTAGTCAAGATAAACTCAAGTAACCGAAGGACAAACTGGCTGTAACCATCAAGCATCTGTCATTATATTGCCACATATGGCTGTACTGGCTGAACTTTCTTGCTAACAGTCCCTTTGTTATATGCATTGACTTTCAGATCATCTATAATAACCGGTGTTACCAGAAAGACTCATTGTGGAGGTTCCAACGTTTAGCCAAGATATTGGCGGAACCTTATTCATAGGATGCATTTTTTCTAACTTAATGCGTATTCGGTAAGCCCTACTCACTATATTCAACATATTTCACTATGTCCTTCAAATCTGAAATTCACTGATATATTTATGTGTATCAATATCATTTTTCCCATACCTTTTTTTTCCCCTCTCTTGAATCTATTTTACAGTCCTTTTGATCGCATTCATGCGATTTTTTACATGAACTGACTGCGCTGTGAATCTCCCTTGTGCAACATTGAGTGCCTTGGTTTTGCATATAATTAGGGTATGTAATTGAGGCTTAGGTCCCTTTTGTTAAACATAATTAAAAGAATTTTCAATACTTATATGCTATACTTCTCTTTTTAGGCGCCCTTTAATTCCCCTGTAGCCAAATACTGGGCTGAGTGCAACTTCCATTCTCAGTGTCTCAGTGGTGTCCCCCTTGCATTTTGGAGCCCGCATGGTATGTTTTAGGTATGTGAGGGGTGGGAAGACCGTGGGATATGGGGGGGGCGGCAATTTGACCGCTATGCGATGCGATTGGCTTGCCTCCAGCATTACAAGATTATGTTGATCCAATAATGCATTTTTTCTTTATTATAGTGGTTTTACTCTCTGCAGTACATCTCTACATTCCCCTGATGAAGCCAATGTTTTGGCGAAACTAGTTGGGAACATAAGACTATGATCACCCCTCAACATCTTTGGTGACGGTCATTTATTTGCACTGTATTTCTGTTTTTGTTTTTGCTTTGTATATTTTTTGTACTCCTTCATGTAAACATTTTAGATGTTTTTGATATCAATAAAATAAATGATTTTATATAAAATATCATTCTAGTAATTTTGAATTTTGGTGGCACCGCAATAATCCCATCATCCCCTGTTTCCCCCATTTTTTGAGATTGGAAAAAAAATTCCCAAACATTGATGGCATAGCGGTAAGCAATGCCTGGGGCCAAAGTGCAAAAATAGGGTGGAACTCCACTTTAAAAAAAAAAAAAAAAGCCCATGGCGGTTATTTAGGGTAGACACCAGCAACAGTTTAATTGCTTCCTGCACACCTGAAAACCAACATGGGCAACCTTTTTAACACTTCCAGGTAGTGTTGGATTCTGCCCCTTTCCTGTTCCCCCACAATATTCTATTGTCTAATCACTATGATTGGCTGCTCACTTTTCTTCATATTTTCTCGTTAGAAAAAAATCTACTTCTATGTTAGAAAAAAAAATTTTATTCTATATTAGAAAAAACATGTAAGTAAAAGGAAATCTCTAATTAGTGTAATGATTTCAAACACTAGGCCATAGGAACATTGGAAAATTATTAAATCTTATTGATAACCATGAGCAAAATCTTTTGTTCATATTTTCTTGTTAAATCAGCTCTATTCCTGTTTTTTCTTAATATGTCTTAATTTGTGTTTTTGAAACAGCAGTCTAGTTAGCTTACAGAGATAACTAATGTAACTAATGTAACATTAGCAGCTGCTAGTCAAATACAGTATGTAGTCCTGGTTTTCAGCTTTGTCACCCAAAGCTTGATTACACAACCTTGACTTCATCATTTTGAATTTTAAAAGTGACTCTGTCACTTAAAAAAAACAAAAAACAAAAAGCCCATAGCGGGAATTTAGGGTAGGCACCAGAAGCAGTTTAATTGCTTTTGGCATACCTGAATACCAGCATGGGCAGCCTTTTTAACACTTCAGGTAATGTTGGATCTTGTCCCTTTCCACCTGGTCCTCCACAGTTTTACGCTTGTCTGCTCGCTTTTCTTCATATTTTCTTGTTAGAAAAAAATCTACTTCTATGTTAGAAAAAAATCGAATTTTATGTCATAAAAAAATCGTAAAGCGCTTGTTAATCCAAAAAAAATAAAATAAAGATCCTGCTCCTTTAAAACATTTTATATTATACAGCACAGTGCTTGTGCTGTGTCATTTGGCACCCTGTATCACTTGTAATACCTGTCTGATGCTGCTAGTTTCTACCTTCCCCCCTGTACACTGACCCCGATGTATCAGGGCTGCTGGGCCCTGACACCGTTGTCAGCGTACGTGTCTTCATCATCTGCAGCCCCCCTCTGTGTCTCCTGTGTCCTCTCCTCCATCCTCTCCCCCCTCTTCTCTGTGCCTGTCAGCTCCATGTCCGCACCGCCCCCTCCCGACATGCTGCTCAAATTACTGCTTCTTTTTAATATAATCCTCTGTTTTTTCATGTAATGGCCCCCTGTGACTGTGCTTTATAAAAATAATGTATATACCTTGTTTACAGAGTGCTGATCTGTGCTCATTGACCCACCTCTCTCTCCTCTCTTGGCCTGACAAATGCAGCCGACAAGGCTGCCTCTCTCCTCCTCTCCTCCTCCACTCCTGACTGACGTCAACAGGGGATCCCTGTCCCCACCCACTGCATCTGTTGGGCCGAGAGAGGAGATAGGCGGCGGGTCATGGAGCGCAGATCACCGCTCTGTAAACAAGGTATATACAGCATTATTTTTATAAAGCAGTCACAGGGGGCCATTACAATAAAAAACAGAATGGATTATGTAAAGATACATTAGTGGGCTAACAACCACTTTAAGTAAAAGGTAATCTCTAATCAGTGCAATGATTCTAAACACTAGGCCATAGGAACATTGGAGTTACAATCTATGGCACATTAACCACTTAAGGACCGGAAGATTTTCCCCTTTTAATTGACAATTGCGCGGTCGTGCAACGTTGTAACAAAATTGACGTACTTTTTTTCCCACAAATAGAGCTTTCTTTTGGTGGTATTTGATCCCCTCTGCGGTATTCATTTTTTGGCGCTATAACCAAAAAAAGACAGACAATTTTGAAAAAAAAAAACAATATTTGTCATCAATATTTTTTACTTTTTGCTATAATAAATTAGAAAAAAAAATTAAAAACAAATTTCTTCATCAGTTTAGGTCAATATGTATTCTTCTACATATTTTTGGTAAAAAAATGGCAATAAATGTATATTGATTGGTTTGCGCAAACGTTATAGCGTCTACAAAATAGGGGATAGATTTATGGCATTTTTATTATTATTATTTTTTTTACCAGTAATGGCGGTGATCAGCGATTTTTAGCGGGACTGCAATTTTGCGGTGGACAGATCCGACACTTTTGACACATTTTTGGGACCAGTGACATTTTTACAGCAATCAGTGCTATAAAAATGCACTGATTACTTTATAAATGACACTGGCAGGGAAGGGGGTTAACATTAGTGGTGATCGAGGGCCACGCGCATCGAGGGCCACACTGGCCACGCGCATCAGCTCCCCCCGTCTTGCAACTATCCACCTTAAAACTCTTCAGAAACCAACTTTTTCATGAGTATTGATCTCCTGGTCAACTGCTACACTCTGTGATTCTTTGTGCTGATCCCTACATCACTACAGGACACAGTACAATCTGTAATCACATAATTAGCTCCTAATGCTGCCCTAACCTCTCCCAGATACAGTGCTATGGTGCAGGGATTTTAAAAAAGGCTGGTACCATATCATATTCAGATATGTAAAGTACACTAGCTGTATATAAAAAATACATATTTTAATTAATACATAACTCCATTAATTGGTCATTTTTTTTTTTATAATTCAGTATTATTCGTGCTTGGTTGTTACCAGTTACTACTCTTTTGCACATTGCTTTTTGCCTTAGATACATAAATCTGACCTTAAAAAAATCATATCTTATTTGCTGCCAATTTGTTTTTTAAATATACCAATAAAAGTGTTGTTTTATCTGTTAATTAAGTGCAGAAAATACCCACTGATCTTGCTAGCAATCCAGTGAGCTTGTTACTTACTGTACACTGTCTCCTCTGTACTTTTATCATTTAGCAGTGATATCAGCTCTGCCCAGTTCTCTCTTTGGGCTACAGCACACCTCCCTCCTTTCACCCTAGGACAGAAAGCGTGTACTGGCAGTACACGGGTGAAAATAAAGTTGAGAACAAATTTAAATAATATGCACTTAAAGAGATAAAGACACTGCCGATGTCTGAATAGTAAAAGAAAGTAGAAAATGAATGCAGCCACCAAATCTAAGAAATGGTGAGCTACGGTACATTTTTGTTCTTGCGTTTATATACAAAAAAAACATTAAACAGGACTACATTTTATCATTTTTTTTTCCCTAGCACTTTTCTGGGTGAAAGGTATTATACATTCCTAAAATGCAAATTTTACAGAAGTTTAGTTTTTTTAACAATCTTTTCAAGCAAAGTCATTATGTAAATTTTAACAAAACAGTTTTCTACGTTTTTTTTAGCATTATTAATGAAATTTCTAAAGCTACTACACAACAGGAAGTGAATTTAGTTTTAATCCCATACGCTAATTATCTCTGTACCTGCTCACGCTCTGCTTTCTCTTCTAGTGTTGGCTAATTAACTGTAATCCTTACATTATGCATTCAAGCAATTTTTTTTTCCCCTGACTAAAAACTGTTGAGCGGAAGAGTGAGCGGTATTTCTGCTCTCGCCACCAGTAAGAGGTTGGAGATCCTACCTTTTAAAAGCAAGAATAAAAGATTATGGTTTGCAAAATGCATGGAGCTGATAAATATTTTAAGAACGTTATCCTCCTTTTCCAACTCCAATGATTTTGGCTAAAGGCTTCTTAAGCATTCTTGGCTTAGTCTCTCTTTTTAAACTAAGTGTGAAGGTGACGGTATTAGTGCTGTGTAGCTTTGTGTGATTTACTATTCTGTCCATAAGGATCTGCCTCAAATAGGTAAGGAGCAGTCCAGAATGTCTGACATTTATGGCAAAAATGCCTAGGTAAGGTTCTGTTTGTAAGTCAGCTTGTAATGTGTAGCAGAGACCTGTCATAGTGGTATAGCATGCACTCAGAGACATATTCCATATTAATGCCACTCCAAGCACTTATGAATGATGTACCATTTCACACAGGCTAAACCTACTTTGTTTCCAACCATTATTATGATAAAAAATAAAAATGAAGTGTTAAATGTGATTTGATTTAAATAATAAGCTGCCACTATATACATAAACAATAGAAAAGAAAAGCCTGTTGTTGGTTTTGCCATACTCCCCTCGACACAAGTTCCTTACAGCCTATCATTACTCTTTTCTACAAAGCCTGATGTTGCTTGACTATCTGTGTGTTGGTGCTCAAAGGTGAACGGTACATGTGTATCTGTAGGGGTTTAATCCCCCTCACAGTGTGATTACAGCCAGCTGTGAGGGTATGGCTTTTAAAAAGTGGAAGAATGGCTTCTCTCTGATTGGCTGATGTGGAACGGCTGTAGTGGCTGTACTTTAGCTGTCCACTTTGAGTGGTGGTTAGAATTTGGCAGATGCAGAGCTCGTTGAAATACTGTGTTGGTGGTGGTATGGCTCTTTAGGCCCCCCGAGAGGACCCTTCCTGCTAAACTGGCCAAATTTGGCCGGTTCAGCAGGGACTAGCTAAATGTTGATTCAAGTGTAGCCACTGTGATTGAAAAGAAGACAATCTCCTGATCAACTTCAACTGCCCTGTTGGTATTTCCTCACTTGATCAGGGCCGCAGGCGATAGCCTGCAGCACCAATCTGTGTATTCTGACGGTGGGGAATTCTCCCCGCTGTCAGAATAGAATAACATAGCAGGGAGGATTCCTCCATCCACGTCAAATACGTAGATGGGGGAATTAGGTTTGTTTTGTTTTTTTCATTTAACCCGCCGGTTGAACGAAAAAAAGAAAATTACCCATGTATAGCCAACTTTAGACTTCTAGCACACCCAAAGATAACAATCAAAAAGATCCAGTGCCATGATGAAAATGAGCTGTAAGCAGTGGCGTCGCTAGGGGGTGGCTTTTGGGGCTATAGCCCCGAATCTGGGGCCCATAGCCCCGAGTCTCTGCAGGGGTCCCCAAGGGGAGGGGAAGTTCTCTGGGGACCCTGATTTTAAGGGGGAGGGCTCTCTGGGAACCCTGATGTAAGTGGGGGACTCTCTTGGGACATATACACATACAGACATGTATATTACTGTATATGCATGTGTATGCCCGCCTAAGCGTATGACTTTCTAAAAAACGCTAAAAAACGCTATTGCAAAAACGTTGAAAAACTCATTGCAAAGCTACTGGCGTTTTTTTTTTAAACGTTATTATAACGTCCAGTGTGCATGAGGCCTAAAGCTTGATTTATTAAAACTGTTACTCATAGCAGCTAGTTAGATCCATTGCGAAATTTTCACCAGTTCAGATATAGGAATAAATATTAAAATGAGTATTCACAGTAGCTATATTTGTGCTCCGGTGGGGAACTATACTGAATAGATTCCTAGTTCAGCACAATTGGACAGGAACAAAGTCTGAAATTTTGGCAGGGTGTGCTCACTGTTGGGGTATTCAGGGGCTGACAAACCTTAATACCGTAAATAATAAACATGTTATTAGATTTTTACTCCGGAGTATATAATGTTTGGCAGTTCTAAAGAAATAATGCATTAAAATTTAACTAAACCCATTAGATTTTAGTCGACTAAAGTGTACTGGAGATTTTAGTAGACTAAAATACGACTAAAACTAAAAAAAACTCAGATGACTAAAATACGACTTACACTAAAATGCCATTTTAGACAAAAGACTATAACTAAAACTAAATTGAAATTTGATGTCAAAATTAACACTGCCTGACAGGAGAAAATCAGCTACTAAAACTAAACTGGCATTTTAGTCAAAAGACTAAATGTATTGTCACCTCTAACTAAAATACATTTTTAGAACTAAAATACAATTTATTTAAATAGCTTTTTTAAAATCACATTTGTTTTATTAAGTTTTTGTATTTTTAAACATACAACTGCACAAGCCTTGGTAAACAGCAACACACAAAACCAAAAAGAGCAGCCATACAGCGACAATCCAATGAGCATCAAACAAGGCCACAGTTATTGTACATAAGCATACGGATATCAACCATTGACAGCATTTAGAGTATCAAACAAGATTCATAGTATTATGTATTTTTCTGACATTATGACTAAAAAAATTCTGAGTATTTCCAAATTGGAGCACACACTGTGTCAGCTTGTACATATACAGTATCTCACAAAAGTGAATACACCCCTCACATTTTTGTAAATATTTTATTATGTATTTTAATGTGACAACACTGAAGAAATGACACTTTGTTACGTAAGTAGTGAGTGCACAGCTTGTATAACAGTGTACATTTGCTGTCTCCTCAAAATAACTTAACACACAGCCATTAATGTCTAAACCGCTGGCAACAAAAGAGTACACCCCTAAGTGAAAATATCCAAATTGGGCCCTAAGTGTCAATATTTTGTGTGGCCACCATTATTTTCCAGCACTGCCTTAACCCTCTTGGGCATGGAGTTCACCAGAGCTTCACAGGTTTCCACTGGAGTCCTCTTCCACTCCTCCATGACGACATCACGGAGCTGGTGGATGTTAGAGACCTTGCGCTCCTCCACCTTCTGTTTGAGGATGCTCCACAGATGCTCAATAGGGTTTAGGTCTGAAAACACGCTTGACCAGTCCATCACCTTTACGCTCAGCTTTTTTAGCAAGCCAGTGGTCATCTTGGAGGTGTGTTTGGGGTCTTTATCATGTTGGAATACTGCCCTGTGGCCCAGTCTCCGAAGGGAGGGGATCATGCTCTGCTTCAGTATGTCACAGTACATGTTGGCATTCATGGATCCCTCAATGAACTGCAGCTCCCCAGTGCTGGCAGCAGTCATGCAGTTTCAGACCATGACACTCCCACCACCATGCTTTAGGCAAGACACACTTGTCTTTGTACTCCTCACCTGGTTGTCACCACACACATGCTTGACACCATCTGAACCAAATAAGTTTATCTTGGTCTCATCAGACCACAGGACATGGTTCCAGTAATCCATGTCCTTAGTCTGCTTGTCTTCAGCAAAATGTTTGCGGGCTTTCTTGTGCATCATCTTTAGAAGAGGCTTCCTTCTGGGACAACAGCCATGCAGACCAATTTGATGTAGTGTGTGGCGTATGGTCTGAGCAATGACACTCTGACCCCCATCCCTTCAACCTCTGCTGTAATGCTGGAGCACTTATATGTCTATTTCCCAAAGACAACCTCTGGATATGACGCTGAGCATGTGCACTCAAATTCTTTGGTCGACCATGGCGAGGCCTGTTCTGAGTGGAACCTGTCCTGTTAAACCGCTGTATGGTCTTGGCCACCATGCTGCAGCTCAGTTTCAGGGTCTTGGCAATCTTCTTAAAGTCTAGGCCATCTTTATGTAGAGCAACAATTCTTTTTTTCAGATCCTCAGAGAGTTCTTTGCCATGAGGTGCCCTGTTGAACTTGCAGTGACCAGTATGAGAGAGTGAGAGTGATAACACCAAATTTAACACATCTGCTCCCTATTCACACCTGAGACCTTGTAACACTAACGAGTCGAATGACACCAGGGAGCGAAAATGGCTATTTGGGCCCAATTTGGACATTTTAACTTAGGGGTGTACTCACTTTTGCAGTCAGCGGTTTAGACATTAATGGCTGTGTGTTGAGTTATTTTGAGGGGACAGCAAATTTACACTGTTATACAAGCTGTACACTCACTACTTTACATTGTAGCAAAGTGTAATTTCTTCAGTGTTGTCACATGAAAAGATATAATAAAATATTTACATAAATGTGAGGGGGGGAAATCACTTTTGTGACATACTGTATATATACAATAAACATAACCAAAACTTGCACAAGTTAACCTGAGTCCTTGCTTTCCCATACATAGTTTGGGGTGTCGTAAAACCTGCCCCTGTACATTAATATGGATGTGTTGATTGCCTGGCACCAACTCTAATACTCTACGGAGAATAAGCTAAAATCTAGTGATCTAGAATAATCTAAAATCAAGTGAAACTAAGCTAATCATGGTATAGTTAGCCATGGGTTCCACGGTTTTTCAATTTATCTCATGCAATTTCTGTGCTGGTATACTAAATTTCACAAGAAATGATAATATTAACTTGATTTTTCCACTCCATAGGCGTGGGAGGGAGAGGAGACATGCATTTTTGTGCTACTAGTTTCCGAGCTATGTATAGCAACCTAGTAATAAAATCCATTGCATCAGTAAGAACGTCAAACTTGTTAATAAGATATACTTTAGGTTCTAGAGGGAAATTAACCTGATAAATGGAGGATATCAGAGATAGAACCTCATGCCAGTATCTGAGGAGTTTTGGGTACCTCCATATTATATGGAGGAAGCCTGCTGGACCTCTATCACACCTAGGGCACATGCCTGTATTTCTGTGATGCTATTTATACAATTTAGTAGAGGTGTGGTAGACTCTGTGAAGCATAAAAAGTCGGGTGAGGCTTTCAGTTGGTGACATTTACTCCAAAGGAAGGGAAGTTAAGGCTAGTTGCCATAGTTCCCTTTGTTAAGGATCCCAAGTCTTCTTCCAGTCCTTCCTTAGCTGGGACAGGAGTGAGTTCATGTACATCAGCCATCAAAATCCTGTATAATTGGGAAATTAACCCTTTCTTTCAGTCTGTTTGTGTCAATAAGTGTAGTATTGGGTGTTTAGTTTCTAAGAATTTATTTGTATGGGCCTGAGATTAAAATAGCTTTTAGAAGAAATGTTTTTTTTCAAATGTACTTGTTGCATATGGAAAAAGTGAGTGCCTATGCTGTTTGCATTTGGAATTATTGCTGATGATTGTTGCTCCTTAATAAACTGAAAATGTGTTTGTGCATAACAGAATCATTTCATTACCTACCCAGGTAAACTCCTCCAAAAGCTCATTACTAAATATATTGTGGAGTATTTAAAACTAAAATTGACCATTAGGTGCCACTTCTCCTATTGCCAGGGAGGTATGTAATATTGTATTATCCCTATTGGTGGCAGTGTCCTGCAATTTAATTCTGTACGTAGAATCATCGATACTGTCATGAACATGGTGGGAATGCTATTTTTTTTTATGTTGATAAGGAGGGATACAGTTCAGCCATTGATCCTGGTATAATGTTTGTTCTTGATGTGGTTTTGCTTTTTAATTAGAGGTCAAAGGTCTTAATTTAAATGTGATTTTTAATTTATTGCCTTTCAAAGTGCTTCTGTTTGTTGATTTCAAAGTATTGTGATACCCTACAAGAGACCTTGTCCTTTTCTTTGATACCAAACCACAGACCTTGTCTGCAGGCCTTGCTGCTCCAGGACCTAACCAATACTTATATGTCCTTGCTTGGTAACATTGGCCCACGCTTATAGGGACTGGAGAATTAGGTGCCAAGTGTTCCTCATTTTCTATTATTATCTCACATGGTAAACAATTGATTTTGAGAGTTGTATCCCTGGAGCATATTAAAGTTATACCTTCCTAGATTTTATATTTGTGTTGCTGTTTAAAATATTACTTATTGAGAAGCAGCATGCAAAATGCAAAAAATTTACATTTAATTTAGGGCCCGTTCACACCAGTGCATTGTAACTCTGCTAAATCACATGTTCATAGCACCCCAAAAGCGCAGAGAAAATAATTATCATTTTAATCTAGCTCTTCAGTTTTTTTACTCTAAATGATGATGTATTTAGTTGTGCCAACATGTGCCTCTTTGATTTATGTGAAGTTTCTAAGTTTAATGATAGTGCTGCTCCATTCAACTACCAATGCATGTTGGTTTAGATATTTCAGTTCTTAAAGGGGAACTTCACCCAAAAGGGGGAGTTCTGCTTTTCCGCCTCTTCCCCTCAATATATATATATCTATATATATATATATCTATATATATAGATATATATATCTATATATATATCTATATATATATTATTTTTTTTTGGGTAGGGGTGTGGGTACCTGGTTTTGACAGGTACCCGCTCCCACTTCTGCTGGGATCACCTAGGCAATCCAAGTGGAAGTTTGTCCTCCTCACCTTTGCCTGAAGCCTTCTGGGATATGTCACAGGTCCCAAAGGGCTGCGGGACCATTTACATTGCATTGCGGCTTGCGCATGAGCAGTGGGAAACCAGCTGTAAAACTGCAAGGAATCATAGCCTGAATGCATGCTCCGAACACGCACTGCTGACCATGCCCACTGCGCCTCCAGTTCCTTTGGTGACACTAGGCTGACTGATCTCCCGCCCACTACCCCAGAACCCTGGAATCCAGCAGTGCGGCCAGCAACATGGAATGCTATAGAATAGATGACAGCCTCTCATCCGGACCCCGACAGACCACGTGGACTGTTCACAAGCCTTTAATCTCCTCCACTATGTGAGTGTATCTTCATTAAACTTGTTTTTTTTGTAACTTAAATACTGCACTTAGACTGGTACCGCATGTCTTCTCTTTTTTTAAGGAATCACAGCCGCCTTCTCTTACTAAACATGCCAGGGACATGAAGACCAGTGAAGAACCGGTCCAGGTGAGGATGGCATTGATCTTTGGACAAGAAAGTGTCTTTTTATTAAAAGTCAGCAGCTACAGTATTTGTAGCTGCTGACTTTTTTTTTTTTTTTTTCATACAGCCTAAAGATTCTCTTTAAATGTAATATCAAATTCTCCAAATATATATTTTTAAGTAAGTTTTATTTCAATTGATTTTGATATACCATTTTTTTTTTAACGGTTGGATCAGTATTTTTCAGACTTTTTTTTAGTCTAGGCACCCTTAAAAAAGGTGCAGAATCTCAACCTCAGTCTAAAATGTTAAAAAGTAAATGTTACCTATCAATGGGAAATATTAGCCTGGATGCAACTGCCTTGATGAAATTAACTTCATATCAATCAACCCGCTTTTACATCAGAGGTTCCTCACATTGGAGGCCTCCCAGCACATCAGAGTCCTTCTATAAATGTGAGACCCCCATCACATCTGAGTCACCCCTATACATCATATAGCCTCCCAATGACACAGTCCCCCATCACAGAGCCACTCAGCCACATAGGCCTCCCCATCACAGAGCCCCCCAATCACATAGTCCCCTCTTCACATCAGAGCCCCACCTTTAGGTTCAAGCATTGCAGCAGAGGGTGGGAGGTGGAAGAGGTCTGGAGGAGGTGGACTTTTGTCTTTTACTCAATTCTGGGAATGGCCCTGCATGTCACCCATCCTGCCTTGGAAGTGATTTATGAATGGAGATAACGGGCTTATCAATAATCTGAGGTTTAATTCATAGAGTCTGTAGTATAGTGTGGTTTTCTTGATAAGAACCTGTGGTACCCGAGTATATATTGTTATTAATAGAGATAGCTCCAGATTAATGTTTCAGCAAAGCCCAGTTGCCCCTGAGGAGGAAGCAGCATCTGTTTTTGTGTCAGAGACCTGAAGGCAAGATCAGCAGTCATGGGGGGATTCTCCAACTGTTGTCCATTCAGCCTAGAATGGAGCTTCTCACTGGCAGGGACTGTGGTGTGGCACTGGAACTGTGACACTGAAACTCAGAATCTGACATGCGACTGGACCTCTAAACCTATGATCCCTACATGACCATGGAAGCCTAACCTGGCTCTAGCCTATGCTGGTTATTGAGCACTAAGCTAAAACTAGCTATAGAATCCCAGACCAGAAGGAACAGGGTTAACCAAAATAACAGGAGCTGCATATAAACTATATTGCAATAAATGGGTTCACCTACCAATATACTGGAACATGACCACAACACATACAGTAGCACAGACCTAGGTATCTGGCACTGTGCATATGAGATAATAGCAATAAGACAGAAATAAGTCTGTCACAAGGATTCAGAAATCCACTCAAGAAGCTATGGGCAGCTACAGTTAAACTATTAGAACATAGGAATACATGCATAATGGTGTTTGCTTCTGACCTGGGTGAAAATACAGCAGTAGTAGCAGACCCTGTTTGTATACCACCATGCGGCTTAGTTTTCTGTCTCTCTGTGGGAGATTGACTAGAACTGGTGCACACAGAATCTGGTGCAGTCGTGCATAGAATCCAATCAGCTTCTAACTTCAGCTTGGTCAATTAAGCTTTGACAATAAAATCTAGAAGCAAATTTGGTTACTGTGCACATCTGCACCAGCTTATGTGTGCACCAGTTTTAGTAATTCTCCCCCTCTGTGTTTACTTTCTGGAAACTCCCCTTTATAAAGATATCCAAAATCCTGCAATCTGGGGTTTTCTGACTCAGCTATGAGGGACGGGGAGTGATGTACATAAATAACTCTATGATCATAAGAAGCACAGCCACTTACAATTACAGACAGTAGATGGAAGCAGATCCGTACACCTACATTTTACTTCCTGTAACTTAGATCTGCCTCCCTCCCATCCCAGCACTTGATCTTTTCCTTTGTTCCTCTCATTCTAGTACTCCGTTAATTTGCTCATTAGGAGCCCTACTCTGCTTGGAACATGTATACAATGAAAACACAGATCACTAATATCCAATTCTTTTCCACTATATCTTCTCCGCAGGTCACCACTGTTGTTCCCCACTAGTCTATCTTTCATCGACTATTCTCTACAGTCTTCCCTCTGACTTCCACTATTCTCCCTTTTCAATTCCCTCCAACACCTACTTTCTCCTCTAGTCCCCAGTTACCTCTTTTCCTGTCTCTAGTATCTTCTTTCCTCCAGTTCCCACTACGTTATCCTTTTTCCTAGCCCTTCCTTTCTCCTTTTAGCCATTAAATACTTTATTCTATTTTTCCCTGAACAAATTGTGGAGAGGGCTACTGCACTGAAGGATTACTTAGGTTAGTATTCTGTTGCAGATTTCATTTGATCTTCTCTTAATGAAAATGAAAATAATTGCTGAAGATAGAAGTCATCTTAATGTCAAACTCTCTTTCCCAATTCACTGTAAATTGTGCCCAGAAGAATACAGATTGGGTGTAGGGTATATGGACATGCATCTCAATAGTAGGCATTTTTATTCCAAGCTGGGCTGGTATTCTTTGACAAGGTTATTTACCGAAGGAGCCAGAAAGGAGCCAGGACTGCAGGAAAAAAAAAGAAAAACAACACATTTTTAATGGTGTTCTGTCTAGACAAATTATCCGCTTTTAATCCATGAGAGCGGAATACGGGTAATGCTATAGCCTATTTTTGGAATTTTTCTTGTTGCTCTGCCTAGTGGGATGATGTATGTAGCTTTGTGAACATGACAATAGTTATGCATATATAAGGAGACGTTAAAAAGTATGCTATTTCTCATCCCACTAGGCTATTTCTCCAGACAGTGAATGGACTTAGTGTACACAGCTGGTCATAATACTTTAGCACTGTGACTTAATTCTACCTCACTGAGGTCTCTATTGTCAAGTTGACTATATATCTGTCTGACGTCGAAGGACAATACATTTATGAGTTAGGATGTGCCTTGCAGAATGTGTAATTTTAGCCGAGGAGAAAGGACATGAGTAGTGCACAGATTAAACTTCCTCCTTCTTGAGCAGAAATGATAATATCTGAATTGCTTTTCCTTTGTTACAGGTTGATAAATTGCAAGTGCACAAGGTATATTCACTGTGCAAATAAAAAAAAGTTTGTTTCAATATATTTATATTCAAAACATATTGTCTGTAGCTTTCATCATAGAATGGATAATAAGAACCTGGGCTAGGTAATAACGAGATGGACAATCAGAGATGCCAGCAGGATGGTACAAATGGACCCAAGCTATCAGGAATGGACAGAGTGCTGATGTGGGTGTAGCACTTACTAATGATGACTACTGGGGGTAGGGATGGCCGACATACATTCTCAGGTTGTGGGTTTGTGGGCATGGTGGGTGATGAAGAAGAAAGAAGTTGGGCGCCAGTCACTTTTATGCTTTAAACAATAGAGAAGTTTATTTCTCAAACAGGAAAAATGTGGGAGAAAGGGGAATAGGGCACAGGACACCCTTAGGAGCGATCAGCAACAGGCACATTGGCAGACTCCTTAGACAAAAATAGATGACGTAAGGCAGACTTCAGTACAGGCATACAAACCTTTAAGTTGAACCAGCACATCTGTACTTTGTAGGACAAGCTGTCCCCTCTAGCAACTAAACTTTACTCACTGCTCCATGCACTGATTCCCTTGGATGAGTTCTCTCTGAAGTCATCCCAGCCACTTCATAGCCTCCTGCTCAGGAAGGGTCCTCTCTCTGGTACTTCCTTAGAACTCCATCCCTCTAGAATCGTTACCGAATCTTTGGCAGGCTTTTCTCCGCATAAACTTGAACACCTGGATAGACCTTGATTAGGCCTAGCAGCCGGCATCTACCTGGATAGGCCCTAGGCTTCGGGCCTAGCAGCCTGGAACTCAATATACACCATCCACCCAGGTCGTAGCCCAGGGCGGGAACACACTGCCTGGTCACCTGACTTTATTTCATTAAATAGGCTTTACCAGCATGCTTAGCCGCAAATATGATTGGCTGAGAAAAGTATGTTTATCATAAACTGAACTTCACTGTAACTCATCACTCTAATGTCAAAGGCAATAGCACCACCTACCCACAGAAGGGAGAAGCCACGCTTAGAATGGAATTAGCAGTAGTCATGTAGTCACTAAACACTACAAATTAGCAATTTACCTGCAGCCCTGTTCTAGGGACAAGGGTGGTACACTCTTCCCCTGCCAAGGAGACTATGTCCCCGGATTCTGCAAGAAAAATATTTGCTCTTAAGCCTGAGAGTGAAAAAGTTGATGGGGAAGGATAAAGGAAATGGTTAATAAAGTGGAAACAGTTGGGAAGTTGGGACTTTATATGAGGCTTTGAACAACTAGAACAAATGCCCCCATCCCTAGTATATGAAAGTCACGTGACGGTGACGCAACGCGTGGGAGGAGCCTAGGACGTTCACTATAGTCTAACACTTGGAGCTGAACAGCAGCGGTGTTTTTCAAGCTAAGTCTCGTCCATAGTGGCTGACTGCAATCTGCATACTTATATGTCTGTTCACAACGGGGCACACGTGAGTGGATTTCTGAGTGGTTTGCTGGTGTCCTTTTATTCTGTTCACTGCGCAATGATGTATTTCCCTGCTTGTTTTACATATAACCGCCGGTATTGAGAAGCAGATAACCAACATGAATAAGGCTGAAGCAGGATGCTAAAATCATTCAGGAATTACAAGTGAACATCCCAATTAAGCAATTAAGAATTAAACTATTGGGACTTTTTACTGATTTATCTATCACTGGAATGACATATCTCCATTATTAACTCTTTCCTTAATCACAGTTGGTAGAAACTTGCATCAAAGTTGTTTTATTTATTTTGAACACTGTTACATTTTGTTTATATATTTAAGGATCATGACACTTTTTTATGGCTTGCACTGAATAATTTCAACACCATTTTATTTTGTTGTTTTGAGGGCCGCAGCGCCGGTCTTTTACCACATTTTATGTTTATCCACATATGTGATATTTTTTAGAGTGGTTTATTTAATATTTATTTAACATTTTCCACTACAGCGGATTGGGTTACATGTAAGATTTTATTGCACCACAGTTTTTGTGTCAATCCTATGCACAGTTTTGCACATCACTTTATGATGACTAATAATATAGTAGAGCGCTTCAATTTTTTATATGTTCTATGTTTTGTGGGATTCTGATGACCTCATATTGATAGCAGCTCTACTTTAATTCAATTTAATTTAATTTATTTTTATTTTGAGTCAAACTTATATTGGGATTTTAGGTTTATTTTATTTTATTTATCCATCACAGCGCTTGTTTTTTTCACATTTACTATAATAGAAAATATTGGTGTTGAATCAATTTAAGCACTGTCTCTCCTCAGCCGAGGAAGACGCAATGGGTTTGATTTACTAAAGGCACCTCCACTTTGTACTACAGGTGCACTGCAAGTGCACTGAAAGTGCACTTGGAAGTGTAGTCGCTGTAGATCTGAGGGGAAGTTATGAAATGAGGGGAAGCTTTGCTGATTTTATCATCAAATCATGTGCAAGCTAAAATACTGTTTTCCATTTTCCTTGCATGTCCCCCTCAGATCTAAAAGATAGGGGCAGATGGATTCCAGGAAGTAAATGCTACATGAATCATCTGCCCTTATTCAAGATGGCCATGGCCTGAAATGCTAGTGGGTGTTTTTGAAAGTGATTTCTTAGCAAAATAAAGCATAGAGATGTGGATTGATGGGTGAGCATGCTTTAGGAACTACCAGGGTCGCAGCAGTCGCAATTGAAACTGGGCCCTGGCATTCCACCACTGTCGGGGGCCCCAGCAGGGTTGCTAGAGCCACAGCTCTGAGCGGAGAGCATATCTCTCATACAGCTCAGAGCCGACAGTTCACCCTGCTCCCCCCTCCCTCCCTCCTTCCTCTCTCACACGGGGTGACACAGCCAATCTGCTCCTTCTCCCCCTCCCCTCTCCTGTGTAAGCTTTGGTGGAAGTCAAGTGTGAAGTTAACAAGCTCACACCTCCTGCGGTACACATACGGGAGAGCGGTAGGAGGAGAAGGAGCAGATCGGTTATGTCATCCAATGCGAGAGAGGAAGGAGGGAGGGAGAACGGAGGGGGAGCAGGGAGAACTGTTGGCTGTATGAGGGATCCGCTCTCCGCTCCGCTGTGAAAGAGGTGGTTCTGACCAGCTCGGTAGATTGCTTTAAGAAAGGCCTGGATTCTTTCCCAAATTTACAAAATATAACTGGGTATTAACATTTATAGGTAAAGTTGATCCAGGGTTTTTTTCCCCCTGCTGTAGCAAATTGGATCCTGCTTTTCTGTGTGTTTTTTTCGCCTCCTGATCAACTGTGGGTATAGGATTTATTTATTTTTTATGGATGGACTTTTGTCTTTTTTCAACCTGACTAACTATGTAACTATGTGTCACTGATAGGCAGCACTGATGGGCATTAAAGAGCACTGATAGGCAGCACTCATAGGCTGCACTGATGGGCACTGATAGGTGGCATTGATGAGCACTGATAGGCAGCATTGGTGGGTACTGATAGGTGGCAATGATAGGCATTGAGCACTGATAGGTGGCACTGATAGGTGCTGATAGGCAGCATTGATGAGCACTGATATGTGGAACTGATGGGCACTGATAGGCAGCATTGATAAGCTCTGATAGGTGGCACTGATAGGCATCATTGATGAGCACTGATAGGCGGAATCAGTGGGCACTGATAGGCGGCAATGATCGGCATTGAGCACTGATAAGCAGCACTGATAGGTGGCACTGATGGACGCTGATAGGCGGCACTGATGGGCGCTGAGAGGCGGCATTGATGGTCACAGATAGGCGGCAATAGGCACTGATAGGCGGAATTGATGGACACTGATAGGCAGTATTGATGAGCACTGGTAGGCGCCACTGATAGGCAGCATTGATGGGCACTGATAGGTGGTACTGATAGGCAGCATTGATGAGCAATGATAGGCGGCGCTGTCAATATCAACGGCGCTCAACTATCAACTTGTCTCCCCACGCCAAGGTCCTAGGTGTAATCTTGGACTCCAAACTAACCTTTAGGCCCCACATCCTATCGCTATCCAAAATTTGCCGCCTTAACCTCCGCAACATCTCCAAGATATGCCCCTTCCTAAACAATGTCACCACAAAGCTTCTAATCCACTCCCTAGTCATCTCTCACCTTGACTACTGCAACTCCCTTCTCATTGGCTTACCTCTAAATAGGCTATCCCCACTTCAGTCCATCATGAACGCTGCTGCCAGGCTCATCCACCTTACAAACCGCTCAGCGTCTGTTATACCCCTCTGCCAATCCCTCCATTGGCTGCCACTCAAACAACAAATTCAATTCAAGATACTAACAATAACTTACAAAGTTTTTCTTGTTAAAAAAAAAAACAATAACTCACAAAGCTATCCACAACCTGGCTCCCAGCTACATCACTAACCTAGTCTCAAAATACCAACCTAATCGTTCTCTTCGCTCCTCTCAAGACCTCCTGCTCTCTAACTCCCTTTTCACCTCATCTCATGCTTGCCTTCAGGACTTCTCCAGAGCCTCTCCCATCTACCCCAATTTGTCCGACTTTCTCCTACTCTGTCCACTTTCAGACAATCCCTGAAAACTCATCTCTTCAGAGAAGCCTATTGGCCCCCCCTAACAACTGTAAATTTATTTTCTCAATCAGCACATCCCCCACAGTTATTATCTGGTGTATCTCTTGACCTTCCCTCTTAGATTGTAAGCTCTAAGGAGCAGGCCCTCTGATTCCTACTGTATTAAAGTGTATTGTATTTGTACTGTCTACCCTCAAGTTGTAAAGCGCTGCGTAAACTGTTGGCACTATATAAATCCTGTATAATAATAATAATAACTGAAATCAAGCATTTTCTTCAATAGGCAAACGTTATTTATTTGATATACGAGGTGACAATCTCTTCTTCAGCTTACTATTATGTTGTGGGTCTGCTACACACACACATTGTTTTTGTTGTTAATGTATGTAATGCATTAATGATAAAAAATAATCATCATTTTCAGCACCATTAATTAATTTTTTGGAGTCCCGAAAATGGCCTGATTGGGGCAAATTTTAGAGCACTGTGGGGGTTATTTACTAAAGGAAAATCCACTTTGCACTACAAGTGCACTTGAAACTGCACTGAAAGTGCACTTGTAGTGCAAAGTGGATTTGCCTTTAGTAAATACCCCCCATTGTCACTGTAAACACCAACTTACTCCAAAAACTGCTATTGAGCATTAAAAGAAGAAGCCACAGATAGAGTAGAAAGTGGAAAACATTTTACTCTGTGCACATTCACATGTGCATTAGAAAAGGGTTTTTGAACAAACCAACATATTTGTTGTATAACATTTTTATGTTTGGCAGTAGAAATAGCCTTTTTTGGGTTAAACAGGCATGTTTAAAGCCATAAAACAACACACAACTCAGGAACTTACAAAGTTTAACTTTGTCAAAGTGAAGGCAATATCAGACATTAGTATGTCCAAACTGTGTTGATCTTGCCTTCATCTGATGGGGTGATGTCACCCCTGTGAAAGCCAAATTTTGAAGATGCACACAAATTGGGAGTTAAAATGTGGATTTCCCTCCTGATCCCATGCCTAATATCAACATGTGCTAGCTCCCATCATGGGGGATCAATGGACGTGTTTCGGGGGTGCAACCGCTTCCCCTTATCTACTTTAGTTGCGAAGAAGGTGTTGCACCCACAAAACGCGTACATTGATATCCCGTGATGGCAGATAGCACATGTTGACACACTGTATGCATCTTCAAAATTTGGCTTTCAAAATACTTTAAAATAGTTTGAAAAATCAGAAAATTAAAAACAAACTTGAATAATTTTCGGGTGTTTTAGATTCTGCCTAAAACATCAATGATGTTTTTGAGTCTTTTTTTCACATCATTGATGTCTTCCTTGATCTTCTGTAAATCACGATTGCACATCATTATCTCCCTGATGAGGTTTTGGGCACTTACACTTGTGAAATTAGATTCTTCTTCCACAACATCCACATCACCTTAAATAAAACACACCATGTATTATAAATATGCAGGCATCCATCTATTACCTGAAGCTGTGGTCTCAGACACTCACCTGTTGTAGTCACTATTTCGCCCACTTCATAAACCTCTCCTTCCTCCACATCCTCAGGTTGTGGTGTGGGGATTTCCCCTTCTTTAGGAGGTGTGGGGTTTCTGGTGTCCTCTGATGTCCAGAGTCTTTTCTCTCCTATGTGAATTAAAAAAAGGTATACTTAACACACATATATTTGAGGCCAGAAATAGGAATATGAAACATTGCTTGGAAGTGTCGTACAATTGTCTGTTTTGGCAGAGTTCCAAGCTGAAAACATTATTTTTTCCCCTTTCTAAAGCTGGAATATGTACCTAATTTGTGCACGTTTCACACATGGAGACACCCCTAGTATCCACTGGAGCACCTGTGTGGGACAACCTAAAAAGTTTGTTCTGGTGTCGCAAACTAGTGCTCCTGCGTCCAGATGTGTAAACAGCTGCTAAGTGTCCTCTCCTTAAACTGAATCAAGTTTGCATTTTACTCTAGTTACAAACCCATCTAGACAACAAATAGGCATGACCAAATGTAGTTAACCTGCATCTGTCAAAAACATCGTATTAGTGGGCAAACGAATAATGTTTACTATGACCGATTACTGTGCCCACGAACGTCAAAGTTGCCATTTTAAACTGTACAACAGTAAAGAAAAGCACATGGAGCAGCATGCAAGTAATAATAATAATAGGGACACACAACAAATACTTACTTTTTAGAAGCAGTTTCCTGATCCTTCTGTACTGATCATGCTCCTTTAATTTCAGGTCTGACCAGCATTTCCTCAATTGATCCTTGGATCGTCATACCCCAAAATTCCTGTGCAGACTTTTTACAACTTTAGTCATGATCTTGGCCTTTCTCACATTTGGGTTGGGTACGGTCCATATTTCCCATCACAGTCGGCCCTCTTCAAGATAGCCACCATCTCTACAAAGGACATATTTGAGGCCTTAAATCTCCTCCTGGATCGGGATTTTCTTGACTGCGGGCTTTCGTTGTTGCTGCTGCTGTCTGCATGCACTTGTTCTTTCTCCGCCATGTGCTCTCCCACTGCGTCGATAGAGAAGGGGCGGGGAATATACTAGAAAGAAGGTCAGGGGTGGGCGGAGTTTCACACAGTGTATATAAAGTGTAACACGAGTGCGTCGTACGTACGATCTGTGAGCGGAGGAAGGAGTATCGGAAGCGCTGATCGTGCTAACAAAGGTACAATTTTAACTTGGGGCATCAGTGGCCTATACTGCTTATAGATTGAGGCCTATATTGGGACAATGTTATGAGAGTTTAGCCTGACATTAGAGTTTGTCTTGTGTTGTGTCTTGCAGATAAAATGAATCGATTCAACGATCACGACTTCCTCCCCCAATATGTACAGAGAGCTGCCCTGTCTGTGGCAGACAAAACACCCCTTTTATACTAATAGAATAAAGAGGAAGGCAGCGCTGGATCAATTGCTGGAATTTGTGAAGCCGCAGATCCCCACGGCAAACATCAACTATTTGAAGTGCAAAATTGGTGGCCTGAGGAGCACTTATAATAGGGAGCACAAAAAGGTCCAGGATTCCATGAGATCAGGAGCAGGAGCAGATGACATTTATGTCCCCAGGCTCTGGTAATACGACAGACTGCGATTTCTGTCAGACCAGACTGAAATCAGGCCATCACTCTCAACCCTTCCTTCCACGATAACTTCCACCCCAGCTGAGGCTTCCAACGTCCAACCTGGGCCTTCCACCCAGGAAGAAGTGGAGGAGCCCAGCTTGAGTCAGGTATAGCATTGTTCAACATATTTCTTAAAATTGTGTGTGATTGATGAACAATAAACTAAAACTATGTCCCATTTTCATACACAGGAAAGTCTCAGCCAGGAGGAGACTGTGGAAAGTGGCAGCCAGGAGGTGGCGGAGGAAAGTGGCAGATAGGAGGTGGCGGGGGTAAGTGGCAGCCAGGAGGTGATGGGGGTATATGGCAGCCAGGAGGTGGCCAGGCCCAGTAGCCTGACCGAATCCCAGGTCGCTCCCCTCCACCTTCAACAAAAAAGGGCCAGGAAGGGGAGGAACGTGGATAAGTCAGCACTTGGGTTAATTTGGCAGGCTTCTGCAGCCTTCAGAACCCTCCCCAGTTTTCTTGAGGCCTATGCCTGCATGGCTGGCAGCAAAATGCAGGAAATGGAGGTGGGCCAACACCTCATTTGTGAGGAAGTGATCTATCTGGCCCTAAATAAGGGGTTAAGAGGGGAACTCACAAGCAACACCCATCTGTGTGAGACCATCCTTCTCCACCCCCTCAACTTCCTCCACCTCCTCCACCTCCTGCCACAACTCCAACACCAGAGCCACAGCCTGGAAGCAAGTGTGGAAGGAAGAAAAAAGAGTGTGATGGCCTGGGTTCAGTCTGGTCTGACAAAAGACGCAGGCTGTTGTATGACCACAGCCTTGGGAAATATATATGTCATCTGCTTCTGTTCCTGATCTCTCGGAGTCCTGGACCGGATTGTGCTCCCTATTAAATGGACTTCTCAGGCTACCAATTTTGCTTGCCAAATAGTTGATGTGTGCCCCGGGATACAAAGGCTTCACCAATTTCACCAGTTTATCCAGAGTTGCCTTCCTCTTTATTTGGGTATGACCCCTAATAAATGTCTATTTTTTATTGACAAATACTTGCCTATCTGATCTGGCAAAAAAAAACAACAGGTGGCCAGATCGGATGGCAGCCGGGTGTAAACGGACAGAAAGTTCGATTACATCTGGTTGCGCATAGAGCACAGCAGGCTGTGTCTGCTCTGCATAAGACATGTCATGTGCCCGCTACGCTCAGCAGAGGATCAGTAGACAGAGCCCCTGCTGGGAAAAAACAGATCTGGCCAATGTGAAAGGGGCCATAGACTTAAGGTCCATTTAAATGTTCGCTAGTAGTAATTAGAAGTAGAAAAAAAAAAAAACAAAAGGAGATCACTATAAACAAAAATTATAAACATTATTCTGGAGATCTGGCGAAAAAAAAAAAAAGATTACTCAGGACATCACGAGAAATAATAAAGAAATTAGTTTGTCAGAACTCTGTGTGAACATCAGCAGCAAAACAACTTAATTATTCTGGAGCGAAAAAGCTGCTGAGCTGCTCATACTAAAGGCTGCTGGATTATCACGGGCTACTTATTCCAGGGGATTTAATTGATTAAGGTTACTACATTGTTATAATTTTCTACCCTTATCAAGGCGGCTTCTCCCCCTCTTCAATTACGTCCAAGAGCTCCCTGCTGGGCTGCCCTACATTGGAGCCCTTTCTCTTCCATACGTTGATCCTGAGGCTCTTTTGGCATTTTCCCTGCTTCCCTCTTTCCCTTCCCCCCCTCCCCTTTCCCCCTCCCCCCCAATTTCCCTTTTTCCCCTTGCCTATCGAGTACTTCTACAAATACACTTCTAAATTGGGAGTTTATCTATGAGAGCGGCCACTGAACTATGCCATTTATATACACCCCAGGTTACCAGCGCCGTCATATACTGGTTTTGTTAGCTGCTTTTTTTCTTGGTTTTAAACTTTTTTGCTCAATTACACAAAATACACCACAATTAGTCTATGCTCCTGACGAAGCGTGATTGCACAAGCAACATGTTGAGCCCACATCTATGTTGAACTTCCAACATCTTCACTGTCTGTCTGCCATTTAACCATACCTTCGGACTTTCGTCATTATGGAATGATGTCTTCATCCTCCAAGTCTCGTTTTACAATTGTATGGTTCTGTACAGCAGCGGTTTCATGTAATATATATGTATTTAGATCCATTGTGGATTTTATGGAATTGTATTTTAGATGTTTTTTCAATACATTTTTATATTATTTAATGACCTTTGTGTTACTGTGCCCACAAAGTCCAAAGTCCCATCTACCTTTTTTCTCTCCACATTAATTTATAGGACGTGGCACATTCCTTACCTTATTTGTATCCACAGTACCACTGTGTGTTATGATACAATTTTATTTGAACTTCATTATTCTAGCATTATAAAGAAAAAGAAAATGCTCTGCATTAACAGATTAAAAAAATGTGCAGCGTGATGAATGTGCTATCTCCATTACGAATTTTACCAGACCGAGCGCTTCTGTCTTGTACTTGATTCTGAGCATGTGTGGAATTTTGTGCGTCGGAATTGTCTACACATGCTCGGAATTTACGACAATGGATTTTGTTGTCGGAAAATTTGAGAACCAGCTCTCAAATTTTTGTTGTTGGAAACTCCGACAACAAATGTCCGATGGAGCCTACACATAGTTGGAATTTCCGACAACAAGCTCACATCGAACATTTGTTGTCGGAAATTCCGACCGTGTGTACGCGGCATTAGAGCTGGTTGTAATGCCCAGAGTCAGCACAGTCACTCATGAGGAAAGGTTACGAGCACTGAACTTGTTCTCTCTGGAGAAGAGACGCTTGAGAGAGGATATGATTTCAATGTACAAATACTGTACTGGTGACCCCACAATAGGGATAAAACGTTTCCGCGTAAGGGAATTTAATAAGACACGCAGCCATTCACTAAAATTAGAAGAAAAGCAGTTTAACCTTAAACTGCGTAGAGAGTTCTTTACTGTAAGAGCGGTAAGGATGTGGAATTCTCTTCCACTGGCAGTGGTTTCAGCGGGGAGCATTGATCATTTCAAAAAACTATTAGATAAGCACCTGAATGACCACAAGATACAGGGATATACAATGTAATACTGACATAAAATCACACACATAGGTTGGACTTCATGGACTTGTGTCTTTTTTCAACCTCGCCTACTATGTAACTATGTAACTATGTATCTATGTAAGTCACCTCCATCTGCTCCCCAATGCCCTCTTTTTGTAAATTGTTTTTGGACTGAAATATGACTTTGTACTACTACAAAAATGTAATCCTACTTAAAAAGATGATATTCTGTGCATGAAATCTTTATAATTGTGTCCCATATCTCTAAAAATATAGAGAGACATGGAGGAATACTCTCTCCTGTTCATAAATAATAGATTCAGTGCAGCACATCAGTACCATTATAATATAGTATCTTCAAATAAAAAACTGTTCCATTGCTTATTATTGGCTGAAATATGACTTCTCCCTGCTTCTGAAATGTTCTTGGATTAAACAGATGTGATTCCATGCATTAAATTTGTTCAATTTGTCTACCATGGAAAATTATAAGATTGTGTTAGGGAAATTTGTACAAATTACACGTGGTGCCTAAAAAATGCACTCTTTTTGTTTTTTTTAATGCTGGAATAGAACTATTCCCTGCCTCCAAGATGACCTTCTATGAAAATCAATACAGGAAGTTCCGAGTTACGAACATAATAGGGACTGTAGGTTTGTTCGTAAGTCGAAGTTGTTCATAAGTCGCAACACTGCATTTGTAAGTGTAACTTCCGGTTGGAACACTGCATTCGTAAGTGTAACGTCCGCCTGTGCATGGATGTGGGATGTTCCGGGCGCTTGTTATGTTATCTGGGGCTCTTCTGGCCATGCAGTACATGTAGTACTGCAGTATGGGATGTGTCCGGAGGTATCCAGGACCAGCGTGGAGCACAAGTGGCTGGCATTTGAGGCCATTCGTAAGTAGGAGTCGTTCGTAACTCGGGTGTTCGTAACTCCGGGTATGCCTGTAAAATTCTTTTTTAGCCAAGTCATACACTTTTCATATATTGTCTTTCTAGAAAATACATTTGTTGTTTATATTTCTGTCCTAAAGAGGTAGATTCCGTGCCTCCAATTGTACCTCCTAATAAAAAGGAAAACATTCTGTTCTGTAAATATGTGTAATTTTTTAAACCTGTGTCTAACATAGGGATAACCTCTACCTCAAAATTATTCTCCTATTAATAAGGATGAGATCCTGCAGCAAATCTGTACAGTAATTATATTACTGTATATCTACGCAAAGATTACATCTAAATTATATTTATTGATTAAATCTGCATGGTCTCTCCCTTAGAGTTAGCGGTTTATCTAAAAAGAATTAAAAGATGTACTGTTTAAATCTTAAATAAAAATAGAACAAATTATTTTTTTCAGATACAATCTGCTCAATCTCTACCTCAACACTATCAGCCTGTTCAAAGGGGTATAAAAGCCATGCTGCAATTCTTTATATTGTTTCCTACCTGTCTGGGAAGAAATAACCCCATAGTTTAAAGAAGATTCATTTTCCTTGTTGTATAACTGATATATAACAGCCCGTGGTGCTAATCTGTTAACATGTCCTGCCTTGATTAATTTTTGGAAAAAAAATACAATAATTGATCATCTTTGACTGCAATCTACTTGCTCTCTCCCTCAAAAAAGTGGCCTGCCAGAAAAGGTGTTAATTTTTAGTTTTCTATATTCAGTCTGTGAAAAAGAAAGCCACTTTTGAACTTGTGGATGCAATCTGCTTTATCTCTGCTTGGAAAATTGCGACTTACTCCACTGAAGGCTTGGACGTGTGGTGCAAATCTTTTCAATGTTTATGCTTTTAATTGTACACCTACTTTTTTTTCCCAAATGCAATATGCAAGCTCAATCGCTCAGAAATTGTAGCCTGACCATATAAGCTTAACCTCTTTGCTGCAAATCTGTTACCATTGTTCATTTTTAGTCTCCATAACAAGGCACTAATTATTTGATTCTACATGCAATGTGCTTATTTTCTCCCTCAGATGTCATGGCCTGTCCATTAAAGGCTTCAAAGATATGCTGAAAATTTGTGTAATTTCTTCTCTTCATACTAGTTTTTCTTTTCCAGGTGCAATATGCCTGCTCAATTATTTTAAAAATGTAGCCTTTCCAAAAAGGTTTAATAGCTGTGGAGCTAAACTGTAAAATGTTCCCTTCTTTTTGTTTCCAGATACAAAATCCCCACTCGGTTGCTCAGAAATTGCAGCCTGTCTATGCAGGTTTAACCTGAACATCAAAAAATGTATACAATCAGCGCAAAACATAAACAAACTGAATTAACTTGCAGGCTGAACACTTAAGGGTTAACACCAAGCCCAAATAACATAATAAACAAAGTAAAGTGCAGCGCAAAAACTTGAAAGAAACAAAGAAGAAATGAACAGAAAAAGTCCCATAGACATAAAATTGTATCCTCCTCTGTCTAAATTCTTCTTGATATAAGACACCCAAATTCTTCAGCGTAACTGAGCAAATAAACTGCTTACCAGAAAGAAGATCAAAAGAGGCATAATTACCACCAATGCTGGAGAGGTCCGGGACAGCTGATCTGAAGATTGGAAAATATATCCGGCAGCTAATCCTCCAATGCAGCAGGTGATAGAGTTACTCCAATTGTGCGGTGAAGCAGGAAGAAAAAGAAGGGACATCTAAGAGCGTTCCATAAGGTAAGTATAAATTTATTTATAAATCGTAGTACAATCCATAAAAGAGCGCATAGAAGAAGCGCTGTTTAAAAACCAAGGACACCAACAAACGGAGATGGAACAGACTGTTCGCGTCCGAACAGCTGTGAGAAAGTTGACAGCGGGTGACGTGAGACTCCGCCCCCGTACGCGGCGTTACGTCCAATGGACTTCGTCAGCAGGGGTGGAGTCAAGCTGTCACCCGAGATCTTATATACCTGCCGACTGTCAGCAAAGAGTATGTCTTTGAAACGGAAGCGGAAACAAAATTTCAAGTTATCCCGCACGGAGACATTTGCTGGGACTTATGGCAGCAGATATAAAAAATACAAAAAATACATAAACATGATTCAAAGGGAGTTAGTGTTCTACAATCAAGGTATAGATATACCATTTAACCAATAGATAATAGAACATAATGGTCGGAATAGTCTGAATAGTCACCCGCTGTCATCTCTGATAAATTACAGCAGCACTCAAAGTGCTATAAGAACATTTACATTAAAACAGCCCAAGATATATTTAAAACATACATATAAAAAAACATGATATAAAAAACATGAAAAATCATAAATAACAATAAAAATAAAACTCATTTGTCAGAAATAAAGCAATTGAGGTCGAACTCAATATTTAAACCTCTAGGGACTCCAACTTTTGTTTCATGAATCCAGAGAGATTCACGGCGACTCAATTGCCTAATAAAGTTACCGCCCCTCCAATGTTTCGAAACTTTTTCTATACCCCAGAAATGTAATTTCCTTGGGTCCCTATTGTGGCATAATCTGAAATGTTTTGATACATAATGTGACTTTAAACCTTTTTTGATATTGTTAACGTCCTAAAATTCATAAAAACCCCTCAGCCCCTCCAGGCAGACCTATAGTTAACGGTATCGACTCTGTTTCAGCACGTTTGGGTCAGTACATCGATTATTTCTTAAAACCTTTGGTGTCTAACACCACAGCGTTTTTAAAGGATACCAAACATATTATACAAGTAGTTGAGAAGTTACCGTGTAAGGATAATAGTATATTAGTGACGGCTGATGTCAGCTCTCTTTACACGATAATTGGTCATGCCGATGCCATTAGATCAGTACAATGGGCCCTTGACAAATCGGACCTGCCAGTTAAATTAAAGGATTTTTTGTTGATTGCTTTGGAGTTTTGCCTTGCCAGGAATTATTTCTGGTACGGCGGAAAATTCTTTTTACAAATCCTCGGAGTTGCCATGGGCGCTCGCTTCGCCCCGAGCGTCGCGAATATTTTTATGGCTCTCTGGGAAGAAGAATTTGTCTTTGGTAGTAGACCGGCTCAGCTGGTCTGCTACCAAAGATATATAGATGATATTTTCCTGATTTGGGAGGGGGACATGGTGAGTCTTCAGCTTTTTATGTCCCGGCTTAACGGGAACACTAAGAATATTTGTCTCACATGGAAGGCTGATGTTTTTAGTATAGCCTTCCTTGATCTGGAGATTTTTAAACATGAGGGAAGTTTTAGGACCAAAAACTACTGTAAACCCACGGATAGGAATGGGTATATACCCCTTGATAGCTGCCACCATAGCTCATGGCTACTTAACATCCCTAGGGGGCAGTTTATTCGTCTTCGGCGAAATTGTTATCTAGATGATGATTATTTTTCGCAAGCTAATCATATGGCAGAAAAATTCCTACAGAAGGGCTATTCCAGTTCTTTTATAGCAGAGGAAGTGCAAAAAGTGGGCAGTATGGATAGATCTTCCTTAGTTAAAGACTCGGATAGGAGACCACCTATGAATACAGAACAACAGAAGTCTCAATACAGAATCATCTTGGATTATAATATCCAACACAAAAAGGTTGAAAAGATCATTCTAAAGTATTGGAATATTCTTAAAAAGGACAATGTTTTGGGCCCTACCCTTCCAGATCGTCCCAGATTTGTCTATCGGAGACCACCTACCTTGAGAGATATGATTGCCCCAATAGTGGTTGACCCTCCGGTGATCAAAGAAAGCAGAATATTTAGTTTTATGTCAGGATTCTATGCCTGTGGCAAATGCCCAGCTTGCAGACAATGCAAATTCAATGTTAAGAGAAGAAAGGAATTTAATGTTACCGCCACCAACAGAACCTATCAGATCAGGAATTTGATTACATGTGACACGGTGGGAGTAGTATACATGTTGCAGTGCGAATGTGGACTGCAATATGTAGGAAGAACTTCCCGACCAATGGGTGTCCGTATAGCGGAGCACGTTAACAATATCAAAAAAGGTTTAAAGTCACATTATGTATCAAAACATTTCAGATTATGCCACAATAGGGACCCAAGGAAATTACATTTCTGGGGTATAGAAAAAGTTTCGAAACATTGGAGGGGCGGTAACTTTATTAGGCAATTGAGTTGCCGTGAATCTCTCTGGATTCATGAAACAAAAGTTGGAGTCCCTAGAGGTTTAAATATTGAGTTCGACCTCAATTGCTTTATTTCTGACAAATGAGTTTTATTTTTATTGTTATTTATGATTTTTCATGTTTTTTATATCATGTTTTTTTATATGTATGTTTTAAATATATCTTGGGCTGTTTTAATGTAAATGTTCTTATAGCACTTTGAGTGCTGCTGTAATTTATCAGAGATGACAGCGGGTGACTATTCAGACTATTCCGACCATTATGTTCTATTATCTATTGGTTAAATGGTATATCTATACCTTGATTGTAGAACACTAACTCCCTTTGAATCATGTTTATGTATTTTTTGTATTTTTTATATCTGCTGCCATAAGTCCCAGCAAATGTCTCCGTGCGGGATAACTTGAAATTTTGTTTCCGCTTCCGTTTCAAAGACATACTCTTTGCTGACAGTCGGCAGGTATATAAGATCTCGGGTGACAGCTTGACTCCACCCCTGCTGACGAAGTCCATTGGACGTAACGCCGCGTACGGGGGCGGAGTCTCACGTCACCCGCTGTCAACTTTCTCACAGCTGTTCGGACGCGAACAGTCTGTTCCATCTCCGTTTGTTGGTGTCCTTGGTTTTTAAACAGCGCTTCTTCTATGCGCTCTTTTATGGATTGTACTACGATTTATAAATAAATTTATACTTACCTTATGGAACGCTCTTAGATGTCCCTTCTTTTTCTTCCTGCTTCACCGCACAATTGGAGTAACTCTATCACCTGCTGCATTGGAGGATTAGCTGCCGGATATATTTTCCAATCTTCAGATCAGCTGTCCCGGACCTCTCCAGCATTGGTGGTAATTATGCCTCTTTTGATCTTCTTTCTGGTAAGCAGTTTATTTGCTCAGTTACGCTGAAGAATTTGGGTGTCTTATATCAAGAAGAATTTAGACAGAGGAGGATACAATTTTATGTCTATGGGACTTTTTCTGTTCATTTCTTCTTTGTTTCTTTCAAGTTTTTGCGCTGCACTTTACTTTGTTTATTAACCTGAACATCAGTCAGGTTTACAGAACCTGCATCGAACCATATTGGTATTGGTATTGTATTGGTCTAATATACGGTCTTTCACATTTCCATATGCATCAGGTACAGCATTAAACCTGATATGCATTTTGTGCCCTTATTTTCTTGTGTTTATTGAAATTTATATAGCTTTTCTATGTTTGCAACCTTGTACCAAAAAGATAGCAAAACAGCTTTCCCTAAGTAGAATAAAACACATGTGTGCCTTATAGCTGACTGACAGGACACCAATACATTCACAGTTAAACTACATATTTGTGATCTGCCTTACCTGCAATTTGCCAAAATGTATAAGTCTGTTCCGTCATCTTTGTGATCAAGGCACCCCTGCCAGAGCAGGGCAGCCTGATCTGGGCCCTGTCCCAGCACACTGTTATCTCCTCCTGTCTGGAAGCTTCTATAGTGTTAGTTGGAGAACAGTGTGTATTGCAGTATAGCCTGAATAGATAACAGTGCTGTCCCTTCCTTTCCAGTCTAAACCCTGTTTTGCAGAGGATTTTGAGAAAGATTCAGGTTATTTTGTCTGGTTGTATGTAAAAAAAAAAAAAAAAATGTTTTTAAAATTAATATATAACTGGATTGCATTTCTATATCTACCCTATAGTTCAGCTTTAGGAAATTCCACCGAATCACTGGGAATTACTATAAGTTAAAAAATATCCTTTTCTTCCAACTGTTATTTAATAGAGGTCACCTAAACCAGGTCCTGTTTGTGCCAATAATTATAATCAGCTATTACAGCAAGTGGGTTTTCAGAGAATTAAGGATACAGACAATTTTGGCAGTGAAATTGGATTTACTTAAAGGCACTTGATCAGAAGGATACAATCATTTTCTATTTAAGAGCCTGATAACCCGTTCGCTGTTCCTAATCTTTTCCTTTGCTGCTTTTCTGTTATGGTCCATTAGCACCTCTGCACCTACTCATTTTTCTTGGACTTCTCACAGGTAGCATCACGTAAGGATTTAATCCTGATGATAGAAGTCTATCTTTATCCTTGCATCACTACATAAGAGTTGAAGATGGATGAGAGACGAGGGTCATGGTCTGAGATGCAGACTAACAATAGACAGCAAAAAAGCAAACTTAGAAAGCTAGACAGGTTAAATCAGCTAGGCCTTTTGGAATTACCGATGGTGAATGTGGATTGTCCTGAGGTGTAGCAGCCAGGATTACCTGGTCCTTACAAGAGACTCCCACAAGAATGTTTGTATTTCGCTACATAAAACCAGTGGACTGAAGTTCACCCTATTTATAAAAGGTGTAAATGAATGCAGCCCTCAAATAATTAAAATACCCCTTATTTATCAAAAAAGTATAACTAAAGTGAAGTGAATAATAATCAGTGATGTAGTCAAAAACTATAGTGACATAGTGTTACCAGTGGCAGCTGGTGCTAAACCTTTTGGGGAGGGCGGCAAACAACCCCCCCCCCCCAGGCCCACACTCAGCCTTCTACAATCCCGCACTCACAACTCCATGGTCCCCTGCACTCAGCCCCTCCGCAGATTCCTCGGCTTCTTCTCCGAGCCAACCTGATCCGCCTTCTGTCCTGATTGGCTGGGAGGAGAAGCCGGAAGACATTAGTGAATATTGATTCACTAGTGTCACAAGCAGAGCACTGCGCCCCCAGCCCAACCTATTTCAAGCCAATTAGAGCCTCCAGATCTAATCATATAGCTTAAAAAAATAAAAAAAAAACTCATAGAAACCTATGAGTCCGGCGCCTCGCATGCATCCCCACATGCAAACTGGGGTGGTGGTGGTGGGGGGGCAGCGCTCCTGAGTGTTACACCATATACATTGTGCAAGAAAAAATTGTCCTTTAAAATGTTGACAGATAATAAAGTTCGTAAGAAAACAAAAGGTGATCAGAAATGTGGAAACCTCCACCTTTATGTTTGGTGGAGGCAACAACACCAAGAGTGCAAACTCACCAGAGCCAACAATTGCTGCCTAGAATATAGAACAGCAAAACCCGTTCATTACTTTCTGTTCCTCCTCTCAAAGAGTATATACAGCATTCACTAGATATGAATATTACATAGTTACATAGTAGGTGAGGTCGAAAAAAGACACACACCATCAAGTCCAACCTATGTGTGTGATTATATGTCAGTATTACCTTGTATATCCCTGTATGTTGTGATCGTTCAGGTGCTTATCTAATAGTTTCTTGAAACTATTGATGCCCCCCGCTGAGACCACCACCTGTGGAAGGGAATTCCACAACCTTGCCGCTATTACAGTAAAGAACCCTCTACATAGTTTAAGGTTAAACCTCTTTTCTTCTAATTTTAATGAGTGGCCACGTGTCTTGTTAAACTCTCTTCCGCAAAAAAGTTTTATCCCTATTGTGGGGTCACCAGTATGGTATTTGTAAATTGAAATCATATCCCCTCTCAAGCGTCTCTTTTCCAGAGAGAATAAGTTCAGTGCTCGCAACTTTTCCTCATAACTAATATCCTCCAGACCCTTTATTAGCTTTGTTGCCCTTCTTTGTGCTCATTCCATTCCCAGTACATCCTTCCTGAGGACTGGTGCCCAGAACTGGACAGCATACTCTAGGTGCGGCCGGACCAGAGTCTTGTAGAGCGGGAGAATTAACGTTTTATCTCTGGAATTAATCCCCTTTTTAATGCATGCCAATATTCTGTTTGCTTTGTTAGCAACAGCTTGGCATTGCATGCCATTGCTGAGCCTATCATCCACGAGTACCCCCAGGTCCTTTTCCATCCTAGATTACCTGAGAGGTTCGTCCCCCAGTGTATGGATTGCATTCATATTTTTGCCACCCAAATGCATTATTTTGCATTTTTCTACATTGAACATCATTTGCCATGTAGTTGTCCACCCATTAATTTGTTCAGATTTTTTTGCAAGGTTTCCACATCCTGCGGAGAAGTTATTGCCCTGCTTAGCTTAGTATCATCTGCAAATACAGAGATTGAACTGTTTACCCCATCCTGCAGGTCATTTATGAACAAATTAAACAGGATTGGTCACAGCACAGAACCCTGGGAGACCCCACTACCCATCCCTGACCATTCTGAGTACTCATTCTGAGTATTTATTACCACCCTCTGAACTCGCCCTTGTAGCCAGTTTTCAATCCATGTACTCACCCTATGGTCCATGCCAACGGACCTTATTTTGTACAGTAAATGTTTATGGGCAATTGGGGAAAAAAGGGGGGGGAAAATTAGGGACTTTTAGGAAGCCATGATCTGGTAAGATCAAGTATTTCCATCCCTAGGGACTTTATATGATGTCATGACCTGGTAAGGACATACACATCCATCCCATCTATATTTAAAGAAAAAGGGTATATAACCATATACCAGGAATGTGGGACTTTGTGTGAAGCATATGACAGCCAAAAGAGTAATAGGGTGAATTGAAGGAATTTTATTATACATTGCATAGTACATACATAATCAAAAATAGCAAAGGTAAATTAACATATATAGGTAGTAAGACTGTTGAACACAGTTCAAGGTATATATGCTGGTAGCAATCAAAATATGCATGAATCACATTAAATTTGTAAAAGAATGTTAACAGCATGGTAAAAAATATTTGTATAGAAGCATTTAAAATTCCCAGGTTCACCACAGAATAAAGGTGTGTACTATTGAAAAAAAAGAATATAACCTGCAGGACCTATGGCCTCATTGGCCTGAAAGAGTACAGAACACATCATGACTTGAAGTACTAATGACATTCGTGGAGACACGGCACATCAAGAGCTCTACGCGTTTCGTGGCTGAAGCCACTCATCAGGAGCAGGCACGTGTGATATCTATAGATTAGGAAAAAATTGAAAAATGAAAAACAAGAAGAATTGCAGGGACACGGTTAGGGGTAAGGTATCAAACCACCATAACCGAGACTTACTTGCTCAAATTGGGCATGCTGAAGGTACAATGGCAAGGCCCCACAGACAGTCCGGGAAATAACTCCACACCGGGAGCTGAGGTGGGCAGCCCCACGGATATGGGGAGGGCGACGCTCACGGTAGGCACGGCGGCCGAGGACATTCTGAGAGTGAAGGGACAATGGTAAACAAGGATATGTGACAAACACAGGAGAGGAAAAAGAAAAGAGAAAAGAGAAAAGGGGGGGGGGGAGCAAGGAGAGGGGGAAAGAGGAAGGGGGGGAGGGGAGGGGGAAAGAAGAAAAGGATGGGAGAGAAAAAAGGGGAAGAGAAATAGGAAAGGAGAAAGAAGGGGTTAGTAAGGGAGACAAGGAAAAGAGAAGAAAGAAAGAGGGGGGAAAGAACAGGAAAAGAGGGGAAAGGGAACTAAGGAAGAGAAAAGGAGGGGAAAGTGGGGGGAAAAAAGGACAGGTGAAAGATGGGGGGAGGGAAAGGAAAAGGGGGGGGGGGGAGAAAAAGGGGGGAAAGGGATGAAGTGAGGACGAAAGGACAAGGTGGGGGGTGGGCAGGAAGGGATATTGTGAATGGGTGAAAGGTGGACAAGTGAAGCCAGATAGATGTGATGGTGATGAAACAAAGGAAATTGCCAATATACCTAGTGAGTAGAGGAACCCCATGAAGGGAGCCAGAAGGACTAGTAGAAAAATCCATGTGGTAGATGGTGTGAGGAGAGCCCCGAGTGCCGTGACCAGCCGGGGAGCGCCCTTAAATACCCCCGCCGCGGGAATGCACACCAATGTCACGCCGTGGGGTAGGGGGAGGAGCGCCATGCGGCCGCTTCCGGCCAACGGCACGCAGCGCGTTCCCCCATAGCCCACGAGTGTGGTGAACACAGCCTGTGCGCGGCAGCGTCAGAGCGCTGCCCCGCGCACAGCAAGGAAGCGTGACACTGACACACATTGACATCATATCCGCTCCCCCAGGCCGTGAAGGCAGTGGGGGAGGGGGGAGAAACGTCCGCAAGGTGTGTCACAGCCCCCGGAATAGGAGAGAAACCAGACCGCAGGACGGCCCGGCACATCCCCCAACAGCAGTGCCAACAATCAAGCTAATGAGACAGTTGGAACAATAAAAAAATTATATGGGAATAAAATAGTTACAAAAATACAATAGATGGAACAGGGGAGACTAAACATAGGTCGTTGGTGGCAGAAAGATTAATATATCTAAACAGGTGGAGCTACATCAGATGCTTCCATCCCTATTTGTATACAAGGCAATTGGGGAAAAAAGGGGGGGGAAAATTAGGGACTTTTAGGAAGCCATGATCTGGTAAGATCAAGTATTTCCATCCCTAGGGACTTTATATGATGTCATGACCTGGTAAGGACATACACATCCATCCCATCTATATTTAAAGAAAAAAGGGTTTATAACCATATACCAGGAATGTGGGACTTTGTGTGAAGCATATGACAGCCAAAAGAGTAATAAGGTGAATTGAAGGAATTTTATTACACATTGCATAGTACATACATAATCAAAAATAGCAAAGGTAAATTAACATATATAGGTAGTAAGACTGTTGAACACAGTTCAAGGTATATATGCTGGTAGCAATCAAAATATGCATGAATCACATTAAATTGGTAAAAGAATGTTAACAGCATGGTAAAAAATATTTGTATAGAAGCATTTAAAATTCCCAGGTTCACCACAGAATAAAGGTGTGTACTATTGATAAAAAAGAATATAACCTGCAGGACCTATGGCCTCATTGGCCTGAAAGAGTACAGAACACATCATGACTTGAAGTACTAATGACATTCGTGGAGACACGGCACATCAAGAGCTCTACGCGTTTCGTGGCTGAAGCCACTCATCAGGAGCAGGCACGTGTGATATCTATAGATTAGGAAAAAATTGAAAAATGAAAAACAAGAAGAATTGCAGGGACACGGTTAGGGGTAAGATATCAAACCACCATAACCGAGACTTACTTGCTCAAATTGGGCATGCTGAAGGTACAATGGCAAGGCCCCACAGACAGTCCGGGAAATAACTCCACACCGGGAGCTGAGGTGGGCAGCCCCACGGATATGGGGAGGGCGACGCTCACGGTAGGCACGGCGGCCGAGGACATTCTGAGAGTGAAGGGACAATGGTAAACAAGGATATGTGACAAACACAGGAGAGGAAAAAGAAAAGAGAAAAGAGAAAAGGGGGGGGGAGCAAGGAGAGGGGGAAGGAGGAAGGGGGGGAGGGGAGGGGGAAAGAAGAAAAGGATGGGAGAGAAAAAAGGGGAAGAGAAATAGGAAAGGAGAAAGAAGGGGTTAGTAAGGGAGACAAGGAAAAGAGAAGAAAGAAAGAGGGGGGAAAGAACAGGAAAAGAGGGGAAAGGGAACTAAGGAAGAGAAAAGGAGGGGAAAGTGGGGGGAAAAAAGGACAGGTGAAAGATGGGGGGAGGGAAAGGAAAAGGGGGGGGGAAGAAAAAGGGGGGAAAGGGATGAAGTGAGGACGAAAGGACAAGGTGGGGGGTGGGCAGGAAGGGATATTGTGAATGGGGGAAAGGTGGACAAGTGAAGCCAGATAGATGTGATGGTGATGAAACAAAGGAAATTGCCAATATACCTAGTGAGTAGAGGAACCCCATGAAGGGAGCCAGAAGGACTAGTAGAAAAATCCATGTGGTAGATGGTGTGAGGAGAGCCCCGAGTGCCGTGACCAGCCGGGGAGCGCCCTTAAATACCCCCGCCGCGGGAATGCACACCAATGTCACGCTGTGGGGTAGGGGGAGGAGCGCCATGCGGCCGCTTCCGGCCAACGGCACGCAGCGCGTTCCCCCATAGCCCACGAGTGTGGTGAACACAGCCTGTGCGCGGCAGCGTCAGAGCGCTGCCCCGCGCACAGCAAGGAAGCGTGACACTGACACACATTGACATCATATCCGCTCCCCCAGGCCGTGAAGGCAGTGGGGGAGGGGGGAAAAACGTCCGCAAGGTGTGTCACTGCTGTTGGGGGATGTGCCGGGCCATCCTGCGGTCTGGTTTCTCTCCTATTCCGGGGGCTGTGACACACCTTGCGGACGTTTTTCCCCCCTCCCCCACTGCCTTCACGGCCTGGGGGAGCGGATATGATGTCAATGTGTGTCAGTGTCACGCTTCCTTGCTGTGCGCGGGGCAGCGCTCTGACGCTGCCGCGCACAGGCTGTGTTCACCACACTCGTGGGCTATGGGGGAACGCGCTGCGTGCCGTTGGCCGGAAGCGGCCGCATGGCGCTCCTCCCCCTACCCCACGGCGTGACATTGGTGTGCATTCCCGCGGCGGGGGTATTTAAGGGCGCTCCCCGGCTGGTCACGGCACTCGGGGCTCTCCTCACACCATCTACCACATGGATTTTTCTACTAGTCCTTCTGGCTCCCTTCATGGGGTTCCTCTACTCACTAGGTATATTGGCAATTTCCTTTGTTTCATCACCATCACATCTATCTGGCTTCACTTGTCCACCTTTCACCCATTCACAATATCCCTTCCTGCCCACCCCCCACCTTGTCCTTTCGTCCTCACTTCATCCCTTTCCCCCCTTTTTCTCCCCCCCCCTTTTCCTTTCCCTCCCCCCATCTTTCACCTGTCCTTTTTTCCCCCCACTTTCCCCTCCTTTTCTCTTCCTTAGTTCCCTTTCCCCTCTTTTCCTGTTCTTTCCCCCCTCTTTCTTTCTTCTCTTTTCCTTGTCTCCCTTACTAACCCCTTCTTTCTTCTTTCCTATTTCTCTTCCCCTTTTTTCTCTCCCATCCTTTTCTTCTTTCCCCCTCCCCTCCCCCCCTTCCTCCTTCCCCCTCTCCTTGCTTCCCCCCCCCCCCTTTTCTCTTTTCTCTTTTCTTTTTCCTCTCCTGTGTTTGTCACATATCCTTGTTTACCATTGTCCCTTCACTCTCAGAATGTCCTCGGCCGCCGTGCCTACCGTGAGCGTCGCCCTCCCCATATCCGTGGGGCTGCCCACCTCAGCTCCCGGTGTGGAGTTATTTCCCAGACTGTCTGTGGGGCCTTGCCATTGTACCTTCAGCATGCCCAATTTGAGCAAGTAAGTCTCGGTTATGGTGGTTTGATACCTTACCCCTAACCGTGTCCCTGCAATTCTTCTTGTTTTTCATTTTTCAATTTTTTCCTAATCTATAGATATCACACGTGCCTGCTCCTGATGAGTGGCTTCAGCCACGAAACGCGTAGAGCTCTTGATGTGCCGTGTCTCCACGAATGTCATTAGTACTTCAAGTCATGATGTGTTCTGTACTCTTTCAGGCCAATGAGGCCATAGGTCCTGCAGGTTATATTCTTTTTTATCAATAGTACACACCTTTATTCTGTGGTGAACCTGGGAATTTTAAATGCTTCTATACAAATATTTTTTACCATGCTGTTAACATTCTTTTACCAATTTAATGTGATTCATGCATATTTTGATTGCTACCAGCATATATACCTTGAACTGTGTTCAACAGTCTTACTACCTATATATGTTAATTTACCTTTGCTATTTTTGATTATGTATGTACTATGCAATGTTTAATAAAATTCCTTCAATTCACCCTATTACTCTTTTGGCTGTCATATGCTTCACACAAAGTCCCACATTCCTGGTATATGGTTATATACCCTTTTTTCTTTAAATGTTTATGGGGAACTGTGTCAAATGCTTTTGCAAAATCCAGATACACCACGTCTATGGGCCTTCCTTTTTTCTAGATGGCAACTCACCTCCTCATAGAAGGTTAATAGGTTTGGCAAGAATGATTCTTCGTGAATCCATGCTGATTACTGCTAGTGATACCATTTTTATTACTAAAATCTTATATATAGTCCCTTATCATCCCCTCCAAGAGTTTACATACTATTGATGTTAGGCTAAATGGTCTGTAATTCCCAGGCATGTATTTTGGACCCTTTTTAAATATTGGTGCTACATTGGCTTTTCTCCAATTAGCTGGTACCATTCCAGTCAGTAGACTGTCAGTAAAAATTAGGAACAATGGTCTGGCAATTACTTGACTGATTTCCCTAAGTACCCTCGAGTGCAAGCCATTTGGTCCCGGGGATTTATTAATGTTAAGTTTCCCAAGTCTGATTTTAATTCTGTCCTCAGTTAACCATGGAGGTGCTTCCTGTGATGTGTCATGAGGATAAACACTGCAGTTTTGGTTACTGAAGGCCCCCGATTTCCTTGTGAATACTGAGGAGAAGAATAAATTCAATACGTTCGCCATCTCCCCATCCTTTGTAACCAGATGTCCTTCCTTATTCTTTATGGGGCCAATATGGTCTGTCCTCCCTTTTTTACTGTTTACATACTTAAAGAATTTCTTGGGATTTTTTTGCTCTCCTCCGCTATGTGTCTTTCATGTTCTATCTTAACCGTCCTTATTGCACCCTTACATTTCTCGTTGCATTCTTTATAAAGTCTGAATGCTGATGATGATCCCTCAACCTTGTATTTTTTGAAGGCCTTCTCCTTTGCTTTTATATGCATTTTTACATTAGAGTTAAGCCATCCAGGAGTTTTGTTCGCTCTTTTAAATTTATTACCCAATGGGATGCATTTGCTAATGCCCTTATTTAATATGCTCTTAAAGCAAACCCATCTCTTCTCTGTGTTCTTTGTTCCTAAGATTTTATCCCAATTTATGCCTTCTAGCAAGGTTCGTAGTTTAGGGAAGTTGGCTCTTTTGAAATTCAGTGTCTTTGTATTCTCCTTATGTTTCCTGTTTGTGTGATTTATACTGAAGCCAATTGACCTGTGATCGCTGTTACCTAAATTGCCCCGTATTTCCACATCCATGATCAGGTCTGTATTGTTGGTAATTAGTAGATCCAGTAACGCTTTATTTCTAGACTTTTGTTCCGACTTTAGACATGGACATCAGAGGGAAAACTCATTTGCAACCATCCGGACAGTGGATCACCAATACCCGAGAGAAAAGGCTTATAGTGTGGTATTTATTTCCAACAAGAGATTCAAAGTATATAAAACCATAAAAAACACAGTGGTCCACAAAATTAAAATGCTATGACATATACTACTGGGTCACACCAACTTACATCTGATGCCGCCAAACTACAGAAAGAATGGCAACTGGAACTCAGGCATATCACAGAAGTTCATAACATCCTCATAGGTAGAGTGCCTTGAAAAAGTATTCATACCCCTGGACACTTTCCACATTTTGTCATGTTACAACCAAAAACGTAAATGTATTTAATTTGGATTTTATGTGATAGACCAACACAAAGTGACACATAATTGTGAAGTGGAAGGAAAAGGATAAATGGTTTTCAAAATGTTTTACAAATAAATATGTGAAAAGTGTGGCGTGCATTTGTATTCAGCCCCCCTGAGTCAATACTGTGTAGAACCACCTTTCTCTGCAATTACGGCTGCAAGTATTTTTGGGGATGTCTCTACCAGCTTTGCACATCTAGAGAGTGACATTTTTTGCCCATTCTTCTTTGCAAAATAGCTCAAGCTCTGTCAGATTGGATTGAGAGGATCTGTGAACAGCAATTTTCAAGTCTTTCCACAGATTTTTAATTGGATTTAGGCCTGGACTTTGACTAGGCCATTCCAACACATGAATATGCTTTGATCTAAACCATTCTATTGTAGCTCTGGCTGTATGTTTAAGGTGAACCTCTGGCACAGTCTCATGTCTTTTGCAGACTCTAATGCCCTGTACACACGGTCGGACTTTCCGACGGAAAATGTGCGATCGGAGCTTGTTGTCGGAAATTCCGACCGCGTGTGAGTTCCATCTGACTTTTTCCATCGGAATTTCCAACACACAAAGTTTGAGAGCTGGCAATAAAATTTTCTGACAACAAAATCCGTTCGTGTAAATTCCGACCGTGTGTAGACAATTCTGACGCACAAAGTGCCACGCATGCTCAGAATAAATTCAGAGACAGAACTGCTCGGTCTGGTAAAATTAGCGTTCGTAATGGATATAGCACTTTCGTCACACTGCAATGTTTTAAATTGTTTAATGCAGCGCACTCTCTTCTTCTTTATAATGCTAGAAGAATGAAGTAGTTTTGCTGCTCATATTCACACAGACTTCTCACAAACTTCTTTCTTTGTTATTTCTCATGATTTCATGAATATAATATTTGTATTTGTCAGATCTACAGAATTTTTTTTTGGTTTTATGTTTATATATTTTTTATAATTTGTTGTTTGCTTTTTTAATCAAGATCTCCTGTTTTTGTTAATTAATTTTTTTTTTTTTTTTGGTCATCTCCATAATTATTTTTGTGGGTTTTGTGTGTCAAGTTACCACAACACCAGTATTATCTTGTATTTTTGAATCTCAAGGAGGTTGGTGTTGGTGTCCCTTGTTAATTTTACATTGTCTTTTTGAAATGTACCTGCCTACTCACAAACAAACTGTCCTATTTGAAGTAAAACACATAGGCAAGTATTTGTGAAAAATAAATAGCCATTTATTCTGAGTCATAACAAAATAAAAAAGAAGGCAATGCTGGATAAACTGGTGAAATTTGCGAAGCCTTTGTACCCCCAGGGCACACATCAATAATTTTACAGTCAAAATTGGTGGCCTGAGGAGTCCTTATAATAGGGAGCACAATCTGGTCCAGGACTACAAGAGATCAGGAACAGCAGCAGATGACATCTAGGTCCCGGGGCTGTGGTACTACAATAGCCTGCATCTTTTGCCAGACCAGACTGAACCCAGGCCATCACTCTCTTGTCTTCCCTAGACGCTTTCTTCTAAGCTGTGGCTCTGGTGTTGGAGGTGTGGCAGGAGGTGGAGGAGGAGGACCTGGAGGAGGAGGACCATGGTTGAACTTACAAACGTGGCTTTGGCTTGTGAGTTGGCCCCTCAACCCCTTATTTAGGGCTTGTAAGATGAGATATGCACATATTAGGCATTGGCCCTCATCCATTTCCAGCATTTTGCAGGCTGTAATATAGGCAAAGTCCTCTTGAACACTGGGGGGGGGTTTCTGAGGGCTGCAGTAGCCTTCCAAAATAGGCCAATTGCTGCCTCCTCCAGGTTATTCCTCTTTCTGCCACTTTTTTGTGGAAGGCGGAGGGGAGGGACCTGGGTATCGGGCAGGCTACTGGGCCTGGCCACCTCCTGGCTGCCACTTACCCCCGCATGCTAATTTGTAGTCCTGTGAGCCTCCAGGTAATTGACCAAATCTGGTCTCCAAAATAGTGTATCTTTGCAAATGATCAGCTGCTAACGTTACGCATGTCTCATAACCATGCAAAATAGTTAAACTAAATAGTACACACGCTGCGCTTATCAAAATAAAATGTAAGAAATTTCTACTGAAATATTAATAAAGTGATATTGTGCTAAACATACAAAATATACAAAATCTATTAATACTATACATTAATGTGCAATAAACTTCAATGAATGAATAAATAGGTAAAAGTGTTTCAATCAGCCTGTGTATTGCAATTATTCCACAAAGCTTGAGCAAACTTCAAACATTAATAAATAATTTAAAACAAATATCCATGCGATTTAGTGTTACATCCATGCATTTCAGTGCTGCATCTATACAATATGGTGTTAGTGCAATGTTCAAACAATAAAAAGTTAAAAAATACGAAAAAACGCATCCATGCAATTTGGTGCTACATCCATGTGATTCTATGCAATTCAGTGCTGTGTTGCTGTGCAATAATCAAATTAACAGTCCAGTTTAGTGCTGCATCTATGCAATATGGTGTTAGTGCAATGTTGAAACAATAAAAAATTAAAAAATACAAAAAAACGCATCCATGCGATTTGGTGCTGCATCCATGTGATTCTATGCAATTCAGTGTTGTGTTGCTGTGCAATGATCAAATTAACAGTCCACAGATCTTCCACAATCCGTTCATGTGTTTTTGTGAACACAAACTAAAGTGCTGTGTGCTCATACAAGTGCTCCCCCCCAGGTGATAGCCCCTCACCTTAGGGCGTGTGACCTTGCAATCAAGCTTGGTCAGAATGCGCCTTAGAACCTATATGAATTCGATATTATATGCAGTGTTCTGGATCGATTTGCACTGGTGCCTCTGTTCCTCACAGCAGTCCTGTTTGCACCTCAATATATCAACACAAAAAGGACTTCATGGTACAGTATGTACTAAATGTATTAAAATCATAAACAAATCCCGCAATGGGTACTCACAGTAACAAGGCGTTTAAGGGTGCCACACTAAAACAGCATAAATGAACGGGCAACAGCGGCCGGTATGGGGTGGTGTGCTAATCTTTCCCAACAGGTTGTATGTATAACGTTCCGTCCTGCCCCCTTCCCCTACGCGTGTTCGATACAAGGGATGTTTCGTATCTTCATCAGGGGGTGATTTGATTGGACGGCGAACCTGTCAATTAATGTATCCTCTCTGCGGCCATTTTGTTGTGGCCTGCTGACACTCTAGTGAGCAATCAATGTGATTCTATGGGAGAAACATCTATATGCAAAAATAGATGGATACAAATGGCAAAAGATAATAGCCATGGATTCCCCATTTTGCCTGATATATATAGTAAAAACACTTAACGATGATATCACTAAGTTAAACTACTCAGGACGGACGTGGGACGATTAGATCGGCACCCTCTATGTAAACCAGTTGCTGTGAGAGATATAACCTAGTATATCTACAAAACAACAATATAATATAGGATTACATGTAAAAAGTTAAAAATTAAAAATAAAAATAAAAATCCAAAGCTCATACGAATAATAACTCGTCTATATGAGCATACGTAATCAAAATTTAATACATGTATTTAAAACCACAATAGAAAAGTAAACAATAAAAAATAAAATATAAAAGCAGTATATTGCTAGCAAACACTGGTTAAATATTATATAGTACAAAAAGGTATACCTAACCTATAAGATAGTGTTATCAATATGGATATTAACAGGATATGCTCATAAGCAGTTGTATATAGCCAATAAGGGGCAGTATATACTCCTTGGCTCCACCATTCCTATGTGTGTAGTCATACTGGTGTGACATGATGTTGGGATATATAAAAAAATATTATATATGTGCTCAATGGTTACTTAAAAAACAACTAAGATCAAAATCTTTATTTAACCCTCCAGGGGCCAGAGAGCCCAACTGGTGTATCCACCATGATTCTCTTCTGCTGATTTCCCTAACATAATTGGACCCCCTCCAGTGAAGTTTGGGTGCCTCAATGCCCCAAAATTGCATCCCTACTGCTAATTTCGCCCCAAGTTAGGCCAACTTGACCATGAGCTATTGGGAACTACAGTATATCTCACATAACAACCCCTTTGCTGCCCAACTTATCTATTATGGACGTTACATTGATGATGTCATTATGATCTGGGATGGTACAAAAGAGAGTGTGGAGTCTTTTGTTGAGCACTGCAACCATAATTCCCTAGGGCTATCCTTCACTCATGTCATAGACCCCAACAAGTTAGCCTTCCTAGATTTAGAACTATCCCACAGTGAATCCCAAATACACGCTACAAATTTTGTCAAACCCACCGCTGGAAACTCGTATATCCACTATCAGAGCTGTCACTACCCAAGGTGGATAAAAAATATACCTAGGAGCCAGTTCGGCAAAACTGTACCAAGGACGAAGATTACTACATACAAGGTAAACTCCTTTCAGAAAAATTCAAGGACAAGGGATACCCACCAAATTTGGTTCAAGAAGCCTTCCTTCAACAAGCAGAAAAACCTACACCAAAGGCCAAAGCTAAAGATGACATACAGCCAGCACGATTCACTACCCAATTCCATGACTATAGAACAACTAGGAGAGAAAAGAATTCTCCCAAGAGGGCAAACACCACCCAAACACTATCTGCAAAATCAATGAGTTTATTGGTGCTACAAAACACCACACAATAACAACAACAAAAATGGGCAAAGATAGGGAGTGAATCATGGACCCAGATAAAATTGATAACGTTATCATTAAAAACAACGGAGCCGCGGCCAATCATACTCCATACACATGCCAATCACCACACAGGAATAGTACTAAAGGGACGGTACTGTATAAGAAACTAGAGTCCTTAAATAATCAAAATACAGGTGGTGTGACGGATTAGTGGGTAAAAGTGGATGAAGCAGAATTATTAATATTTCAAAGCTGAGGACTGATTCAGCACATTTAATTGGATTGTACAGTCCGGGACTAGTGAGCCCAATTTAAAGGTGACAACAGCAGGGATGGCCGGCAGTACTTAACTGAATGGTAAATCTCATGATCACAGGAAATGCAGATAGATCAGCGATAATATGGCAAGGGTAGCAGGGGGAGCAATGGCAGACCGAGCTGAGAATAAAGCATAAATCGGAGTGATACTTCTCTCACCAGATAGATGGCTTCAGTTGCTCTGAGACCGTAAGGCTCTACCCCCAGATGATAGCTGTAGGTGTCAGTCCAAAACAGCTAGCTGCCAGATAGGAGATGTCCTCGCTGTACCCAGCACCTCTATGGTGACGCGCTGACGTCATCGTTTCCATCCCAGTCTCGTGAACGGGTGCATGCAAGCCGGCCGGCTGTTACTTTGTTTTTAACCACAGTTTTTATGTAAGTGTATTTACTCCTATTTTAAATAAATAATCTTGCGGATTTACACTATGGAGGAAACTTTTCATTTTTTTGGGTTCCCCTGGTATGCTGTTTACGGTACGCTGTATGAAAGGTCCTGATTATCCCTTTCCTGTGCGGAGATCCTGGGAGCTGTGTCCCTCGTGTGGCCATCCAAGATAAGCTATTACTTAGCTTACCTCTGGTAAGCGTACATCTATTACGGTGGAGGATTTCTCACTGGGTGCTGAGTGCTTACTTAGGATCACTAATTTATCTGCTCTGTCTCCAAGGACTCATTTACTTTGAACATTTCCATTAATTTCTTTGGACATAATTTTGTCAATTGACTTATTTGTTTCCAATCATTGTAATTTTAGGCCATATTTGGTTCACTGTATTATCAATCTACTTTTCACATTTTGTTTATATTTATATCTGCCTGGTTTGATTACCAGATTGATTGATTCTCTGAATATTCACGTTATCATACATGTTGTCAAATATGTGTTTTCATTTTTAGCGCAGTCTTTTTCTGATTTTATTTAGTTTCTTATACAGTACCGTCCCTTTAGTACTATTCCTGTGTGGTGATTGGCGTGTGTATGGGGTATGATTGGCCGCGGCTCCGTTGTTTTTAATGATAACGTTATCAATTTTATCTGGGTCCATGATTCACTCCCTATCTTTGCCCATTTTTGTTGTTATTGTGTGGTGTTTTGTAGTACCAATAAACTCATTGATTTTGCAGATAGTGTTTGGGTGGTGTTTGCCCTCTTGGGAGAATTCTTTTCTCTCCTAGTTGTTCTGTATGCTCTATAGGGCAACCCAAACTGCATGCGTTAATTGGTTCATTTGGATGAATATCTGATTCTGCTACTACATACTACTTTACTGTTGGTGGTTGATCCCAGCAAAACCCATTTTCTTTGTACCAATTCCATGACTGTCATAAAAAAATGGAGAAAATCATAGCCAAACATTGGTGCATCCTGCTCGGAGACCCTTTTCTGGGTCCTTCTCTCACCCAACAACCTAAGGTATCTTACCGCAAAGCAAAAAATATAAAGCGCAAAATAGCACCTAGCAAAATCAAAAATGTTGCATCCACTCCGGCTTCACATATTCCCCTAATTCCGTTAGTGGGACTGTATCAATGCAAGAAGAAACTATGCCTCACCTGTAATTTTGTCGAACATGGCCAAAAAAACTTTACCATCCAAGGAAAAACATACACCATAAAGGAATTCTATAATTGCTCTAGTGAGCACTTGGTATATTGCTTGACCTGCCCATGTGGCCTATTCTATGTAGGCAGGACCATACGCACCCTATGTCAGCGGTTTGGCGAACATAGGCGCTTTATAGAGAAAGGTCATGACAAACACAGTGTCCCTCTTCACTTTCTGAAGGAACATCAAAAATCCACCACAGGCCTGCAAGTCTGGGTCATAGAGGCCATTCCCAGAGGTCTTCCTGCTGCAGAACGTTTTAAACGCTTATGTCAGCAGGAAACCTACTGGATATATTCTTTGAATACCCTCTCCCTGGGGGGACTCAGCGAGGAAATAGAGACACATTCCTTACTGTAGTTTTTATTCCTGATGCCTTTTTTGCCAGTGCTCTATAGTGATATAATTCTTACCAAATTTTTTCCCCTGGGACCACACACCACTTGGGTGAAGAAACTCCTCCCCTTTACCCTCCCCCTCTTCCCTCCCTGTGTAGCCCCCCCCCCCCCCACCTTTTTTCACTCTCCAATGTGTTCCACTGTTTTACCATTTTTTACTGCATTTCCATGCATTTTCAATGCATTTTAACACCTCTTTCATACACCCCCTGCTATTGTCACTCTCATATTTTTTATATTTTTCTATTTTTTTTCATTTTTTATATTTTATTTTTTATTCTTTATTTTATTTTTTACTTATTTATATATTTTTTTATTTTTTATTTTTCATTTTTCACTCTTTATTTTTCCCACATACCTATGTATATATATATACTTCATGCAAAAGTAGAATTGCAAAATGGGGATAGGATTTTTAAAAGTCAATTAGTTGTAAGAAAAAAGCACTTTATTATAAAATATGACAATAAAAAATATATAAAAGTATAAAAAGAATATATATATATATATATATATATATATATATATATATATATATATATATATATATTCTTTTTATAATCTTATATATTTTTTATTGTCATATTTTATAATAAAGTTCTTTTTTCTTACAACTGATTGACTTTTAAAAATCCTATCCCCATTTTGTAATTCTACTTTTGCATGAATATAGGTCCGCTGGCTGTTATGGTTCCACAGCTGCGGACCCCCCGCCCACTTCCTTTCAGTCAAATGTCCTGCAATTCTATTTAAACTACTCTCCTCCTGAGAGCTGACAGGCCAGTAGAAGGAGCTGTGAGCCCCGAGCGCGTAGCCTGTACATTCTATTATCGATGCTTGGATGCTCTCCGTGCACCACTGACGTCACGTCCGCTTCCGCGTTCCAGGGTGGTTAGTGTGGAGCTTCCACACACTGGACACCGCTGAACTGCTTCATCTTCTAAGAGTATCATTTCCCTTGAGCTCAGAGACTGCCACCAAAGCCTGCACCTCAGCACCAGCATATCACAGGACATCTTTTCATCTCATGGACACCGCCACCCCATTCTGAAGCTGCGAACCAGTAAGTGTGTACACTGCACTATATTAACATTATCTGTCAGTACCTATAGAGTTGGCGCCTCCCATCCCAACCTATTCATTTGCTTGCTGACAGAGGTCTTTGGACACCCTCTGAGGATGGCTGCCTCCTCTCCTTTGTTGTTTTTTCTATATTATCTACATTAGATGAGCCATTTAAGCTAATATTACACCATCCTTTTGAAGGCATCACAATATTTGGAGCGCCGGAATCCTTTTCTTTTCTTTCTTTTTATTACATTTGTGCTGCTCCATGTGCTTTTCTTTACTGTTGTACAGTTTAAAATGGCAACTTTCATGTTCACGTGCACATTAATCGTTCGTAGAAAACATTGTTCGTTCGCCCACTAAAATACGATGTTTTGGCCAGATGCAGTTCAATACATTTTTTCTGGCCTACTTCTATTAAAAAAAGTTTGTTGTCTAGATGGGTTTGTAACTAGAATGAAATGCAAACTAGATTCTGTGTAAGGAGAGGACACTCAGCAGCTGTTTACACATCTGGACGCAGGAGCACTAGTGTGGGACACAAGAACAAATTTTTTATTAGGGGGTCCCACACAGATCTGTGAAGCTTGCACAAAACAGGTAAGTATTCCAGCTTTGCAAAGGTAAAAAAATAAATTCTTCAGCCAAAACAGACAATCGTACAACACTTTCAAGCAATGTTTCATATTCCTATTTCTGCCCTCAAATATCTGTGTGCTAAGTATACCAATTTTTTTCACATAGGGGAGAAAAGACTCGGAGGACACCACTCATCAGAGGAGACCAGGGACTCCCCACCTCAGGAAGAAGGGGAAATCCCCCAAACCCAACCAGAGGAGGAGGAGGGAGACGTTGTTAAAATTGGCGAAATTGTCACCACAACAGGTGAGTGTCTGCGACCACAGCTTCAGGTAATAGATGTATGCCTGCATATTTATAATACATGGTGTGTTTTTTTTTTAGGTGATGGGGATGTTGTGGAAGAAGGTCATTTCACCAGTGAAAGTGCCCAGATCCTCATCAGGGAGATAATGGGGTGCAATAGGGATTTAGAAAACCTAAAGCAAAACATCAATGATGTTCAAAACAAAATGAAGAACATCATTGATGTTTTAGGGAGAATCTAAAATACCCAGAAATCACTAACGTTTTGCTTGTTTATTTTTATGACTAATTTTTTACATATTTTAAAAGCCAAATTTTGAAGATGCACACAGTGTGAACATGTGCTATCTGCCATCACGGAAGATCAATATATGCGTTTTGTGGGTGCAACCCCTTCCTCGATAATAAAGTAGGTGAGAGGAAGGGGTTGCACCCCCAAAACACGTCCATTGATCCCCCATGATGGGACCTAGCACATGTTGACATTAGGCAGGGGATCAGGAGGGAAAATCTCCATTTCGAATCCAAATTTGTGTGCATCTTCAAAATTTGGCTTTTACAGGGGTGACGTCATTCATCTGATGAAGGCAATATCAACCACAGTTTGTACATACTCATGTCAGACATTGCCTTCACTTTATCAAAGTTGAACTTTGTAAGTTCCAGAGTTGTGTATTGTTTTATGGTTTTAAACATGCCTGTTTTACCTATAAAATGCGATTTCTACTTAAAGAGGAGTTCCACCCAGGGGGTCCATTAAAAAAAAAAAAAAATTGAAAGTCAGCAGCTACAAATACTGCAGCTGCTGACTTTTAATTGGACACTTACCTGTCCCTGGGTCCAGCGATGCGGAGGATTGAAGCCCCGCTCGTCCCCCCCCTCCGCTCGTCGGCGCTGGCATTTCAACTGTGGGCGCCGGGCTGTGGCTTCACAGCCTGGCACCCACTGCGCATGCGCGAGCGGAATCGGACGCCGTGATTGGCCGCTCAATCACCTGGGACCTGTAATGGGTCCCAGATGATTGACAGGAGGGAGGGAGCAGAGCCGAGCCCTTCCTGTGCCGAGGGGGAAGTGATATCACCAGCCCAGGCAAAGGAAGAGGCAGACTACGAGAGACCACCTAGCAACAGGCATTTAGAGGTAAGTAAAAAAAAAATATCCAAATTTTTTTTGTTTTTTTTTTTTTACAATTTTTCAGGTATTTTTGTTTTTTTGGGTGGAACCCCACTTTAATGCGAACTAAAAAAATGTTATACAACAAACATGTTGGTTTGTTCAAAAACCCTTTTATAAACACACATGTGATTGTGCTTTAAGTAAAAATTTAGCTAATCAACTATGTCTGGCTTCTTCTTTCAATGCTCAAAAGCTGTTTTTGGAGTAAAGTTGTTTTTTTCAGTGACAATGGGTGTTATTTACTAAAGGCAAATCCACTTTGCACTACAAGTGCAGTTTCAGTGCAGTCTCAAGTGCACTTGTAGTGCAAAGTGGATTTGCCTTTAGTAAATAACACCCAACAGTGCTTTATAATTTTACGCAATCACGCCATTTTCACGGCTCCCCAAATTTCGGTCATGGTGCTGAAAATGATGAATATTTTTGTCAGTAATGCATTACATACATTAACAACAAAAACAAGGTGTGTGTAGCAGACCCACAACATAAAAATAATAGTTAGCTAAAAAAGAGATTGTCACCTCATGTCTCAAAAAATTTGGTTTGCACTGTTGAAGAAAAAGGCCAAAAAAAATATACTATTAAAAGATAACCGAGGAGACAGCTAAAAGAAAGCCAAGCAGTAAATCAAAGCAAATATTAGTTCAGTTTCAAATATATTTTTATTTTAAAAATATCTCAGACGTTGTCTGGCATATCAATGGCCCCCCTACCTGCAAAGTATTTCAGGTATCTTATACGGACCTCGCAGGCACTCTGGGGGGGCAAGCAAGGACGGCCAGTTTCCAGCGCCGTCAGGGTTGGTTCATTCAGAATTCCGGCCTCAGGCCCAACTGAGGCAGCATAGTTCACAGAATTTCTCCTTAAAAAATTGTGGAGAACACAGCAAGACAGGATGATGTGATTGAGTTTATATTCCGCCATGTGTATGGGTCGTAAGAAATAGGCGGAACCGGCTGGCCATTATTCCAAATGTGTTCTCTACCACTCTTCTGGCTCTGGCCAGCCGGTAATTAAAAACCTTCTGGTCCGGGGTGAGGGTCCTCATAGGGAATGGCCGCATTAGATGGTCCCCCAGCGCAAACGCTTCATCCGCAACGAAGACGAATGGGAGTCCTTCCGCATTGTCTTCTAGAGGTGGCAAGCCCAAGCTGCTATTCTGGAGACACCTGTAGAACTCGGTCTGGGCGATGTCTCTACCATCCGACATCCAGCCATTCTTCCCCACGTCCTCATAGAGGAACTCGTAAGTAGCCGACACCACCGCCAACATCACAATATTATTGAACCCCTTGTAGTTGTAATAGTATGACCCCGAGTTGGGGGGTGGGACGATGTGGACGTGTTTCCCATGAATTGCCCCTCCACAGTTGGGAAAGTTCCAACGAGTGGCAAAGTGGGAGGCCACAGTCTGCCATTCCTGTGGCGTGGAAGGAAACTGTTGAGTCAAACAAGAAAAAAAATTAGTAATTTTGCACATAAACATTAAAAGCAAACATTCTTGGCCAAAATCACTATAACATTTATTTTAGGGAGTATTTAAAGGCAAAAGTATAAGGTCCACCTATCAGATAACTCACTCCCTCTGATGGCCCATTGTAAAAATTTTAGGGGGGGAGATGTTTTGGACAGGTAACCCTCTCCACTTCATTGGGAGATGAATGCATAAATAATGTGTATTACTTTGGCCAGTCCCTCCTTACTTACACTATTGGCAGCCCACTGGACAGGTAAGAAGTGTCATAATACAAATATATAAATACACACTGTTCAAATTGGAGCACATTTTTACATTCTGCAATTACCTATCAAGATAATAACAGGATACAAAAACTTTAAAACAGTAGCATTTGAAAGTATTCAGGCAGGCCCTTGCACTACATGCTTTGGGGAATTCATCCATAAATCTGACCACAAAAGAGGTAGGTATATAGTGTGTATGAGTTTGGCAAAGTCAGCAGATAGAGGACTGGTATCGGTTGACTTAGCGGTTGGGGGAGGGGGGGTTTCAAATGTTTTTGGGACCCCAAAAAAAAGCCTCTGGCACTCTGCCTGAATTTAAGGACACAAATAACATTTGTACACATTTTAGGGGGTGTTTAGGGTAAAGCACTACTATGGAGCTGATAAAATACATTGTTAAATGACTAGACTAGGTGGATATAGGCCCAGGAGAACATGCTGGGGAGGTAAGTGAAGGCAAATATGCATGAAGGACAAAAAACAAAGTTTAAAAAATTCTAGCATGCATGAGGATAAAGAGGACATTCACAGCATATTACAATCATGGTAATTAGGGAATGATGAAAGAAATACAATACATTAGCAAACATTAAATACATAATGAGATTTTAAAGGAGAAATCTTACCTTAATATAGTCCTTCTGCAGGACCTGGATGATGGTAGAACAAGTCTCTGGGATAATGATCCCCAGAGCCTGGGGGGAGATGCCTGTCGAGAACTTGAGGTCCTGCAGGCTTCTCCCTGTCGCCAAGTACCGCAACGTGGCGACTAGCCTCTGCTCTGGAGGGATGGCTTGCCGCATGCAGGTATCCTGCCTGGCGATCTAAGGGGTAGGCAATGCCAACAAAGGCTGAAAAACGGGGTCCGTCATCCGGAGAAAGTTCCTGAAATCGTCAGGGTTATTCTCACGGATCTCACGGAGCAAAGGCATGTGACAGAATTGGTCACGCTGGAGCAACCAATTCTTGGTCCATGAACTCCTCCTCCCCCTGTTCATGGACTGGGCTTGTGTCAAAGTAAGAACCCCAACACCAAGCCCCCGCACAGCACGAACTCTACGATGAGTACGTACACGCAACATGGCTTCAAAACAGTCGGCTGGTCAGAACGAAGTAACAGAACGCACTGAAGAACAGCAAGGCCTGTGAAGAGCGACCTGAAAATCAGCAATGAGCGGACAAAAATGCACTGAATAATCAAATACGAACTCACTGCATGCACTGAAGACCAGATACAAATCCACAAGCACAAACTGAACAGCAGAAAAACAATCTGAAAACCATGAATCTGAAAAGCGCAAATCGTCTCTCACCAAACTTTTACTAACATGAGATTAGCAAAGGGAGCCCAAAGGGTGGCGCGCTTGGTATTGAACTGCCCTTTTATAGTCCCGTCGTACGTGTTGTACATGACCGCGTTCTTGACGTTCGGAAATTCCGATAACTTTGTGCGACCGTGTGTATGTAAGACAAGTTTGAGCCAACATCCGTCAGAAAAAATCCGATGGATTTTGTTGTCGGAATGTCCGATCAATGTCCGATCGTGTGTACAGGGCATTACTGGTTTTCTTCTAAGATTGCTCTGTATTTGTCTCCATCCATCTTCCCATCAACTCTGATCAGCTTCCCTGTCCCTGCTGAAGAAAAGCATCCCCACAACATGATGCTGCCACCACCATGTTTCGCGGTGGGGATGGTGTGTTCAGGGTGATGTTCAGTGTTAGTTTTCCACCATGCATAGCGTTTTGCTTTTAGGCCAAAAAGTTAAATTTTTTGTCCCATCTGACCAGAGCACCTTCTTCCACATGTTTGCTGTGTCCCCACATGGCGTCTCGCAAGCTGCAAACGGGGCTTCTTATGGCTTTCTTTCAACAATGGCGTTCTTCATCTGTCTCGCGTGTGTGGGGTGGGGTTTTTTTTTTTTTTTTTTTTTTTTTTTTTTTTTTTTTTTTTTTTTTTTTTTTTTTTTTTTTTTTTTTTTTTTTTTTTTTTTTTTTTTTTTTTTTTTTTGTTTTTTTTTTTTTTTTTTTTTTTTTGGTTGTGTGTTTTTTTTTTTTTTTTTTTTTTTTTTTTTTTTTTTGTTGGGGGGTGGGGTGGTTTTTTTTTTTTTTTTTTTTTTTTTTTTTTTTTTTTTTTTTTTTTTTTTTTTTTTTTTTTTTTGGGGGGTTGGTTTTTTTTTTTTTTTTTTTTTTTTTTTTTTTTTTTTTTTTTTTTTTGTTTTTTTTTTTTTTTTTTTTTTTTTTTTTTTTTTTTTTTTTTTTTTTTTACTCTTTCCATTTTCAGATGATGGATTGAACAGTGCTCCGTGAGATGTTCTAAGCTTGGGATATTTTTTTATAACCTAACCCTGTTTTAAATTTCTTCACAACTTTATCCCTGACCTGTCTGGTGTGTTCTTTGGCCTTTATGATGCTGTTTGTTTACTAAGGCTCTCTAACAAACCTCTGAGGGCTTCACAGAATAGCTGCATTTATACTGAGATTAAATTACACACAGGAAGACTCTATTTACTAATTAGGTGACTTCTGAAGGCAATTGGTTCCACTAGATATTAGTTAGGGGTATCAGAGTAAAGGGGGGGGTGAAAACAAATGCACGCCACACTTTTCAGATATTTATTTGTAAAAAATGTTATTGTTGTTGTTAAAATCATTTATCATTTTCCTTCCACTTCACAATTATGTGCCACTTTGTGTTGGTCTATCATATAAAATCCCAATAAAATACATTTACGTTTTTGGTTGTAACATGACAAAATGTGGAAAATTTCAAGAGGTATGAATACTTTTCAAGGCACTGTATAGTCAGAATAAATTCTGATAACAAACAACTTTCATCAGATGCCACCACCATGAGACAGAATGGTGGCTGGACTTCAGGCATGTAAGATAGAGCTCAAAAGCTGATGGATGGGAAAAAACAGAAATTCTTTGAGGTCAGCAATGAGGAAATATAGTTCCAAATTAATATTCAGAGCTATAGACTGTAAAGTAGCCAGGGTCAAAACCACCAAGCTGGAATTATACTTGAATAGCCAGGATCAAAAGAAGCCAAGATGTCAAATAATAAATGTGAGCAGAAGTTGCTGTAATGTGATAACAGAATGCAAACAAGCAGGATGTGGCAAAACCATCCAGGAACTGTCATGTGCAAATGCTTTTCTTAAATAGTGGGCCCCATACAGTGGCTTAGGAATATCTGCCATGTTAAACTTAACGGAGAGCTTCTTTGTATTAACACTTTAAAAACAAAGATACAGTATGTATGTTTTAGATTAGGACAAAGCATTCTTATGTCAAAGATTTGCCATTAAATTGGATTTAGTTGTTAACATGCATCCAAAGCCAAGACTTTAGATAGTAGGCAGAGAACAGAATTGTTAAAACTCTGTTGTAAATGTCACATAAGCAAGATTTACAAAGAAAAAATAAAGCACACTACACAGTTGCACGCACGAGTCAAGCAATGCTACAACAAGCAACAACACTCTAGGTTTTTGTTGACAAGAGAGTGTTAGCACACACCATTGCATGAACTAATTTCTGCAAGTCACTGTGCACTTGGTTTGCATGAAGGCATAAATGGAAAGTTGGTCCATATGCTGGGAGACAGCAACATGCTTTCTTTCAACAATGGCGTTCTTCTTGCCACTCTTTCATAAAGGCCTGATTTGTGGAGAGCACGACTAATAGTTGTCCGGTGGACAGATTCTCCCACCTGAGCTGTGCTGCAGCTCCTCCAGAGTTACCATGGGCCTCTTGGCTGCTTCTCTGATTAATGCTCTCCTTGCCTGGCCTGTCAGTTTAGGTGGATGGCCATGTCTTATTAGATTTGCAGTTGTGCCATACTCTTTCCATTTTCAGATGATGGATTGAACAGTGCTCCGTGAGATGTTCTAAGCTTGGGATAATTTTTTATAACCTAACCCTGCTTTACATTTCTTCACAACTTTATAGAATTGTTAAAACTCTGTTGTAAAAGTCACATAAGCAAGATTTACAGAGAAAAAATAAAGCACACGACACAGTTGCACGCATGAGTCAAGCAATGCTACAACAAGCAACAACACTCTAGGTTTTTGTTGACAAGAGAGTGTTAGCACACACCATTACATGAACTAATTTCTGCAAGTCACTGTGCACTTGGTTTGCATGAAGGCATACATGGAATGTTGGTCCATATGCTGGGAGACAGCAACATGCAGACCAGAAGACCTAAAGGAGCAGTGAGGATCAGCCAAGGAGGTTGTATGTAATGCAACAGGAAAAGGAGGTACATCCAGTGAAGATTAGACTAATAACTGACCTTCAGCCAGCTGCCAGGTGGACAATAACCCTGCAGACACCCGAGAAGTTAAAAAGATGCTTTCAGAAGAATCCTGTTTTGGAGATTTCGCCTCATTTCCTATCAAGACAGGATGTTATGGGAAATCCACAACATAGACATGGACAAAGACACATTTTTAGAAAAGTGAGAAATAAATAGTTAGAACTTCGGACAGTGGTTTTGTCATCTGTGCCTTCCTGTGCTCAGTCACACCTCCCATTTCCTGTCACGAATCACAAGGAAATCTATAGAGGGGAGCTCTACCCAGTGTAGTTCTTCCCGAAGAAAAACTGAAATAAACATGACAGAATTTTAACAGAAATTCGAGCAGTTATATTTACTATTGTTAGCATGAACTATTTTTTAACAAAATTTATGATAAGAAAACAAAATCAGAGTCCATATATTTTACCCGCTGGTGCAGCTATTGATGTTTTGCGATTATCCATCATGTTTCTACAGTCTTATTGTCCAGTTTTTTCTATACCTTAACATTAAGCTCCAGAATAATTGGATTTTCTGCACTGGTTTACTTTCAGTACTAGAATCAGCTTAGCATATGTCATGTTTTTTCATTTCCAATAGATAAAATGAAAAAATGGACAAGCAGCCATTTTACTGGTGGATTCTAGTATTTCTTAAAACAAAATGAACACCAGAAACGGCTGAAATGATGTAAATGGGATTGTACATTGCTTTCATGCAATGTTTTGTTAGATTAAAAAATATAATGATTTCCAAAATGGGCCACGCTGATCTATACTCCATATTCTGATTGTTGTCATGACAACCCTACATACTGACAAGCCGCTGAATCTTTATTGCTTTTCTGCTTTAGTCGAAAATCGTGAAAGCAACCGGCATGCTTAAAGGGCACTCAGACCTCAACATGTTAATGAGAATCATTTGTCTGTAAATCAAGCATAGCATTTCTTTTAGTGCATTGGCTCTTCTGTAAAAACAGATGTAAGCATATGTTGTGTATCAATTGTTACCACACAAATGTATAAGACTGGTAAGTACTTTGACAGTTCCTGGATGAAATTAGCTGTTTTCAAAAAAATTTTTAAAAGGGTCAACAGGCCACTAACACCATATGAATGCACAGTAAGTTTCCCTGCTGTTTATGCTTGTTGTGGTTAGCAGGTCTTGTTTTTCAATGGCAAAACCCAGTAGGCATCACAAAACTTAGGCTGCCATTTAACACTTAGCAAATATGCCTCCTAATGGGACTTGCAAACCAAACTCTTTTTATCTGGGTTTTCTAGGGATAGCTTTATACAGTGCCTTGAAAAAGTATTCATACCCACGTTTTGTCATGTTACAACCAAAAACATAAATGTAGGTCTGCGAGTACCTGTGTATTGTCTTGAGCATTAGTGTCAGGAAACTAGTTGTTAGGTAATTTGGACAAGATATAATCCCCAATCCTCATTAAATTTAATAGGTACGATGCCCGGCGGGTGTGGAGAGGCGGCTCTTTGTACATCTTGCGGCATGTATGCGTTCCTTCATCATCTGATCGAGGGTGAATACCTCTGTGCAAAATGTAAGCACATTGTTTCCCTGGAAGCCCAGGTTCTGAATCTGGGGAAGCAACTGTCAGCACTGAGAAGTCCCTCCATACTAAAGGAGAGCCAGGAATGTACACGGCAGGTGCCGGCAGGGGCCAGCACAGAGGTGGGTGGAGACAAAGAGGTGCAGGCACTAGCAAAGAGTAGATGGGTGACAGTCAGGAAGGGTAGAGGGGAAAGTGCCAGGGAGGCCGATCCAGGGCTGGAGCATCCCAATAAGTACGCTCCATTGAGTGACATTGGTGAAACCAGTCAGGGACCAGCCCTGCTGGAGCTGAGGGACTCTCCTAGCTGCCAGGGGAACAACTCCTCCAGTGAGAGTGGGAGGGAAGCAAAGGGAAAGGAAAGACAGATTCTGGTGGTAGGGGACTTAATTCTTAGAAGGACAGAAAGGGCAATCTGTAACAAAGACTTGAAGCGCCGAACGGTATGTTGTCTACCGGGCGCTCAGGTTCGGCACATCATGGATCTGGTGGACAGATTACTGGGAGGGGCTGGAGAAGACCCAGCTGTCATGTGCACGTTGGCACCAATGACAAAGTCAGAGGCAGATGGAGTGTCCTAAAGAACTATTTTAGGGACTTAGGAGCTAAATTGAGGAAAAGGACCTCCAAGGTAGTATTCTCAGGAATACTACCGGTACATCGAGCCACACCAGAAAGGCAGAGGGAGATTAGGGAAGTAAACAAGTAGCTGAAGAGCTGGTATAGTAAGGAGGGGGTTTGGCTTCCTGGAGGACTGGGCCGACTTCTCAGTCAATAACCGGTACTATAGAAGGGACGGACTGCACCTAAATGAGGAGGGTGCAGATCAGCTGGGAATGAATATGGCCAAAAAGTTAGAGGGGTTTTTAAACTAGGTGATGGGGGAGGGTCCAGAGGTAGAGATAGTCAGCGCGGAACATTTTCCAGAGGGCAGTATTGGGGGCATTAGTGGTAGGTTGACCAAAGCACAAAAGGTAAACCCAAGGTAAGTATAGTAGCAAGTCCTAGTTGCAATCTCGGAACACCCAGTTCGAGGATAATATGCGACCGGTCTAAACTACATGGCATGTTCACCAATGCCAGTAGCCTGGCGGACAAGATGGGTAAACTAGAGATACTGTTGTACGAGGAGGATTTGGATTTTGTGGGAATTTCAGAGACCTGGTTCAACAGCTCTCATGATTGGCTGGCAAACATTCAAGGGTATATCCTTTATCGCAAGGATAGAGAGGGTAAAAAAGGGGGAGGGGTATGCCTATATATCAAGAATAATGTACAAGTGAATGTGAGAGATGACATCACTAAGGGAGCTAGGGAGGAGGTGGAATCCCTTTGGGTAGAGATCCAAAGGGATGAAGCTAAGGTGAAAATAATACTGGGAGTATGCTATAGGCCTCCTAACCTGAGGGAGAAAGTGGAGACAGATCTCCTATCACAATTTGGATTAGCAGCAAGGATGGGAAGTGTTATCATAATGGGGGATTTTAATTATCCAGACATAGACTGGGTGGAGGGAACCGCGCATTCATCTAATGCTCTGTACACATGGTCGGATTTTCCGACGGAAAATGTGTGATAGGACCTTGTTGTCGGAAATTCCGACCGTGTGTGGGCTCCATCACACATTTTCCATCGGAATTTCCGACACACAAAGTTTGAGAGCTTGCTATAAAATTTTCTGACAACAAAATCCGTTGTCGGAAATTCTGATCATGTGTACACAAATCCGACGCACAAAGTGCCACGTTTGCTCAGAATAAATTAAGAAATGAAAGCTATTGGCTACTGCCCCGTTTATAGTCCCGACGTACGTGTTTTACGTCACCGCGTTTAGAACGATCGGATTTTCCGTCAACTTTGTGTGACTGTGTGTATGCAAGACAAGTTTGAGCCAACATCTGTCAGAAAAAATCCATGGATTTTGTTGTCGGAATGTCCGATCAATGTCCGACCGTGTGTACAGAGCATAAGGCTCGCCAGTTCCTTAATGTCTTGCAGGACAATTTTAAGGGTCAGATGGTAGATGCACCAACTAGAAATAAAGCATTACTGGATCTATTGATTACCAACAATACAGACCTGATCACGGATGTGGAATTACGGGGCAATTTAGGTAACAGTGATCACAGGTCAATTAGTTTCAGTATAAATCACACAAATAGGAAACATGAAGGGAATACAAAGACACTGAATTTCAAAAGAGCCAACTTTCCTAAACTACAAACCTTGCTAGAAGGCATAAATTGGGATAAAATCTTAGGAACAAAGACGGAGGAGAGATGGGTTTGCTTTAAGAGCATATTAAATAAAGGCATTAGCCAATGCATCCCATTGGGTAATAAATTTAAAAGAGCGAACAAAAGTCCTGGATGGCTTAACTCCAATGTAAAAATGCATATAAAAGCAAAGGAGAAGGCCTTCAAAAAATACAAGGTTGAGGGATCATCATCAGCATTCAGACTTTATAAAGAATGCAACAAGAAATGTAATGCCCCGTACACACAGTCGGATTTTCCGATGGAAAATGTCCGATCGGAGCGTGTTCTTGGACATTCCGACCGTGTGTGTGGGCTCCATCAGACATTTTCCATCGGATTTTCCGACACACAAAGTTTGAGACCAGGCTATAAAATTTTCCGACAACAAAATCCAATCACGTCAATTCCGACCGTGTGTGGCCAGTTCCAACGCACAAAGTGCCACGCATGCTCAGAAGAAATTCCGAGACGGAACAGCTCTGTCTGGTAAAATTAGCGTTCGGAATGAATACAGCACTTTTGTCACGCTGCAATGCAAAAAATGGTTTAATACAGCGCACTCTCTTCTTCTTTATAATGTGAGAAGAATGAAGTAGTTTTGCTGCTCATATTCACACAGACTTCTCACAAACTTCTGTCTTTATTATTTATTGTGATTCCCTCAATATATTTTGATTTGTCACATCTGACCAAATTTTTTTGTTTGTTTTTAATTGTAAAAAATATTTTTTCAAGGCTGTTTTTGTTTAAAAATTTTGTATGCTTTTTAATAAAGAATATTTTTGTGTGTGTTTTGTGTGTCAAGTTACCACAACACCATTATTATCTTGTATTATTTAATCTCAATGAGATTGTTTGGTGTCCCTTGTTAATTTCACATTGTATATTTGAAATGTACCTGAATCCTCACAAACAAACAGTTTTTTTTTAAGGAAAACACACATAGGCGAGTCTAATTGAACCAAAAATTCCTTTATTAAGGGCTCACAACCAAACAAAGATGGAGGCAACACTGGAGAAACAGCAGAAATTGGTGAAGCCTTTGGCCCCCAGGGCACACATCAACTATTTTAATGCAAAATTGGTGGCCTGAGGAGTCCATATCTAAGGGAGTGCAGTCTGGTCCAGAAGTTCCAGAGATCATGAAAGCAGCAGATGACATCTGTGTCCCCAGGCTGTGGTCATACAAGAGACTGCATCTTTGGCCAGACCAGACTGAACCCAGGGCCATCACTCTCTGGTTTTCCTTCCACGCTTCCTTCCACGCTGTGGCTCTGGTGGTGGAGTTGTGGCAGCAGGAGGAGGAGGAGGATGGTCCAACTCAATCACGTCGGTCTTGGGTGTGATTTCGCCACTCACCCCCTTAGTTAGGACTTTATATATAAGTTTCTCACACATGAGGTGTTGACCCTCCTGCATGCACTTCAGTTTGGTGGCAGCCATGCAGGCAAAGGCCTCTTCAGGAGTGGGTAAGGCTCTGAGGGACGCAGAAGCCTTCTGAATGAGCCTGAGCCCAGAATCCTGTATGTGAGTCCCCTTCCTCGCTCTTTTATATGGAAGGCGGAGGGGAGGAACCTGTGATTCGATCAGGCTGCGACTGGTCCCAGGCTTCTCCTGGCTGCAACTTAGCCCCCCCTCCTCCTGGCTGCAACTTAGCCCCGCCTCCTCCTGGCTGCCACATTCCACAGCCTCCTCCTGGCTGAGGTCTTCCTGTGTATGAAAAAGGGACATAGTTTTAGTTTTTTATTCATCAATCACACACAATTGTCACCTCATGACTGTTGCAAATTGAATGTTAACAAATATAACTGATGATCATTCTGAGCTCAGCATTTTTCATTCTTGTCCCAAATATTTTTGCCCACTACTGTCTATTGATATGTAAAACACTTTATTAAATCAGAAATTAGTGCTTAATAATAACATCTAGTAAAGATCATTTATTTCTTGACCAGAAATCTGTAGAACAATGCTATACCTGACTCCTTCTGGGCTCCTCCACTTCTTCCTGGCTGGAAGTCCCAGGTTGGACATCGGAAGCCTCAGCTGGGGTGGAAGGAAGAGTGGAAGGAAGGGTTGAGAGGGACTCCCTGACTTCAGTGTGGTCTGACAGAAATCGCAGTCTCTCATAGTACCACAGCCTGGGGACATAAATGTCATCTGCTGCAGCTCCGGATCTCTGGGAATCTGTGACCTTCTTCTTCCCTTAGATAAGTGCTCCTCAGGCCACCAATTTTGGCTTTTAAATAGGGGATGGTTGCTGTGGGGACCACCGGTGTCACCAACTCCAGCAGTCTCTCCAGCGCGGCCTGCCTCTTTTGTTTATGATTATAATGCGGGTGTTTCACCTGCCACAGACAGGGCAGCTCCCTGTACTTGTCTATGAACAGGGGGAGGAAGTTGTGGTCATCGAAGCCATCCATTTTATCTGCAAGACACAACACAAGATAAACCCTAATGTCAGGCAAAACTCTCCTAATCTTGTTACAATATAGGCCTCAATCTAGAAGCAGTATAGGCCCAAGTTTAGATCTTACCTTCGTTATCACGATCGGCACCTCCTATACTCCTTCCTCCGCTCACAGATCGTACATACTACGCATGCGTGTTACGCTTTATACAAACTGCGCATGCGTGTAACTCCGCCTGCCCCTGACGTTCTTTCTAGTCTATTCCCCGCCCTTTTTCGTTCTGCGCAGTGGGGGAAGAGCACATGGCGGAGACACAGCAGGTGCATGCTAATTATAGCAACGAGGAGGAGGGGGAGGAAAGCCTGGAGCCGGAAACATCTGGATCCAGAAGGAGACAATTTAAGGCATCAAATATGTCCTTTGGGGAGATGTTGGAGATGGTGGACATCCTGAAGAAGGCCGACTATGATGGAAAGTATGGACCATACCCCAACCACAACATCAGAAAGGCCAAGATAATGGCGAAAGTGGTCAAGAGTCTGCATCGGAATTTCGGAGTACGACGATCGAAAGATCAGCTCAGGAAGCGGTGGTCGGACCTGAAATTAAGAGAGCATGAGCAGTACAGAAAGATCCGGAGAGTGCTGCAAAAAAGTAAGTAGTTGTCCTGTGTTCCTATTCTTTTTGTGTTTATTACGTGCGTGCTGCTCCATGTGCTTTTCTTACAAGTGTACATTTTTAAATGGCAACTTTCATGTTCATGGGCACATTATTCGTTCGTATCAAACATTTTTATTTCGGCCTATAAAACACTATTGTTTTGGCCATATGCATTTGACCACATTTTTTAGGACCTACTTGTCTGAAAATAATTTGGTTGTGTAGATGGGTTTGTTACTAGAATGAAATGCAAACTAGATTCTGTGTAAGGAGAGGACACTCAGCAGCAGTTTACACATCTGGACGCTGGAGCACTAGTGTGGGACACAAGAACACCCTTTTTATTAGGGGGTCCACACAGGTGCTCCAGTGTATACTATAGGGGGGTCTCCATCTGTGAAGCTTGTACAAAACAGGTAAAGTATTGAAGTTTGACAAAGGACCCAAAAAATTCTACATCTTGGAACTCTGCCAAAATCGACAATTGTACCCCACTTCCAAGCAATGTTTCATATTTATAGTTCTGCCATCAAATATCTGTGTGCTAAGTATACCATTTTTTTTTTCACATAGGGGAGAAAAGACTCGGAGGACACCCCTCATCCGAGGAGACCAGAGACCCCCCACCTCTGGAAGAAGGGGAAATCCCACAAAGACAAGCAGAGCAGGAGGAGGAAGACGTGGTGGAAATTGGCACCACAACAGGTGAGTGTCTGGGACCACAGGTTCAGGTAAGAGATGGATGCCGGCATATTTATAATACATGTTTTTTTGGTTTCTATCTTTTTAGATGGTCGTGATGTTGTGGATCCAGATCCTTTCACCTCTGAAAGTGCCCAGATCCTGATTGGGGAGATCATGGGGTGTAATGTTGCATTGGAAAACATCAATAAAAACATCAATGATGTTATTCAAAAAAATAAGAACATCATTGATGTTTTGGGGAGAGTTTAAAACCCCTACAAATCCCTTTCTTTTATGGTGTGCTACAATGTTAAAATTTTTTGTCGAATTGTAGAAAAGCCAAATTTTGAAGATGCACACAGTGTGTCAACCCAGCGCAAATGCTTCATCCGCAACAAAGACGAATGGGAGTCCTTCAACATTGTCTTCTGGAGGTGGCAAGTCCAAGCTGCCATTCTGGAGACACCTGTAGAACTCCATCTGGGCGATGACTCCACCATCGGACATCCGGCCATTCTTCCCCACGTCCACATACAGGAACTCATAAGTAGCCGACACCACTGCCAACATCACAATACTATTGAACCCCTTATAATTATAATAGTACGACCCCGAGTTGGGTGGTGGGATGATGTGGACGTGTTTCCCATCAATTGCCCCTCCGCAGTTAGGAAAGTCCCACTACTGGGCAAAGTGGGAGGCCACAGTCTGCCATTCCTGTGGCGTGGAAGGAAACTTCATTGAGAGATGAATGCCTAAATAATGGGTATTACTTTGAACAGCCCCTCCTTAGTTACACTATTGGCAGCCCACTGGACAGGTAAGAAGTGTCATAATACAAATATATAAATACACATTGTACACATTTTAGCACATTTGAACATTCGGCTATTACCTATCAAGATAATAATAGTATACAAAAACTTTAAACATTACCATTTTAAAGTATACAGGCAGGCCCTTGCACTACATGCTTTGGGGAATTCCTCCATAAATCTGAGCACAAAAGAGATGGGTATAGTGTGTATGGGTTTGGCAAAGTCAGCAGATAGATGATTGAGGATAGATAGATAATTGTTATCAGCTGACTTAGCAGTTGGGGGGGAGGGAGGGTTCCAAATGATTTGGGGACCCCTAAAAAAAAGCCTCTGGCACTCTGCCTGAATTTAAAGCACAAATCACATTTAAAAACATTTTAGGGGTGTTTGTGGTAAAGCACTACTATGGAGCTGATAAAATACATTGTTAAGTGACTACATGAGGTGAATATAGGGGCAGGAGAGCATGCTGGGGAGGTAAGTGAAGACAAATATGTATGAAGGAGAAAAAAAATAATTACATAAAAATCCAGCATGAATGAGGACAAAGGGGACATTCACAGCATATTACAATCATGGTAATTAGGGAATGAGGAAAGAAATACAATATATTATCAAACATTAAATACAATAAAATGCGATATTAAAGGATAAAATTCTTACCTTAATATACTCCTTCTGCAGGACCTGGATGATGGCAGAACAGGTCTCTGGGATAATGATACCCAGAGCCTGGGGGGAGATACCTGTCGAGAACTTCAAGTCCTGCAGGCTTCTCCCCGTCACCAAGTACTGCAGTGTGGCGACGAGCCTCTGCTCCGGAGTGATGGCTTGCCTCATGCAGGTATCCTGTCTGCTAATATAAGGGGTCAGCAAAGCCAACAAACGGTGAAATACGGGGTCCGTCATCCGGAGAAAGTTCCTGAAATCATCAGGATTATTCTCACGGATCACATGGAGCAAAGGCATATGACAGAACTGGTCACGCTGAAGCAACCAATTCTTGGTCCATGAACTCCTCCCCACCCTGTTCATGAACTGGACTTGTGTCAAGGTCAGGACCCCAACACCAAGCCCCCGCACAGCATGAACTCTACGAGGAGTACGTATACGCAACATGGCTAGAAAACGGTCGGCTGCTCAGAACGAAGTAACAGAACGCACTGAAGAACAGCAAGGCCTGTGAAGAGCGACCTGAAAAACAGTAACGAACGAACAAGAAGACAATGACTAATAAAAGTCACGCGGAGCTTGCTTGCACGCACTGAAGAGCAGATACAAACCCACAAGCACAAACTGAACAGCAGAAAACGATCTGAAAACCACGAGTCTGAAAAAGCGCGAATCGTCTCTCACCAAACTTTTACTAACACGAGATTAGCAAAAGGAGCCCAAAGGGTGCCGCGCTTGGTTCTGAACTGGCCTTTTCTAGTCTCGTCGTACGTAGTTTACATCACCGCGTTCTTGGCGATCAGAATTCCAACAACTTTGTGCGACCGTGTGTACGCAAAACAAGTTTGAGCCAACATCCGTCTGAAAAAATCCTAGGATTTTGTTGGTGGAATGTCTGATCAATGTCCGACTGTGTGTATGGGGCATAAGAGTGCAATAAGGATGGCTGAGATAGAACATGAAAGACACATTGCGGAGGAGAGCAAAAAAAATCCTAAGAAATTGTTTAAGTATGTAAACAGTAAAAAAGGTAGGACAGACCATATTGGCCCCATAAAGAATGAGGAAGGACATCTGGTTACAAAGGATGGGGAGATGGAGAAGGTATTGAATTTATTCTTCTCCTCAGTCTTCACTAGGGAATCGGGGGGCTTCAGTAACCAAAACTGCAGTGTTTATCCTCATGACACATCACAGGAAGCACCTCCATGGTTAACAGAGGACAGAATTAAAATTAGACTTGAGAAACTTAACATTAATAAATCACCGGGACCAGATGGCTTGCACCCGAGGGTACTTAGGGAACTCAGTCAAGTGATTGCCAGACCGTTGTTCCTAATTTTTACAGTCTACTGACTGGAATGGTACCAGCTGATTGGAGAAAAGCCAATGTAGCACCAATATTTAAAAAGGGCCCAAAATACATGCCTGGGAATTACAGACCAGTTAGCCTAACATCAATAGTATGTAAACTCTTGGAGGGGATGATAAGGGACTATATACAAGATTTTAGTAATGAGAACGGTATCATTAGCAGTAATCAGCATGGATTCATGAAGAATCGTTCTTGCCAAACCAATCTACTCACCTTCTATGAGGAGGTGAGTTGCCATCTAGATAAAGGAAGGCCCGTAGACGTGGTGTATCTGGATTTTGCAAAAGCATTTGACACAGTTCCCCATAAATGTTTACTGTACAAAATAAGGTCCGTTGGCATGGACCATAGGGTGAGTACATGGATTGAAAACTGGCTACAAGGGCGAGTTCAGAGGTGGTGATAAATGGGGAGTACTCAGAATGGTCAGGGGTGGGTAGTGGGGTCCCCCAGGTTTCTGTGCTGTGACCAATCCTGTTTAATTTGTTCATAAACGACCTGGAGGATGGGGTAAACAGTTCAATCTCTGTATTTGCAGACGATACTAAGCTAAGCAGGGCAATAACGTCTCCGCAGGATGTGGAAACCTTGCAAAAAGATCTGAACAAATTAATGGGGTGGGCAACTACATGGGCAAATGAGGTTTAATGTAGAAAAATGTAAAATAATGCATTTGGGTGGCAATAATATGAATGCAATTTATACACTGGGGGGAGAACCTCTGGGGGAATCTAGGATGGAAAAGTACCTGGGGGTCCTAGTAGATGATAAGCTCAGCAATGGCATGCAATGCCAAGCTGCTGCTAACAAAGCAAACAGAATATTGGCATGCATTAAAAAGGGAATCAACTCCAGAGATAAAACGATAATTCTCCCGCTCTACAAGACTCTGGTCCAGTTGCACCTAGAGTATGCTGTCCAATTCTGGGCACCAGTCCTCAGGAAGGATGTACTGGAATTGGAGAGAGTACAAAGAAGGGCAACGGAGCTAATAAAGGGTCTGGAGGATATTAGTTATGAGGAAAGGTTGCGAACACTGAACTTATTCTCTCTGGAGAAGAGACGCTTGAGAGGAGATATGATTTCAATACAACTATGATTCAAATACCGTACTGGTGACCCCACAATAGGAATAAAACTTTTTTGCAGAAGAGAGTTTAACAAGACTCGTGGCCACTCATTAAGATTAGAAGAAAAGAGGTTTAACCTTAAACTACATAGAGGGTTCTTTACTGTAAGAGCGGCAAGGATGTGGAATTGCCTTCCACAGACTGTGGTCTCAGCAGAGGGCATCGATAGTTTCAAGAAACTATTAGATAAGCACCTGAATGACTACAACATACAGGGATATACAATGTAATATTGACATATAATCATACACATAGGTTGGACTTGATGGACTTGTGTCTTTTTTCAACCTCACCTACTATGTAACTATATATTTTATTGGGATTTTATGTGCTAAACCAACACAACGTGGCAGTTGTGACATGGAAGGAAAATGATAAATGGTTTTCAATTTTTTTTACAAATAAATATCTGAAAAGTGTGCTGTGCATTTGTGTTTAGCCCCCTTTACTCTGATACCCCTAACTAAAATCTAAAGGAACCAATTACCTTCTGAAGTCACCTAATTAGTAAATAGAGTCCACCTGTGTGTAATTTAATCTAAGTATAAATACAGCTGTTCTTTGAAGCCCTCAGAGGTCTGTTAGAGAACCTTAGTGATCAAACAGCATTATGAAGGCCAAGGAAGACACCAGACGGGTCAGGGATAAAGTTGTAGAGAAGTTTAAAGCAGGGTTCGGTTATAAAAAAAAAAAAAATCCCAAGCTTTGAATATCTCACGGAACACTGTTCAATCCATCATCTGAAAATGGAAAGAGTATGGCACAACTGCAAATGTACCAAGACATGGCCGTCCACCTAAACTGACAGGCCGGGCAAGGAGATCATTAATCAGAGAAGCAGCCAAGAGGTCCATGGTAACTCTGGAGGAGCTGCAGAGATCCACAGCTCAGGTGGGAGAATCCGTCCACAGAACAACTATTAATTGTGCACTCCACAAATCTGGCCTTTATGGAAGAGTGGCAAGAAGAAAGCCATTGTTGAAAGAAAGCCATAAGAAGTTCCATTTGCAGTTTGCAAGAAGCCATGTCGGTACACAGCAAATGTGAAAGAAGGTGCTCTAGTCAGATGAGATCAAAATAGAACTTTTAGCCTAAAAGGAAAACGCCATGTGTGGCTGAAAACTAACACTGCACATCACCCTAAACACACCATCCCTACCGTAAAACATGGTGATGGCATCATCATGTTGAGGGGATAATTTTCTTCTGCAGGGACAGGGAAGCTGGTCAGAGTTGATTGGAAGATGGATGGAAACAAATACAGAGAAATCTTAGAAGAAAACCTGTTATGCCGTGTACACATGGGCGGGCTTTTCGGCATCAAAGGTCCGACAGACTTTCAACGGACTTTTGATGGACTTCTGACAGGCTTTCGAATGAACGGACTTGCCTACACACAATAACACCGAAGTCCGATGGATTTGTACGTGATGACATACGACTAAAATAATGGAAGTTGGTAGCCAGTAGCCAATAGCTGCCCTAGTGTCGGTTTTCGTCCATCGGACTAGCATACAGACGAGCGGATTTTTCGACCAGACTCGAGTCATTCGGAAAGATTTGAAACATGTTCCAAATCTTAAAGTCAGTGTGATTTTCAACCGAAAAAGTCCGCTGCAGGTCCAATGAAGCCCACACACGTTCGAATTGTCCGACGGGTTCGTCCTGTCGGACCAGTCCGGTTGAAAAGTCCGCCCATGTGTACACGGCATTAGAGTCTGCAAAAGACTTGAGACTGGGGACAATACCCCTAAACATACAGCCAGAGCTACAATGGAATGGTTTAGATCAAAGCATATTCATGTGTTAGAATGGCCGAGTCAAAGTCCAGACCCGAATCCAATCGAGAATCTGTTGCAAGACTTGAAAATTGCTGTTCACAGATGTTCTCCATCCTATCTGACAGAGCTTATGATATTTTGCAAAGAAGAATGGGCAAAAAATGTCACTTTCAAAGGGTATGAATACTTTTTCAAGACACTGTAGAAGGTGTCCTATTAAAGTGTGCAGCCATCCACTTTTTCTTTCTGCTGTCCACCTTTGCGAGCTGGTTAAGCAACTGTATGTGAGGACCTAGGAAGGGATATTTCAGATCTACCTGGAGCAATGCTTTGTTTGTTTGGCCTTCACTTCCTGTCCTGCTGGAAACATTTTACCAGACAGGAAATTAGGGCACCCCTCAAACAGCAACACAGACAAAAATAAAAATTTTCTTTAGTAGAGTAGGGGAGGCAAGAATAATGTCACATTTTTATTTCAGTCTATATCCCTGTTTGCAAAATTTTCCTCTCTTCGTGTCTGGTGAAACCGTCGTCAGCTGGACAGTAGGGATGGGCTGAATGGACCTCTGTTCAGTTTGCACCAGAACTTTCTAACACCACGAAAGTTCAGACCCGAATAATGAACCCCATTAAAGTCAATGGGACCCGAACATCAAAAATCAAAAGTGCCCATTTTGAAGGCTTATATGCAAGTAATTGGGCATACAATGGTTATAGGGGTCCGGATCCTGCCCTGGGGGACATGTATCAATAAAAAAGAGTTTTTGAAAAACTTCATTTTTAAATGAGCAGTGATTTTTTGATTTTTAAAGTGAAAGCTTAAAAATGAAAAATTCCTTCCAATATAGTGCCTGGGGGTCCTCTTAGTCTACCTGTAAAGATCTGTACCGTGTCTAGAATCTGCTGCAGCAATATGACATTTTCCCTGCAAGCTGCCTTTATTTTGCTCAGCAACAGCTGGGGAGCCAGTGTGTATGATGAGGCCACAATGTAGTGCACTGGGAACAAGATTAGAGATTTTTTGGATACATTCTGGTGCCACTTTGACTTTGGATAGAAGTAACAGGTGCATAAAAATTGGTCTTTGGGTGTCAATGGCGCCTTCCCACTGTAACCCTATAGAGGTAATCTTGATGAAAGCAAGAATTGGCCTTGCTGTAAAAAATTGCAATGATATGCACCTGTCAAACAGGTGCAGAATAATTACTCTTTGGGTGTTGGGTGCACCTTCCCACTGTAACCCTATAGAGGTGCTCTTGATGAAGGGAAAAAAATTGTATTGTTATGCACCTGTCAAACAGATGCTGAAAAATTGGTCTTTGGGTGTTAATTGTGTCCATGAAACCCATGAAACCTATACCAAAAACATTCTTCCAGATAAGATGATTGAATGAGATGAACATCTCTGTATTCTCCTGGGGACTTACATCCAATTTTACTTCAAGCTTCCCCAGTGCATTTTGCACGGCTCCATATGGACCATTGAGCAGATACAGTTCATGAGCTCTTTGATGCCCTCTGATGGTTGCTGCAGTGCGACTATTTATCACTGGCTATTCATTGGCTCTTTCTTTTTTTAAACCAAACCCTGAGATTGGTTATAACTGGAAATAGGCTCCCCCCAGTGCAATTTTTCATGGCTCCATATGGACCATTGAGCAGATACGGTCTATGGGCTCCTTGTTGCCCTCTCATGGTTGCTACAGTGCGACTATTTATCACAGGCTATTTATTGGCTTGTTGGGACTGAACCCCAAAATTGGTTGTAAATGGAAACAGTTGATGGTTATCCACATCTATTGCTAAGACCTTGATGTCTATACATAAATGAATTTGAATTACTGTTCTTGAGCTTGCGAAAGCCTCTGTACAAGTGAAACCCCTTTGTGTATTAACTGAAACCTGAATGTGTCCTGAAGAAGTTCTATATGAAACGCGTAGACACATCTGGGCTTGTATCATGTATATTTCTATATAGATGATTTTTATTACTTTTTGTCAATGTCTTTGTACTGTATGTATTTATATTTAATAAAATTGATTATATTGTTATTCTGGCTATACTTTCTCAGGTTTGTTGTGCCTCTAAAATCCGCCCAGGGTGTCCTTGTTGACCCCCCCTTTTTTTTATGACATACAATTTATTCGGATGTGGCTATAGGATTGTCCCTTTTTTTCTATTTTATCCTTGTGGCCTCCTCAAATGGTGACAATACAGTGCATGCATCCTTAATGATCAGCCATTGGCATGGGGAAAAAATGCCGAGGCGGCCTGAGCCTGTCATCATGCCGTACTCGCACAGGTACTCGTTGACGGCCCTCTGCTGCATGTATGGCCGCTGCAGCATTGCCAAAGTCGAGTTCCACCTGGTGGACATGTCACAAGTCAGGCGGTTTACGGGCAGGTGAAATTCCCCCTAAATTTCAGCCAACCGAGCACTGGCTGTGTATGACCGCCTGAAATGGCTACAGACTCTTCTGGCCAGCTTTAGCACATCTTGCAACTCTGGGTACGTATTTAGGAAACACTGCACCACCAAATTGAGGACATGTGCCAGGCATGGCACATGTGTCAACTTTCCCTGTCTAAGGGCGGACAGGATGTTTGAGCCATTATCACACACCACCATTCCTGGCTCCAGCTGGCATGGTGTGAACCACCTCTGGGCTTGTCCCTGCAGAGCTGCAAGAATCTCTGTTCCGGTGTGGTTCCTGTCCCCTAAACACACCAGCTGAAGCACTGGATGGCACCTTTTAGCCTGACTCATGGAATATCCTTTTGAATGCTTAGGGGGTACCTGATATTCATAGGACAATTCTGCAGAGGAGGGCATGGAGTTGGCGGAGGAGGAGGAGGGGGTAGAGCTCACAGGTCTGGCATCATCACCACCAACTGTATGGAGACGTGGGGGCACAACAAGCTGCAGCACCAAGCCCTGTCCTGCATCCTTTCAAGTTGCAAGCAGCATTACCCAGTGCTCTGTGAACAAAATATATCTTCTCTGCCCATGCTTGCTGGACCATGTGTCAGCAGTAAGGTGGAATTTACGGCTGACTGCCTTGCTCAACGATGCCAGAACATTCCCTTCCACATGGTGGTAGAGAGATGGAATGACCTTACGTGAAAAGTAGTAGCGACTAGTAGGAACCTGCCATTGTGGTACAGCACATTGTGCGAATTCACGGAAGGGGGCAGAATCCACCAGGCTGAAAGGCAGAATGGAGAGCCAACAGCTTTGACAAGCTTGAATTTAGACGCTGGGCATGTGGGTGACAGGGACTGTATTATTTTTTCCACTGCAGCAGATGGGGCAGAGGTATTTGCCGGATACTGTCTACAGCTGGTGGTGTGCTGCTGGCAGATGTGCTGCTAGGACCTGGGACACCATGTGCTATACCATCATCCCTGTCAGTGGAGGCTGGTGAGAGATAATCACTCAGTATAGCAGAGGCAGACTGAAGTGGGTAAGGAGGAGGAGTAGGGACAGATTTGTGCCCCTTTTGTGTGGCTTTTAGGTGCTCTTACCAATGGGCTGAGTGGTTGGACTTTAAATGCCTTGTTAAGCATGTGGTACCCAAATGGTTGGTGTTTTTGCCACGTTTGATGTGCCTGAGACACAGTTTGCAGATAGCAACAGTGAGATCTGCTGCAGATATGCTGAAAAAGGTCCAGATAGCTGAGTTTTGGGGAGTGGGCCGGGAGATAACAGCTGCAGAATGGGATGGAATAGGGTGGCTGCTCTCTACTCTTTCTTGATGTCGACCTCCTTGGGGTTGTGCCGCCTTACCTTCAGTTTCCTACTCTGCTCTATCTGGCACCCAAGTTGCATCAGTGACCTCATCATCATCATCATCATCTCCATTTCAATCTCCTCCATCTTCATCATCATCATTACCACTGGAGACAACTAGGCAATATGCTGCGGCTGGGGGAACATGAATGCCAATTTGTCTACCAGTGTTCTTCCCTCTCTCCAGGCTCATGTTCCTGTCATCTTCAACCTCAGAACCAACATCTGAATCCAGTAATAGCTAGGCATCATCAAGGAGCAAGTGGATGATGCTGTGGTCAAATAACTCTGACTCCTCAATGGCTGATGTTGGGGCTATGGCAGGAATAGATGTGAAACAGAAAAAAGAAATAACCGCGCTAAATATTAGTGAGACATGAGAAGTAATCTTGAAAACTTCTGCTAGAAAATACACATGTGTGTGTAGAACATTGCAATGATCATGGAAATACACATAAGTCCATACATATATCCGTAAATCGAAAAGTGATGTCCATGTGTAATAAATGGGAATCCTTATATATATTGATTAACCAAAATCAGTCCAAAGAAGGAACCTTTAAGTAGACACAACCAGATTCGGTGGTAAAAATGAGAGAGACACCACACTCAGTGATCTATCACCACACAAATATTGCGCTTACCACAAGGCAAGCAGAAAACAGCTTGTATTTCGTCCTTGGTATAGGAAATCCAGCTGGTGTACTTAGACTGCATACAGCATGGCTAGGAGGATATGGCAAGGACCCCAGACTTCCGTCTCACAGGCATGTAAATGAAAAGAAACTGGCCATAGTGTAATACTGACAAGATGGTTTAGTAAAAGAAGGTAGAAAACTTACATAAGTAAATAAAATACAGCAAGAGGGAAACCCTTGAGTAGATGCAACCAAACTCAGCGGTGAAGATAAAAGAGACACCACACTCAGTGATCCGCCACCACACAAATATTACGCTTACCGCAAGGCAAGCAAAAACGGCCTGTATTTCGTCCTGGTATGAGAAATCCAGCTGGTGTACTTAGACTGCATACAGCATGGCTAGGAGGATATGGCAGGACCCCAAAATCTCGTCTCAGAGGCATGTGAATAAAAAGAAACTGGCCATAGTGTAATACTGGCAAAAAGGTTTAATAAAAAAAGGTAGAAAATTTACACAAGTAGATTAAAATACAGCAAACAGCTGGCCGGCATAGCGAGCACCCGTCCACACTAAAATGGCGATGACGTCAGAGCGTCAACCTCCCTTTGTATTTTTAGGAATAGATGTGGACAAGGAGGCAGGTTTATCCACTATGGCAACTGCAGGAGACTGCACACTTGTCTCTGCTTGCATGACAGATGATGAGGAGGATGAGGAAGGTTTAGTAAGCACCTCCCCTGCATGCTGTGGCTGGATAGCACGAGCAAACTCACTAAACAGAGGAAAATGATGCCCTGCCTGAGGACTGAGCACCATGTCTACCTTTGCCTGTGGACACATTTTTTTGCTGGTCCCCTTACAGTGCCAAGGGTACATCTGCTTCTCCTTGTTGTCCTCCCAGACATTATTGGGAGGGAGGGGTGGTGCTTATAAGCAAATGTAAAGAAGAAGTGGAAATCTGTAGGTAGATGCACTTTAATCAATGTAAAGTGGTGTTTGGTGCACTTTAATTTGAGTACTCACACTACACAGACACACTCCACGGATACACTATAATATACAGCAATAAAATGCGCCAAAGTGACGCACAGAACTATATGGCATTAAACTTGCAGCAACGCATACAGAAGTAAATGGCGTTAAACTTGCAGTAACGCACACAGAAGTAAATGGCGTTAAACTTTCAGTAACGCACACAGAAGTAAATGGCGTTAAACTTGCAGTAATGCACACAGAAGTAAATGGTCTTAAACCTGCAGTAACACACAAAACTATATAGCGTTAAACTGGCAGTAACGCACACAGAACTATATGGCGTTAAACTGGCAGTAATGCACACAGAAGTTAATGGCGATAAAAATGCCTACAATGCTTTTTTATAAAATGTAAGTGCAATACTTCCTATTACTCTTTGTGAAATAAATTCCTTACGGTTTTACGCTATGGAAGCTCTTTTATTTATTTTCTGAGATACATCTGCTTTAACCTTCCTGTTTGAGCCATAAACCCCTGTGAAAATGCTGGGATCTCTGTTGTGTGCAAACCAAAGGCCCGGGCTGTGTATCAAGCCACAGGCGTATATGATAATTAAGAGATCCACAGGAGCCAGTAAGCGGCAGTTTGTGTGGAGGTGAAAGGCAGATCTTCTTTCTTTTATCACCATTCCTGGGTGTTTTGTGTGATATCTGCACAGTGGAGAACAACTATCAATTTGAATGGACTATTTAACATACACTATGTGATTCGTTTTTCACTTCAATGTCTGATTGAAATAAGGTTTTAGTACCCCATTTGTCACTATTTATTTACAGCGCGACTTGATATTTAGAAATTGTTTATTGGTGTGTGTGTCTCACAGAGAAGTTGCAGCAGTTCCCATTCACTATTTTTGCGTTTAATCATTTATTTGATGTCACTTATTTTTCCAGGATAGTGCAGTAATTACACACTATATACATGTGTTTGTAAAATACAGGACGCGTACAGAGCAACTTCTTTTATGGGCATTCCATCCATCTCCCTGCCTAAACAATTGTCTGAGTACTCTGGGGCACCCTTGTGTTTTCAAACTGAAAATGCATAATGGTTGCAAAATCAGTAATATGTCAATATAATGTTCTCATATGTTCTTGTTTTGTAACATGGAAAAACACTTGACTCATTAACATCTAGCAGATGAGAATCTCATGTAATGCTCGGCAGTATGTGCACTGTAATAGAAGCTTTCCTATTTCAGCACAAGTCACGTGGCATTGATTATCTGTCTGGGGAGTAATTTATTTGCTATTGTGCCGCATGACAATGTCTTTAAAGCTCTTTTAGAGGTAAAGTATAAACCTTTCATAATATATGGAATGATTTATCAAGCCTGACTTCTTGTGTGACAGCCAGGCAAATAATTTGTACATTTTAAATGCATTCGTATAAAAACTACCCAGCCTAGCTTTCTCCAAAAATCTGTCAGTAGGAAAGCATACAGTGCAAGTTCTAGGTATTACAAGAAACAAAATTAGTGAACAACTGCTAGATAATAATAATAAAAAAAATATCAGCAGTACAATTTAATATTTGCTGCAAAGTGTTAAAATGTATGTGAACTGAACCCCCACACCCCTTAAAAAACAATTGCATTACAATCAGTTCCCAAATGTTTTGTCTGCAAGTACAGAAAATACTATACCTGTTGACTTAGTGAGATTCCAACTTCTGTTTCTGATGTTCACCCAGTAAATTGAGTAAATATTAACTTCAATTATCCATTTGAGTTATGCAAGAGTTGACAGGATTTCCTTTTCACATGATGATGAGATCAGATAATTAAAGTGAATCTCCACAAAGTGCCCCTTTGCCTACCATGCTCAGGCACAGGGCTTCTTTAACTCATTTCCCCACAATCCCTTGGGCTCCTACAAGCCACTGTTCTTCTGGACACGCTCAGGGAATATACGTTGGTCTGCTTCCCTCCCTCAACAGCTCAGAGAGACTGCACCTGATGAGGCAGAGATGGCTGGCCATGTGATCTTCAGCCAGGTGTATGGTTCTCCACTTCAAGTCCCTGCATATGGGGAGCCAGGCAGGAGCCCAATAGCACAAGACTTCTACAGAAGACCCACACACTGTGCAGAGCATTTCTCTAATTGGTACCAGAGTACTACACTTCCAATGGGGTGGTCCTGCATCTCCAGACACTCACCTGTAGTACCAGACTCAAGACCTCTCCAGTTACTTGCCTGTGTTACCAGCCCCAAGATCCCTCCAGTTTTTCACCTGTGTTACCAGACCTAGCCTGGATTTCACTGTTAGAGACGATGCCTGGGATGATAAGGGGAAGTAACTGTTTATGTACAGTACCGCTTATTGAAGTAGTATTTCCTCTCCGGTCCCTCTTACTATAGAGCCTTGGAGAGACCATACTGTATTGCCACCTAGTGCCCTAAATGAGCTGCATACATTGCTTTGAGGAGCTCCTGTTTGCAGAGCTTCATCATCTGGTAAAATTGTTTTGTACCGTATATGTCCTGATCCTGCTGAAATTGTTAATCCTACTTTGCAACTATTTAGTAAACTTACATATCCAGTTACACTTGGTGTCACTGAACAAGATCGGCTATGTTGGAATTTGGGGTAGGGAGTGGTGCAATAACAGTTTTCGGTAGTGATGCTCTGCCGGCCAGTTACCGCCCCTGCAATAATGATCCCTTTATTCCTGGTCAGATACTTGCTACAACATCTACCCAAGTACACAAGCTTAGGTCAGGACTTCGATAAATCAATCAGGAATTTGCAAGCTCTGATCTGATCATATGGGATCCTGCCTACCCAGCAGACAAAACTAGCCATTTACACTTAAGAGGGAGAAGTAAGAAGGTTAATCCTGCACCTCCCAACTGAAGATCAGGATTCCACTGACAAGCTAGTTAACCGCTTAGAAGCAGCATACAGCCAAGCAGTAGTATTAGTTTACCTTAGGTCTTACTTCATTGGCAGAAAGCAGAGAGCAGAAGAATATATTCAACAATATTCACTGGAACTACAAGACCTGCTGCCGTAAGGGACTGAGGAGGACATATAGCTGAAGGAACAATCTGTAGATGGCCTGCTATCTGACAAGGTCAGAGACAAACCAAGAGAAAGATGGGTGCAACACCAATATTAAGTTCCATGAATTGTTAGAAATGGCCATAGAGTGTCTAACATTCAGGTCTGAATGTACCCACATCCATTATAGACACGAAAATGATAGATCTACTGCAACCCAACAGACAGCTCCATGGGAGATGACCATCCAGAAATTGATAGAGGCGATGGTTCAGCTTTAGACAGAGTTATCCCTGTTATAGCTCAGACAGGCGTTGTCAGGGAAGAATCCTGACAACGTCCTGTCAGCTTCGCCGTTTCCCTGCACGCATGTGCGGTGGAACGGCGCTTCGGCGCACGCACGTTCGCGGTTCAGTTGAACGGTGCGCACGCATGCGCACTAGCGCACGCATAACATGAATCCTTTGCCGGCCTATAAAAGCTGCCTGGCTGTTCAGTAAATTGCTGGTTTGTCTCTCAGCTTCCCTGTGATCTTGTTCCTGTTTCCTGCTGATCGACTACCTGTTGTGACCCAGATTGCCTTGACCTACTCTGATTCTCTCCTGGACCTGACCCCTGGCTTGTTTAACGGACTCTGTTTACCTCTGGTGTTTGACGCTCAGCCTATACCCGGATTTGCCTTCTGTCTCCTGTGCCTAGACCCTCAGCCTGTGACCCAGATTTGTCTTCAGTCTCCAGTGCCTTGACCCTCTGCCTTCTCTCTGATTATTTTGTTGCCTCCTGTGTTTGACTCTCGGCCTGCTCTTGGATTTCTCTCAGCCTTGAACCCCGGCTCCCAGCCTGTCCTGGACTTGTTCTCCTACTGACCCCCTGGGTCCAACACCTACCAGCGCCTGCACAGCTATCCAGCTCCTCGCTGACCTTCACGCAAGATCTGCCCATCCTGCTGGTAGCTTGTGCCTCTTTGTGCGATTCGACCTCTGTGCCATCTCCAGGGGGTGGAGTGCGCTTAGTCGCAAGAGTGAACCACTCTCTGCATCTTGGCCTTGGTGAGTACCTTAATCTGACAGGTGTACTCTTTAAGGGACCCATTTCTCTTCTACTGATTTACAGAACTCTCCCCACACTCTCTTCCTCTCCATAACACAATGGGGAGGTGTTCTGCAGCTAAAAGGAAGAACAGAACAGGGCTTATAACACTGCTTGGGATTCAGTGCAGTAGAGAAAGACAGCACAGGAAATTAAGAGCTCAATTTTATTAGACAGAAAACCCTTCTTTTTGTGCTTCTTGCAAATTAGTTTCATATTCCCTCTATTTTTGGCCATTGTGTCAACTTTACAAGAAGATACTACTTTTCCAACACGACTACACTTCCATAACAACATTGTGCAAAGGGCACATAACCTAAAATAATCAGTTCTTTAGACCAGGGGCAGGAAACCTTAACCACTTCAATACAGGGCACTTATATACCTTCCTGCCCAGACCAATTTTCAGCTTTCAGCGCTGTCACATTTTGAATGACAATTGCGCAGCCATGCTACACTGTACCCAAACAAAATTTTTATATTTTTTCCCCACAAATAGAGCTTTCTTTTGGTGGTATTTGATCACCACTGGGGTATTTATTTTTTGCGCTACAAATAAAAAAAGACCAAAAAAAAAAGGTTTTCTTAATTTCTGTTACAAAATTTTGTGAATAAGTAAGTTTTCTCCTTCACTGACGGGCACTGATGAGGCAGTACTGATGGGCACTGATGAGGAGGCACTTAAATGCAGCGCTGATGGGCACTGATAGGCGGCACTGATAAGCAGCACTGGCGGACACTGATAGGTGGTACTGATATGCAGCACTGATGGGCACTGATAAGTGGCACTGATGGGCACTCATAGGCGGCACTGATGGGCACTAATAGGTGGAACTGGGCACTGATGGGCACTGATAGGTGGCACTGATGGGCACTGATGATGAGGCACTTAAATGCAGCACTGATGGGCACTGATAGGCGGCACTGATAAGCAGCACTGGCAGGCACTGATAGGTGGCACTAATATGCAGCACTGATGGGCACTCATAGGCAGCACTGATGGGCACTGATAGGCGGCACTGATGTGCACTGATAGGTGGCACTGATGGGCACTGATAGGTGGCATTGATAGGGGGCACTGGTGGGCACATATAGGCGGCATTGATGGTCACTGATAGGCACTGATGGGCGGCACTAATAGATGGCACTGTTCGGCAGCCCTGATCAGGGGCCACTGGCAGGCATCACTGATGGGCACAGTGCCATCCCTACTGGGCACTGATTGACAACCCTGGTGGTCCTGAGTGGGCATCCCTGGTGATCCTGGGTGGGCGTCCCTGGTGGTCCTGGGTGGGCATCCTTGGGGGGGCTGCACTGACAATCAATCAATGCAGACCCCCCCTGTCAGGAGAGCAGCCGATCGGCTCTCCCCTACTCGCGCCTGTCAGCGCGAGTGGAGGAAAAGCCAATATACAGCTCTTCCTGTTTAAGCTGTGATCAGCTGTGATTGGACACAGCTGATCACGTGGTAAAGAGCCTCCGTCAGAGGCACTTTACCTCGATCGGAGATGCAGTGTGTCAGACTGACACACCACAACAACAATTGCTGTGATGCAGGCCCCAGCGGGCACGCGCTAGCGGCTTAACCTGCTGGACGCCATATGATGTTCAGTCAGTATAACTGAACCTGTTTGTGCACGTCATATTGCTATATGGCGGGCGGGGAGTGATTAAAGAAGTGGAGATCTACCTGAATGATATGGGAGAAGTCAAAGATCACCAGGCACAGTGTCACCTCCTCACACCTGAATTAAACCTCTAATTGCCATTCCACCATGTCGCAATCGCGTGCAGTGCATGGCAATCATGGGTTTAAATCAGGTGGTGAGGAGGCAACATATTGCCTCCTCATCACCTGTCAAACACACTCGGATCTCTGTTCAGATGGGCAGCAGTGCCTGCTGCACTTGTGATTGAGCCCTTAGTTGCATTCAGCAGCGACACCCTTAGGGCTCGTTCACGCGAAAAAAATTTTTGGGGGGTAAAATCCTGTAATTGAGTCGCGGTTGTACCGCCCCCAATCCCTACCCCCTTTAGCTGCTGAGGCAGCAGCCAAAGGTGTACGATGCCACAGCAGGAATTAAGCCCCCTGTTGCTTTAGGTGGGTGCTACCACCTTCCAATCCTGACCCATTTAAGTAAATTGGGCCACTCTGCAAGTACCCCGCAACTGCATGCCTTTGTGGGGTCCAAGAGGTTAAAGCAGGTGGAAGAAAGCAATACATTGCTGGCTGCTTTAACCCCTTGTTTGCTGTACTGCACAAGGTTGCAGGGCACTTGCAGAGCAGCCCCATTCACTTGAACGGGTCATGCTTCACAGGTGCTACACCCACCAACCATGACAGGGTGTATAACTCCTGCTATGGCTGCAAAACCTGTACACCCCTGGCCACTGCAGCTAAAGGGGGTGTGGTTGGGGGTGATAAAAACACAACTTAACTATGAGGTTTTACCACCCCCCAAACTGCAAATGTAAATGTACCCTTACTGTTCTGATGCCCCTATAAGGGTGCTTTCACACTGACCAGCACCGAGCATGCAGCACAGTGCATCTGTAACTTTCCTGGGTTAGCTGCGCTTTGCCATAGACTTTTATATCCTGCAGGTGTGGTGCACTTTCTGAAAGCACACCAAAACTCCTGCATTCAGGTGCAGGTACACTGCACTGCACCCGCAGTGCAGGTAAACCACAGTGCATCAGTCTGATTATACTATTATGCCCAGTGTACTGCTTCACACTGACCTGAAGATCTGTTCTTTCCTACTGCTGGCACCACTCTAGAGACCTTTAGTTGGGATAAGAGGTGGAGTGCAGTTGGTATCACTCCGCATGGGACAGGAGCCAGCACTACAGAGGAGGCATCAGCTTATGCGGCTCTTGCACCCTACTACAGCTCCAACTTTACAAGTAGTCCCTCTGCATTGCACTCTGATCCTCTGGAATGGCGAGTCAGCAAGCCCGGACCGCAACCTACCAGTCACCTGTCCGCGATCTACTGGTTGCTGACCCCCGCTTTAAACCATGAGAAATAATAGCAAAAAGACAGACTTTTTGTTTTGTTTTTTCTTCTAAACCCATGTTAATATGTTCATTTATGGAAATTTGCAAACGTCTAAGCTAACCTTTCATTTCAATACTTTTTTCTTTCAACATTTTCTTGGCTATTTCCACACAAATCTATAATAATATGATTGTATCTTCTCTTGCTCCACTTTGAAAAAGCTTCAATCAAAACTGCATCATGCTGCAGAAATAAATCTGAACTTGGAAAAATATGAATATTTTGTATTTAAATTGTCTCTGGGAGCATAGCCTGCTACAGTCACGTTCATAAATAAATCTTTTATATAACTGTACTATATACATGTACAGTATCTACAGTTACACAGCAGCACCCCAATTGGCAATAGATTTCTTCAGGTAAAAAGGCATTCTCTTTTCAGGCCTTTTATAAAATATCTAAGACAAATAAAATATTTTCTTTGCACACACTCGTGTGAGAAATAGGTGCTTTTTTTTTTTTTTTTTTTTACATTGCAGCAGTTACACTCCACATGACTTATTTTCTTATTGAAAAGTTGTTTGTACAATCCCAAAGAAAGAATAGACAGGGCAAAGCTGCATACCACACACCACGGTTCTTGTACAATATTATCTAATAGATTTAATTTATTAACCTGATCTTAGCTTTAACTGCATCTAAGCTACACCATCAGTCAGACAAAAAGCAAACGAGACTCCACAAGGATCATTTTGCAAAGCATGTGTTAGAAGACCAGGGATGGCAGCACAGCTTTATTAGGTACAGATCCAATAACAAGCTTAAACTGCATTTAAGTAGTATGGCTTTCCTAGATGCATTATGATATCCAACTTAGTACTACAGAAAGAACTATTGACTGATATTACAGTAAACATTTCCACTTAGACCACAGGAAATGGATAGTGCTAGACAAAGAAACAAGGTATGCTGCCAGCTTCTTACTGTATGTCAGTGGAGACGGCTTGTGTACTGTACAGATCTCTGGAGGACGATTCATGTAGAGCTTTTTACTTTTAAAGGGCATGTGTCACTAATTCAACCCAATACAATATTTCAAACAAGCCTTAAAGAACAGGGATTGAAAAAGAAAAGAAAAACCTTTGCTAGGAAAGGAAAACAAATGCACAGTATTGCTACTGAGACAGTCATAGACTCTTTCATCACCTAAGAGCCAACATTTGAGTTCTTCAACCACAAACCACACTATGAATGTTTCCAGACGTTTTGGTTATATTTACTTTTGGTCTGTCTATGGCCCAGCTTTTAAACCCTTTAGGTGGTACCCCAAATAAAGAATCAATACCTTTGAACAATCAATTATGGTATGGTCACCACAAGGTTAATCAGCAAACAGCTACACCTCTAAAATACATGTATGGCCATTTTACCCATCAAATGAATTCTTATTTTGTCCAGCCAGTTCTGAGACTTATACAGTTTTAGCAGACAACACAGCCAGGTTGGTAAACCTCACTTTTCTTTAATGCAGTGCAGTCTGGTCACCTCCCTGCCTCCGGCTTGTGATTGGATAGTGCGGAATCAGCAACAGACTGCAGAATCATTACTGTTCTTCTGCTATGTATGTTCTTGGTTAACAAATGTCCATACAGTGGAACCTGATTGTCTCCAGGTTCTCCACCATTTGCTCCTTCCCAACATGAATGTGCAGAGAATTACAGGAGGCAGATATTAAGGCCCAAGTGCTAAATACATAAATGTGTTTTTTTTTTTCCTGTCTAGAGATCATCTTTAACACTGTACATTTCCTAAATATATGTGAGTAGGTATAGGAAGTCTGTTGAACCCAAGACTGTATTCAGAGGTCACACAACCCTTGGAAGAAGAATGATAACACACTTTATGCTGGCTTCTTCTCCTATTTTTGCTTTTCACACCTCTTGCTGTAGGATGGGGGTCCTCTCAGTCTCTCCCTGAAAGTCTTTGGTGATCAGCAGTGGGAAGCAGAAGGTAAGTGGACGCTCTGGTCCGCCTGTGGCAGCAATGTAGGTGCTGTGATGTGGGCGGTGCTGCACTGGCTCCGAGTGCACTTACTCCTAGTCTCAGGCTCGAATCACCGCTGATATGGTCTCTTGCTGGCAGACAGAGGTGCTCTCTCTCCAACTCCCTCAGAAACAAAAGTAAGAACTTTCCTGGGCAGTTTAATAAAAGTCATCTCTGGCTGCGCTCCTACTGCACAGTGTGTACTGGGATCTGTAGTGTAAGGAGTCTGTTGGCCCCTTTATATGGCTGCCATCTCAAGATACAACTCCCAGGATTCTCAGAACTCTGCATAGAAGTCTTAAAAGAGACGTATGGGAATCCGATTTTTTTATAATCATACTTACCTAGCTAAATGCTGCATCGGTCTGACGCTGCATCAGTCCCCCACCGGCTCTAACACTGAGAACTGAGCAATCAAACACCGCTATCAGTTACCAGATCCCTGCCCCCCGCCCTGCCCTGCTCTCACTGGAGCGCTGGACTGAGGAGGGGGCAAGAGCGGCCGTCTCAGGCTCTCATCGGCTCGCTGACAGGTTGAGCTGAGTGCCGGTCCAGGCATGTTGGCGGATCCCGACTTTCTGAAGTCAGCCAACAGCAGGCTTCAGCCAACTGTCTGCTGAAAATGGGTCACAGGAGTGCAGAACAAACTGCACTACTATGATCCACAGGAGAAGACCAGCCAAACAAACTTTGGCTGGACTTCTCCTTGCTTGCTTGGCTTTAGCTCTTCTCCTGCTGGCCAGAGGAGAATGGTGGAGCATAACATCAGCATCTCAGTAGAAGGAGAGAAGAATAAAAAGCAATGTTTCCTACTCCATATTGCTGTAGTCCAGCACCTGGCTACATATGTGAGTATTATTTTTGTGAAAACCTTACCAGAATAGTGTGTTATACTAATACTATATAATACTGGACTTTACAATTTACAGCCTGGAGAGAAAGAGGTATATTACTTGAGCCACAGAGAATCTTAAATCTCCCCTGAGCAGCCCCTATATTCACTTACCTTTAAGTTTTGGATGTATCCAAAAGGGTGGTCTAGTCAAAATAAAATTAAAACTATATTGCAAACTGATGGCAACTTCTATTCAAGCCTCCCCTGAAGTAGCCCTCCTGTCGATGCTTCCTGGAACATTTAAATCCGTAAAAGAGACATTCTTCAACACCACTTGTCTGCCGCTAGGGTGATAATTCCCCTCCCCCACTGGAAATCGTCCACCATGCCTTCTCTTGGGGAGTGATTCTATCAGAGACCTTGAATGTCTGTTGGCGCAGGAGGCAGGAAAGGAAGAACAGTTTTCACTAACCTGGATTTGGTGGTCTATGTTCCGCTACTCATCTGAATTGCTCACTCGGGCCAAGAGAGATTCAGTTCCCACCTCTCCTGGGCCATGACGGAGTAAATTGACTTTCTCTGTCTATGTCCCCTGCTCTATTCACGCTCTCTTACTCTCTCTGTACTTTACGTCTTTATACATTTGTTTCCTCTTTTCTACCTTAAAAAATTTGTCAAAGATGTGTATCACATTCTAGCGATCCATACAGCGTACACATAATCTTTTAAATGTGAACACTAGATGATTTACATTGTTGTCTATTGATATCTGCCCTATTATTACCTCCTACAATGATATCAAAGGAGATTCTCTATACCTTCTGTTTGTACATGTTCTTTTGATTCATTTTTTACTTGTAAGACTTAAGATCTATGTACATGCGTACTCTATGCTTTGTACCCTCTTTTGTACTGACTCTTTGTTTGTATTCACATTTTTGATACAATAAAATAAAATAAAAAATACATTACCGGTAAATATAAGAATTCTAAAATTAAAAACCTTTATTTCCCCTACCCACGAAACATAAATCCATATTTATATTTATAAATCCACTAAACAGCTAAGAAATTAAAGACAACAAGCAGCTAACACTAAAAGGAATAGTTTATCAAGCTCTATAAATATATAAATATGATATAGTGCCAACCACAACAATCTAAAAACATAAGGGATTAACATGAACATTATGGAAGTACCACTCTTCTTCCTTATCCCTTGCTCCTCTAACATAGTTTTTTTTCTAACAGGTACTGTACCTGCTCCTACTTCCGCAATTCCCGCCTAGGCAAAAATTACGTCAGCTTGTCCCATTTCTCAGGAGACTGTTTGGGACATGCTTCGAGCATGCGCAGTGGGGAGCTGGCTGTGAGACCTCAGGAAGTTGCAGTAGGCTCCCATATCCATATATAAGATGGTTGTGTGGGCAAGCTGAAACCCAGTGAAGAATTGGCTTCGAAGAAGATAGTGCTGGACTCCATAGGCTGGTGTCTACTTCTTAAAAGTCAGCAGCTACAATATTAAAACTCCTCTTTAATACCCTCAATGTGAATAATTAGTGATGTGCACAACCCCTCCATTCACAAATACAGTGCACCTTCACTCTAGATAAAATGAAAATGATATCTGTAGTGCTACCCCCGCAGTGGTCTCCCACTGATTAATCCATAGCCAGTCACAGCACTCTTCCGCTCGTTGTCTCCAATAACCAGTCTAGGGGAGGTCTTTTTTGTATTTTATTTGGAGAACTTGGATAGGAGAAGGGATTTAGTAGGATACTCCAAATTAACTATTCACAAGCGAGGGCAACTTCCTAATAGAACTGTGTAGCAGACTGTCCGTAGAACTATGCAGCAGGTTTTACAGAGTAAAGTAAGTCCCTTTGTAGCAGAAGGAATTTAGTGGCTTCTTCAGGACACCAGCCAGTGTCCCCTTTAGCTTACACTCAGTATGCTGACTTCTAGCACCAAGAGGGGGATTTTAGTAACAACAGTCTCTAGGATCCCTTTAGGAGGTCTGTACTCATGAGGCTCTGGCCACAGGTCACCTTCCCCCATTATACCAGACAGGATCTGTGGACATCCTCCCTCAGTCAGTTTACAAGAGAACCATGGGCTTCAGCTTAAGTGGTTGCCCACCTGAGGCCTCATGGCAGCCTGTGCTGAGGAGAGGCCACAGCCCCCTCCCCACCTGGACCTCTCTCTGTAAAGGAAGACCCAGAACTCACATGCTCATCAAATATAAATACAGGTACCCAGTATGCCTTGGGGCACACCTACTTCTAATTGGCCAGACAACCATGCTCTCATCTGCAAGGTCTCCTCCCACTGTACAGTACCTCCCATAGCTACTATACCAGTGTGAAACATCAAGACAGCATGAGCAGCACCAGAGTACATTCAGCAGACTCTGCTAAACAATCACAGCCTCTGTTAAGCAGATAGCACTTAAATTTGCCTAGCTGTCTAAAAAACTATATACACTCACTCTAGCACCTACCTAGGAGGGCACTACATGTCCTTATAATTTGCAATTGGATTATGTTTTTTCTATTGGTGTACAGCCTTAAACACAGACAGCGATCATTCGTTGCCAGTCATCCGCACCTGCACACCTGTCAAATTTGGACCTGTGGCTGTTCGTACAGCCGATGTGTCCCCCTTAGAGTAACAGACGGCTTCAGACACACAAACAAACCACCCATTCACGTTGTATAGGTCAAGAAACCCGAGTGAATGAACCCTTACATTTTTATTCAATTTTTTACAATTCTTTTTTTACAACCCTGTTGGAGGAGCCAAACAGACCCCTGATGTCTTCCTTTTGAGACGGAGAAAAGAACTAAGGACATTCCCCAATATTTTCTCTGCAGCTTCAGCTGCACTGGAGATAAATTAACAGGAAATGTACAATGTACAAAGGCTGTATATTCACAAGTGACTGGTACCCATCACTCACTGTGTTCATTCAGAAAAGAAAGGGGCCGGTAAGTATGACATATTTACCCCCCCACCCCTGGACTCCATCCTGAAATTATTTTTGTGTATGTCTGCAGCAGCTGACAGCCAGCTAGAGGGAGAAGAGAAGAAGAGGCCCAGGTAGCAGGGAGAAGATCATGGACAGAGAGGGAGAATGATTGGTGCACTGTGGGTGGTTAAGTTGCTGGAACTGGTCCTCCTGGGGTCTACCCCACAGGAGATGGAGAGAAGCCCGCATTTAGCTGCCACAGGGCTCAGTAATCCCCCAAGCTCACCGATCACTGTCCCTGTCCACAATTCCCTTCCCCTGCTTGTCAGCTTCCATGGGCCCCTCTTCGCCTGTCACTCAGCCCAGAGAATCACTGCAGTTTTAAAAGCAGTACCTTCAGTACAGATCTCTCGCCTGTCAATTTCATTACACTGACTATTGCTGAGCAGCACAATGGCACTGGTCACTGGGACAGGACTCTCTGGGGAAGGGGTTTGGACCCCCCTAACCCCCCCTTATATATATGCCAATGCAGTGCAGTGGTGCAGCATATACAGGACTAAAAAAGGCACCTCTTCAAAGTCTATCAAATACCTCTGTAAACCAATCCTCCAGGGATCACTTTTCAAAAAATGCGACAGTGACAGCCACATGCATAAAGATAGCCCTATAATTCATTAACAGATAAGAACATAATTATAAAATTCTTATTTGCCCCATGTTAACAAACATATCATAGACCATCTTGTTATTTCATCATTAATACTGGTATACAGAGGTTTCTGAACATTCATATCAGCTGAAAGTTGCATCATTTATTTACTTATTTATTGACTCATGATGGTAATACCGCTGGCACTTCTCAGCAACTGTTTTATACCGATGCTGGTTTGCATTTTTATTATAATGCTTGTGTAGCCTCACTTGGAACCTAGTACTTACTTCACTAATGAGTCCTTTTTTCTGAGTCACTGCATGACTCATCGTCCCAATTAAGGAGTAATGATTGTAACTATCATAGATTATGACCTTGTTGTGATCCAGTAAAAGGGATGCTATTGAATTCATTTTAAAGGGAAACTGTCATGTTTTCAGGTTACATTTTTTGTTTTACAAAGTTTAAAAAAATCTTTACTTTTACAAAAAAACATTTAATACAAATTGCCCTTCTTTATAATGGAAAACCCCACATGTCCCATCTGAGCAGGCAGGAGGGGAAGACAAGAAAGAAGAGGCATTTCTGTGTATTATGAACTGAACCTATTGTGCTCTATTAACAGACTTTTTACAGCAATTTAGTTAAAGCATATATAAATAAAAAACTTTAAAAAAATAAATAAAATGTGAACGGTAATGCCCAGGGGTGCCCACATGGGGCCCACTGCCGCCTCCAATGGGGCCTGCCACCTCTTGCTCTGGGATGGCAGGTCATCAAGCCCAAATCGCAGGTCCTGACCCGCCATCCACGAGCATCAGTGTATAGAATGGAGTCGGCACTAGAGGAAGTAGAGGCGATGCTTCCTGTATAGCGCCGGCACCTGCCACAGGCGGAGTGATACCAAATGTACTCTGCCTCTGACAGAAGCAATACAGGAAGCATCAGCTCTGCTCTGTACTGCAGCACATGCTTCCTCCAGCGTTGGCGTCTTGGGAACCAGCCAGCAGTACCGGCCAGCAGTACCACCAGCAGTACCCGCCAGCAGTACCCACCAGTAGTACCCGCCAGCAATACCAACCAACAGTACCCACCAGCAGTACCCAGCAGCAATACCCAGTAACAGCACCAACCAGCAGTACCAGCCAGCAGTACCCACCAGCAGTATCCACCAGCAGTACCCAGCAACAGTACCAACCAGCATAACCAGCCAGCAGTACCCGCCAGCGCTAGCTGTACCAGCCAGCAGTACCCACCAGCTGTACCAGCCAGCAGTACCCCCAGCAGTACCCACCAGTAGTACCCACCAGCAGTACCCACCAGCTGTACTAGCCAGCAGTACCAGCCAGCAGGACTCACCAGCAGTACCAGCCAGCAGTACCCACCACTAATACCAGCCAGCAGGACTCACCAGCAGTACTAGCCAGCAGTACCCACCACTAGTACCAGCCAGCAGTATCCACCAGCAGTATCAGCCAGCAGGACTCACCAGCAGTGCCCGCCAGCTGTACCAGCCCTGGAGGACAGCCAGCAGCAGCCACCAGCCATACCCGCCTGGGGGACAGCAGCAGCCAGCAATACCTGCAGGAATCCTGAGGAAGAAGTGAAGATTGAGGTCAGTTGAGGTGCAGGTACCGCAGTGCATCAGTGTGAAAGCAGCCTTAGGCCCCTTTCACACGATCGGTTCGATCAGGTCCGCCTGTCTGTTTTTCAGGTTGATCCAATCGGACCCTCTATTCACCTCTATAGAGCGGAAGATGTAAATTGACTTGTGTCCATTTACACCTGCCTATCTCCAATTCGATCCAGTTAAAAAAAACAAAAGGGGATCCGTCTCCTTCTGTCTGGGCGGATCGGAGGGCCCATGGAGTAGAGCGTGCTGTGTTCATGTCTGCTTTGCATATGCAGAGTAGACACGGCCCTGTCATCTGCCCGCTCCGCTCATTGTGGCCCGCGACCGGTTACCAAGTTGCTAAAGTGGCCCTCACTCCTCAAAAGGTTGGACACCTCTGGCTGAGACCCTTTGTAAAGTATTTATTGCTGTCTGTGTCCTCATAGGGGAGATTCATCCCTATCTGTGCTAGTAACTATTGTCCCTGAGACAGAACGTGGAAAGGAAATCTCAAAATTTTAAAACTGTCACCAGAGCAAGAAGTAAGAGAAAATCCTCCAATGGAGACACCTGTTCCTATGACAATTGTCTAAGATAGGTATTACGTTTACTTTACAGAGATCTCTTCTCATTTTGCATTTGTTGCACTTCCAAGTGAAGGGAGATCTCCCTAACTGGACAACAAAAATATCTGTCAACATTCTCATTTACCCCGGCTCAGATATAGCTAGTAATAGTTAATCACATTCAACTGGACTTGTATTATTTAAGATGTTTCACAGCTTATCCAAGAAGCTTCCTCAGTTTAAATGAGTGTCAGGAAACATCCCCAGTATTACAGAAACAGGCCACTGACTAACTTCTAAAAGCTATTCATATACAAGGTTTCAGATTATTCTGAGTACAATAAAAATCTTTTAAAATAATTTTATTCTTAAAGCCCGACTCAAGGAAATTTGAAAATAATCCCTTGCAGTGGGGTTGCACTGGCATTGTAAGGGTTAGCCATGCGTTTAGTCCAGGGGAGAGGAGAAGCACTTTAATTTACCTGATCCTTCGCTCCCTAGCAGATGAACACCTCCCACACTCCAGCAGTGTCCTGTCCCTCAGTCTTACCACATCCAATGCAGGGTTATAGTCCATGGATTGGTCTTGATGATGTTGATAATGATGCTGCGGAGTCTGGTCTAACAGAGGACCCGAGAATCAGAAAGGTAGATCTTCTTTTCCATGCCCCATAGACCTAAAGAAGCAACTAGCTCTTACGGACATGACCCCACTGCAAGGGATCATTTTCAAAGTGATATTACATTTTTTAATTGTAAACCTAACTTTTATTTTTTTCTGAACTAGACAAGTAAACATAATGAAATTATTCCAGTTGTAGCTGCTTAGCTCAAAAATCATGGTAACCTAACTTTTTTTTTTTTTATATTAAACATGATATACTTACCTGTTCTGTTGAAAGATTTTGAACAGGGCAACCCTGATCCTGCTCTTCTCGGGTGCTTTATCGGCGCTCCTGGCTCCTCCCCTCCACCAAGTGCCCCCAAAGAAAGCCTCTTTGACACATACAGCTTGACCCTGGCCCCTGCTCCATTGTCACAGAATTTGAATAACAGCAGGGGGAGCCAATGGCTCCTGCTGCTATTAATCTGCCCTGTGAGAAGGCAGAGAACTGTGAGAGCCACTGCTCTTGTAGACATTGCTGGATCGAGATCGGGCTCAGGTAAGTATAAGGTAATGGGGCTGGGGGATCCTGCAGCACAGAAGCTTTTTTACCTAAATGCATAGATTGCATTAAGGTAAAAAACCTTAAAGTGATTGTAAAGTTTCATTTTTTTTTTTTAAATAACAAACACCTCCTCTGTGCAGTTGGATTTGCACAGAGCAGTCCATATCCTCCTCTTCTCAGGTCCCTCTTCTGCTCTCCTGGCCCCTCCCTCTGGTGAGTGCCCTCTCAGCCAGAAGTTTGCTACAGGGGGCACCCAAGCCGAGTCAGAGCTCCGTGTATCCATTCAGACACAGAGCCTCGACCTGGCCCTGCCCCCTCTCTCACCCCTGATTGGCTGACTGATTTTGATTGACAGTCGTGGGAGCCAATGGCGCCACAGCTGTGTCTCAGCCAATCAGGAGGATTGTCTAGGAAAGCTAAGACACTCAAGGACAACGCTGCAGAGAGAAGGGCTCAGGTAAGTGATTAGGGGGGTGCTGGGGTGGCCTCTGCACACAGAAGTTTTTTTATCTTAAAGCATACAATGCATTTAGATAAAATAAGACTTCTGCCTTTACAACTCCTTTAAAGTGGTTGTAAACCCCCCCACCCCCACCCCCCCTGAGACATTTTAACATATAGATAAGCTTATAATAAGCCTTACCTATATGTACTGAAAATATCTCCTAAACGTGCGCCGTTTAGGAGACATTTACCTTATAGTGCACCGTTGAGGTCATCGGCGCATGCACAGTGAAGAAACAAACTCCATGCCATCTGGTCCCCAGCGTGTGCCATGACTGGCAGCTCCCGAGCGCATGCACGGGAGTGACAGTGAGTCACAGAGCCGGAAGAAAGAGGGAAAAAGATGGACGCTTCCAACAGCGGGGACATTGTGAACATCGCGGGCTTCATTTGCAGGTAAGTACCACATAATGGGCTAGTGTGCGGTGCTAACCCATTGGGTAGCCAACCTGCCGCAGTATACTGAAGCTGGCTGATCGGGAAGCAGTTAAACATGAGAGCACATCCATCCTAGAGCGGTCAATTTCTTGGTTGTGCTGGGAGCACATCTTGCCTGTCCTTCAATGATCAGGCTTCTGCTAACACCCCTCACCCCCCACACAGCCATTCACTGGTAAGATCAGTGAATTCTCATCCCCCACCTCTCTAAATCCCTTATGCAGCTGAAAACATGTGTAGCCAAGTCCCGGGCCTCTCCAGGTCTAATAGTGACCTCCGGGGTTAGGGACAGCTGTCATCCTTCAGTGTAGAGTGGGTTACAAGGCATGGTGTGTGCAATGTAAGGTAGATTAATGGGCGTCAGACACTTCTTGAATGCAAAGAGATTTATTTTTTCTTAAACAGAACTGTGGGAGAGGAGGTTAGGGCCAGGACACCCTTTAGTAGTTGCGATGGTAATTAGCAGACTCCGAAACTTCTATAGGTAGACAGCCATGCAGGGAAAGGCACCCAGCTGGACACCACATCTGCATGTGTAGACACGCTGTCTCCTATAACAATCTCAAACAGTTTCTAACAAAGGTTTTAAAGAACTCTTTCACTTCCTCCACAATCTCCTCTTTAGATCTTCACTCAACTGAGCTCCCAATCTACCAATTAGACCCGCTGATCCACTGTCACTGGATCTCCTGAGCTCTTCCAATATTCTCACTGAGTATCTTCCTCAAGCATCACCCCCGGGTCCCTGCTGGGTCCCTAGCTTGGCACTCACAGATACTCCTCAAGCATCACCCCACTAGCCTGCTCAGTCCCTGGCTTGGCACACAAGACTGCTCTGCAAGCGTCATCTCTGCTGGCTAGGTCCCTGGCTTGACACCTTGCTGAAGTTTCCCAATTCTTCACCGTCCCCGGCTGGTGAGAACATGCTCCGGTACTTGCTTCAGCTACTCACTGTGGTCCCCAGTAACAAGGTGGATGGTCCCTTAGTGGTGACTGCTTCCTCTCTACCTCTGACCATAACAGGTTCTCCAGCCAGCAAAACCAGCACTTCTGGTTGTACTGCAAGCCACAGTCCCAACCCTATGCTGCACTCTTGCTTCTGTATAGGCCCTCAGACAGCCTGATGTCCCCAGGATAGGCCTCAGGTTCTGGCCTAGCAGCCCGGGGCAGCACAACACACGTCCACCCAGACAGTCGTCCAGGTCACACAGGAACACCTGACCTCCCAAAAAAATAGGCTCTCCCAGCAGGCCAAGGGACCCAAGAAAATCCCTGCCCATTGGCTGAGACACCCATCTATTCCTAATCTGTCCTTGCAATGCCCTTGTCTTATCTAATGCCACCAGATACCCAGCCATCTAGTGAAAGATAGGAGAAGTGCAGCAACTCCAGAATTAGGGTGAAATCAATTGACCTCTTATCAATTGGCCAAGGCAACTATCACTTGGCAGGTAAATTTGCTAGCTAGCAACCCTGCCTAGACATAAGGGTGCTACATACTGGATTATGTGACCACTTATATATTTTTTATATATATATATATATATATATATATATATATATATTCACACACAAATGTGTTGCCTGTAATCTATATTTTAAACGGAATAGCTTGTTTTACAAGGTAAGGATTCACATATACTTTAAGGTAAAAAACATTGTATCTTTAGAATTACTTTAATTGGGATACTGTATGTAGCAAGTCTATGAGTTCCAGACTCTCTCAAGCCTTTTTTGTTTGTCTTGTAGGATACTTACCAAGAGTTTGTATTTTTTCGTTGTGGCAATATCGACCACAGATGACTTCCAAGCCTCAACAATAGATGTTTTCAGGGCCAGAAATATGTAAAACATGAGTCTGAGAGTGTTTTAAACCTCAGTAATTGGCCATGAAGGAGTCTTACACCGCCTGGAGACAATTTTGTATGACAGCACAGCAAATAACAATCATATGTAAGATAAGTTATTCTTACAAAAATCACTGAAAATGTTCTTTTATTAAACCCAATTTATCAGGAAACAACAGGAGTGAATAGGAGAGAATCCTTTTGTATAATTAAGAGATTAGATCCAGAAATCAATAATTATACATTAATACTAGCATTGTTGTTTCTTCATGTGATGTTGTATATCCAATAATTTTTCTATATTTTGCTTGATAAAATATACATATTTGACGTGAGATCTCCTAGGTAGAGAACTGTCACCGCTCCAATACATTTGATCATAGAGTCCATAGTAGTCAAATCGTTAGAGAGGGGCAGTCCTTGGCAGGACTGATGTGTGCTTTGTCCGGCTTTAATAAAGTTGGATGTGATCAGTTTAAATAGCTTTTTGGCTTTGTAGGAAGGGGGACTTCAAAGCTATTAAATTGTATGTCCAGCCAAAACATCAGTTTGGATGCAATGGAAAAGGATTGAACCCCCTGTCAAGTTTGTAATGCTATATGGGGCTCTGTTAGAGAGATTCCCAATCACTTCCTGTTCTGGTGACAATCTTTTACTATGCAAAAAATGCGAAGAACGCTCAAAAGCAACACAGGCAGAACTAGAAATACTTTTCTCTAGTGAGGTAGGAGCAGGCTTAAACTCCATCCAATTTTAATTTCTGGCCTTGTTCCTGTGGCAAAAGATTGATAAAAGATCTTGCGAGCTAATCACTTTAGATAATCACTTTAGATATATTTATATATATATATATATATATATATATATATATATATATATATATATATATATATATATGCAATAATTTTCCAGCTGCTGGCACTGTTCACATACCCATATATATGTGCTGAATAACTAATAAAACCAATGTACCGTGCTATAATCTGCAATCAAAAAACTTCCTGTGAATTTGTGCAATAATACATAACCAGTGCTTAATATTAACTAAACAAGTGATTAGTGCAATATGATTCCATCATACATGCGTAAAGTGCTATTGTGCTAACAACATATACAATGGATATAATTATACATTTGCAAACTTTTTATATAAAAAAAATATTAAATTGTATCCTATGTGTGCACTAAAGTGCTCAGTAATATAAGTCCATCAATTGTTATCCTTTTGGGTTTTCAGTTGAAATGGATTCTTCTGATGGTGCTCCAAACTTTACAAAGTGCCAAAACACATGTGATTATCCTCACCTCAGGGCGTGTGACCGCACAGTTAAGTTTGGTCAGACAGCATTGTTTAACCACCCCTGGGTTCTGTGTGTTACAAAGTGGTGCGTTACAAGCACCTTTGATGTGTGAGTACCCTGATCAATATTTTAAATAAATGTGGTTTTAAATGATAAAGCAGCATGTAGCTTGTCTTTTATATATGCACCGAGGATATAACCATAGAACGGCTCAGGAACCTGCAGAGTCCATACATCACAGAGCCCAGGGGTGGTTCAACAGCGCTGTCTGATCAAACTTAACTGTGTGGTCACACATCCTGAGGTGAGGATAATCACATAGGGTGGGGTCACAAGTGTGTTGGCACTTTGTAAAGTTTGGAGCACCATCCCAAGAATTCATTTCAACTGAAAATCCAAAAGGATAACGATTGATGAACTTATATTATTGAGCACTTTAGTGTACACACGTGATAGAATTTTTTTTTTTTTTTAAGATAAAAAGTTTGTAAATGTATAATTATATCCATTGTATATGTTGTTAGCACAATAGCACTTTATGCATGTATGATGGAATCATTTTGCACTAATCACTTGTTTAGTTAATATTGAGCACTGGTTATGTATTATTTCATAAATTCACAGGAAGTATTTTGATTGCAGATTATAGCGCGCGCACAATGGTTTTATTACTTGTTCCTGTGGCAGATTGTCCTTCACTTCCTATGTGGTGAAATTTTTGTCAGCATGACAGGAAGAGAGGGAAACCCAATAGGGGATCTAATCTAATCCTATCCAAAATCAGAGGAAACAAAAGTTTTTGGTATGACATACACTTTAGTATGTTCAGCAAAAATTATTTTTTTGTTTTGGATAGAGTGGGGAAGGATTAGAACCCCTATTCTGTTTTATTGATATAAAAATCTTTGATAGAAAGATTTCCCCTCATGCAGGTTGCCTTTAGTATATTAGTTAGATAGTTTGCTTGCCCAGGCGGTGGAAAAGGGTAATTGTTAACACCTCAGTGCCTGAGCTTTTTGGGCCCTACTTGTTCACCCTTCCCTACTTGTCCCAAATCCCACTCTAGGACATGTAGCACCCTGGGGTTTAGTCAGGGAGCTCCTCACTAATTTACTTGCCAAGAGTAGTCATCTTGGTCGATTGATAGAGATCTATTGATTTCTCCCTAAGTTTGACCTTGTTGCACTTTTCTCTTCTACCACTAGATGGCCAGGAACTTGGTGGTATTAGATATAAGGAGGGCAACCCAAGGTCAAATTATGGGTATATGGGGTATTTCAGCCAATGGGCAGGGGTTTTCTTGAATCCATTGGACTGCTGGGAGAACCTATATATTTGAGAGAGGTCAGGTGATCTGTGTTCTGTGCCACCTGGACTGCCGCCTGGGTGGAGGTGTGTCATCTGCCTGGGGCTGCTAGGCCATAGATTGGGCCTATCCTGGGGGCATCTGGCTGCCAGGCTGTGTGAGGGCCTATCCAGAAGTAAGAGGGCAGTGCAGGGTTGGGACTGTGGCTTGCAGTCCAACCAAAAGTGACGGTTCTGCCAGCCGGAGAACCTGTCGTGCTCGGAGGTAGAAGGGAAGCTGTCGCCACTAATGGGTCATCCACCTTTACCAGGGACCACAGTGATTAACTGAAGCAAATAACGGAGCAGTATCCTCACCGAATGGGTATAGTGGAGAATCTGAATACACTAGACAGTGATCAAGTCAGGGACCCAACCAGCAAAGGTGATGCTTGCAGAGCAGCTTTGTGTGTCAGGTCAGGGACCGAGCCGGTCAACAGGGGTGAAGCTTGAAGGTATCCGAAGTGCCAAGCTAGGGCCCCAGCAGGGAAGGTTGGGTGATGCTTGAGGGGGATACCACCGCCAAAAGCCTTGAGAAGCTCACAGGATTCAGAGTTAGTGAATCAGAGGGTCCAGTGAGAGACCAGGAGCTCAAGGGGCTGAAGAACTACAAGTAGAAGTTGTAGTAAAGCTGAGAGAACTGTTACGTTTGAATTAGGAACTGTTAAGTACTATAGCCATAAGGGACAGCAAACCTGCAGAAGTGGCACCTTGCCTGGGCCTTTCCCTGTACGGTTTCCCCCTATTGAAGCCTCGGAGTCTGCCTATTGAAATTGCAACTACTTAAGGGTGTCCTGACCCTAACCCTCTTTCCCTTGCAAAATATAAAAGGACTGTTAAAAGAAGTAAAAACTCTTTTGCATCCAAGTAGTGTCTGGCACCCAATGACTTTTACGACCTTTGCACCCACTATGCCTCACAACCCACTACATATTGAAGGATGTCAGCGGTCTGTGGCCTCAAAGGTTCTCATTAGACTGGAAGAGGTTAGAGATTCTGCTACAGACATGCTGTAAACAACATGGAACACTAAGAAGGATTGCTGTGCCTAGTAGTCCATTGGAAGACACTGGAAGACCGGAGAACTGCCAAACCTTGGAAGATACCAGTCCAGTCACCTTGTTGAGGTACACCTGGACAGCGTAGTTCAGATAGATAGGGTTATGTCGCACCAGAGTGTACTCATTGGACTTTGCCACAAATGTTCAGTAAAATCGCATCTACTGTTTGTATCTTGATCAGAAGTCATTTAAAGGTTTGCATGCTGGTTTCTGGTGTATGAAAAAACAGGGTCAGAGAAATACATGTGGGGTATGAAGCAAGGTCACTGCAAAAAGGTATACTGGGCAAGACAGGCAGGAGGAGGAATATGGTTGCTTTGGGTAACTAGTAACTAGGGCAAGGTACATTGCAGCCAGTCGTGAAGTGTGGTACCTGGCATTGCAGAGGGTCCTCCAGTAGCCAGGGGGTGGGTGATCTGGCTCCCGCCCCAGCAGTCGGTTCCCTGAAGCTTATGGAGACCCATAGCTTAGAGGCATGGTACAGGAGAGTGAGGAATTTAAGTAAGTACATGCATGAGGTCTATCCTAGGTGTGCAGCGGGACCCCTTTCTGTCACTAAGAGTGAGGTGGCAGAGGTCCGCTGGACTGATGAGTGTGCACATGCGTAAAAGGTACCCCCACGTGCAGGGTGATTGAACCATTCACAACTTGGTGTAGTAGGCAGGATATAACCACCTCATGCACCTAACAATCACCACTAAAGAGACCATGGCCGTAGTTAGTTAGTTGAAACATGTTCAGGCTTGCCCAGCAACATAACACGTAACTGTTGTATCAAACTTTGGCACTGTCATCAGACTGTCTGGAATCCTGATCAGCGGCGTATATAACAACTGAACCTGGAAGCCCCGCCAAGCTCCACATAGTATGCTGTCACAGTTATGGGTTGAGTGGTGTTACCCTGGAAACTGGCTCCCACTCTCTTTGATATGGGTCTATTGTAGCAGCCCATGTCTGGTCTTGCACATTGTCAGATTGAAGAGAGGGACGAACTCCATGTTGTGTTTCCGAACTGTTGGAGTTGTTCCTCAATCTTTTCCCCATTGGCTCGCTGCCAAATATGTGGGACTCTTCTCTTCCAGAAGCTGGCTGGCTTTGGGGAGCCCTAAGAACTGGGCCCTGATGGACTACCCATACTGCAGGTCCCACCTGCTGCTCATACTTCCCCTGCCACTTTGGAGAGCCAGAAGTCTTGTCCTTCTTCTCTGGGATCCCTACAGTCTTTGCCACCCTCTCCCCAGAATCTGCCACCAGTGGCAAAAAGCTTTCTAGGTCGGCCTCCCCCAGTAGACCAGGGGTTGAGCTGCCAACCCCTACACCTGAACCAGGAGATTTACTTGAATGGGAAGATACACCTTCACCCTCCCGGGTGCCACTTGACCAATCTGTTGCCACATTGCTGGGACCGTTTGTGTTGTCTCTGCCCACTGAGGACACTCTGTACAGTAATGGCACATCCATACTGGACTTCACTGTCCCCAAGCCTACAGATCCTGCCATCTTGCAGCCTTGTGTCTCCACCATTTTCACATTTCCAGTCATAGAACATACCCACAACATATCACAACAATCTCACTTCCAGACCGGCCCCTCTCTGGGGAGGAAGAGCCAGGGCCCAGCAGCATCAGCAGCTCAGGAGAGCGAGCATACAGCAGGGGGAAATATTGGAGCCAAGCCCAGGAGTAGAGGAAGAGCCATCCTTGAAAGATATCCTTCATGCAATCAACAACTGTAAGTCCTCATTATCTGAAATGTCTGACCAACTTAAATGCATAAAAGAAGATTTGTCACTATTAAGGCATGATGTGCAAGAGGTATGTGAGTGGAATTCCTCTTTAGAGAGGAGACTCAGCTTGACAGAAGACGATGAAACAAGAGATAAAATTAAAGAGGGAACAACTGAATATGTGTATATATAAAATGGATGACATGGAAAATAGATTGCACAGGAAAAATTTAGGGGGTTCTAGGTCTCTCTGAGTGAAGTGAAAGTATCAACCCTATAGAATATATGAAGGACTGGCTTAAAGGAATTTTTGGTAAAGAATCTCTGTCAAATTTCTTTGCAATTGAGCGAGCACACAGAGTCCCTTTTAGGGCACCACCACTGGGAGGCCAGCTGAGGCCCCTTCTTATTAAGCTCTTATACTATAAGGACAAAGTTACTATTCTTCAAAAAGTAAGAGAGATGAGAAACATATTGTCTAATGGCGCTAGGATCTCTATATACCCAGACTTTTCCCCAGAGCTACAGAAACAAAGGACCAGGTTTATAGAATGCAAACGCAGGTTGCAACAGCTAAAAATCAGCTATGCGATGCTATACCATGATTGCAGATAACAGCTCTGGGGGAAACTAAGTTCTTCAAAACACCTGCAGAAGTGACACTGTTGTTGGACACCAACGAAGGGAGACTACAGCAGGGGGAGGAAATACGACAAGAAAGGACAGTCAACAGATCTATGTAACTGGAAGGAGAGAAGGGAGAGGAATGGAAAGAGACTTTTTTTTTTTTTGACTTCCTCCATTTTTCATATTTTTTTTTCTTCCCGCTATTTTTGGGGGTCTCTTTTGTAAACTTTATAACTTAATTTTTTTAGGATATTTATACACAAGTGATATGTAAAGGGTTAAAGGGATCAACAAGAATGTATTTTCTGTGGGGAATTAATTTTTTTATTGCACTTGGCTTTCTCTCCTAGTTTGGGGGAGTATTACACAAGAGAAATGGATCACAAAAGAATTTTCACATATTACCTTGACGAGAAGACACGGTCACTTTAGAAGCCCTCGTTATGGGCCCAAAGAGGGGCAGGGAGAGGAAGAGGGGGATTGGATGGGGGAAGGCAGAACTGGCTGTGGGGGGTGTAGGACTTCCTAATAAGGGTAAATGGGAAGAGGATATTGGACAAATAACTGAGGAGCAATGGAGTCGAATACTGGCACTGGGGCTTACGGTCTCATTATCTCCCTCACAGATTGTATCTCACCTATTTTTGGTACATAGATCATACTACATGCCTCTGAAATTGTTCATGTTTGGTAGAAGACTAGACACGAAATGTCCAAGGTGTGGGGATGAAAGGGGAGACCTGGTACATATGGTCTGAAGATGTCCCAAGTTATATAGATATTGGAGGGAAATAGTAAATAAAATAAAATTGGGGTGGGAGGGGGGCGAGGGGGAGGGAATGGTGGGGGAGGGGATGGAATAGAGGGAAAATTTATTTTTTGTATTGTTTTATAAGATGAAAAATTTTCAATAAAAAGTATTTGATATAAAAAAAGTTTAATCCAGAGACTTGCACTTTACATTGTCAGTTTTAGTATTGTTACTGTTTCATGTAAAAAAAGTGGAGGGGAAGTGTAGACAAGTTCCCTACAGTGTATTAGTTAGGTAGTTGGCTTGCCCAGGCTGGAGAAGGGGTTAACTGTTAGCACCACAGTTCCTGGGCTTTTTGGGCCCTGCCTGTGCAGTGCACCCTGTGATATAAATCAAGGGGGAAGGCAGGGGTTCTGGAGCTTGCTTCTGGACCTGCTGTAACCAACATGGAACACTGGACTGGTGGAGAGGGAATGGGCTTAGCAGTGTTCCTTCTGAATGTAACGTACAATAACGTAAATGTAATTTAACGAGGAAGATGTGTAGTGACATGGATTGGCACTCTACAGTAGTACTTTTACTACTGCACACAGTTTATGGCTCATCTCTAATCCATGAAACCGCCATAATGTTTGATTTTCACATGAACAAGGTCACTGATTCTGGCATTCATGGGTGCGCGCCACCCAAGTGACCCCGCCCACAGTCTCTCTAATGGCCCGTGCACACGATCCGAATATCATAGGAAAACTGTCGTCCGAGGAAGAATCATACAATTTTAGGATCGTGTGTACACTACTTTCAAGAGGCGATCAGGACAGTTCATCTGATATTATTCGGACAAGCACGAAAATTTTGCTCATACAATATCAGAGCATACGATTTTCGTTTAGTCAGTATAGTTGTCATCCGAAAATACAATACAAATACATTACAACACATGACATCACTTCTGATTTTTTTTTCTGTTGTACGAGAATTTTCGTGACTTTAGTTACCTATTCAATTTCTACTTGCGACTATTAAGCGAAAAAAGTTGTACAATATTCGGATCGTGTGTACGGGCCATAACAATGGGTTCACAGAACAGGTAGTGAAGGTACATCTGCAACAGGAAAAAAGACAGAAATACAAAAGCTAATGTGGAATCTAGTCTTTCCCTACTTAAAGTGGTGTTCCACCGAAAAAAAAAAAGCATGAATGTTCCTAAAATAAATTAAAAAAAACATTTGGAAAATTTTTTTTTGTACTCACCTCTAAATGGCTGTTGCTAGGGGGTCCCTCGTAGTCTGCCTCCTTCAGTGCCTGGGCTGGTGACATCAATTTCCCCTGGCGCAGGAAGGGCTCAGTTCTGCCCCCTCCCTCTTGTCAATCATCTGGGACACATTACAGGTCCCAGATGACTGGGTGGCCAATCGCGGCGCTCGGCGCCGCTCGCACATGCGCAGTGGGTGCCCGGCTGTGAAAAAAACTGGAAAAAACATTCACTGGATATATACTTTAATTGGCCAAATGAATGAGATTAGTCACTGTAATTATATTATGCCTGGCCTCTCTCAGACTACTCCCTGTCTGATCAACATGTACTTAGTATCAGGTGTAGTCCTCAGCACAAAATGGTCAAGTCCTAATTCATTAATGAAATTGGGTGGAATCCTCTACATTAGGCTCTGTTTCCACTAGTGCGACTTATTTTGCGACTTGACACATGTCAAGTCGCATGACAAGTCAAAACCCATGTATTTCAATGGTCCCTGTTCTCATTGGTGCGACTCAAGTTGCAGCGACTCGAAAAAAGGTTCTTGCACTACTTTGTTCCGTCTTCGGTGCGACTTGTTCTCCATAGAAAGGTATTAAGTCGCAATGAAGTCGTATGTACATGTCTGACACCGCGACTTTGTTGCGACTTCCACGGAAGTCTACGGAAGCACATGATCTCTGCTCCTCCCAAATACATCACTTCCTATATCAATGTATGTGAGTGTGGAAGACAGCAGGAAGCATGCCTAGGGCAAAAAAAAATAAGCGACAAGTGCATGACAATGAGGAAATTATTCGGCTTGTCAGACAACGTCCGGCAATATATGACCTCAGAGATCCAGGTTACAAAGATCATGCAAAGAAGGAGAGAGCATGGTTGGAGGTGGCTCGCATATATTATGAGACATGGGACTCTTTCTCAGCCACAGAACGTTCTACAAAAAGTAAGTGGTTGATATATGCTGCTTAACACTTTCTGTAACCAATGGTTGTGTGCACTGTTTTTTCTTGGTGGGGACCGCTTCTCCTGGCAGGAGATCACAATGGTTTGGCAGGAGGTAATCCCATGTCAACACTATCTGTGTTGATGGTGTCATTTATATAGTTACTTTCCTGTAACCTGTGGCTGCAGGAAAGTAAATCTGTGTGTGTGGGCCAGCAAATAATTTTTGTCCACGGTCCTAATAATATTAAATAATATTAAAGATGGCCCTGTCAACATCCTCCAGCACATGTCAAATTATGTAGGTGTCATGGGTAATATATGTAGCGGTTGTTTTAACACCATCCATATCAATTATGCAGCCTAGCAAATGAATGACCTATAGGCAGTGACTAAATTTGTTTTAAAAAATGTATACTTTGCTTTATATTTTGTAGTGCACTCGTTACAAACTCGATGGAGAAGTCTCAAAGACTGCTACAACCGGTACTTACGCAAATTAAAAGAAGGAAGGAGTGGTTCCGGCTCTAAAAGATTAGCCCCATATGCCCATGCCGGGGATCTTGAATTTTTGAAACCAGTGTTGGAAATGCGAGAGTAAGTTATCAGCAGGCATATGTTACGAATTCTACATATCAAATAGTAATGCTTACTTTAAAAATATGTGATTTGTATTTCAGAACCCAAGCAAGCTGGGAAGACAGCACACAGGGTTTGGCAGCAGAAGATGAGGCAGAGGAAGCTGTGGAGGAGGAGGAGCAAGAACAATTCCAAGACAATGTTGACAAGGAACTGTTCGTAGATGAAGCAAGGTCAACATCAAACTCAATGAATGAGGAGGATGCAGAACCAGGACCTAGCAATGTCTCTAGGCCTTTGCGAAGGTCTTCAAGGGTCAGTGCCCGGCCTGGTAAACCCATGGATAAAATTTTAGAGGTAGTCAATCAGATGTCCACTAAAATGGCTGAAAACCAGTGTGAAGACACAGCATTTCTCACTGTAATTTTAGGCATATGTAAACAGGTACCCCCTGAGAAAAAATATGCACTCAGGATGGCTTTAATGTCAATTGCTCAATCATTTGTGGGTGAGGGGCCAACAACATCCTCAGCATATATGCAACCCCCCCTTCCCCAATATCCCCCTTATCAACAATACACTCACTTTCCAAGTACACAGTATGCTCCACCAATAAACCGTCCATACTGTGACCAGTATGGTAATATACTGAATCCCTCAAGGCCACGCATGTTGCATCCAATTCCTGACCCCACTACCTCTACCCTTGGCCCCCCAACCACTCACCAACTTAGGCAGCCTACACCCAGTCATGTTCCGCCTTTTCTGGAAAGGAAATATTACCCTGGTCCATCAGTGGATTTCCCTGGACCAACCAATAGTTCAGTTTCCGGGACCACTGAAAACAAAACATACGAGCAATTGTAATTTACAATTATTATTGAGGTGTGTTTAAGACTCTATTTTTTGTTTGGTTGAGGAGGCCAAAACAACAACTGTTGTAATTTTAAGTTCATGGAACGTATTTCTTTATTTTTGCCTTATTGCAAAAAGAGTTGTCTTGTCAAAAAGATTCAGATATTTTTTTATATTTTTGAAATAATTTTATTTACGTGTTTTTATGAGAGAAATAGTTTATTATTTCACTATTTGTTGTGCTTGATAAAAAATAAACAAAATGGTGTAGTTCACCCAAACACATAACCCAAAAATTTTGTGTGCTTCCCTGCACAAAAAAAAATAAAATAAAAATAATTTTGTTTACATTGTGCATTTTCGGCTTATCCTTTTTTCTAATTTGAGGAAACTACCTGTTATTATGCTTTTGGATGCACTGAAACATAACATACATCAAAATAATATTCACAGAAAATGCATGACATACATTATGCTATGGCATCCTGCTGCCAGGGGACAGAACCAGCAGCAGACAGAAAATAAGATGAGAATCCCTCACGCACACTGGCACCATTGGTGGTGCCCCTACTGGCACTCCATTGTGCACCTTCCAGATCGTGCATGAGGGAATCTTCAAAAAGATAGCCATCACGAATTCTCACAAAATTGTGAAGAACACATGCTGCTTTTACTGCAGATATTGCATTCTCCATTTTTAAATTAATGGGGGTATGGAGCAAACGCCACTTGTTGGCTAAAATGCCAAAAGAACATTCTACCACTCGTCTTGCCCTCGTTAAGCGGTAATTGAAGATTCGCTTCTCTTCACTCAAACACCGATTTGAATAAGGCCTTAATAGATGCTCACTGAGAGCAAAGGCCTCATCCCCAACAAACACAAATGGCATTGGCGGCCCATTTGTTCCTGGCAACGGACAGTCCTGTGGCAGGTCCAGAGCATTTTCCCGCAACATTCTTCCAAAGGAAGATGTTTGGAAAATACTTGAGTCTGAGCTGCTGCCATATGATCCAATGTCTATATAGCTGAAACAATAATTGGCATCAGCCACTGCAAGTAAGACAAAAGAAAAATATTTTTTGTAATTATAGTATTTTGTTCCACTGCCAATGGGCATCACTACCCTCATATGTTTGCCGTCAATTGCCCCTAGACAATTTGGGAAATTGCAACGATCCCAGAAAAGTTCCGCTTTCTTGCACCAATCGTCGGAAGTGGGCTTCTTCAGAACCAAATCACTAAGGACATTCCATATGTCTCGGCAGGTCTCGTGGACAATAGTGCTGACTGTAGTTTTGCCAATCAAAAATTCAAAATGCAAACTGGAAAAGGAATGTCCAGTTGCCAGGTACCTAAAATGGAAAAGTACATACATTTTAGGATAATGATACATATTGACACTAAGCTACATCAATAAACCCAAAAAACAGAGCTAGGAAGGAGGTGCCTGAGGAAGTGAAGAAGGAAGAAGAGGAGCAGGAGAAAGACACAGGTGATGTAGAGGCAGAGTTAAGATTTTAAAACCAAGCTTACGCACAATTACATGCTAGTAGTTATTTTTGGACTTCATGTAAAGATGATGAAAGAATGATGTGGATCTCCAAAAGCCACATAGAAGTTAAGAAGAAGAAACAGAACAGGCTATAAGAAGATTGCCAAGACCCTGAAACTGAGCTGCAGCACGGTGGCCAAGACCATACAGCGGTTTACCAGGACAGGTTCCACTCAGAACAGCCCTCACCATGGTCGACCAAAGAAGTTGCGTGCACATGCTCAGTGTTATATCCAGAGGTTGTCTTTGGGAAATAGACATATGAGTGCTGCCAGCATTGCTACAGAGGTTGAAGGGGTGGGGGGTCAGCCTGTCAGTGCTCAGACCACATGCCGCACACTGCAACAAATTGGTCTGCATGGCTGTCGTCCCAGAAGGAAGCCTCTTCTAAAGATGATGCACAAGAAAGCCCGCAAACAGTTTGCTGAAGACAAGCAGACTAAGGACAGGGATTACTGGAACCGTGTCCTGTGGTCTGATGAGACCAAGATAAACTTATTTGGTTCAGATGGTGGCAACCAGGTGAGGGGTACAAAGACAAGTGTGTCTTGCCTACAGTCAAGCATGTTGGTGGGAGTGTCATGGTCTGGGGCTGCTTAAGTGCTGCCGGCACTGGGGAGCTACAGTTCATTGAGGCAACCATGAATGCCAACATGTACTGTGACATACTGAAGTAGAGCATGATCCCCTCGCTTCGGAGACTGGTCCACAAGGCAGTATTCCAACATGATAACGACCCCAAACAAACCTCCAAGACGATCACTGCCTTCCCTAAAGAAGCTGAGGGTAAAGGTGATGGACTGGCCAAGCATGTCTCCAGACCTAAACCCTATTGAGCATCTGTGGGGCATCCTCAAACAGGAGGTGGAGGAGCGCAAGGTCTCTAACATCCACCATCTCCGTGATGTCGTCATGGAGGAGTGGAAGAGGACTCCAGTGGTAACCTGTGAAGCTCCGGTGAACTCCATGCCCAAGAGGGTTAAGACAGTGCTGGAAAATAATTGTGGCCACACAAAATATTGACACTTTGGTCCCAATTTGGACATTTTCACTTAGGGGTGTACTCACTTTTGTTGCCAGCGGTTTAGACATTAATGGCTGTGTGTTGAGTTATTTTGAGGGGACAGCAAATTTACACTGTTATACAAGCTATACACTCACTATACATTGTAACAAAGTGTAATTTCTTCAGTGTTGTCACATGAAAAGATATTATTAAATATTTACAAAATGTGAGGGGTGTACTCACTTTTGTGAGATACTGTATATAAACATATCCAGTGGGAGAGATAAAGAGTAAAAAAATATATAAAAAGTTTAAAAATAGATTTAAAAGAACAATAAAAATAAAATAGATCAAAAACCATTAAAGATTCTCAAAACAAAAACAGTCATCGAACTTTTTTTTTTTTTAAACCTTGGCCCCAATTGTCCCCACCACCTTACTGACAAATCAGGATAGTTTTATGTTTTTAAGGTTGTTTACTTAAAGTGTTACTAAACCCAGGACCCTGTATTCACTGTAACTGATCTCTCATAGTACACAGAACATGGAAATGCAATAATTTTAGTAAATATACATGGCTAAATACCTTTTCTCATCAGCAGTGTATAGCAGTCCTATGACTTCTATCAGTGCCCAGGCAAGCACTGGTTAAAGATTGTAGGAGGAGTTATAATTCTCCCCTGATTGTCCTATGAAGGTGCGCTTGACTCTTTGTGTGGACAGTGCAGATTGGCCCTGTGCTGATCACATGCACCCTCCCAAGAAAAAAAAAATTCTCTAGCAATACACACCAAGCTGAGCATGTGCAGAGTGCCTCTAAGGCTATGTTCTATCAGGAGTTGGATTGGGGACTGTGGAAGAAGGGGAGGATCAAAGAAGACAGGATCAAACAGCCTTTTTATGCAGACTGCAGGATTAACCCCTTAGGTTCCACGGTGAGTATAACAAGAATGCTTTACTGCCAATGGCGACCCTAGGGGGGGCCAGAGGGGGCCCTGACCCCCCCAACATTATGCTGTGCCCCACCATGTGCCCCCCCCCCCCCCCCCCCCCAAAAAAAAAATTTTTTTTTTTTTTTTTTTTTTTTATAAAAAATCAATGTCTAAGAGGGAGAGAGTCCCCAGTCAGCTCCTGCGGGTGATTCCTCCCCCCTCCCCTGCTCGCTGACACTGCATAATGCGAGCGTTCACACAACCACGGCCGCCTGATCTGCTCCTTCACCTGCATCCTCATTGGCAGGGAGAAGAGCGAGTTGCAGGAAGGACTCCACCAGGACTTTCAGTTACTGAAAAAACAGACTGATTTCTCCCGTCCTTAGGACAGGAGGACCAGCCTGTAAATTCCAAGAGATGCCAGACCAGAGCTGTCAATAGCAGGGGCAGGACAGCAAGAGGAGGCTGGGAAACCCCACAGTGGCAGAACACCAGGGCCCGGAGGCAAGACAACCTTTGCAACCCTGATAGTTCTCCCACTGCTTTGGATCCTTATATTTTCTTGATATGCTGGTGACATATATCTCTTGTTTTCTGCCACCCTGGGGGACCCCAATACAGTAGGAAGGGAGCTCACTGCAGAACATGTGAAAGGGCCCGTTGTGGGGTCGTAGTAAAGGGCCCCAGGATATATATATATATATATATATATGCATTTTATAGATGCCCCCCTACTTTTGTCCCTGTCCCCCCATGTGCCCCCCCTAAATTTGAAAGCTGGAGACGCCACTGTTTACTGCATATACAGACTGATTTCACTGTTGTCGGTTTAGTAACACTTTATGTATCTGGTAGATGTGCACAATTTTTACTACATTTTGGAGTCTAATTACAAGATAACATTTAATTGTGTCTAAAACAATACCTAAACATCCACAATTCTTTTCATACACAGTAGATCTGCTATGAATTTTCCAACTCTCCAGTGAGTCAACACATTGCTATGTCAGCTCAGACACATACTACTGCAAAATTGAAAACTGCAGCACTTTCCACTAAAGCAAACATACAAAGAGCTAAATCCAACATGATCTCTGAAAGAATAACTATACAACTGATGTTGGAGTACATTTTCATATCACTTGGCACTGGCAGCCATGGCTAGTCAAAGATTTGTTTGCTATAGTATACTGTAAGTTCAACATATGAATGTTTGTCACAATAAATATATCTCCTAGCTATTATGTACATGACCTTTATTATAGAGCACCTACTATCAATGCACAATGCAATATGCTTAACCTCCAGCTATTTTGTTTCCTTTTTGTATAGAATCGAGGAGAGTTAAAATTTAATTAGGTTTTTATTTCCGTTCCTGACACCTTGGAAAGCTTTTTTTTTTACCACTTTCTGTTGCTGTCACAAAAAAAAAAAAAAATCTGGGGATGGAATAGTTGCCACTGGGTCAATGGTGCAGACTACAATAAGGGTTCATTTTGATGGGTGTTCTTGTCAAATGCAGCTGTTTCAATTTAAACATAACTGAAAGTGTGCAGATGGAAAAGCAGCATTTCACAAGCAAAGAAGCATTTGACCTGTTCAAATATACTTATATATATATATATATATATATATATATAATAGGACATGCAGCATCTGATCAAAGGTAATGTAATGCAGAGCAGGTCAAATGTAGCCACCGAACTGTTATGTACATTACTCCGTTCACATCAATGGGAATTTGCTGATCTGCATTTGATGTGTGTTTCAAACAGCTTCTATGTACATGAGCCCTTTCTGCAATTTCTAATTCTTTTCCATTCTACTACTACTTTGTTGCCTGTGTCCCTGTTGGATTTTTTCCCTATCCTGAGAGTAAATAAGGGGTACTCTTGCTTTTAGGGATGCAGACAGCAAAAAATAAAAAATAAAAACTTTGGATGGATCTGGGCTTCACTGTTAAGAAGCAAGGGATGGGGCTGTATGATGTTTTCTCAAGGGTGTTGATATTCAAAAGAAGTAGAAAATATTCACTTAGGCTCCATTCACACTAGTGTGATTTCATATGTGACTTGAGTTGCACAGAATCGGATGACAATGGCAATCACACTATTTTCTATGGTGTACATTCACATCAGTGCAACTCAGCAAGGTTTTTGGAAAAGGTTCCTGTACTACTATGGTGTGATTCCAGCTTGATTTTTGCCCCACAAAATATGCAAACCACATCCGAGTTGTATCCAGAGTTGGACTGGGACAAAAATGTGGCTCTGGACTTCATCCAGACCGGCCCACTTTAATTTTTAGTGTCCCCATCAGCACCCCTTTCACATCAGAGTGTCCCCATCCGCACCCTCTTCACATCAGTGTCTCCCCATCAGCACCCCTTTACATCAGAGTGTCCTCCTCAGCACCCCCCTTCACATCAGAGTGTCCCCATCAGCACCCCCTTTATATCAGAGTGTCCTCATTAGCACCCCCTTACATCAGCGTCCCCATCAGCACCCCCTTACATCAGAGTGTCCCCATCAGCACCCCCTTAAATCAGAGTGTCCCCATTAGCATCCCCCTTACATCAGAGTGTCCCCATCAGCAGCCCCCTACATCAGAGTGTCCCCATCAGCAGCCCCCTTAAATCAGAGTGTCCCCATCAGCAGCCCCCTTACATCAGAGTGTCCCCATAAGCATCCCCCTTACATTAGAGTGTCCCCATCAGCAGCCCCCTTACATCAGAGTGTCCCCATCAGCAGCCCCCTTACATCAGAGTGTCCCCATCATTAGCCCCCTTACATCAGAGTGTCCCCATCAGCAGCCTCCTTACATCAGAGTGTCCCCATCAGCAGCCCCTTACATCAGAGTGTCCCCATCAGCAGCCCCCTTACATCAGAGTGTCCCCATCATCAGCCCCCTTAAGTCAAAATGTCCCCATCAGAAACCCCCTTACATCAGAGTGTCCCCATTAGCAGCCCCTTACATCAGAGTGTCCCCATCAGCAGCTCCTTACATCAGAGTGTCCCCCTCCCCCCCACGTGTACTTACAGTTCCGAAGGCAGCTTCTCATTCCTTTCTCCAGTCATGTGATAAGTGACAAGTGATAAGGGGAGAGAGGGAGAAAAGTCTGCCGGCTGTCTATCTCCCTCTGCAGGCTGGAGGGAGCAGAAAGCCTAATCCTCTCCCCAGCAAGTGTCGGCAGCTTCTCCTTGGTGACAGGAGTGAAATCATGATCACTCACTGTCAGTGAGGAGTGGATCGAGGACTGCACCTGACCGGGCTACTGAGCCATCAGCCCACCGGGAAACTCCCAGGAGTCACAATAGCCAGTACATGCCTGGTTGTATCCAAGTTGCACTACCTAATCACACTGAAAATCAGATCAATATGGATTGCAACCATATGACCCTAGGCTTAAAAATCTGAATTCTCATTTGAATTGAATACCCAATCAAAAGGGTCGTGTAACAAAACAGAAATAAGTTTTGCACGTGATAGGGTAGTCAAAGTGAAAGTAGATTCCTTTTATTCACTAAACAAAGTGAAAATTCTCTGCCCCTCAGTCCTGATGTCTAAATTGTCATTTAATACTCGCATAAACAGTCTCAAAAGCTCTGTATGAGAAAATATGTTGACTATACAGGTATAGCACTAGCCCCCTAAGGGCCGCTGGATTTTCGGGCCTTCCCTTTTGCACACAGCCAGGCAGCAGCAACTTTCTCACAGGCTCAGTAATCCATCCAGAGTATTATGTTTTGGTGTTGTTTATTTAGGGGATAAGCTTGGATAGGGAAGGGGAAGGCATGGGATGGCCGGAACTGTAGAACTTGAATGAAATCTGGAGGATTTTCTCTCTGGCTGCTAGGTATTAACATCAACAAGGGTGTCCACCAGTAGGATTGTTGGCACAGCAAAAATAGTGTCACAAAGTTCCAACTGAAGAATGCAGGTGTTGCTCCTTGGAGAAATGTACCTGGCTGCAACAGACCCAATCTACAGGTGTAAGATGGCTTCTGATGGCTTTGTATTAGCACTAAACTGTCCCTTGGTCATGGACAAGCAAGTTTTTGCACCTTGCTGTCCCCTCTATCCAGACTTGGTGTGAGGTGAAAAATTAAAGTTACTCACTCAGTCCCTCTTTTGGTAAATCCTGAAGTCCCAGAGGCTGTTATACAGGCTTGCTACTATATGGACCATGTCTTTTAGAATGGCTTCAGCTAAGCCTAGCTGAGACTGTTAAGAAGGGGTGAGACTTCCAGCTGAACCTTCTCTCTTCCACCCGCTTTCTGTTTCTCCTGTCCTTCCTTCTGCCCAAGGGTAGAGCTCCCAGCACAGGGGTCCCCTCCAGGCACCTGGACCCTGGAATAGTCTGTTCCCTCACTGCCAGGCCTATTTCCCCACCTTCTGGGCCTTACCTCCCAGGGATTGGTGGAAACGCAATAAATATTCAGGCTTTAGCCTCTGTTCCTCTACCCTCTAAGTTCCAAAACTATCCAGCAAGATCTAGAAGCCATGGTGAGGAAAAAGAGGCCCAGCCCTTGTTCTGCACAGCTAAAGCACAAATAAATTAACCACAGCTCCTCTGCCTATAAAGGAGCCAAACTAAATTCACCTACTCTGTAAAACTAAGGGTGCAACACAGATGGAAGCAATGAAATGGAAAACTGCAATTTTGTAAGATATAAAAAAAGTTTCAGTGTAGCACCAATGTTGTTAGTTCATTTGGCCACATTCCTCTATTTTCTTCAAACTAATAATTGCCCTTTTTACGCTAAGATTTGATATTGCAGCTTTTTATGTCAAAGTTATAAAGAAAAAGCAGATGAAATCTAGCTGCCGTATAGGGCAAAGGGCAGGAAGACAAAACCGTATTTGATCATCTATATAAATAAGTCCCTATAGGTAGCTGCACTTCTGGAAAACAACAAGTCTCTATCTTATAAATATCTTCTAGAATGAATGCACATGAAGAACAACTCAGTGCATTGTGTGCATCACATGTAATAATAAGAAGGATCTGCTAGCAAGGCTGTAAGGGAGCTGGCCAACTGCTGAATTATTATAGCTCATTGACTGCTCTGCCTTATACCAGTTAAATGAAAGGAAAACTACACCTTTGAAATCAGAATTGTGTGTTTATTATGTAATATACGTTCCCCTATAAAACTACTTGGGTAAAATAAAGAGGAAAGAAAACAGCTGGTTCTCTTCTTTGAAGAACTGGAATATAAAAAGACCCCTGCAGAACTGAACTGTAAAACACGTCAAAGATATCTATTTTCCGTTGAGGACTATATGGACACTATGTATAAAAATTAAAACAACACTTATATCCCCACAGCAACCAGCAAATCAGATTTACATTTTTTAGTAAAGATTTACCCTTGTTTGGCAGGCGTGATAAAGTAATTGTTCTTCTTCGTGACACCTTGATGCAAACTGCCCACCAAAGATGACAGTGACAGTGGCTGGAAAAACTATAAGGGCCTCCTCACACCAATGCATTGTAAAATGTGATATGAGTTTTTTGAAAACACATATCACATTTTAGCAAATTTTTAATGGGTTGTGTTAAAATTTAAAATAAAAAAATTCCAATAAGCGTATATTGATAGGTTTGCGCAAAAGTTATAGTGTCTACAAACTATGGGATATATTTATGGAATTTTTTTTTTAATTGTTTTTACTAGTAAAGGTGGAAATCATTGATTTTTAGCGGGACTACAACATTGCGGTGGACAAATCTGACACTAAGTGACACTTTTTGGGGACCAGTGACACTAATACAACGATTAATGCTAAAAAAAAATGCACTGTCACTGTTCTGATGATACTGGCAGGGAAGGGGTTAACATCAGGGGTGATCAAAGGGTTAAATGTGCTCCTAGGGAGTGCTTTCTAACTGTGTGGGGGATGCGTTGACTAGGGGAAGATAGAGATATCTGTTCCTGCTTAGCAGAAACACAAGATCTCCACCTCCCCCACTCACAGAACGGCAGTCTGCCTTGTTTACATAGGCAGACCGCCGTTCTGCCTCTCCTGAGAATTATTGCGGGATGTCGGTGAACATCGGGTCTGCCGGAACCCGCTGATTGGCTCCTGCTCTGTCCAATCACAGTGGGAGCGGGTCCCTGGCGGTGCGTGTGTGCGCCCCAGACCCAGTGCACAAAATCACATAAGGTACAGGATTTTGCACCGGAGGGCCGCCCTGCTGCAGTATCTCTGCGTGGAATGGTCCAAAAGGGGTTGAACGGTGCATTTTTGGTGCATTTCCATTGACTAGAGTGGAAGGTGTATTTTTGTTTTTCAAACAGGGCACTACAGATGCAGCAAGCAGGACTTTTCAAAACTGCAGTGCACTGTAAAAAAATGCAGGGCACAGATGTGAACAGTTAGATAATATTGCATATTTTTCATGCATTTTTGCCACTTTTAGCACAGCAAAAGCACACCAGTGTAAACGGGTCACTGTCAAAAGTGCTTTAAAATTAAAATAAAGGCGATATCACACATTTAGTGGTGTCTGATTTTGTTTAGGACTTTTAAAGAGGAGAGCAAAGAAGTGTTTTTTTCTGATGAATACGAATAATGTGCCAGCATTTTGTGGTGTCTGCTCTTAACCAAGTTTAATACTGAGTACAAGTCAAGTTTCCTTTAAGTATATATCTAAATTGGATATCTGTGTAAGTTCCTCTTTCCTCTTTCATTTTTTGAGGTGTGAAGGTAAATTAACACTTTACATGCAACCTTGTGAATATCAACAGCTCTTCTACACACAGAAACTTGTATTTAGGTCAACTAGTACTTTAGGAAGTCTGGTTCAACTAAACCTGCATTAGAGAAAAATGTATAACTTAAAGCCCAACTCTATTCTCCACCCCCTCTTAGGTCCCCTGTGTATTTTATACTTTAAACCGTTATACTTCCATATATCTTTCGGCCAGTCACATGACACGCAGGTCCATCTTTCGTAGATCTTCTCACAGTGTTGGGTGGTCCTCAAGGATGCAGAGAGCTGCCCTAATAAGATGATGTCAGTGCCTCTCTCTGCATGAATACAATGTGAGTACTGTGAATCTAGAGAGCTGTGGCGACACCCTCTCAGGTGGTAGGTCAATGATAGCTTGCACTCACAGTATGTGCTCAGTATTCCTCCCAAGGTTAATCAACCTGGAAGGCTAACAGCATCTTGTTGTGGGGAATAGGTACTTGAGGGCACAGCACCAGAAATAAGTATTGAAGGGCTGCTTTTTTTTTATACCCGGGGATATTTAGGGTTGAGACATGAAATACCTTGCATCCATGTGTTAAAGTCCAGGCCCATCAATGGGAAGTAGATATGAGCGTTGAGTCTGGGTCAACCATTAGTTTAACCCAAATTCTAGCTGTTCGCAGTTTGAGAACATGGCTAACTTTTGCCACTGTTCCCCACCATATCAATTATTATCAACTATATACATTTGCCTCTAAACTGTGGTCAAGCCAGGGCTGCTTTATTTTTATTGTAATCCCCAGAGAAATTTTTTTACTCTAAAATTTTGCCCAGAGTTGAGCGTTAATATTACATATACTATAGGGTGCTGGTACATACCCTTTATTCTTCAAACTGGACCTTCAGATCACTCCTAGAGTACCCTAAACCTCCTAAAGCGCTCTAAACCTATTTAAAGTGCAACAACCAAACAGTTCTTGCAATGATAAATGCCAATTACACTGCAAACATACATTTGGTATAAAATATTTAGAAAACATCAATTGGACCTGACCTTTTTACTAAATACTATGACACCCGATGTGGGATGTGGCTGCTGATGGGTTCAAAATTTTTGAAGGTGGCAAAAATACTGTGTAATAAAACAAGTTAGGACTCTGTTTCCCAGCTTAATATAATGTACAACATAGCATATACAGTGCAGGGCACAGGAGCATAATGTACAACAGAGTATGTATAGTGTAGGGGTCAGGAGTATAATGCACAACATAGCGTATGCAGTGCAGTGGTCAGAAGTATAACGTACAACATAGTGAATGCAGTGCAGGGGTTTGGAGTATAACACAAAGCATAGCATATAGAGTGCAGGGATCAGAAATATAATGTGCAATATAGCATATACAGTGCAGAAGTCAGCAATATAACATCGAATAAAGCATATACAGAGTAGGGATCAAGGAGCATAATTTACAACATAGTGAATGCACTTCAGGGGTCAGGGCTATGTAAGATACAGAACTGTGTACAGTGGTTAGTGATATTGTGCGCCTACTGCTGGTCAGTGGGAAAAATGATGCCCCAAAGCTAGAGTAAGAATGTCAAATAATAGACCACCTACCTCCATCTTAAAACAGTGGAGTGAACAGAGTGAACAGGGTAAGATCACATTGACGAGCAGTGTTTTTTTTCTTTTTTCGGGCGGGTTGACCACCTACCTCCATCTTAAAACAGTGGAGTGAACAGGGTAAGATCACATTGACGAGCAGTGTTTTTTTTCTTTTTTTGGGCGGATTGGCAGGCATCATGATTGATCTACATTGCTGGGCAATTTTATTGACAATGAATTGTGGGACCTTTTTCTTAAATTAAAGGACTTGTCAAAGACAGTGCGTGTGTTTTTTACTGTTTACATTTTTCTGTATATTAGGATGGATACACCCCTTACTTCCAGATTTCAATAAGCCCTCCACTCACAGACCCCCACGACAACCAGGCCAGTGTTGTGGGCAACAAGCCCTTGTCCTCATCAACATGCAGACAAGTTGTTTTGCCAGGGGGTTCTCCCCCTTCTTAAAGGCATGTGGCCTAGACTGAATGACCAGATAAGGATCCAGTATGGATTTGGGGGAATTTCTTTTTATTTGATCTTTGCATATGGTTCTCCCTAAAATCCATAACAGACCCAAACACCATTTTTATTTTTCACTGAAAGGCCTGACATGAATTATTGGGGTACACACTATCTTTTTCTTTAAACTATACCAAGCTCATTTGCTTACATGGTCAGGGATTCTCCTCATCTATTCCAAACCCTTATTCCAGATGAGAGTCTGATATACAATAGATGTTAATGGGCGACTCCCCCACCCCCCAAAAAAAAAAAATAATCAGTGTGGGGATATGCCATAATTTATATGAGGCCATTCAGGCCTGGTATCTCTTTAAAGGGGGACCCACTAAAAAAAAAAACCAAGAAGAAAAAGCATGAGGTTCCCTAAAAACTTATGTCAGATTCCTAATCCAAGCATACAGTCCAAGTAACTATTTACAAGAAAAAGAAAATTTACCTTGTAAAGAAAGATAGAACTCAACAAACCTGGCCCACATGACCGATCGCAACGCTACTCTTCACCAAATGACAGCCCCCTGAACATTCAACGCATCAGTTACTAAATATGGTCATGGCCATATTTGGTCAATGTCATTGACCATATGTGGCCAATATATTTTGGCAGTAATATATGCTATCCCTGCACCTTTGCTTCCGTGACTAATGTAGGTCATGTAAGTCAATGTTCCAGTGGGGACACAGCAAGTGCCAACTCCTGCTCCTTCCTTAGGAACCACAGACAGCAGGAAGCTGTCATATAAGAAATAGTAGAATTACTGCTTCTATATGCTTGTTGGCTCCCGCCAAACAGGTAAAAGGTTAGGCATTCATCCAAACCTAGGTTTGTATTGAGCCGCTGGCTCATCCCTAGCCCTCTGATGTCTCCTTAAAGAAGATCTGTTACCAGAAACATTATCATATAGGGGGCTATTGGCAATTGTATTATTAATAGGCCATATCTTGTCTATTAGTCTAAAAAAAATGGCCTGAACTTAGTATCAGTATGGGCCACCTCCCCTGTAGACTTCAAAGGGGTTCACTACTTTTGCAAATCTTAAACAGGATTTGACCCTCACCATGCATCGAACCCAGCAGATTCACCCATTTCAACCCATGACATGCACTGTATATATAGATGTAATTATGTGTTTTGATTCTTTTTTACTTTAGCCTTTTCTACAACTGGTGTATTAGGATGCAGCTCCAATCCAAGTGAAATCAGTTAGTAAATTGCTAATTCTATCCGAGTACTACTGCAGCCTAATTTCTCAATTTATCTTGAAGGTTCATTTCAGCAAAAAGTAATTTTAGAGTAAGGCTCTGCTTAGGAAAATCCTATTTCTTTTTTTTTTTTTTTTTTTTGCCAGATCATACCTTTACTGTTACATTTAGATTTAATGTAACATTTCAGAATGCCACTAAAGGCTTCTGAATTTATAAGCTTTCCAACAATAAGTCACTCAGGCAAAAAAAAAAAAAAACTGCAGTTGGACATGTGATTGGCTATACAGGGATTGAAACTCATACAGGGATGTGGGAAAATTGATAATCTTCTGGTGGGCTCTGGCAGGGAACGTTACGGGCCGGTTCACAATGGGATACACACAGGAACAAGGTGAGCATTGCTGTGTGATTCACGTTTCTGTGGAGTGTGATTTTAACCCATTCTTTTTGAATGGGCTGAAATTGCACCACACCACATCAAAAGTAGTGCATGCACTACTTTTCGAGGTGCAACTGCAATTGCACTGCATGTCAGCCGGGGAGATCACGTGGCCGCTCATCTCCTCTGTAGAAGCAATGCATTGTAGCTGTAAAGCGTCCGCGAGTCATGTGACCGTCCTGAAGACAGCTGAAATGAGGTATTTACACTGCTCTTTTTTTAAAACAAATGACAACAAATGGCAGTGACAATTATGCAAATGAATTTTACAGGAATAGTGACGAGGGGCGGAGCCAGGCCGGCAACAGACACAGGGGAGAATGACAGGCAGAAAGGAGGGGGGTGACAGGAGAGTGGAGCAGGCAGCCTATCACAGAGAGAGGCACTTTGACCACTGTGATCAGGGCAGAGCAGCCCTGGTTATCGTGGTCTGTTTAGAGAGGGCATACAGGAAGTGGTAGGTTTAGGGTTTTTTTTACAGTTTAGAGGGGGGGCAGAATACACAGCTCAAGCGCTGTGCTGTGTAATCTGCTTTAAGGGATCAGAATCGACATGGGGTTAACAAACGCTTTAATTAAATGTAACCATATTACTACACTTAGAAGAGCCTTTCTTCTCTTTTATACTCAGTTGTGACGTGACGCTACTTGTATTGCAAGACCTTGCTTGTTTATCAAGTTAAAATTAATAAAATAAATTTGCTAGTTTTGTAAAACACTCGCAGACCAAGTTACTCGCAATCCAAAGTTTTACTGTATTAGTCTTAAGGCTAGTTCACACTATAGAAATGCAGTCGGTATGCATTCCAGATGTTTTTCTGCATAGGCATTTTTGACGCGTTTTCGATGCGTTACAGTGCATTTTTCCCCAATCTTTTTTCTTCACCTTAACCACTTCCCTACCCGGCCATTGTCAAATGATGTCCACAGATGGGATCTCCCATCCTGGGTGGACGTCATATGACGGCCTGGGCTTCCCGGCCACCTAGGGGGCGCGCGCGCGTGCCTCGTTGCTCGGGACCCAGTGCGTGTGTCCGGCGGCCGCGATGTCCACCGGGCACCCGCGATTGCCCATTAACCGGGCCGGACCGTGGATCTGTGTGTGTAAACACACAGATCCACGTCCTATCAGTTGAGAGGAGACCGATCTGTGTTCCCAGTACAGCGGAACACTGATCGGTCTCCTCCCCTTGTACGTACCCGTCCCCTACAGTTAGAATCACTCTTTTAGGAAACATAATTAACCCCTTGTGTCCCCCTAGTGGTTAACCCCTTCACTGCCTGTCACATTTACACAGTAATCAATGCAATTTTATAGCATTGATCGCTGTATAAATGTGAATGGTCCCAAAAATGTGTCAAAAGTATCCGATGTGTCCGCCATAATGTCACAGTTACGAAAAAAATCGCGATCGCTGCTATTACTAGTAAAAAAAATAAATAAATATTTTTTTTTTAAAAATGCCATAAATCTATACCGTATTTTGTAGACGCTATAACTTTTGCGCAAACCAATCAATATACGCTTATTGTGATTTTTTTTCCAAAAATATGTAGAAGAATACGTATCGGCCGAAACTGAGGAAAAAATTTTTTTTTTTTTTAAAAAATGGGATATTTATTATAGCAAAAAGTAAAAAATATTGTGTTTTTTTCAAAATTGGCGCTCTTCTTTTGTTTATAGCGCAAAAAATAAAAACCACAGAGGTGATCAAATACCACCAAAAGAAAGCTCTATTTGTGGGGAAAAAAGGACGTCAATTTTTTTTGGGTACAACGTCGCACGACTGCGCAATTGTCGTTTAAAGTGCGACAGCGCTGAAAACTAAAAATTGGCCTGGGAAGGAAGGGGGTGAAAATGCCCTGTATTGAACCGGTTAAATAAGGACATTGTGTTTTTGGTGCATTTAGGTGCCCTCCAGTGCATTTTCGATGCGTTTTAACGCGTTTCAGTACCGTTCAGTGCAGAAAAAATGCAGCATGTTCTACTTTTTTTTTTCTGGAACTGACCGCACTGGTGTGAACTATACCTTTGCAAATCATATACTGTAACCTACTATCCATGCATTTTTGATGCAGAAAAAAAAGCACCAGACTGCATGTGGTGTGAACTGGCCCTAAATCTCATAGTGTCATCTTCTGATGTTATATGCTTTCACATCCCTCCCATTTTTCTTTAAACTCTCTCCAGTTTACCAGGGTGGACCCCAGTCCCCTGCCAAACACCCCAGGAGACTAAGAGATACCCCCCTGCATATACCATTGCATTGCTTATAAATCTGGTACTAGATTGGCATCTTTATATTAGACTGGAAAACGTTTACACTATAAAGGATTGTGGATAGCACACTTACTGCATGACAAGCATCAGCAGTCAAGGTTCCCAGAACTGTGTAAAGGGAAGTGCAGCGCTAAGAAATAAAAAAAGATAGTGGATGACATTGATTCGTATCATACAATTAATGCATAAATTCCGTAGGTATATAGTGTCATATGGTGAACATTGTATACATTGAGTCCATGACCCAAAAAAATATTTTATAACACACTAATAATTGGTGTTCTAAATAAAGTAAGTCCGTGTAAAAGTCCTGAGAAGTATATAACACCAGGAAGTGTAAAAAGATAATATAGTGTTGATAGAAGATCCACCACCGCTCTTAAAGGGGGCTTACCGGAAAGATTGGACACAGATGGGTATACACCCATTGTGTCAATCAAGCTTGTAAAAGTGGGGATCCTCCAAACCACATAATGACGCAAATCCAGGTAACCCGGGTACTTGTAAGGAATGTATATGGCAAAGAAGGCAAATCCAATCAGACATCCAAAGTATATGTGGAAGAAATGTGAGAGCACATAGCGTATTACTGCATAAAAAGCTTAAAGCCTATTTATTGAAGATAAAAAACACTCACATTTAAGAAGAGCAAAAACAGCGCTTAGTACATAGGTGGTATGGCAGTGTCAGTGGTGTCAGCAGTCCATCCCAGGGTCCCAGAACACAAACTTAGTAACAACATGAAAATTTAGGGCTCATTTGCACCACAATCTCTGCGTTCACTGTGTGTTTTGCATATTCAGTGCGTTTACATGTGTTTCCAGTTTTTTTTTTCTTTTTAAATAATTTTTGCATTTATGTTGTATTTTAAGTTTTTTTTTTTTTTTTTTTTTGTTTTTTTTTTTTTATGAAGTTGCATTTACATGCATATTTGCGGTATGCTTGCATGCATACACATGCGTTTGTACATTTGTATGTGCATTTGCAGTGCATTGAAATATGCATCATGCTGTTCTTTTTTTTAACACACATAAAAGCACGGCAATGGTGTAAACCAGTGGCGGCCCGTCCATAAGGGGTGCAGGGGCGCCGCCCCCCTAATCCATGCACCCGGCCCCTAATCTGCATGCAGGGCGCTGGACGCATGGATTTTAATGGAGGTTTATTTTATTCTGAAGTACATGATTAGAGAGACCTGAGCCCGCCCAGTTGTGTGACATTGACGAATTAATATTCGCTAATGTCTTCCTGTTTCTCCTCCCGGCCAATCAGGAAGCGGGTCCTTAGACCCGATTGGCCAGAAGTCCTAAGACCCCACTGGCCGGGAGTTCGAAGACCCGATTTGCCGAAGGAGAAGCAGCGACCGCCAGGACATGGAGGAGACAGAGGGGGAAGCCGTAGCCGCAACCTGGATGGGGAAGGGTGACGGGGGGGGGGGTTGGTGTGGGGTGGCAGTATTGGTTAGATATCTCAGGTTTGTTTGCCACCCCCCCGGCCGATGTAGCACCAGCCGCCACTTAGCCACCTGCCTTTAATAGCATTCTGAAATGTTACATTATATCTAAATGTAACAGCAAAGGTATGATCTGGCAAAAAAAAAAAAAATATAGAGTTTTCCTAAGCAGAGGCTTACTCTAAAATTACTTTTAGCTGAAATGAACCTTCAATATAAATTGAGAAATTAGTCCTCATGCACACGGACGTTTTTACAGCTGCTTTTTTGAGCTTTTTTTGCAGCTTAAAAAGGCCTGTCTATGTTAGTCTATGGCTTCATGCCCACCTAGGCGTTTTTGAGCTGCAAGTGGCATAGGCGTTTTTTAACTGTAAAAAAAACCCAGGACCAGTGGGTTCTGGGAGACGTTTTTCAGCTGTAAAAACGCTCTAACGCTGAAAAACGCTGAAAAACGCTCAAAAACGTCATTCACCAACGTTTTTTAGCGTTTTTGATCCATTGAAAAAAAAAAAAAAAAATTTGAAAAAAAAAACCGCTCAAAAACGCTAACGCGGAAAAACGCTCAAAAACGCTCAAAAACGCTATTGCAAAAACGCTGAAAAACGCTGAAAAAAAATTTAAAAAATCACTGCAAAGATACTGGCGTTTTCATAACGTTTTTTTAACAGCCTGTGTGCATGAGGGCTTAGGCTGCAGTAGTACTCGGATAGAATTAGCAATTTACTAACTGATTTCACTTGTGGCTTGGTGCTGCATCCTAATACACCAGTTGTAGAAAAGGCTAAAGTAAAAAAAATCAAAACACATAATTACATCTATATGTAGAGTGCTACTCGGCCTTTTGGCTAAGATCAAGTAGTATCTGTTCTTATCAGCTTCCAGAGGAGGCACTGTGCTACTCCCAAGTGTGGGGAGGGCACATGCAAATCCAATGGTGTCATTGGACCTGGAAGGGTGGTTCGGCAGTGCCGGTGTCTGGACGCCCACCGAGACCTCAGCGGGGCCGAGTCCGAGCCGTCCAGAAGGGTGCTCCTGGTGAGGAAGGGTGCTGCATTGGGTCTAACCCAGAGGGTCGGGTCCCTGGCCTTCTGGCCTAGATTGGGGTAGCTCTAGCTCTGGTCATTTTTTCGGGAGAGAACACCGGCTCCTCTCTAGCTGAGGGGGAGGAGCGGTTTGTATTCCCCGAATATAATTAGGTAGGAGTGATGGGAGCGACAGTGGAACTTGATGGCAAGGGCTCTCACCAAGCTTCCAGAACTTCAGGCCTTCCTGGCTGGGGTGGGGGCAGCTGTGGTCTGGGTTGTTGGTCAGGGTTGGTACTGAAAGCCTATGGTGTATGTGCTCCTGGAGTGGCAGTCCAGGGGTGCCATAAAATCACTGTGAGTGAGGGTCACTTTGATTTGTGGCACCACAGTCACTGCACCATTACATGTTTTTTTAGCACCTGCCTCCTGGGCTGGGCCTTTTGGCTGGTAGCGGAGGAATTTTTTATTCCTGGCCGGAGGGCCTGACCATTCTATTGCACAATGGCCACCTTTTCACTCTCCTCTACTTCCTTCTCCCCCACCTATTTTTTATTTATTTCCTTTGTGTGTCACTTTTTTGTTTGTACATGGTTTGCACTGTGTGACTGGTAGGGTTGCAGGTCCTCGGGCCTGTCCTGAAAGTATTGGGAGGGGGTGGACATGGCCTTTTGGCTTGCTTCGCCCTCTCTCATGGGGTCTCCCTTCGGGGGAGCCCCACCGAGTACTTGGGTGAGTCTGTTTCGGCAGATCCTCCAGAGAAAGGGGTCCGTCTGGTTTCGGCCAGATGGACTAAGTGTAAGTACCCTTGTCCCCGTCAGGAGCCTGACGCCCCGGGGGATTCAGGGCAAGGCCCTCTGATTTTAGAGGGCTTGTGTACCCGTTGCACGTTTTTGTGTTTCACTCTTTATGTGTGTGCGCATTTTTTTGCCACCGGGTGAAGTTTTTGAGTGTGTTTCACACGCCATGGGCTTTAACAAGAAAAAAAAAAAAACAGCCGCCACTGGTGTAAACTGAGGAAAGGAATGAGGGCGCTTCTGAAAGAATTACTCCTCTAGTACCAGCAGCAGATGATAGTAGGAATTAGACATGTGCACACTGAAATATTTTGTTTCGGAATATCGTTTTCGTCCGAAAAATAAATGTATTTAGTTACTCCCGAAATTCATTTTTATTTATTTTGTTTTGTTAAAAAATGCATTCGTCCGAAAATCCGAAATAATTAAGGTCGAATCTGTCATTGAAGGCTTATGGTGTCTGTCGAATGTTCTAAGAAGATTCGACGGAGTAGCTAAACTGTACGACGCCGCAATCGCACATTTCCGGTCGAATGTTCCGCCTACAAGCTATAGTAGAATTCTAATGTTTTATGACACTAGTAATAATTATATTTATTAATTATTATTATTATTCAACCAACATTAGAATTCTTCTATAGCCTATGGGCGGAGCATTTGACCATAAATGTATGATTGCGGCGACTGCTTCGTCGAATCTTCATGTCGTATCTTTTCTCTCTATGTCGAATAATCTTGGACTAATAGAGTTAGGTTAGGCACATTCAACCATTTTTGCTATTGTCTCTATAATGTCGAATCTTTTCTCTCTATGTAGAATAATCTTGAATTGATAGAGCTAAGGTTAGGCACATTCAACCACAGGTTCGATGGACACAGATTGCTATTGTCAGCGTCATGTCGAATCTCCTATCTATATTGAACTGTTGTCACAACGAAAACGAAAATAAAGCATTTGTTTATGTCGGATCTTTCGGTTTTCGGATTCTGTGCGTTCGTTATCATTTGTTAAAACGATAACGAAAATACCCAAAATTCGGACGAAAATGCATTCGGACGAAAACGAATGCACATGTCTAGTAGGAATATCACTTGCGGCAGCACTTCAAAGAGGAGAAGTGACTCGTTAAGCAGTATTTCCTAATGGTGTAGACTGAGCTCATTTGTATATAATTTTTCTTGCATATGCATTCATACTGTGTTTATGCTACTTTTTAAAATACACCTGGCTGCATCTAGTGTAATCGAGCCCTTAAAGCGGAGTTCCACACAAAAATGGAACTTCCGCTTTTCGGAACCCTCCCCCCCTCCGGTGTCACATTTGGCACCTTTCAGGGGGGAGGGGGGTGCAGATACCTGTCTAAGACAGGTATTTGCACCCACTTCCGGCATAGACTCCCATGGGAGTCTATGCCTCTTCCTGTCCCTCCGCGCTGTCTCCTGGGAAACACACAGCTCCCAGGAGAGAGCGGGGACCACTTACGATGCTCAGCGCGACTCGCGCATGCGCAGTAGGGAACCAGGAAGTGAAGCCGCAACGCTTCACTTCCTGATTCCCTCACCTAGGATGGCGGCGGCAGCTGCCGAGAACTGAGCGGGTTCTCGGCGTCGCCTGCCAACATCGCTGGACCCTGGGACAGGTAAGTGGCCATGTATTAAAAGTCAGCAGCTGCAGTATTTGTAGCTGCTGGCTTTTAATATTTTTTTTTTTTGGCGGTGTGGGTGGACCCCCGCTTTAAAGTTGTGGGATGACCAGGTATACTGCAACTGCCTTTCATTTTCTATTGTCTATTGCTTCATTTTAATTTCCAGTTTCTGCAGTTAGCTGTGTATTTGATTATATATATATATATAACCTCTCTCGCTCTCCCTCTCTCTCTCTCTATATATATTTCTTTTATTCAATAATTTGTTAGATTTGTACATTGCTCATAAGCTGTCCATGGTTTCTGTAGCAGAAATATTATATCTAATTAAATGTGAGTATTTTTTTTTTTTTACAGCGATACATAAAAAAGAATAGAAGCCAGGACATGAGACAACAGAAAGATGCAGATTCTACAGTGCACGCAAGACAATGCGCATGATATTAATAAACCAAAAGGCTATATTATTCACTTCAAGGCTCAATTTGGCTCCTCTGGCTTGATAGCTTTTGTAAAGTGAGACCCTTGCTTAAATCAATACTGCTATCATTTCACAAAATTACTGTGGTTTGCACAGAAAACGAGCCATAAATCAACATCATACAAAACCAACCCAAAGAAATGCTTTTTACTGGTAGGATTTTGGTGCATTGTGTTTAAAGAAATGAGAGATGCAGCTACTGATATATATATATATATATATATATATATATATATATATATATATATATATATATATATATATATATATATATATATTTTTATTTTTTTTTTCTTATTTTTGGTGTGTTATGCTGTCACTGATTCAAAGACTCAAAGGGTTTATTTAATATGGAGAAGAAGATTATAGAAACCATTGTGGCAAAGCACATTTTCCCCTGTTCAGGGAGGGGGTATGCTACCTGAAGGCCAACTATAATGACTGTCAGACAGATATCTCATCATAAACTGGCTGTGCATGTTGTGCATTCACTGTGCAGATCCCAGACATTGCATAAAGCTTCTAGAATGTGTTTGGTGCTTTCAACACAGCAAGGGTCTATTCACACCAGCCGCTGCATTGTAACACAGAGTCTGGCGTGCTGTGCATTATGGCCGATAGCGGCACATTACACCGATCACTCTTTTTTTTTTAAACAAACTTTATTGAAATGTCACACGGTGTTCTACTGGCTGGCATGCAGTGATCCATGCTACACAGTGGTGTGAAATGGCCACACCAGAGACAAGGCATTTTGCCTTTTGGGGGTGCAGAAAGACTGCGCTGGAATAGCCACCCAATGCAGTCCCACTGCACCTGGTGTGAATGGACCCAAAATATGCACAATGTAATTAGAGTAGACTATATTAATCCCTGCAAGTAATATGTGGCAACCCCTCTGCTCCCCAAAACACACTCAAATCCAAACTAAACTTAAAGGGTATCAATAAATCAATTGTGCCGCGCTACAAAACTCAAAATACTAATGATTACAAATGTGAATATTATATCATAATATACATGTGCTTTACACTTTGACAATTACAAAAATAATAAATATTGAAAAAATCTCAAATACATATAATCCCTTAGGCGTGCAAATCCAATGCATAAATACTAAATAACAGCGCAATTAAACGTGCAGTCAATGCAAAATTAATGTAATTCCGTGGTAAGTGCACCATTCACAAAAGATGCTTCTTATCCCCTTCGGCTCCTTTCTTGTGCTTGTATGACGTATATTGTGTCACCATAAAAGTGCTCCCCTCTCCAGGAATATTCTCACCTGTTCAAATGTGACCACTACAATGAAGTATGGTCAATAAAAGCTTTTTAGCCACACCAGGGCTATGAAGAGCTCACTCTAAATCTCCTCTGCTATTTCCTCTTATGTGACTCCCAGAAATGACTGGTATATGCAAAAAAAAAAAACGCTAATAGTGCTTATACCCCTTTTCAACTTCTTTAGGCTGGGTTCACACCGGAGCACAGAGCGGCTCACAGCAGGGGTCATGTGTGTCCCTGTTCACCCTTTCAGGTCCAATTTTAGCCTGATTTTTTTTTTTATAATACTTTTTTAAAATTTATTTATTGAGTTATTACTACACAAATAACAAAAGAAAGTTAAAAAATACAACATCATAAGATATTGTGTAATATATTGCAATACAGGACGCTATTATTGCTTTATCTACCCACTCCCTCTCTCCCAGCAAACCACCCCCCCCCCCACCCCCCGTTACACCACCCAGTCTTTAGCTATATATCGATTCTATTCTAAACCTACTGCAAAGAGCAAAGAGTCAGAAAGAATATCAGAGCAAGGGACGTCCAGAGTCCTCAATAAAAAGGGAGAGGGAGGAAAAAAAAAGAAAAAAGTAAAGGAAAGACAAAAAGAAAGCAGGGGGGAATGCTATACGTTCACCACTCTCCCCCTATAGGGGAAACCCCAACTTATCCAGCCAGGGTCTCCACATTCTTTTTAACTTCCTATAATTACCTTGTCTAATAAAAATCACTCTCTCGTTCCCAACTATTAAATTAATGGTCGCGACCCAGTTCTCTACAGTCGGGGGATTGTGTGCTTGCCATTGCTGTGCAATTAATTTTCTTGCCTGAAATAGGCATCTTAGTACTGCTTCAATGGTGTCCTTCGGGACATTACCCCCCTCCATATTCCCCAATAAGTAGGTCTTGGCCGTCGGCTCGATTGCAGTCTTAAAGGTTTTGTTTATTCTATCTACAATCTCTACCCAGTATCTGAATAGCTTCGAGCATTTCCATAGCATATGAATAAAGTCCCCTGATGCCCTGCACCTGGGGCATTGATCATTTTGTCTCCACCCAAGTTTAAACATTTTTTTGGGGTATAATATACTCTATAAATTAAGAACAGGTGGGATACCTTCTGTGAGGGAGAAATCGAGACCAGTGTTCCTCGCCTCAGGATCCTATCCCATTCCTCTGTAGTCTGTAGTCATTGGCCCCACATTTCTCTCCCATCTCTCTCTACTCTTGGAAGGGCCGCTCAATTTATTATTCTAACTACTAGTCTGGCGTATAGCTCAGAGATGAATCCTTTGGGTGTATCTAAATTCATTATTTGTGCCAGGGTGGAAATATGGGTCCATTCAATTGTCTGCGTCTGGATAGCATGCCTGATTTGGAGGTATTTATAGAATGAGTTGTTTGGTATATTGAATTACCGTTTCAAGTCTAGGAATCATTCAGGTCAGCCTGAATTTTTGGCTGAATTCGGACCTCGAACAGACCGGAGCCGCTCCGGAGATGTGTGAACCGGCTCCATTGAGAGCCGTTCACAATCTTCTGACATGCAAATTGGATGCAGAGGAAACTCGCATCCAATTCGCAATAGTGTAAACCTAGCCTTAATAAAACACTAATCATCAGGGTACTCATATTTCCCCGGTGCTTTCAGTGCACTAGGCTATTCCAGGCATAAAATCCGTCTAACGTCTCCACTACACACACACGCTCGGTCACCTTTCGGGTTGTCAGCTCCATACTGATTCCGATTGCCATACACCATCCTATGCCCCTCCTACACTTAAAGGGTAACTCCACTTTCATGGGAAAATAAAATAGCAAATAAAAAAATTGTGACAGACCTAGCCGGGAGAGAGACTTTTGGAGGGGACTGAATGCTAGCCTCTTGCTGATCGATCGTGGGCCCTGGCATTTGGGGGAACGGTGCTCTTTGTGAGCTGTATGCCTGGGGACCCTTGAGGTGGTACTACTGTGGATTTGGGTCCTGGTCCCCCAGGACACACAGACTCTGGGGACCCTGGATTTGCCATATTAGAAATAGTGGCTGATTCATAATGCTGGGACAGATACTGTTAGGAGATGCTGATGTAAATTCCAGCACCTGTCTGTCTGTTGCCTGCTAGAATGTGTATTGTAAATAAGTCTCTAGTATGGGATCTAAGAGTCATTAGATCCCCATTATTATTTGTGTTAATTAACTCTGCTATTGTGATAATGTTGATTGGGTTTTCTGAGCTACAAGACGACCAGTCTGGCCTAAAGGTCATGTCTCAGTCATCTAGGCTGTCTAAAGGGATTAGTTAATTAGCCCATGTTAATTAGGTTAATTAGGTTACAGGTGTATGTTCAGAGTAATATAAGCCGGAGGTATGCACCGCCACTTTTAGTGTATAAAAGAGCCTGTATTTTGCAATAAAAGAGATTCCTGGTTGAACTTACATACAGCCTGCCTGGTGTTTGTTCTGAGCTATCACAACTGGGTTAGAACGGCACATAGCTGTAGTTCTAATCCCGGAGCATTGGATGACCGAACAATCAGATGTTGCGATCTGCAATCTGATTCAATAGCTGCAGAGGAGTGTCGGGAGAGTGGAACCGAGCGAGCAAGGGGCTCGTTACAAAAATAATATAGCTTATACTGTACAATTGCGACTCAAGTCATATAGTAAATACCTTTCCTTTTCAATCTGCAGCTCTGTCATGTTCTGTAAAATGCATTGCAATATGGCTACCTGGAGGTGTTCTGTTCACAGAATGTGCACAGAATGCCCCCCAGAAACATCATTTCCTCCTTGTGTGATTGGCTCACTGATTTCCCAGAAGTCTGCACTAAGATACAAGTCAGATTTCAGGCATCCCCTGCAAAAAAATTTCATTTTTGGTGAGATACTCCCAGTAGGAAGTCACGTCCAAAGGGATGCAGACTACTCCCATTAGCTTCACCTACCACATGGACACAGACAAACACACAGGGGTTTCTTGCAACAAAGTTTGGTAAAATCCTTGTAATGTACATACAGTAGATCGCCCAGAGGGGGATACTTTTTTCTCAGCAAAAGTGGAGTTACTCTTAATGCCAATGTAGCCACCCCAGAGAAGTTTGCTACGCTGCCTCTTTTGTACTTGTACTGCATTTTCACCTTTATGTGTAATGATTTTTAACATTTCATACAGACTGTTTCTGTATTTGAGACCATCTTTTCCTAATAATTTGCTAGTACAGGATTTCACACTATTCCAAATTGCAATTTACCTCTATAGGACATCTACTGAAAAGGGGACACATGCCAGCCTGGGGAGTGTGGGACATCAGAGGGAGCAAGGTACTTAGCATAGTCTAGGGAAAGACAACGGTGGGAGAACACTCTGGAGGAAGGTAACAGAGAGATTTCAGGGAATTTCTCTCAAAATCTGTTGGATTTCCCCGATCATATTCTTGTTGTTCAGTGCTTAGAGGACAGCACATAGAATCTGAAGCAGAGATTTGAGGAGAGTCGACTGCTGGATTGTAAGTGCTATGTGGTCTTCAAGCAAGATCCTTGTGCTACAGCGACTATCCATCAGATTTCTACAATTGCATTATATCTCTGCAACACAGTACTACCATCTTAAGCTGTTTATTTCTATAGGATCTACTGTGATTGATTGTATTCCACTGTGTCATGGGATTTCGAGAGCGTGCATAGGCTCAAGTAAGAGATGTACCCACATACTTATTAAAGCCAACACTTAAACCTGGTTCACACCTATACAGGTTGCATATTCCAGGTGCATTTTGCATTTTTCAATGTTTTTGATTCATTGATGTCTAAGGAACCAAAAACCAAAAAAAGTCCCTGGCCCTTTCCATAAAATGCACAGATGTGAAGGTGACCCATAGGAAATCATGTTAAAGGAGTTGTAAAGGCAGAAGGTTTTTTATCTTAATGCATTCTATGCATTAATCTCTTAAGGACAGAGCCACTTTCTGAGATTTGGTGTTTAAAAACTGTTTTTTTTGCCACAAAATTACTTAGAATCTCCAAATATTATATATATATATTTTTGTTCTGACACCCTAGAGAATAAAATGGCGATTGTAGAAATACTTTCTGTCACACCATATTTGCGCAGCGGTCTTACAAGTGCACTTTTTTTTTGGAAAAAATATACTTTTTTGAATTTAAAAATAAGACAACAGTAAAGTTAGCCCAATTTTTTTTATATTGTGAAAGATAATGTTACACCGAGTAAATTGATACCCAACATGTCATGCTTCAAAATTGCGCCCGCTCGTGGAATGGCGGCAAACTTTTACCCTTATGAATCTCCATAGGCGATGTTTAAAAAATTCTACAGGTTGCATGTTTTGAGTTACAAAGGAAGTCTTGGTCTATAATTATTGCTCTCGCTCTAACGATCACGGAAATCAGTGGCGTCACTAGGGTCGGTGTCACCCGGTGCGATAAAACATGGTGTCACCCTCCCACTCCAACTATAGTCGCCCCCCAGTACAGACCCCCCTCCACTAAGTAAAGACCCCCCCGTCAGTGCAGACCCTCTACGAAGTATAAACCCCCTCCATCAGTATAGACCACCCCCCTCGGTACAGACCCCCCTCCCACAGTATAGACCTCCCCCTCCATTAGTACAGACCCCCCCAGAACAAAGCACCCCCACCATTAGTACCGACTCCCCCCCAGAACAAACCACCCCCCTCCTCCATTAGTACAAACCAGCCCCCTCCATTAGTACAGAACCCCTCAAAACAAACCACCCCCCTCCATTAGTACAGACCACCCCCCCTCCATTAGTACAGACCCCCCAGAACAAACCACCCCCTTCATTAGTACAGACCACCCCCCTAGATTAGTACAGAACCCTCCAAAACAAACCACCCCCCCTCCATTAGTACAGACCCGCCAGAACAAACCACCCCCCTCCATTAGTACAGACCACCCCCCTCCATTAGTACAGACCCCCCCAGAACAAACCACCCCCCTCCATTAGTACAGACCACCCCCCTCCATTAGTATAGACCCCCCCAGAACAAACCCCCCCACCAGTAGTACAGACCCCCCCAGAACAAACCACCCCCCCCATTAGTACAGACCCCCCCAGAACAAACCACCCCCCTCCATTAGTACAGACCACCCCCCCATTAGTACAGACCCCCCCAGAACAAACCACCCCCCTCCATTAGTACAGACCACCCCCCCATTAGTACAGACCCCCCCAGAACAAATCACCCCCCTCCATTAGTACAGACCACCCCCTCCATTAGTACAGACCCCCAGAACAAATCACCCCCCTCCATTAGTACAGACCACCCCCCTAGATTAGTACAGAACCCTCCAAAACAAACCACCCCCCTCCATTAGTACAGACCCCCCCCAGAACAAACCACCCCCCTCCATTAGTACAGACCCCCCCAGAACAAACCACCCCCTCCATTAGTACAGACCACCCCCCCTCCATTAGTATAGACCCCCCAGAACAAACCCCCCCACCATTAGTACAGACCCCTCAGAACAAACCACCCCCCCATTAGTACAGACCCCCCAGAACAAACCACCCCCCTCCATTAGTACAGACCACCCCCCCCATTAGTACAGACCCCCCCAGAACAAACCACCCCCCCACCATTAGTACAGACCCCCCCAGAACAAACCACCCCCCCTCCATTAGTACAGCCCCCCAGAACAAACCACCCCCCTACATAAGTACAGACCCCCCACAGAACAAACCACCCCCTTCCATATGATATAGCTGTAACCAGCAGCATAAACCAACCTCATCAGCAAGCCCCGCCCCCCCACCCCACAACATCTCACCTCAGGCAGCGGAGGACATCCCCCCATCTCAAGCCGACACCCCCCGCCCGTTACCGCACCAGATCGGGCGGCTCAGGTGCACAGAACACCCGGGCGGAGAGGAGGAGAGGAGAGAGACAGACAGAGTGCAGCCGCGCCGCCCGGGTGGAGAGCAGCTGCACATCGAGACAGGCTTGGGCAGGAGTCAGAGACAGAGGAGGAGGAGAACACATGGCAGGCACGGCCGCGGCGCTGGAGGTGTGTCCCGGCTGAAGGAAAAAAAAACCTGCCAAAGGGAGCCAGGGCTTTCATTACCCTCGAGATGGTGTCACCCCTCTAGTGGGTGGCACCCGGTGCGGACCGCACCCCCCACCCCTGTCTAGCAACGCCACTGACGGAAATACCTCACATGTGTGGTTTGAACAGCGTTTTCATATGTGGGCGCTACTCATGTGTGCGTTTGCTTCTGCATGCAAGCTCGGCGGGACGGAGCGCGTTTAAAAATGTTTTATTTTTTTCTTATTTATTTTACCTTTTATTTTTTATTTTTACACTGTTCTTTCAAAAAAAAATATATGTCACTTTTATTCCTATTACAGGGAATGTAAACATCCCTTGTAATAGAAAAAAAGCATGACAGGACCTCTTAAATATGAGATCTAAAATATGGGGTCAAAAAGACCTCAGATCTCATATTTACACTAAAATGCAATAAAAAAAGAAGTAAAAATTAAATGTCATTTGAAAAGAAAAAAAAATGTCCCTTTAAGAGCTATGGGCGGAAGTGACGTTATGACGTCGCTTCCACCCTGAAATGATATGGAGACGGGTGGGGGCCATCTTCCTCTCACTTGTCTCCGCGCCTAACAGGGAGAAGAACCCGGTCGCCTCCTCCTCTACCGCCGGCTCCGGTAAGCAGCGTAAGGCACCGGAGCGCGGCAGGAGGGGGGCCTCTCCCGCCACCGATAAAACTTTTATCTGAAAGAGGACCACCAATTGAAGAAGAGGAAACTGGAGTTATGGTAGCTAGCTGCTGCCATAACAATGATATTCCTCTTCAAAGTAGGGACATATAACGACGGCGGAGGAAGCAGCCTCCCCAGCACCCCCCAACTACCTACCTGACCTCCTTCTCTTTCCAGCAATGTCCACGATCCCCTCAGCCATCCAGTACACTCCTCCTGATTGGCTGAGACAGAGCAGTGGCGCTATTGGCTCCCTTGATTGTCAAAGTCAGTCAGCCAATCAGGGGAGAGAGGGGGTGGGGCCAGGTTGGGGCTCCATGTCTGAATGGATAGACTGAGCTCTGACTCAGCTTGGGTGACAACTTGTAACAAGCTGCTGGCTGAGGGGCACACAAAGGAGGGAGGGACTAGGAGCAGCAAAGAGGGACCTGAGAAGAGGAGGATCTGGGCTTCTCCGTGCAAAACCAACTGCACAGAGGAGGTAAGTATGTTTTTTATTTTAAAAAAAACAAGCCTTTACAATCACCCCAAAAAAAAAATGTCATTAATGTGCATGAAATCAATAAAAAAAAACATTTGGAGATTTTTTTTTTTTTTTTTTACTTCCTTTTTATGCCTGTTGCTATGTGGTCCCTCGAAATCAGCCTCCTTCATCACCTCGGTTCCTGGCGTCACTTCCCTCGGCGCCCCCGCTCGCTAGTGCTCCTGAGAGACGTGTGTCATCATTTTCCAGGAGTCAGTGGGCTGCGCTGAGGGCTAGGTTGCTAAAACAATGGGGCGGGCACTTCCGACGCCACCGCCCATTGTTATGGCACCCTGTATACTTTACAGCGCCACCACCTACTGCACATGCGCGAGAACGGGGTGGTGCATGCTGGTCCAGCAGCAGCACCGTAACCAGGAAGATAGTGCTTGTGGGCTATACATGCCCACAAGCAAAATGGAACATGCCAGGGAAAAAAAAAATCAAAGACATCGTTTGATCTAAATCGGCAATCGAGCGGACATCGATTGCTAAACAGTGAGTCATTTTAAATAATATATTTGTACAAAAAAAATTTTACATAGTTGGAACTCCGCTTTAAATGGACTGTAGTGTGTGTCTACAAAACTGAACATGCACTAAAATGTATAGGTGTGAACCAGGCCTTACAGTGTACAGTGTAATGCTAATTGCAGCATGAGCGATTACATGTGAGTGGGCACCGGCTGTCTCCCTTTTCGATGGGGCTGCCTACTCACAGCTAATCACAAGATCCCCTGCCGGGTGCATTCGCAGGTGTGTATGTACCCTAATACAGTCAGTATAACAAAGACCAGAATGTGTTTTTTCCCATGAGGATAATGAGAAGCAACACTTTGGCTCACAGCTCTTGATTTATGTAACTACTTTGGGTGCCATCATAGTTTGCTTATCCACGTTGAATCTGCTCCCCGTTCGTCCCCTTTGGTTCTCGCTGAATCACACTTCCGCTACTCCCGGGGGAAGACTCCCCTGGTTATCACCATTTGGAAATACTGCCATATCTATTATTAGCTGATTTATACTGTATATGCCTCTACTCCTGAGGAAGTGCACAAAGAGTCACAAAACGCATTGAGTTTTTGGATGCAACTTTAGTTTAATCATGTATTTTTTTTATAATCAAAAATATTTTATTTTTCTTTCATAAATACAAGTTTCCAGTTCATCATTATACAGCTTTATATTCCACTAAACCATAGATAAAAACTGTACAATTACAATACATTCATTCCACGATCTAACATGTGTAACCCTCCACCCTAAATAATAAAGAAAAAGAGAAAGAAGAGAGAAAAAAAAAAAAGTTTCTCAATTCTCTCCCTCCTCACCCTTCATTTGTTTACATGAATGTCAACTGATTACATCCCATTTTCCTAGAGATTACCCTTCATCCTGCCATACCCCCCTAGCCCTAGCCCCTAGTATTACAGCACATATGGTCAAGAATTATCCTCTTCCCTTTCCAAAAAAAAAAAAAAAACGTAAGTGCCCTTATCCTCCACTCTGTTCCCCCCAAAAAACAAAGAGTAAGGGGTTAATAATAACCACTTTCTCACTAACCCTTTGTGAAAAAAAAAATAAAAGATAAAAAAAAAAGGTTAGAAAATTGTGTATGAGGCCTTCTTGGCCATAATATATGATAAAAAAAAAAAAACCCGGTGGAAGTGAAGTGCCCTTGTTGTCCACAAGTTTAATCATGTATTGACAGTTGGATTGTATATGGTCAAAATTATATTAAATTATGTATAAAATGCATTCAAATAAATTCATTACAAATCAGCTTATACCATTTTATTCTCTTTTTGTATGCAATATTTATTCATTTATTAAACAACAATGTTGGAAACTAGTTATTCATTGGTAAAGTGTGTGGACAGAGGTCAGTATCAACATCTACATGAGTTATGGCACCATCGTCCCATATAGATAAGAGGAAATATTTGGAAGATGTGGGACTTTAAGGGTGCATAACAACAAAATATTGAAACAACAATATATAAAAAATATATACAATTTTTATTTAATGAACAATGTCAGAAAAACTATACATACAATATAGTCATAGCCATAGGTGTGTGCAAAACATCCTATTAATGACAATGATTTACTGTAGTCACGTTCATGTTTTCTACATGTTTCGCTGTATGGCTTCTTCAGGAATAAACGTGGCAGTTCGTTTGTTTAAATATAAGAACCTATAATCCGACAACTGTAGTTGTGCAATAAAGACAGAGAAAAATACAGATTAATGCATTAAATACATAGATATTTATACATTTATGGCTGCAATTTAAACGAAAGGCGAGAGACACCCAATGAAAAAAAGGACCAAAACCCCTACCTCATGATTTGTAAAATTTACATATTCCTAATACATCTTTTCTATATTCTTCTGGATATTTTAAATGTTTAATAACTGCTAAGACCTCTGGTTCAAAGATGAGTTTTAGGTTGTGCCTTGGAATGTCAGCATCAGATAAATACACATATCTTAGGAAACCATGACTGATCTTTCCTAGAAATACATTGTACAACAGTGGGTTAATCCATTAAGATGATATGCACCAGATCTGTATCCTGTTCTTCCCTGCGCGTACAATATATAAATCAATAATTACCTATTGTGTAACAATACAGTGCACATTTTCTTCCAAGAGCTGCAGAAAAGCCCACATGTTAACAAATGATCTTTACTAATAGAAAACCTGAAATCACATAGGAGCCATGCTACCGATTGATATTTAATTTTGATGTATTTTTAAATAGATTCTATTCTTTTCAAGACACCTTAAAATGACCTTTACATTTAGCTATAAACAACTAACATTTTGCTTACATTTGTGTGTGATCCGCTGTGCTCCAAACCTCTAATCAGTTCTGCAGTACAGCAGGCTGCACTTTACTGCTAGAACAGTCAGTGACAGTCCAGGTACAGCACTAAGGCTTGATGTACATCTATGCATGTTGCTTTTGAGTGTTTCTGCAGTGCTTTTTGCAGTGCTTGGCGTGTTTTTGGACACACGTTTTTTACTGCGATTTGCGTTTTTTTTTACACTGTATATAGCTGGTTGCTAAGGAGGGGGCCAATGAGTCATCAGTTGTCAGCGGGCTTCCCACTGAATGTAAAAAAAAAAAGAATTGCTGGCTAAAAAAAATTTGAGAGAAAAAACAGCATGGGATGCCCCCAGGTCCATACCAGGCCCTTGGGTCTAGCATGAATTCGGAGGGGACCCCCATGCCAACATTTTTTTAAAAAGGCGTGGGGGTCCCCCCAAAATCCGTATCAGACCCTTATCCGAGCATGCAGCCCAGCAGGTCAGGAACGGGAGGGGACGAGCGAGCGCCCCCATCCTGAACCATACCAGGCAGCATGCCCTCAACATTGGGGGATGGGTGCTTTGGGGCGGGTTGGGGGCTCTGCGCCCCCAACCCCAAAGCACCTTGCTCCCATGTTGATAAGGACAATGGCCTCTTCCCAACAACCCTTGCCCGGTGATTGTTGGGGTTTGCAGGCGGGGGGCTTATCGGAATCTGGAAGCCCCCTTTAACAAGGGGGCCCCCAGATCCCGGCCCCCCTATGAGAATGAGTATGGGGTACATTGTACCCCTACCCATTCACTAAAAAAAGTAGTATGGACCGGGTGGACCCCTCCCTTTCCTGACCTGCCGAGCTGCATACTCGGATAAGGGTCTGGTATGGATTTTAGGGGGACCCCCATGCCATTTAAAAAAAATTTTGGTGTGTTGGGGTCCCCTCCGAATCCATACTAGACCCAAGGGCCTGGTATGGACCGGGGGGACCCCACTCTGTTTTTTTTCACCATTTTTTTTTTTAGCCGGCATTTTTTTCTACATTAAGCGGGAAGCCAGCTGACAGCTGATGACTCATTCGTTGTTAAGGACACGGCGGCCGGTTTCCCGGCCCCCTCCTTAGCAACCAGCTATATACAGTGTAAAAAAAAATTGCGGTATAACCGCGGTACTTGGGGGTGTCATGTTGGAACAGAAAGTGGCCATCCCCATACTGTTCCCACAAACTTGGGAGAATGAAATTGTCCAAAATATCTTGGTATGCTGATGCCTCAAGCGTTCCCTTCACTGGAACTAAAGAGCCAAGCCCAACCCCTGAAAAACAACCCCACACCATAATCCCCCCTCCACCAACTGATTTGGACCAGTCCACAAAGCAAGGTCCATAAAGACATGGATGAATGAGTTTGGGGTGGAGGAACTTGACTGGCCTGCACAGTCTCCTGACCTCAATCTGATAGGGATGAATTAGTGTGGAGACTGTGAGCCAGGTCTTCTCATCCACATCAGTGCCTGACCTCACAAATGCGCTTCTGGAAGAATGGTCAAACATTCCCATAGACACACTTCTAAACCTTGTGGACAGCCATCCCAGAAGAGTTGAAGCTGTTAGAGATGCAAAGGGTGGACCAACTCAATATTGAACCCTACGGACGAAGACTGGGAAGTTCATGTGCATGTAAAGGCAGGTATCCCAATACTTTTGGTAATATAGTGTATATATTTACCTGAACAGAACACCAAATAACTATAATTTTTAGCCATGACCATAATACATAAAGAAAGAAAATGTATATAAAACCACTGGGCATTATCTTTCTTTTCAATCTTTTTATGAGGCAAAAGAATGGGAAATGTACATACCCAAACCAAGATTAAGGTTGCAATAAGGTGAGATATACACCCACTCAAGTTACACAAAAACATAGCGTATAGATATACCAATTGATAAAAATCCCTGGACATGATCCTTAACCATTTTAATGTACCACACATGTTAAAATCAATTTTTTTTTTTTACTATAAGATTACTTTGAACCCCCAAACAATATGTAATTTTTATGCTGCATGATATTCGTGCAGCTGTTTATCCAATGCATTATCTTCAGGACAAAATACACTAATGCTGCGTACACACGGTCGGACTTTTCAGCTACAAAAGTCCGACAGCCCATTCGACAGACTTTCGACAGACTTTTGACGGACTTTTGGCGGACATTCAACAGACTTTCTAACGACCGGACTTGCCTACACACGATCACACCAAAGTCCGACGGATTCGTACGTGATGACGTACACCGGACTAAAATAAGGAAGTTGATAGCCAGTAGACAATAGCTGCCCTAGCGTCGGTTTTTGTCCGTTGGACTAGCATACAGACGAGCGGATTTCTGGGTCCCGCGGAGTTACGACGTAAAGATTTGAAGCATGTTCCAAATCTAAAGTCCATCAGATTTGCGACTGGAAAAGTCCACTGAAGGTCCGGTGAAGCCCACACACGATCGGATTGTCCGCCGCATTTGGTCCGTCGGCGTCCGTCGGACAAGTCCGGTCGAAAAAATCCGACTGTGTGTACGCGGCATAAGGGTTAATTCACACTAGTGCAATGATCTGTGTCTTAAAGCACCTGTAAAATTCAGGTCATTGCATAGATTACAATTGTTTTTATGTGTCCTGTTCACACTACAATTCTGCGTTGACCTGCGTTGCATTAAAATGCAACACATGTAAATGCGTGTCAACCCAGCACAACGCAACACAAGTAAAGAAAAAAAAAACTTGCATTGTCAATATTTTGTCCCTTTACAAGCACCCATATTTGGGGAATTGGAGAGTGAGGAGAAGAGGAATGTGTGCAGAGGAGGTGCCTTTTAGTCATCATGTCAGAATTTATTGATATTGATGACTTCGTAGCTACAGTGGTCCTAATATAGAACTTCTTTAAGAGGTTAACCCTCTCTTGGGATTCCCATCTAACTTTTTGTTATAGTTTACTATTAAGTTCTTAGGACACCACCCTAATTTATTAGAAGTGAGTCGAAAATAATTTATTGCCCTCGTGTCTATTAGGGAGTAGTCATGCGCAGTTCATATCGTTCCGAATTCAAATTCAGACTAATTTTTATTTTTTGAAAATTCAGATGTATTTGAATTTCAGAATTACAATAGTACCTAATTTAAACCAATTTGAAATAACGGGAAAAAAATGGGACGAAAAATAGTTAGAGAATTTAAATAGTTTCAAATTTGCATTTGAAAAGTTTTCGAATTCAAATAGTTTTCCAATTTCCAAAGAGAATAAAATAGAAAAGAAAATAAAGAAATAGAATTTAAACAAAAATAATGAAATAGAAAAGAATATAACAGAAAATAAAAGAATAGAATATAATAGAGTAAACGTTTTCGAATTCAAATAGTTTTCCAAATTTCCAAAGAGAATAAAATATAATAGAAAATAAAGGAATAGAATGGGAAAACTATATAATAGAATAGAAAATAACATAACAGAAAATAAAAGAATAGATTATAATAGAGTAAAACAGAACACAATAGAAAATAAAAGAATAGAATAGAATAGAATAGAAACAAATACAATAAAATAAAAAAAGAATAGAATAAAATAGAATGAATATAAGCATCTTCTGAAAATCGAATTTCAAAGAGAATAAATTCAAATCTGAATACATAAGGAAAGAAAAGAAAAGAATAGAATATAAAAAAAAAGAATAGAATAGAATAGACTATAATAGAATAGAAAAGAATAGAATTAAAAAAATAGAATAGAATAGAATAGAATAGAATAGAATAGAAAGAATATAACCATTTCAAAAAATTCAAATAGAATAAATTTGAAGTTGAATAGAATAGAAAAAATAGATTAGAATAGAATAGAAAATAACAGAAAAGTATAGAAAAAACAACAGAATAGAATAGAAGGAATATAACCATCTTTCGAAATTCGAATTTCAAATAGAATAAATTCAAATTTGAATAGCAAAGAACAGAATAGAATAGAATAGAAAATAAAAGAATAGAAGAGTATAGAATAAACAAATAGAAACAAAATAATTCAGATAGCAATAGAATAGAATAGGAAGAATTTAACCATTTCCCAAAATTCAAATAGAATCAATTTGCATTTGAATGTAATAGAAAATAATAGATTAGAATAGGAAGATGGTTATATTCTTTCTATTCTATTCTATTCTGTTGTGTTTTTTTTCTATACTATTCTGTTATTTTCTATTCTATTCTAATCTATTCTTTTCTATTCTATTCAAATTCAAATTGATTCTATTTAAATTTTAAGAAAGTGGTTATATTATTTCTATTCTATTCTTTTTTTAATTATATTCTTTTCTATTCTATTTTTTTCTATTCGAATTTTAGAAGATGGTTATATTCTATTTTATTCTATTCTTTTTTATTCTATTCTATTCATTTCTATTATATTTTATTCCATTCTTTTATTTTCTATTATATTTTGTTCTGTTTTACTCTACTATATTCTATTCTTTTATTTTCTGCAATATTCTTTTCTATTCTATTATATTTTTTGTCATATTCTATTCCTTTATTTTCTATTCTCTTTGGAAACTGGAAAACAATTTGAATTCGAAAACTATACAAATTTGAAAACTTTCCGAATTCGAATTTGAAAACAATGTGAATTTGAAAACTATTTGAAATTGATTTGAAAACTATTAGAATCAATTCGAATTTGAATTCTGAAAATTTGAATCGATTTGAATTTCAAATACACAAAACGTACTCCGAAAATGGATTAAACTAATTTAACTAAACAAATTTATGTAAATAACGAATCGAAGCGAAACAATTTTTTCATTCCTCACATGTCTATTAGGGGGAATACCACAGATTCTTTTATGTGTTTCGGATACAGGATGTGATGTCACAGAAAAACCTGCAAAATGCATAGCATTTTAACATATGTTAAAACCAGTAGTGGCCCCTAATGCAGGGCGCAGGTGCGCCGCCCCCGTAATCCATGCGTTTGGCCCCTTAATATACATGCGGGGCGCCAGACACATGGATTCCAATGTTTTGGGGTTTTTTTAGAACACGTGATTAGAGCCAGAGGCTCTAATAGGCTTCAAAAAAGGGTAGGCACTGCACCCCGAGCCCACCCAGTTGTGTGAAAATAGTGATTTAATATTCGCTATTGTGTTCCTGATTCCCTCCCAACTAATTGGCCGAGAGGAGAAGCGATCCTATTGGCCGCCGAGGAGGAGGCGCAGGGGAAACCGCTGTGAAGCACCAGGAGGAGGAGACGCCCCCTGCTGCCCACCGCAAGCGCTGCCCGTGACCTAGATGGAGTAAGTGCGGGCTGGTGACTGACCGACCAACCGGGGGGGGGTGCCTGTGACCCGACTGGGGAGGGTTGCGGCGGGTTGATTGTTTGCCCACCCAAAAATATACCACTAGCCACCACTTAAAACGCTTGTCAATGCCTGTCAAAAAGCGCATCAATGCAAGTCAATGCACATTAAAATGCACATATAATGGATAAAAATGTACATCCATTTTTCCTGCATTTTTCTGTAAGTCAGTGTGAATTCATGTTCCTGTTCCCCTGATGACGTGCTGCGACGCAAAACAGATTGGGCAATGAAAAGAGCCTGTGACGTCATTAGGCCCACCGATGCGCTGCCAGGAAGGCTACTCATTACCCGATTGCCTTTTATTACTCTGATGCCGCGTACACACGGTCGGACTTTCCGGCATACTTGGTCCGGCGGACCAGAGTGTGCCGGACAATCCGCCCGTGTGTGGGCGGCGGCGGACTTTTCCGGCGGACTTCTTCCCAAAAGCCCGCCGGACCTAGATTTTAAACATGTTTGAAATCTTTCCGTCGGACTCAGTTTCGGGCGGAAAGTCCGCTCGTGTGTGTGCTGGTCCGACGGAAAGCCCGCTCGTGTGTAGGCTGGTCCGACAGACCAAATACGACACGAGGGGATGGTATTGCATCTCGCGCTCGCTGCAATAGGAAAAACAAATCTTCCTATTGCGGCGAGCGCGGGGCATACCAGGCCCTTAGGTCTGGTATGGATTATAAAGGGGAACCCCGCTACGCCGAAAAAACGGCGTGGGGTCCCCCTAAAATCCATACCAGACCCCGATCCGAGCACGCAGCCTGGCCGGTCAGGAAAGGGGGTGGGGACGAGCGAGCGCCCCCCCCCCTCCTGAACCGTACCAGGCCGCATGCCCTCAACATGGGGGGTGGGTGCTTTGGGGGAAGGGGGCGCCCTGCGCCCCCCCCCAAAAAAAACCTTGTCCCCATGTTGATGAGGACATGGGCCTCTTCCCGACAACCCTGGCCGTTGGTTGTCGGGGTCTGCGGGCGGGGGCTTATCGGAATCTGGGAGCCCCCTTTAATAAGGGGGCCCCCAGATCCCGGCCCCCCACCCTATGTAAATGAGTATGGGGTACATGGTACCCCTACCCATTTACCTAGGAAAAAAGTGTAAGTAATAAAACACACCACACAGGTTTTTAAAATATTTTATTAAACAGCTCCGGGGGGGGGATCTTCCTCCGGCTTCGGGGGTCTTCTTCCGGCTTCGGGGGTCCCTCCGCTTCATCTTCTCCCGGCGTCCGGTTGGTTCTTCTCCGCTCTCCGGCCTCTTCTCCCGGTGTCGCAGGTCTTCGGCCGGCCCCTCCGCTCTCTTCATGTAGCTCTATTGCGAGCGGAGGTCCGGACTTCTGGGCTTCTGGGCTTCTTGGCTTCTCTTCTCTTCCCCCAGATGTTGACACGACGCTCTCTCCGGCTGGACTGGTCTCTGAGGGCTGCGTTGTGACTTATATAGGCGGAGACCCCGCCCCCATATGATGTCACAGTCCCTGGGCATGCTGGGACTGTGACGTTTTAGGGGGCGTGGTCGACCACGCCCCCTAAAACGTCACAGTCCCAGCATGCCCAAGGACTGTGACATCATATGGGGGCGGGGTCTCCGCCTATATAAGTCACAACGCAGCCCTCAGAGACCAGTCCAGCCGGAGAGAGCGTCGTGTCAACATCTGGGGGAAGAGAAGAGAAGCCAAGAAGCCCAGAAGCCCAGAAGTCCGGACCTCCGCTCGCAATAGAGCTACATGAAGAGAGCGGAGGGGCCGGCCGAAGACCTGCGACACCGGGAGAAGAGGCCGGAGAGCGGAGAAGAACCAACCGGACGCCGGGAGAAGATGAAGCGGAGGGACCCCCGAAGCCGGAAGAAGACCCCCGAAGCCGGAGGAAGATCCCCCCCCCGGAGCTGTTTAATAAAATATTTTAAAAACCTGTGTAGTGTGTTTTATTACTTACACTTTTTTCCTAGGTAAATGGGTAGGGGTACCATGTACCCCATACTCATTTACATAGGGTGGGGGGCCGGGATCTGGGGGCCCCCTTATTAAAGGGGGCTCCCAGATTCCGATAAGCCCCCGCCCGCAGACCCCGACAACCAACGGCCAGGGTTGTCGGGAAGAGGCCCTTGTCCTCATCAACATGGGGACAAGGTGCTTTGGGGGGGGGGCGCAGGGCGCCCCCCTCCCCCAAAGCACCCACCCCCCATGTTGAGGGCATGCGGCCTGGTACGGTTCAGGAGGGGGGGGGCGCTCGCTCGTCCCCACCCCCTTTCCTGACCGGCCAGGCTGCCTGCTCGGATCGGGGTCTGGTATGGATTTTAGGGGGACCCCACGCCGTTTTTTCGGCGTAGCGGGGTTCCCCTTTATAATCCATACCAGACCTAAGGGCCTGGTATGCCCCGCGACGGGGCTAGCAAGGTGTCAATCTCGCCGATAAAAGCGGCAAGATTGACATCCTTTTCTAGTCCCGTCGCACCTGAGTCACGTTCAAAATGAACGGACTTGTCCGTGTGTGGGCAAGTCCGTTCATTCTGAAAGTCCGCCGGAACTCCGGCGAAAGTCCGTCGGAAAGACGGGCGGACTTAGCCCGCCGGAAAGTCCCGGCGTGTGTGGGCAAGTCCGTCCGTTTTAAAGTCCGGCGCACCTGGCGGACAAAGTCCGTCGGAAAGTGTGCCGGACCAAGTAGGATAGAAAGTCCGCTCGTGTGTACGCGGCATGAGTTATGGGAGTAGCTTTTGTGGTTTTATTAATAAACATGTACTAGCGGTATTGACGCTATGTCAGTCCTTCATTCCTTTTCCCTGTGTGATGGTTATACCCTGGAGTTGTGGTGAGTTCATGGTGATCATCTCATATTGGGACCTAGTTGATCATTCCTACCAGTCTTGGAGATTCCAGGAGAGGTCTGAGGCTCTTCCCAGTTTCTCCACATGGCTCATTATTTGGTGGAATCCATTTTTTCTTTGAGAAGAACTATTTTCCCCTTAACAAGATTTTATGCTACATTCATTTATTTATTGGCACATGGGCTGGTTATTTCGAATCAATCACATTTATGAACCATTCATTTCAATGTCTGCTTGTTATTGTGTACACTTATGCCCCGTACACACGATCAGACATTCCGACAGCAAAATCCATGTTTTTTTTCCGACGGATGTTGGCTCAAAGTTGTCTTGGATACACACGGTCACAGAAATCTTGTCGGAAATTCCGAATGTCAAGAACGCGGTGACGTACAACACGTACGACGAGCCGAGAAAAATGAAGTTCAATAGCCAGTGCGGCTCTTTTGCTTGATTCCGAGCATGCGTGGAACTTTGTGCGTCGGAATTGTGTACACACGATCGGAATTTACGACAACGGATTTTGTTGTCGGAAAATTTGAGATCCAGATCTCAAATTTTGTGTGACAGAAATTCCAATGGAAAATGTCCGATGGAGCCTACACACGGTCGGAATATCCGACAACAAGCTCCCATCGAACATCCGACCGTGTGTACAGGGCATTACAGTACTAATAATTATTTTGGCTTTATCATAAGAGGAGCACTATTCTCTGTATATATCAGTGTGAATTCAGCTTAAAATGAATTTTAGTTCACACAAAAAAAAAAAACAGTGTTTTTGCAAAAAATAAAAGATGCTGTTGTTACAAGTAAATATATACCAAATGTATTAAGACTGAAAACTACATACACCCATAAAATAGCAATAAACTGCAGTACCCAAAATTTTTCATAGGTGACACTTTAAAATCCTTTACAAACCTTTATCAGTCAGTGGCGTACCTAGCACATCTAGCACCCAGGGCTGAACATTTTTTTAATACTACCCCACAAAAAATGGCTTGAAAAAAGAAAGTAACATGCAGAGCACCCCATACCAAATTATGGATGGGGTCAAATTGTGTTAGTGGGCTTGAAAGGGCATAGTAAAATACCCCCCTCCCAACCCCTATACTCAGCCCTAGTGTTGGGCGAATGGTTCGGGCCGAACATTGCCTGTTCGCCCCTTTGGCGAACACCTGCCGAGCACCTAGGGTTGCCACCTCATCCCTTTAAACCTGAACACATATGAATTACACAGTTTGAGGCTAATTTAATGCAGATAAGACACCAAGTGAGTTTAATTACCACCTTAATCATCCACAGAACCTGTGTAATCAATATGTGTTCGGTTTTAAAGGGATGAGGTGGCAACTCTAGGAGCCCCCCATAATGCACTGCACATTGCACAGTGCATTCTAAGCCCTGATTGGGCAAAGCTTTGGGGTCTGGTATGGATTTTAAGGGGCTTCAGGTCTGGTATGGATTTTAAGGGGAACTCTACGCCAAAAAAAAAAAAAAAAACAGTGTGGGGTCCCCCCAAAATCCATACCAGACCCTTATCTGAGCATGCATGAAGGCCAGGAAGGGAGAGACAAGCATACACTGCCCTTCCATGTGCTCCTTGCTGTAAGGCCAGTTATAGGTGGGGGCAGTGCTCATTTGTTTGTACTGTTGGAATACTGGAGAGGGAATGGACATGGATACCTTTGCTGCCATTAGACATGTGCAATTCATTTCGTTCCGAATTAGTTTTTTAACAAATTTCAATAAATTCGTTAATTCAGAAATATCCGAATTAACGAAAACCAGTTTAACGAATTTTTCTGAATATTCGTAAATTCGAAAATTTGTAAATTCATATATTTGTACATTCGTACAGTCGTAAATTCGTACATTCGTAAATTTGTGCATTCGTAAATGCACACATTCGTAAATCCGTACATTCGTAAATTCGTACATTCATAAATTCGTACATTCGTAAATTCGTAAATCCATACATTCGTAGTAAATTAGTGAATTCGTAAATTTGTAAATTCGGAAATCTGAAATAATAATTAACTAATAATAACTTAACTATTACTAACTATTAAAATATAGGTATTGTAATTTCCTTTCAAATTTGGCTGTTAGTGAACGTAACACATACAAATTTATCCAAAGTTACGAATTATCAGAAATAACGAATGCCGTATCCAAATGAATGGAACGTAATAATAATAAATAACAGTAATAATAATAAAAACTTTTTATTATTATTATTTATTATTAATTTGTTCCGTTCCATTTGTTTAGATGCAGCATATTTCGGATAATTCATAACTTCGGATAAATTCGTATTTGTTATTTTCACTAACAGCCAAATTTAAAAGGAAATTACAATACCTATAATTTAATAGTTAGTTACTATTTCATAATTTCCAAAATTCGGGTTTTTGGATTTTCAAATTTCAAATTTACAAATTTCCGAATTTTCTAATTTACAAATGTACGAATTTCCGAATATAAAAATTTTCTAACTCACGAATTTACGAATGTATGAATTTATGAATGTACGAATGTGCAAATGTATGAATTTCCGAATGTATGAATGTACGATTTTAAGAATTTACGAATAAACGAATGTATGAATGTGTGAATGCACGAATTTACAAATGTACGAATTTACGAATTGCGATCATAACGAATGACCCGAAAAATGAAAAGAACGAAACAAAAGAAACGAAAACGAATGAATTTTTTGGCAGTGCACATATCTAAAAATTGTGAAAAATATACTTAAGCACTGTGGTGAAAATAAATGAATCAATATATAAATCAATAAATATAAAGTGCAAAATCTTTGGAAGATAGCCAAATAATAAAAGCAGCAAACTGAATAAGTGTTCAGACACCTAAAAATACCATATACAAATAGTTAAAAGTTGCGCTGATATTAACCTTCCAAAAGGGAGGCAATAAAATAAATAGTGTGTGCTCAGATGATTAAAACCATATTAATGTGAAATTAACAAAAACAAAAGATCACATTGTGAATAATCAAAAAAATTGTGAATAATCAAAATAATTTTGAATAATCAAAAAAAAACGTGCAAGGATAGATTATCCCAATAAAGTGAAAAAAAATGTAGTGGAATATGCACAAAATCCTATTGTGCAGATAGATGAACGATCTTAATTAAATATACCATCATTATCCGGACAAACCCTTTGATACTAAAAACATTCAAAACATGTAATTTATCCAAATTCCGTTGTGTTATGAGATGTTTCCACCAAAAGTTTAATCCAATCATAAAGGATCCAAATACTGCTGTATGATATGTTATTTCCACCAGATATTTCTCAGATGTCCCCAGTATATGTAATATAAAAAGAATAAAAAAACATCATTGTGCAACACAAAAACATTGATATTAATATTAATAGTTCATTGCACAGTGATTTTTTTTTATTCTTTTTGTATTACATATACTGGGGACATCTGAGAAATATCTGGTGGAAATAACATATCATACAGCAGTATTTGGATCCTTTATGATTGGATTAAACTTTTGGTGGAAACATCTCATCACACAGCGGAATTTGGATAAATTACCGTGAATGTTTTTAGTATCAAAGGGTTTGTCCGGATTAATGATGGTATATTTAATTAAGATCGTTCATCTATCTGCACAGTAGGATTTAGTGCATATTCCACTGCATTTTTTTCACCTTATTGGGATAATCTATCCTTGCACGTTTTTTTTTTTTTTATTATTCACTATGTGATCTTTTGTTTTTGTTAATTTCACAGTAATATGGTTTTAATCATCTGAGCACACACTATTTATTTTATTGCCTCCCTTTTGGAAGGTTAATATCAGCGCAACTTTTAATTATTTGTATAGTGCACATGTCTAGCTGCCATTGTGCATTTGCTGGCTGTCCAGTGCCCCCCTGTGCCTTTAAGTTGGGGTGGGCTCCTTCCAGGCTCACCTGCCCTCTGCATATCCATGATAATGCATGTGCTTCAACTATGGAGGCTCTCAAAAATGTATAGAGTTAGGACTGCGGATAATAATGGGGTGCCTTGTCGTGGCCTCCGCAGCTTACGCATGTATTTGCAAATGTGTGCAAACTAAACCCCTGTTTTTAACGCAAACTGTTATACAAGTTAAATCCGTTGGTTGTAGGCTGGCTGACAAGTTGAGCTGGTTATTTTCTTTGGTTTAATTCAAATATTTAGGCCTGCAGATTTACAGGAGGTAAATTGCATGTACACATTTAGATTCTACTATTCATTGTATCAGCAGGTTGGGAATTAACTCATTTCTAATGATAAACTGTGACAAGGCCCTAGTGAATACTGTCATGAAGCCTTAGTGAATACTTGGCCTTGGGCACAGGTAAATGTAGCCACATCTTGATAAGTACTAAAGAAGAATCACAGCAAGTGTAAGGATTCATTCCACCAAAATAGTCGCAGAAGAGCTATTTCATTATGCACATGTATTTACTGTATGTGTCGAGCCCTCGTTACAACTACAAATTATTCACTGTAACTTGTTAACGAGGTTCTTTGTGTATATTCGAGTGTACTTGCAGAAATCTGTCCATTCTACATTCTACAGTGTCACGGTGCTGTCACTTTAAAAAGCCGAAACATCGCTTTCCTGACTCTCAGGGCAATGCTTCATGCATACACATTACAGTACATTTGCATAATGCTTCCAGTATGCAGCAGTGACAATGTAATCAGTATCACATAGTGAGGAATGCAAACAACTTTTCTTATGAAGTCACTTGCATAAAAGAACATATGGTAGTGCCTTGCTGAAATATAGTGCTTTATCACAAAGTCTGGGACAGATTATCAGCTCAATTGTAAACCGATTTCCATTTATAGAGCATCCCATGGGTTATTCTTTCAGATTTGCAGTAACAGATGTGACTCTGTTCTTCCTCCCACACACCTTGTTTAAATGTACTCTGTTTGATCAAACAGTAGTCAACCAATCCCAATATTTGTGTTTATTTTTCCATATGTGCCCACTGCCCACAAAGAAAAAACACGTGTGGCCATTTTATTAGGTACATCAATTATACAACTATATTTCCTTTTACTACTTGGATCTACAAAGATGCTGGAAAATGTTTCCCTAGGTAATCTAGTCCATGGTTACTGTACAGCAATATCGTAATACTACCACAACCACTTCCCTGAATTATTCACAAAAAGCCAATTTAACCCATAGATTCCTGCTGCCTAGGCCAAAATATGACCCTACTATCTGCATACCCCCATAAAAAAATGTATTTCCAGGAGAAAGAGAAGTAGATCCATTGCAGCTGTTCCTGAGACTAAAATATTTGTCATCCATGTATCTGAACAGCTGTGAAACAAGCCACCGCTAAGCTCCACAGCAACTTCCTCTAGACTTCCAACCTTCATCCAACCTTCATCTGTCTGCAACTGTCACTTTTCTACAAGAGATACATAAGCAGTCCCAGGAGGCAGGGACACAAAGTCTCCTCTACACAAACATTTATATGCAGAACAACTGCAGTCTAATGCCGCGTACACGCGGTCAGATTTTCCGACGGAAAATGTTCAATGGGAGCTTGTTGTCGGAAATTCCGACCGTGTGTAGGCTCCATCGGACATTTTCCATCGGAATTTCCGACAAACAAAATATGAGATCTGGATCTCAAATTTTCCGACAACAAAATCCATTGTCGTAAATTCCGATCGTACATAATTCCGACTCACAAAGTTCCACGCATGCTCGGAATCAAGCAGAAGAGCCGCACTGGCTATTGAACTTCATTTTTCTCGGCTCGTCGTACATGTTGTACGTCACAGCGTTCTTGACACTCGGAATTTCCGATAAGATTTGTGTGACCGTGTGTATGCAAGACAAGCTTGAGCCAACATCCGTCGAAAAAAATCCATGGATTTTGTTGTCGAAATGTCCGATCGTGTGTACGGGCATTAGGCTTCTAGACATATATGGAGAAGAGGATTTCATTTAGGCACCACAGCCTGGTAGGCACCACAATACCATGATTTCCCCAAGGGTGATGGAGCTACTATAAAGAGGCTTATATTAATCTTAAATCTACATCATATCAATTGAAAAGTAGTATCACGTCAACTTATGATATGGATTTTCAAAGAACAGTTTTGTCTTGGCCAAGTGAAACCATTATATAGGGTGGAAAGATATTTCTGAAATGAAACATGCTACAGATAACATAATACAGAAATCAATACAATTGCTGTTTCTGGATTTACGCCAAATGCAAAGATATTGCAAAAGAGTTACTGGAAATCATTAACTATTTACTTTCTGCCACTGCATACTTCCTTTCTAATTTGAAAAGTTAATGTTACCACAGGCAGACACTGCAAACCAACAATAACACTAGGTCTCTGCATATTTTGCTGTGATATTAAGGTCGAGTAAAGTATTCATGCATACAGAGAAAAACACATATTCAGACAAGCTAGTGCACAACATCTCCATTAAGGCATTACACAGATCCCTGATGCCCGAAGTGCAATTTGCCAATAAATACTAGGTCATGTGACTGACCGTTACATATCTGACAAATATATAGCATGGTGTTCTTTTTTTCAGACACTACACTACAATCTAAGGTGTACTTTAATTTTTTTTTTCATTTATTAGAACCTTGTTATCGTTTTCTTTGAAAGTTCTGTACACCATTGGAACCAATCAGAATTTCCCATTTTTCATTCTCATCTAAAATTAAATCTAATTGGATACCAACAATTACTGCACACCATTGGCATTTTAATTAATTAATATAGAGCTTTTCTTCCTGATGACCCAAAGGACTTTATCTGCATTTGGGGGGAAATGGTGAGGCAGCCATGTTGGGCACACTGAGTACAATTGTAGCACCTTCCTAGTTAGAGGCTAATAAGTAGGTAGACTTTAGGTACATTTTGTTATTTTTGGGCTCTACTGTAGCTAGTGGTGCTGAGTTGATTATTTTGGTCTGTTCTGGACTGTGCAGCTACAGGTTTGCCTGTCTCCCCCTGCCTTTCCAGAAAGCACTAGAACATAGTGGGTGGAGAGGGTGGAGCCTGGGCTGACCTGGTATGTAGACATGTGCACACTGAAATATTTCATTTCGGAATTTCGTTTTCGTCCGAAAAATACATTTATTTAGTTACTCCCGAAAATTCGTTTTTATTTATTTCATTTTTCATTAAAAATTGCATTGGTCCGAAAATCCAAATTAATTAAGGTCGAATCTGTCATTGAAGGCTTATGGTGTCTGTCGAATGTTCAAAGAAGATTCGACGGAGCAGCTAAACTGTACGTGTACATTTCCGGTCAAATTTTCCGCCTACAAGCTAGCTGTAGTAGAATTCTAATGTTGTATGACTAGTAATAATTATATTTATTAATTATTTTACTAGTCAACCAACATTAGAATTTTTCTATAGCCTATGGGCGGATACATTTGACCGGAAATGTACGATTGCAGCGTCGTACAGTTTATCTGCTCCATCGAATCTTCTTAGAACTTTCGACAGACACCATAAGGCCAAAGATTCAACGTTTGTATGTTTTTCGTTGCTTTGTCGAATCTTCGTCGTTCATGTTGAATGGTCTACTCTACCCCAACAGTCAGCCAACTTTCACATTCGTTTCTCAATCTCCAAGTGCAATGCTTAATTGCTAAATAATTCAGGTTCTCTGACAAACGGACCAGCTGAGATTGACTGTCTTCTGAAATGATTCAGTGTGTGTGTCTCTCTCTGCTAGCAAATCGTAAGTGAAAGTAAGTTGGCTGTACGTGTGTACTTAGTTCTAGCTATTTTACTGCCCCTCCTCTTTGGTTACAATCGGCCAATAACATTCATCATCATCATTATTTTTATTTTACTTCCCCCACCCAATTCCAGCGGTGATCTTTTCTCTCTATGTCGAATCTTTTCTCTCTATGTAGAATAATCTTGGACTAATAGAGTTAAGGTTAGGCACATTCGACCAAAGGTTTGATATACACAGATTGTTATTGTCAGCGTCATGTCGAATCTCCTATCTATATCGAACTGTTGTCGCAACGAAAACGAAAATAAAGCATTTGTTTATGTCGGATCTTTCGGTTTTCATATTCTGCACTTTCGTTATCGTTTGTTAATACGATAACGAAAACACCTGAAATTCGGACGAAAATGCATTCGGACGAAAACTAATGCACATGTCTACTCGTATGTGTCCTCAGCCAATCCCTGGTCAGGAGGCATGTAGGGTCTGGATCATGGAATAGCTGGGTCCTTAGCCTGTTGAAGAGAGACCCAGCCTGGAAGTCCTGTTAAACCTTCCAAGGCTCTGGAAAAGCTGCAGGGAATACTTGATGATGTGGCTCACCAGGGAGCTGAAGGATCACCCCCAAGTCACAGAAACAACTAGGCAACATCCAGGAAGGATCTTATCAGGAGGTTCATTGTGCAGTGTCAGCTGAAACTGGAAGGTAGCCAGTGACACAGTGAATAGGCCTGATAGAAATCCTGGGAGAGAGACTATTGCCATTGTGCTCCTTTTTGCAAGAAGGACTGTTCCAGGCATGCTAGCCAGGGTTGTTTCCGTGGTGGGAGCAACCTGTGCTGAATCATTTGCTATTTCCTACATAGAAGACTCTTCTTTCCCCATTAACCATTTGCTAGATAGTGTCCTCTATCAAGTTGTTAGTTCTGGTTATCCCAAGACTTATCCCAACCCCTATCCTAGTTTTACAAAACAAAATAAAAACTACAAAAAGACACTATCTGCCTGCTTACTGTGTGAAGGACTGAGTGGATTTTTGTGCACCTGGCTGAAAATACCTTGTGACTGGCTGCATTACACTAAATTGGGATCAGGAACCTGGGTTAAACAGCGGGACCAGGTGGAAGGTTTGCGCTACACAATACTTTACAATTTTAGGCAGGAGACAATTAACCTTCCAGCATGTCTTGTGGGTATGAGAGCAAGTGGTGTACCCAGAGGAAACCCTTACAAGCACAGGAAGAACATGCAGATAATGTTATGACCAGGACTCAAACTGAGGACTCAGGGCTGCAAGGCAGATATGCTAACCATTAAGTTACTGTGCTACCCTTTGTTGTAAACAATTAATATATAGAATGATATACAGGTATGTAATTATAGTGGAAACCGGAAACAGGTGTAGAATACCGTCTTCAAGCAAGTTCCAGGCAAACTTGGTTCTTTTCCAGAGATTGTATTATATATTAGATTGCAGCAAAAGATGACATGTCCAATACAGTATATGTAAAATAATACAATGATCAGAAGCCCTATGGATCCTCTTAGAGTACTAGGTTATTCTGTTCATATTTTAGCAATGATATAAACACTCCACGCATCCAGCATATATGTCCAATCTATATATGCACCTGTGTCTTTCATGCAAAAGAATGCATCCATTTATTTGAATCACCTTCCTAGTTAGATTGCTAGAATGTCAGGGACATTTAGTTATTGTTGACTCCTCTGTAATCAATGGAGTAGCTATTGATTTCTTTGGAATGTTCTGGATCTTACAGGTTGCATGTTTGATTGTTTACCCCTGCTTTCTAGAAGCTTCTGGAACATAGGAGTTTGAGCAAGGCAAATGAGCAACCTAAATATTTGTTGTGCTTCAGCCAATTCCTGGGGTGGTGTGCTTAGTAGGTGACTGGAGAGGCATATAAATAGCCTGAGCTTTAGAACAGCAGAGCTTCCTGTTGGAGGGATTCCAACCATCTGCGGAAGGGGGAGGTTACCCAACCCCACATCACATCTGATTCAAGCTGATATTCATCGAGGTCCCAGCTGTGTCATAGTTGTGGGGCCTACCTCCAAATCCCTTTGGAGCTAAGGATCTGTTTTGGAGAACTCACTGAAGCGTGTCCAGTGAAAGCTGAAGAGTGTCCTCTGGCATTGTGAGCTTTGACTGAAGAGTGTCTAGTGGATACTGAAAGAAGGCATCCAGGTATGCCGTGACATTGTGAGTACAGGCCTAAGTTTCAAACCTAATGACTGAGTGTTGGTATCCTTTGGGTGAGAGGGTCTGTAATCTTTATCCATCAGCTACAGAAATCCTTACCACTATATGCAATATATTTTTTATATAAACCCAAAATATATTTGCAAACCTACCAGTCCTAGCAATACCCTTTAAATTACTATACCCTCTATTTTTAAGTATTTTTTTTTATTTAAAACAAACAGTTGATTTTTCAGGATAAGCTTTCAGGAGGGCTCATGTCTTCCAGGTCCACATATATATGTATAATTCACAACTCCTTGACTTATAGACAAAGCAAAACATTTTGCAAAGTACTAGGCAATAAATGAGAAATAGGTAAGCATGTACAAGGCTGTGTTCACAGTAGAAGCGTTTTGTTATCTATGCTCTTTATGGAAGGAAATGTACTTCTTGTCAAACGTCAAAATCCTTTTAGGGCCTCATTCACACACCTCTAGTGTGTTTAAAAAACTTGTTCCATTGGGCTGCATTTTCCAATTCTGTTCAATTGAATTGGATTTTTCAAACACATTGTAAATGCATGTGCATTAAAGCACATTAAAGGAAGTACATCAAGCATGACCAAAGAACATGCAATCTCACTTATGTCTGAAATAAACACTGCCGATGGTGCCCCATAGCAATACAGAAATCTCGAGAGAACATAGCTTATTGGCTGTTGTGGGATATCAAAAACAACATTTTTAACAAAAAAAAACACTGATTAATAAGAGACATTAGTGTCTCAATTCAGGCTCAGCTGCACATATTTGCAGCCCTTAATTGCATAAAATGTTGAATACCTTTGTCTTATGCAATGCACTGGGGCTCCACTGGGCAATAGAAGAGTCTATAGGAGACTCTTCTATTGCAGTGAATTTCCAATAGCATTTTTTAACCTGACAGGGTCACTTTTATAGTATTTTCTAACATTTTTAAATAATGTTATCAATATCTGTTGTTGTTATAAACATGTATTATTACTTTTGTCATATATAGATATAGATCTATTTCTATATATAGATATATATATATATTTACTTGTTCAATATGGAAAAAGGGAAGAGATAGGGGTTCTCTTTAAAGTTTTTAAATTTTCCTACAACTGTCCATGGCTAACACAAAATAGAACAGGGAAGGTGGCTGTGGTTGTATAGCAACCTAAAGGTACATTCCAGACAAAGGGATACCTATAACAGCTTTCTGTGCCCCTGCTCTGCTATCTGTTCTGATCGGGAAAGCTTCGGTAAAACACGAAACTTGGGCACAGTAGGAGCACTAAAAGCTGCTGCAGGTTCATGCAGGCATCTCTAGATACCAGTTGCTTTATAGGCCGTTTTTTCTTTTTTTAGCTGGCAGGGTCTCTTTAACGTGAACCAATTGTACTTTCTGTCTTTTGAACATTTGCAGTGTTTGCTGGATTTCATTAACAGCAAATCAATTCATTTTATCTGTTTCCTAGTCTTTTTCTGTATATGGAGCCGTTGTGGAACCACCTCTATTGTTTCCTGCATTAGGCAGATATCTATACAAAACTGCATGATTTTTCAAATTCTGTAAAATATGTATGTAACCAAAACTATGAAAGATCCTGCTGCCCAAAAGTCAGATCATAGTGGGATCTGGTAATGGTCTAAGTATCAGTTATTAAAATCAATATGTATATTTGCTAAGAATGGTATTTCAGATTTCAAAAAGATTTTTATTTGAGAAAGTAAACAAGGTATGTTTTAAGAAGGGTATTTCACATTTTTTAGGACATTTACCAACGGCCAATTAATAAAATCCTCTCCATTTTTTTATTTTTTTTATTTCCTCTAGGTGCCACAAAATGAGAACACTATGCAATACATTTTATTATTTAAAAATGTAAAGCTGAACTTTAGACACATATAGAACACATTACAGAATACAGTTGTGTATTATTAAAATACAAAAAACTTTTGCATACAATTGGTTAGAACATCTAAATCTGTCTTGACATCAGTCTCTGTCAAAATTTGCACAGCAGCATTCAGACTAGAACAAAATGCAGCACTTAGAGGCAGTCAGGTTCTGCTACATGCGCATGTGCTGACAAGTAACATACTGACAGGAGAATAGATCAGAGTGATGATTTCTTAGTATGTTGCTTCACCTTTTTTGCCTAGCAGGCAGGGAGATGACACGAGTGCATACCTTAGCCCTAACAGAAAAGTAGTGTCACCCTCCTGGTTGAACTTGTGACAAAGGTGTATGAATCACAAAAGTGGATGGATAAATGAATTACCTATCCTTTAGGGAAATAGACACTTCACATACAGTATGCATATACAGTGCCTTGAAAAAGTATTCATACCCCTTTAAATTTTCCACATTTTGTCATGTTACAACCAAAAATGTAAATGTATTTAATTGGGATTTTATGTGATAGACCAACACAAAGTGGCACATAATTGTGAAATGGAAGCAAAATGATAAATGGTTTTCAAAATTGTTTACAAATAAATATGTGAAAAGTGTGGGGTACATTTGTATTTAGCCCCCCTGAGTCAATGCTTTGTAGAACCACCTTTCTCTGCAATTACAGCTGCAAGTCTTTTCAATGATGTCTCTACCAGCTTTGCACATCTAGAGAGTGACATTTTTTCCCATTCTTCTTTGCAAAATAGCTCAAGCTCTGTCAGATTGGATGGAGAGCGTCTGTGAACAGCAATTTTCAAGTCTTGCCACAGATTTTCAATTGAATTTAGGTCTGGACTGTGACTGGGCCATTCTAACAGATGAATATGCTTTGATCTAAACCATTTAATTATATCTCTGGCTGTATGTTTAGGGGCATTGTCCTGCTGGAAGTTGAACCTCCGCCCCCGTCTCAAGTCTTTTGCAACCTCTAACAGGTTTTCTTATAAGATTGCTCTGTATTTGGCTCCATCCATCTTCTCATCAACTCTGACCGGCTTTCCTGTCATTGCTGAAGAAAAGCATCCCCACAACATGATGCTGCCACCACCATGTTTCATGGTGGGGATGGTTTGTTCAGGGTAAGTGTTAGTGAAGTGTTTTCCGCCACACGTATCGTTTTGCTTTTAGGCCAAAAAAGTTCTATTTTGGTCTCATCTGACCAGAGCCCCTTCTTCCACATGTTTGCTGTGAGCCCCACATGGCTTCTCGCAAACTGCAAACTGAACTTCTTATGGCCTTCTTTCAACAGTGCCTTTCTTCTTTCCACTCTTCCATAAAGGCCAGATTTGTGAAGTGCATGACTAATAGTTGTCCTGTGGACAGATTCTCCCACCTGAGCTGTGGATCTCTGCAGCTCTTCCAGAGTTACCATGGGCCTCTTGGCTGCTTCTCTGATTAATACTCTCCTTGCCCGTCCTGTCAGTTTAGGTGGACGGCCATGTCTTGGTAGGTTTGCAGTTGTGCCATACTCTTTCTGTTTTCTGATGATGGATTAAACAGTGCTCTGTGAGATGTTCAAAGCTTAGGATATTTTTTTATAACCTAACCCTACTTTAAACTTCTCCACAACTTTATCCCTGACCTGTCTGGTGGGTTACTTGGCCTTCATGATGCTGTATGTTCTCTAAGGTTCTCTAACAAACCTCTGAGTCTTCACAGAACAGTTGTATTTATATTGATATTAAATTACACACAGGTGGACTCTATTTACTAATTAGGTGACTTCTGAAGGCAATTGGTTCCACTAGATTTTAGTTAGGGGTATCAGAGTAAAGGGGGCTGAATACAAATGCACAACACACTTTTCAAATATTTATTTGTAAAACATTTTGAAAACCATTTATCATTTTCCTTCCACTTCACAATTATGTGCCACTTTGTGTTGGTCTATCATATAAAATCCCAATAAAATACATTCACGTTTTTGGTTGTAACATGACAAAATGTGGAAAATTTCAAGAGGTATGAATACTTTTTCAAGGCACTGAATAAACTATGTATTTAGCTGTGTGCCTGAAGTTCAGCTTAAATAAAATGTTCAGGTAAAACGGATTGTTGCCAATAGCAGTGAGATTACAACTTTTAAAGCGAAACATTTTCACTAATTTCCTCTGTTCTAGCTTGTTATAAACGGCGAGAGTGATCTATGACTTCTCCCACAGATAAATTTACACTTCATTTATTTCCATTTTTTACTCCATTTGCCTAATCCAACCAGGTTAGGTTTGTAAAATCAGATTTGTAGAGCATGCCACAATTCTACATGCTAAAAATAACACACCCTCACACATGGCATCTTGCCAGGTATTCCCTGTAGACATCAGCAGGATGCATGAGCTGTTAAGCTCTGACCTGAGTCTTTAGCAAGCCTCAAGTCACTGCATCATTTAGGAAGAGTTTTTAGCAAAAATTCTTGCTTATGAAAGCAACCGAGGCTCACTTCATGTTCAAAGACTATGGATTTGCCTAGCAGCATGAAACAGCTGGCTTTATATCCAAGTTATAGGAAAGTGAGCCACACAGTTCATTCTTTATGTAATCTACTATTTTAACAATGAACAAACCAGATAAAAAGTATCTATACAAATCAAATTGTTTCATGAGATGAAGGATTATGATGAATGTATGCATTAATGGAGACATATATTGAGTGAAATAATTACTGTCAAACATTGGGCAATAAAATATACACAAGGTAAAGTAGTCATTTGGGGTATCCGATATAAAAGGGACAAAGTCTGGAGTGCGGGAGCAATTTTGGAACCATGGAGTCCTGCTCTACCATATGGCAATGGGTGTAATTGTTTTTTATGTAGGCTATTGCTCAGAGTTGTGTGAGTGGTAAACACACACAAATACCCTGAATTGGCTATGTGGAGGTGCACCTGTTCAGGGTGTCTGTAGATGAGCACTGTGTATGCCATTTCTAGGTTGTGAAGCTTTAGTGTTTCATTAATTTTAAGTGTGTGACTGGATTCCACCATAGATGTGTGAAAACTTCCCACAACACCAAAATGAATGTTAAGGCTGTCATTGATGAGAGATTAGGGTGCCAAACAGTTTACAGAAGAATTATACCTTAGACAAGTGTGATAAGTAGTTCATGGGACTGTGACTAAATGAGATGTACAGTACATGCCCCACATTGTAAGGCCCACTGTACTAGAGTAAACCACAACAATAAAGTATAAGTCATTAAGTAAAAGTATACGTCAGGGGTCTTTAAACTACGGCCCTCCAGTTGTTCAGGAACTACAATTCCCATCATGCCTTATCATGTCTGTGAATGTCAGAGTTTTACAATGCCTCATGGGATGTGTAGTTCCACAGCTGGAGGGCCGTAATTTGAAGATCCCTGGTATAAGTCATAAAGATCTACACTGTGAAAACTGGATTCTGCTTAACTACCTGTGCAGCATTCTTCCCATTAATAGTGACTAAGCCCTTATAAGACAAAAGGTGCATCTGAGGCCCCTCTAGATTTTCACGGCATTGATAAGAAAAAATAAGGTTATTTACTTTTGTAAAGGTTGATGATGTGACATCCTCCAAGCAAAGGCAGCAGTACTGGCTGGTCCATCTTTACAACCTACTACCCTAAGAAGCCTTAGGTCCTGCAGGGAGTTCACCAGTGAGTGTACATCCACTTTAAGCTTCAATCTCAGGATTTTTTTCAGATCAGGATAAGGGAGCTTATAGTATTTCCGCTTTGGCCTGAGAAGCCTTGGCTTTCCCACTTTGGGAAAAAAATAATGCAGTAATTACCAGCCTCTCTGACTTCCTGCACCACTGCAGGTGCATCTCTGAGGAAATTTGGACAAACATCTGCAGCTTGTGCCCTTTTACATCTCTACATTGAGGCAATACAAGGTCGGCTAAGATAGAACACGAAAGACACATAGCGGAGGAAAGCAAAAAAACCCCAAGAAATTCTTTAAGTATGTAAACAGTAAAAAAGGGAGGACAGACCTACTGACTGGAATGGTGCCAGCTGATTGGAGAAAAGCCAATGTAACACCAATATTTAAAAAGTGCCCAAAATACATCCATGGGGATTACAGACCAGTTAGCCTAATATCAATAGTATGCAAGCTCTTAGAGGGGATGATAAGAGAGTATATACAAGAATTTAGTAATGAGAACGGTATCATTAGCAGTAATCAGCATGGATTCATGAAGAATTGTTCTTGCCTAACCAATCTATTAAGCTTCCATGAGGAGGTGAGTTGCCATCTAGATAAGGAAGGCTGTAGACATGGTGTATCTGGATTTTGCAAAAGCATTTAACACAGTTCCCCATAAACGTTTACTGTACAAAATAAGATTCATTGGCATAGACCATAGGGTGAGTACATGGATTGAAAACTGGCTACAAGGGCGAGTTCAAAGGGTGGTGATTAATGGGGAGTACTCGGAATGGTCAGGGGTGGGTAGTGGGGTCCCCCAGGGTTCTGTGCTGGGATCAATCCTATTTAATTTGTTCATAAACGACCTGGAGGATGGGGTAAACCGTTCAATCTCTGTATTTGCAGACAATACTAAGCTAAGCAGGGCAATAACTTCTCCGCAGGATGTGGAAACCTTGCAAAAAGATCTGAACAAATTATTGGGGTGGGCAACTACATGGCAAATGAGGTTTAATGTTTAATAGAAGATTTAATAGAAAAATGTAAAATAATGCATTTGGGTGGCAAAAATCTGAATGCAATCTATACACTGAGGGGAGAACCTCTGGGGGGAATCTAGGATGGAAAAGGACCTGAGGGTCCTAGTAAATGATAGGCTCAGCAATGGCATGCAATGCCAAGCTGCTGCTAACATAACAAACAGAATATTGGCATGCATTAAAAAGGGGATCAACGCCAGAGATAAAAAGATAATTCTCCTGCTCTACAAAACTCTGGTCCGGCCGCAGATAGAGTATGCTATCCAGTTCTGGGCATCAGTCCTCAGGAAGGATGTACTGGAAATCGAGCGAGTGCAAAGAAGGGCAACACACCTAATAAAGGGTCTGGAGCAGGCATGTACTGGCCATTGGGACTACAGGGAGTTTCCCGGTGGGCCGATGGCTCAGTGGGCCGATTTCAGTGACAGTGGACCGCTGCCTCCCTCCGGTCCTCTGTCCCCCCCCCCCCCCCCGCAGTGTTCACCGCCTCTCCCTGGCTAGTTATGCAGCGCGCCTGAATACAGACATGATGCTCAGGAGTCAACACTGAGAAGCTCATCATACGATCTGGAAGGAGGGCGGCCTCACTTTCCTGCCTAATCTTGTCCCATTGGGGGGGGCGCCAAACTGATTCTTTGCCCCAGGTGAAATAATGTCTAGCTTCCCCACTGGTACTGCCTATAAGAGAAATAATGTAGAACGGCTAATGGCTAGTGGGGGGGGGGGGGGGGGCTTGGGTGGCAAGCCGGCATGGGAGAGACCTGTCAAAGTGGGCCAGTCTGGATGAAGTCCAGGGCCAAATTTTTGTCCCAGTCCAGCCCTGGTCTGGAGGATATTAGTTATGAGGAAAGGTTGCGAGCACTGAACTTATTCTCTCTGGAGAAGAGACGCTTGAGAGGGGATATGATTTCAATTTACAAATACCGTACTGGTGACCCCACAATAGGGATAAAACTTTTTCACGGAAGGGAGTTTAACAAGACACGTGGCCACTCATTAAAATTTGAAGAAAAGAGGTTTAACCATAAACTACGTAGAGTGTTCTTTAGTATAAGAGCAGCCAGGATGTGGAATTCCCTTTCACAGGCGGTGGTCTCAGCGGGGGACATCGATAGTTTCAAAAACTATTAGATAAGCACCTGAACGACCACAACATATAGGGATATGCAATGTAATACTGACATATAATCACACACATAAGTTGGACTTGATGGACTTGTGTCTTTTTTCAACCTCACCTACTATGTAACTATGTAACTATGTAATACGCTTTCCAGTTTCACCCGTGCAACAAAGTTAAACAGAGTTCAATTGGAACAATGAGGCCTTAGTCCCTTCTTTTTGGCAAAGCTTTAAAAATAGAATTAAGGATGAGTTGACTATGAATTTGGATGAATAATATCACAGTTTAACTAGACTGACATTTGTTTTTAGGAGAGGTCCCAGGAGACGCCACATCAGTGTCATTCTTTCCCAAGTCATCCTAAGTCTACCTCTCCCTGACCCTTGGAACAACCATCGCTGACTGCTCCTGAGCTCCTACATCCAGGTAGCCTATGGTAGTGAATACAGCTGCATGAAAAAATTTGAAAGACATGCAGGAGCAGGGGCAAGCTCAGACAGTGGGGTGCAAAAACAAATGCCTCATTCACACATTATTGGTGCCAGTGCCCTTCTGAATAAGGCCTATAGGTTATTATGAGTCTTGGATCAAGCTCCACATGTGCATCAGTACCAGTCCATCTGTATAATATATATGACTTAAAGTGGATGTAAAACCCCTATTTTTTGTAATTAAGACTCATATCTGTTACAGCAGAGGATGTCATTTCATCTGTGCCCAGTCTTGCCACAAAGAGTCAATCCAGCTCTGAGCAATCCTCTTATCTTTCTTCAGTAAGATAAAAACAGACACATGGAGAAATAGGTGTCCATTTTCTTCCCCCTTGCTGTGACAGACAGGTGATTTCCTTATCTCATGCATGAGTGTGAGAGAGGCATTCTGTGTACTTCACAACCCCCCTCCTTTCTTCTCCAGCTCTCCCAGGATTGGCTGCTCCACACCTCAGCATGATTGGGCATGCTGAAGTCATATGGTGACTTTCCTGGGTTTTGACTGGATGTTAGTGATCACAGGGCATAATCCACAAGACCAGCAGAAGTTCAGTGTAAGAAATATCGATGCCTGGCCAAGGAGAGTGTAGAGGTGGGCAGGGAGTTTACTGACATCACGGCTCCACCCACCGAGCCCTGGACAACAGACCTGGCCACAGAATCCGGAGTATTGCAGGGCTCCAAACAGCTAAACGGGAGATATTTGACAGGTAAGGATACATGCAAGAGGCATGTATATCCTTATAGATCAGCACTATGGAAGTAATTTAGAAATTATGAGAGTGGGTTTACATCCACTTTAACCACTTGCCGACCAGCTCACGCCGATATACGTCGGGTACGCAAAATCCTGTATGGGTACATCGACCCTTTAAGAGCCGCCAGAGGGCACGCGCGAGGCACCGGAGGCTTGCGCTTGCACCTGCTGCATGGCGGCGGGATCCGATGTGCGTGGCCGGCGGGCGCAAAAGCCGCCGGCCACGTGCGAGCGCATGCACAAGCGCCAGCACGGGGATTTGTGTGTGTAAACACACAAATCCCCGTGCTGTCAGGGGAGAGGAGACCTAGTAAATAGGAACAATGATATGTCTCCTCTCTTACTCAGTCCTATCTCCCCACAGTTAGAACACACTGAAGGAACACACATTTAACCCCTTGATCGCCCCCAGTGTTAACCCCTTACCTATCAGTGACATTTACACAGTAATCAGTGCATTTATATAGCACTGATCGTTGTATAAATGTCAATAGTCCCAAAAATGTGCCAAAAGTGTTCAATCTGTCCGCTGCAATGTCGCAATCCCAATAAAAATTGCAGATCGCCACCATTATTAGTAAAAAAAATATTAATAATAAAAATGCCATAAAAATACCATAAATCTTTCCCATAGTTTGAAGAAGCTATAACTTTTGCGCAAACCAATCAATATATTTTATTGCGATTTTTTTTGTTTATATCGCAAAAAATAAAAACCGCAGAGGTGATCAAATACCACCAAAAGCTCTATTTGTGGGAAAGAAAGGACGCAAATTTCCTTTGGGTACAGCATCGCATGACCACGCAATTACCAGTTAAAGCGACGCAGTGCCAAATTGTAAAAAGTGCTCTGGTCAGGAAGTGGTTAAACCTTAATGTGTGGTCACCTAAATGTATTAATCTGTGACATTTCTAGGGTCTGGTAGTTCCTAACAGAAAAACCAGACGCCCTGCTACATGTATACTTTAAGTGAGAGAATCAAATTCAGTAGCATGCGTATGGTTATTCTTAGCTTGCTCTGTATAATTTAGTTGGTGGTTTCCTGCCACAGCCTAATTTATATATGATGACAGGCTCTTTTCCACTTCATAAGAAATTATGAAATACTCTTCATGCTTCATGGTATAAACAGGTATGACGGGGGCACACTGAACGTTGCTTTTCTAAACTTCTTGGAGTATACGTCTACCTAAAGCAGGCAGTTAAAAGGAGATGGCCCTTCCCCAATGTCCAGTGGAGAGAGCGTGCAAGGAACAAGCTTGTCAGAGGCGGACAGACTTTTGGCCCAGCTGCGGGTGGAGGCGGCGTCAAGGAGAGCGGAGTGGCCGCTCTTTCTTTACAGCTTTCCACTGCTCCCGGGTCTGGGGTTGCCCCCCTACTGTGGCGCCGGTGCCCGCTGTAGTGGAGATCGTGGCGATGGGACAGGCTGCAGTGGCAGGTAAGTTTGCGTCAGGGAACAAGGCTGAGACGGCGGGGAAGACCGCTAATTAACAAGATACCATTAGGCTGGCCGACTCGGCAAAATGCAAAGTTTATGTGTGTTTTGAGGGGCCCCTGGGTGCGCTCCTGAAACCAGAAGTCCAGGAAAAATTCAATCTGGATAGGGTTAAGCCAGAGGGGAACAAGAAGGAGGATGGGTAAAAAAGACGGTACAGACTTATCCCACAGACTTTCCCTAATTGGCTACAGGCATTTGCCATTATGGCGAGTGTGATTGGGGAGAAGAAAACACTGTTCGGCGCTCTTCTGTTATCTGGACGCCATCGGGGAGGCTTACAGAGTTTACGGGGGAACAGCATGGTTGAGGTACGAAAAACAGTTCCGGCAGCAGAGAGCAATCCGCCTGTCCTTGAGGTGGGACCACAAGGACATTAGTTTGTGGATGTGGCTTATGACCTCGGCGTGGTAATCCTTATATAAAGCTCCTTATATAAAGCCTCGAAACGCGTTGGGCCTGCACTGTCAATTGGCTCCTTGCTGATATAGCCTTTGTGGGGTTTTGTGTAGCTCTGTCGACCTGTCATGTATATCCTGGTTGTATTTTTCATCATTTGTTAATTCTGGCATCCATTGTTGCTTTTATCCATTGTTTCTATTCTAGCATATGTTTTTCTTTTAAATTTTGATACAATAAAATTCTGATAATTTTTTATACTTTTTGTTATACCTTTTTTTGAGACTTCCACCCTTTAAAATCCCACTTAAGAGGAAAAATCGTCCATTGTATATGTATAAAGGGATGCGGGTTGGTTGTCTCATTCCATTAAGCTCTTGTCACCACCAGTTTCTATGTAACTTTGGGTAGTAGATACCCTTTCCTCACCCCGGGTGACAGGAACTTTCTGGAAAAATACAATATTAATTAATAACATTTTTGTGAACACTTTAAATTTATTGATTTGCACTTCTATCGCAATTATGACAAACTACGCTAGTTCAAATTGGGACTCTACGATGTCAGGACTGTATAGGAACTTTGTACAAAGAGAGCAGAGAGACACTGAATTGTCATCATTGTTCTCGAATCTTAGAAAGGTTCTAGAGAAAAAATCTTCCTATCATTGGCATATTCACTCGTTCAAACAATATATTAGAAATGAGCTGAACCCTCTCGGGTTACGCATTCAAATTTTTCCCACTCTTGAAGACATGAGTGTTAATTTTAAAAAAGAATGGGAAAAAAATCTCTCAAAATGTTCAACAGGTATGATGTCTTTACTAATAGACGAATACCAGCGCAAATTGATTGACATAGAGAAAGAATTGGAACGCCTTAACAAACAACTAATAGGCTTTAAAGATCACGTCCTGTTTGAACAATATGATAGAAATTTGAATGAACATCTCGAACACTATAACAAAGAGATCCTGATCAAGAAGGATAAAACGTTTTTTAGGGATAGGGTGGCGTTTCAGGAGTCTAAGGCGTATAACTGGAAAACTGTAACAACAAATAGAAATACAAAACGTCATGTTAATAATGCTGATATGCTTTCTGAAACCTCATCTATTTCCTCTGTCTCATCCAAGGGCTCCTTTAGGCGGAAATCAACACGAAAAACCAAGAGGGACTCGCAAGGCAGTGGCTCACACGAACAGAAACCCAAAAAACGTATCACTGATTTACACACAAGCACTGGTATCTCCATTTCGCACATGGTGTCAGGTAAAACAGGTGGTGACGGGTCTTCTGCACCGGTATCCACAGAAATGAATATCTCCCAGACTGATCGATCAGCCAGGGGAACCCAACAACCTCGTATACAACAAGACAATTTTTTAGTCAATCCAATAGACAGTATAGTAATGTGAACGTTTCTGCCTCTCAGATGGAGATATCTCCACCGACTGAGAGTCATGACTTTAACGTAGTAAATCTTTCCTCATATACTCTCAGTGAGGCTGAGTTATCTGTCCTGACCCGTGGCCTTAGCTTTTGCCCCGACCAGGATCTGGACAAATTTGAGGTGACTAAAGATATTCAGTTATTCGCACGTAAACTTATTTTAAAACAACTATATTCCAAAGAAACACCCAAGGAACCCACCTTTAAATCACAAGAGCTGACTGCACTTGACAATCTGATATCACTGTTGGACGAAAATGATCCACCGGATCTAATTGACCAAATCGACCTGGAGCATTTGCTTGGCCGATTTGATCAATCCGATCCCCCCCAACCCCTGACAAAATCATTCAAGAAAAAATCAGACAAATTTCCGGCCCTCGGCACCAATTCTAATGTACTGGCCTTCGTTAATTTAACATGCAAAGAAATTCGGAAGATCGACACCCGTTCCAAGAAACAATCCAATCTGAGTCCCGATGAACGCAAAGCTCTTAAATCATTAGCGTCTAATCCTAACATCACTATAAAACCTTCGGATAAGGGGGGTAACATAGACATTTTAGATAATGATCAATATGTTGCAATTTGCAACAAAATACTATCTAACCAACAATGGTATTCAAAAATTTCATCTAATAAAATCGATAAATTTAATAAAAAATTCTACAGACTGGTAGATGAAGCATATGCCACTGGCGTACTAAGTAAACCAGAATATGACTATGTTAGGACCAATCAACCTCGCACCCCAACATTCTATGCTCTCCCCAAACTTCATAAAGACCTACTTAAACCATCGGGAAGACCAATTATTTCTGGTAACGGCTCTCTGACCGAGAATCTAAGTCAATTTATAGACGGCCATTTACGAGCACACGTATTAAACATACCCAGCTACACGAGAGATACTTTGCATCTCTTGCAAACCATAAATAATATCCAAGTCCCACCTAAATCATTACTGGTAGCGCTGGATGTGGAAGCGCTTTATAGCTCGATACCCCATGACAAAGGGCTGGCATGCATCCGGCATGTGCTGTCATCCGACAGCCATCTTGACGCAAAGAAAAAGAACTTTCTGATTGATGCCCTGGACTTTGTCCTTAATCACAATTACTTTGCGTTCAATGGCAGCTTTTTCCTCCAGGTACAGGGGGTTGCGATGGGGACTTCTTGTGCCCCATTGTATGCCAACCTGTACCTGGGGGAATGGGAAACCATGCTAAAGCAATCCGAATCCACACGCCCATACATGGACAATGTAGTCCTTTGGCGTCGATATATTGACGACATGCTGATTGTATGGGACGGTACTCCAGACAACTTATTGAGATTCCTGCAGGAACTCAACAATAACCCTTTCAATTTAACCTTCACCATGACATTTCACGAATGGGACATAACATTTTTGAACGTTACAATCCACAAACAACAAGACGGTTCACTTCTTAGTTCATTATTCCGCAAACCAACTTCGGGCAACTCCATTCTACACGCCACAAGTTTCCACCCTCAACCTCTGATCCAATCAATCCCTTACAGTCAGTACCTGCGTGTCAGACGTAACTGCACCAGTGACGAAGTCTTTAAAAGAGAGGCCGACTTGCTGATGAGGAGGTTACTGACACGCGGGTACTCAAAAAAATGCCTTAAGAGGGCATACAAACGGGCCTGTCAGAAGACCAGGCATGACCTTATTTTTGGCACGGTATCAAACAGGAAAAAAACGAATCCTATTCGAATAATTACTAAATTTTCAAATCAACATAAAACTGTCAAAAATATCATTGAACGCTACTGGCACATCTTGAAACTAGACCCTACCATCGGTCCATTTATACAAGATAAACCATCATTTACGTTCAAACGCGCTAGGTCCATTAAGGACAATTTGGTATCGAGCGAATATGTGGGGGGTGGGACAGGAAAGCGAGATCCATGCAAACGCATGGGAACCTTCCGCTGTGGCGGATGCCCTTACTGTCAGTTTATGAATACCAAATCTAATATCAAACTACCCGATGGCAGCAAATATACACCAAAACACTTTGCTAATTGAAAAACAATTGGTGTAATATACTTACTCATGTGTGACTGTGCAAGCTATTATGTCGGTAAAACAAACCAGGAATTCTGGCGGAGGGCCTACCGCCATATAATTTCTATGAAAACGTGTAACCCCAGTTTACCACTGGGCAGACACGTTTCTAATTTTCATTCTGGGGTATTTCCCAAACTGTCATTTCTGATTCTTGACCGCGTCCATCCAGGGTTACGTGGGGGGGATTGGAACAAAATCCTTCTGCAAAAAGAACAAAAGTGGATTTTTCGCCTTCAGGCCACTAGGGCACCAGGCCTTAACGATACCACGTCCTTTAGACCCTTTCTAGAGGGTTTTACTTCGGGGGGGTCTGAGTGGGAACCCCCCGATGTAAATACCCCCCTTTTCCTGTAGAATCAGTGGGAATTGGATAAAGGTGAGCCAATAATAATTTGCATTCGGATGGGGACTGTGTTAGAAAAGAGCCATCATCCTTTTTGTATGTCACTATTAGCGTTCAATTAATTTTTTCCTTTCCCCCTTTTTTTTTTTTTTTTTTCACACTCATGCTGGAAAATCTTTTTTTTTTTTTTTTTTCCCTCCCCTCCTTTTGCAATACATGCTCTCAACCACTAGTTATGTCTGCATTGACATCTTGCTGTTATTGTCCTTCATGTGTGGCTATTCATGGGTCAATGTTGTGTTATTCCACTCTGCCCTGGGGCCTGGGGGGGCGTATGTGCCGTCGGGGATGCGGGTCTGGGGGCGCCGCTGTGTGTGCGGTCTCGCCTGTCGGCATTCGGATCTGACACTCGGCGCACGGGGACCGAAGCTGCCACTTTTAGCTGGCAATGCTCGGCCTCCGTATAGACGATCGCTCATGACCGGGATTTGCTTATCCCGTTGTCATGGCGATCTGTGCGCCGCGGGTGCCTGACGCGGACGTCAGTCCCCTCCCAGCACGGGTCATGCTTTCCTTCCAGGGTGTGATACAATCCGCTCTTGGATTGGACTCGTGCGTGGGGTGGGGGGGCTGGTCTGCGCGCCGGGGACTCGGGGGGCGGCTCCTCCTGTCAGCAATGACGCTGCTCCCTGTGGAGTCAGCTGTCTCACATATGCTCCTAATTAGGAACACTATTTAAAACCACACTAAGACTGTCAGCTCATACCCTGGGAGGACACAGAACTGAAAGTGCAGCTGCTATGATATGCTCAAGGTAAAGAACTTAACTCTTTTTGTTATATCCATAATTAAGGCTTACTTGAAACTAATTATGGAGCTGCAGTGTGCATATACACACTGAGCACCAATAGGGCTTATGGAGTTGTAAGATATTTTTACAACCTATGCTCTTTGATACATTTAAGAGCCTTTATTCATTTACCATTGAGACACATACTTTCCCTGTTTATATCACTCTAGCTGCTGAATAGACGCTCTTCTGCCATCTTTTCCCCCGGAGCGAGGTATCTAAAATCTATCAGCCACTATAGACAACACTGTTGTGTGAATCAGCACAGGGATCAACCCTTCATTATGCACCAATAGGTATGTTCACAGGACTCCTGTGGATGTGTGTTTACAAGAAAAATATTTATTTGAGTAACCCCCCTTTTTTTTTTTTTTTTTTTTTTTTTTCTGATGCTGATTCTTAGTATATCCTACACACTGGGGGTGCTGTCAGTTGCTGTTTACCCGCCCGAGGAGTCAAGGCTTAGATAATCCTAGCCTGCGTCAATAGGTAGGCACAACTTTACACTTACTAGAGTCCCCGTCTTGAACCCATTAGGGGGAGCTTCTCATACAGCAAAATAGTAAAATCTTGTCCTGGGACCTGTGTATCCCACACTTATAAACCCTCCCCTTGTCTTCTTGGTTTTTAGCTGACAAAGAGATTTTGATAAAGAGAATTTAAAATACAGCTGAGGGACGTGACGCCCTCTGTGTCTGGTCCTGATCTGCTGGCGGTCCTGGTTGTGTGGCGGCGTCGCTGATATTCGGATCTGGGCCCCGGTGGCTTACCGTTCTCCCCTTCCCCCTTGCCTGGGGTGGATGCCATACAGTATTGACCCTGCAATAGCATGGTTAGGATACATTTTTTGTAATGCAAAGAGGGAAGACACATTAAGGAGTCAATGCTGCTCACCCCAATATGGACAAGAAAAATGGGAAAAGGTCCCCCGAGCGGGGTTTTTAGGCAGCTAACCATAGATATGAACAAGGCATTAAATAAAATATTAAAGTGCTTTATTGAAGGGTAATGAATGAATGTAACAACATATAAATATAAATTGGGAGCTCCAGTGGGAAAATACCCATACCAAATACATATAATAGCAAACATAGGTTATACACAGCATATGATAAGGCTATTGCATAACAATCCTGACGCGTTTCGACCCATGAATTTTGGGGTCTCTTCAGAGGATGAGTTTGCTACAGAAAAAAGAAAAATTTATAACAGTATGTCCAGCTTATTTAAAAGAATTACAGCATAGACAAGTTTGTTTAGCAACACTTTGCACATAATTACCACTGAGTTTGGATGTACCCCTCGATCAGAGCCTCCCCACACAGCAGCCAGACCATCCAGTGTGCCCGCACGTAGCAGCACCCCAGGAAGAAGGGGGAACAGGAATCCACTTGATATGGCTTGCAAGGAGTCACACGTGTAATTGCCCCCCCACCAACACACCACTGGGGGGTGGGGCCGGAACCTACGAAAATTGTCAGAGCGTTAGCTCCTGAATATACCCATATAGGTTAGTAGTTAGATTTAACTGTTGGGCGGTCAGAAAGTGTTGTAATAATCTATTACAGCTTGAATTGATCATGTGAAGGATAATAAAATGAGTAAAGTGACTATATTGGTATAACTAATATAGAATATGTCAGGGATGACCTTGTCTTTAAATGCTGACAATGGCAGTGATAGGAAGAGAAGTGAAGGATGTGCACAGTGAATAATGACATGTGAAATATGTGTGAAAACAGGAATGTGCATGAAAATGATGCAAGTAAGTGTTTAAAACAGAAAAAAACAAAAAAAAAACAAATGAGTGTAGGTGTAATGTGTGAATTTGAGGAAAAAATGCATGATATTGCCAAGTATCTGAGTCTATGTGAAAAAAAAAAAAAAAAAAAAAAAAAAAAATGTGCATGAAAATGATACGAGTGTTTGAACAGCAAAGAAACAAAAAATAAATAAATAAATGAATAAAATAAAAACCAACACAAAACAAAAAAGAGTGTATGTGTGATGTGTGAATTTGAGGAAAAAGTGCATGATATTGCCAAGTATCTAAGTCTACGGCATTCAGAGCTGGTGTGCACATAAATCAAAATTAAATATAAGTAAAATATTATTCTATGGGGTCTGACAAAGCATTGATAATCAGATGTATCATAAGTTCTTACTCACTCCTACTGTTGAGGAAAAGAGTCTGGCCGTCCAAAGAGGAAGTGGAGGGATCACACCCAAATCCACCCTCATTAAATAGTGTCCTTAATTAGTACTGAAATTAACAACAGGTATCGTTTCTTCCGCCCCTTAACCCCGGAGTGTAGAGGGAGACTGTGGCCGCCATTGGCAGGCCTCGTGTGGCTCCCTCGGCATCCATCAAGGCGAAGCCCCGACATCTGTCGTCACCTTCGCCGTAAAATACGTGACATCATGAGGCCGCACGCACATGCGAATCGCACATGCGCGCACACCGCACGCAATGTCCGAAGGTGATGAGGGATGCCGCCGGCAGGGTAATCACGCCCGTGGGCGGCCGACCCGGGAGTCCGGCCATCCAAGGGGAGAGACAAGGGGAGCGCAGGTGACTGAGCTCCCCACCCTGCCGGGAAGACACATCAGGGAACATGATCCCCGACCCAGGGAGCATGCGACAGTGCAGGCATCACAGGGGCCCCGATGGCGCAAGCTGCAAGCGGGGAGGCGCCGATCGAGAGGCACACAAACGAGCTCACATATGCGATTTGTGAAAAACAACAAATAACAAAAGTTTTCTACATAATTACTTATTGATAATACAAAGTAAACATTAGAAACTGCGCACTGACAATTCTAACAATATTCCCAAAAGTATGTAAGAACCACAACAACCCAGAAATGGCAACATAATTTCAACGTTTAAATAGATTTGTTTGAAAGGACATAACTCTCAAATACACAAAAATATCTCCCAGATACACAAAATAGTAAATGTATAACAACCCAGATAAGGAAATTTGCATCGGATCCAGTGGATCCCTCATTGCTCACGGTTGCGATGCGATTTTACTCTATTCGCAACCACGAACAAGGCTATGGATTATAGACTCGATTAAGTATAATAATAATACAGACTCACAATACAAGAGTGTAACTGATTTAGTGAGCTCAAGGGAAGAAATATAATTCCAATTTAGTCCTCTTATTGAGAGTCTACTTAAAATCCTAATGTGCGATTTAACATGCGATTTAACACATTTTTGGAAAATATATGGATATAATCTAATGTGGTATCTAGGATTAACACAGAGGGATATATACAGGAGAACAGACAGTGCACAGCTCATGTCTAACTCCCATGTGTCAAATGGGGGAAGGGGTGTTTAACCACCCAAATTTGTATAGCAAAGAGGGAAGACACATTAAGGAGTCAATGCTGCTCACCCCAATATGGACAAGAAAAATGGGAAAAGGTCCCCCGAGCGGGGTTTTTAGGCAGCTAACCATAGATATGAACAAGGCATTAAATAAAATATTAAAGTGCTTTATTGAAGGGTAATGAATGAATGTAACAACATATAAATATAAATTGGGAGCTCCAGTGGGAAAATACCCATACCAAATACATATAATAGCAAACATAGGTTATACACAGCATATGATAAGGCTATTGCATAACAATCCTGACGCGTTTCGACCCATGAATTTTGGGGTCTCTTCAGAGGATGAGTTTGCTACAGAAAAAAGAAAAATTTATAACAGTATGTCCAGCTTATTTAAAAGAATTACAGCATAGACAAGTTTGTTTAGCAACACTTTGCACATAATTACCACTGAGTTTGGATGTACCCCTCGATCAGAGCCTCCCCACACAGCAGCCAGACCATCCAGTGTGCCCGCACGTAGCAGCACCCCAGGAAGAAGGGGGAACAGGAATCCACTTGATATGGCTTGCAAGGAGTCACACGTGTAATTGCCCCCCCACCAACACACCACTGGGGGGTGGGGCCGGAACCTACGAAAATTGTCAGAGCGTTAGCTCCTGAATATACCCATATAGGTTAGTAGTTAGATTTAACTGTTGGGCGGTCAGAAAGTGTTGTAATAATCTATTACAGCTTGAATTGATCATGTGAAGGATAATAAAATGAGTAAAGTGACTATATTGGTATAACTAATATAGAATATGTCAGGGATGACCTTGTCTTTAAATGCTGACAATGGCAGTGATAGGAAGAGAAGTGAAGGATGTGCACAGTGAATAATGACATGTGAAATATGTGTGAAAACAGGAATGTGCATGAAAATGATGCAAGTAAGTGTTTAAAACAGAAAAAAACAAAAAAAAACAAATGAGTGTAGGTGTAATGTGTGAATTTGAGGAAAAAATGCATGATATTGCCAAGTATCTGAGTCTATGTGAAAAAAAAAAAAAAAAAAAAAAAAAAATGTGCATGAAAATGATACGAGTGTTTGAACAGCAAAGAAACAAAAAATAAATAAATAAATGAATAAAATAAAAACCAACACAAAACAAAAAAGAGTGTATGTGTGATGTGTGAATTTGAGGAAAAAGTGCATGATATTGCCAAGTATCTAAGTCTACGGCATTCAGAGCTGGTGTGCACATAAATCAAAATTAAATATAAGTAAAATATTATTCTATGGGGTCTGACAAAGCATTGATAATCAGATGTATCATAAGTTCTTACTCACTCCTACTGTTGAGGAAAAGAGTCTGGCCGTCCAAAGAGGAAGTGGAGGGATCACACCCAAATCCACCCTCATTAAATAGTGTCCTTAATTAGTACTGAAATTAACAACAGGTATCGTTTCTTCCGCCCCTTAACCCCGGAGTGTAGAGGGAGACTGTGGCCGCCATTGGCAGGCCTCGTGTGGCTCCCTCGGCATCCATCAAGGCGAAGCCCCGACATCTGTCGTCACCTTCGCCGTAAAATACGTGACATCATGAGGCCGCACGCACATGCGAATCGCACATGCGCGCACACCGCACGCAATGTCCGAAGGTGATGAGGGATGCCGCCGGCAGGGTAATCACGCCCGTGGGCGGCCGACCCGGGAGTCCGGCCATCCAAGGGGAGAGACAAGGGGAGCGCAGGTGACTGAGCTCCCCACCCTGCCGGGAAGACACATCAGGGAACATGATCCCCGACCCAGGGAGCATGCGACAGTGCAGGCATCACAGGGGCCCCGATGGCGCAAGCTGCAAGCGGGGAGGCGCCGATCGAGAGGCACACAAACGAGCTCACATATGCGATTTGTGAAAAACAACAAATAACAAAAGTTTTCTACATAATTACTTATTGATAATACAAAGTAAACATTAGAAACTGCGCACTGACAATTCTAACAATATTCCCAAAAGTATGTAAGAACCACAACAACCCAGAAATGGCAACATAATTTCAACGTTTAAATAGATTTGTTTGAAAGGACATAACTCTCAAATACACAAAAATATCTCCCAGATACACAAAATAGTAAATGTATAACAACCCAGATAAGGAAATTTGCATCGGATCCAGTGGATCCCTCATTGCTCACGGTTGCGATGCGATTTTACTCTATTCGCAACCACGAACAAGGCTATGGATTATAGACTCGATTAAGTATAATAATTTTTTGTAATTACATCACAATCTGATTATGTAAATAGTTGTATATATGCATGATTTTCTGACATTAATATGTTTTTCATTGTGTGTCTTTTTGTCTCTTTTTTTGTAACAATGTTTCGCAGACAGATATACACCTTACCTCTAGCCCCTGAAGAAGAGGTCGTAATCCTTATATAAAGCCTCGAAACGCGTTGGGCCTGCACTGTCAATTGGCTCCTTGCTGATATAGCCTTTGTGGGGTTTTGTGTAGCTCTGTCGACCTGTCATGTATATCCTGGTTGTATTTTTCATCATTTGTTAATTCTGGCATCCATTGTTGCTTTTATCCATTGTTTCTATTCTAGCATATATTTTTCTTTTAAATTTTGATACAATAAAATTCTGATAATTTTTTATACTTTTTGTTATACCTTTTTTTGAGACTTCCACCCTTTAAAATCCCATTTAAGAGGAAAAATCGTCCATTGTATATGACGTCGGCGTGGGCCCCAAATTTGTTTTTTTTCCAGGGGGGGGGCGGTGGCTCATCTACCCCCGGACAATTGGCCGCAAAGAAGAGGGGGGTCTGTTGGCAGTATAATGAGGGTTCCTGCAAGTTTAGGGGTGCTTGCTGATACAAGCATGAGTGCTCCGGCTGGGGAGGTGCCCACCCCTTGTCCCGCTGCTTCAAGCAGGGGAAGGGTCGTGCCGGTGAGCCTGCTAACAAAAGGGATGATGCCAGTGAAGGTGGAAAGGATGCAGCCTTTCCTCGATAGATACCCGAATAGGGAGGCAGTGCGGTTGTTAGGCTCAGGTTTCTCTGAGGGATTTCGCATATCTTGTACACTGGACATGGCTCCACCAGTGTCCCGGAACTTGCGCTCAGCCTTGCAACATTCGGAACTGAGGAAGGAAGTTGCATTGGGCTGCATGGGTGGCCCTTTCCCTTCGTTACTTTTAGCGAATTTGGTTATCTCGCCCTTAGGGGTCGTGCCGAAGAAGGAGCCCCATAAATTTTGGCTTAGTCATCACCTTTCCTTCCCGAAGGGAGGGTCAGTCAATGATGCGATTGACTCAGAGGTGCGTGCAGTATCTTACACTTCCTTTGATGCGGCTGTTTTCTGGGTACGACATTATGGGCAAGGGGCTAAGATGGCAAAATCCGATATCGAGTCTGCTTTTAGACTGCTTCCCATTCATCCAGATAGCTTTCGTTTGCTGGGATGTCATTGGCAAGAGGAGTTCTATGTGGATAGCTGCCTTCCCATGGGCTGTTCTATTTCATATGCACTACTTGAGAAGTTCAGCTCCTTTGTGGAGTGGGTGGTTCGAGATGTCTCAGGGGTGAATTCCATCATCCACTACTTGGATGATTTCCTTTGTGTGGGCCCTGCCTCCTCCAAGATCTGCGCTGTGCTACTGGCCACGTTGGAACACATCTCCGCTTGCTTTGGTATCCCCTTGGCCCTGGAAAAAACGGAGGGGTCGACCATCATCTTTAGTTACCTGGGTACTGTATTGGATTCCGGTGCCATGGAGTATCGCCTGCCGGAAGACAAGCTGGCGGCACTTAAGGAGGAGATTCAGGGACTCTTGGGAGTGCGCAAGGTTCAACTTCGGAAACTGCAGTCATTGTTGGGTAAGTTGTATCCTACCGATGGGGAGAGTATTTTGCCTACGGCTGTTGGCAAGTACGGCGGGGGTCAAATCACCCACTCATTTTGTGCGCCTCGTAAAGGAGCTTAGGGAGGATTTGCGAGTGTGGCAGTCTTTTTTGGAATCTTTTAACGGGCGAGCATTGTGGATGTTCGGGCCAGTTAGTAACTTTGACCTGGAACTTTACACGGATGCGGCCGGCTTGACTGGTTTTGGGGCCTTCTTTTAGGGCTGTTGGAGTGCAGGGCCCTGGCCGGATTCGTGGAAAGAGGCGGGTTTTCTCCATAATTTGGTATTACTGGAATTATTTCCGGTGGTGCTGGCCATGGAGCTGTGGGAAGAGTCTTTCAGGGACCTAAAAGTGCGCTTTCACAGGGATAATCTTGGGGTGGTACAGGTCATCGACAAGGTCTTGGCCTCATCTCCGCCAGTGGTTTGACTGCTTCAACACCTAGTGTTGCGATGTCTGCAGTTAAATGTTTTTATTTATGCTGTTCACCTTCCCAGAGTTGAGAATGTCATAGCTGACGCTTTGTCTCGCTTTCAGTGCAACAGGTTCCGGGAGTTGGTGCCGGCAGCGGAGCAACACGGTGTTCCTTGTCCTGAATGGCTGTGGAGGATTGCCTTGGGGTCGTCTCCGGATGGATCAGACGGTCTGTAAGTGATGTGACGTGGGCTGCATACAGTAAAGTATGGCACAAATGGTTGTCTTTGTTTCAACAGGCCGAGGTGGAGCAGGAGGGCCCAGAAGTGAGGTTGTTGATTCTGTACTTTGTCTTGCGTAACCTTGAGGAGGGGGTGTCATGTCGGTATTGGAGAGAAAATTGTCAGGGTTGGCATTTTTATTTAAATTGCAGGGTTGCCGGGACTTCATTAAAGATCTTTGGGTACGTCAAGCCCTGAATGGGTATCGGCGCTCTCAGAAGCACAGGGACTCTAGGCGCCCTGTTTCGTTTGAGATTCTGTGGAAGGTTTTAGCCCAGTTGGTTTTTCTGTGTTCATCGACGTATGAGGTTTCTTCTCCCTGGTGTTTTTTGGTGCTTTTTGGATCAGTGAACTAGTCAGCCCTTCCAAGAGGGTACATGGGGGTATGTTGGCTCAGGAGGTAACCTGTGGGGAGGATAGGTTATCCCTGGTTTTGCGCAAGTCCAAAATGGATCAGGTTGGCAGGGGGAGGAAGGTTTATGTATTTTTGGTCCCGGGTACGCCCTTATGTTAGGTGGAGGCCGTGAGAGGGTTTCTCGCAGTGTGCCCGGATTTGGCTGGGTCCTTTTTGGTACATGCCGACGGGTCCTCAATGTCCAGATTTCAATTCATTTCTGTTTTCCTGAAATGTTTAAGGGCATTGGGTTTGGGGGACAAGGAATTTTCCTTGCATTCTTTCCGAATGGGGGTGGCTTTGAAGGCTGCTAGATGTGGGTTGGATGAAGAGGCGGTCAAGCGCATTGGTAGGTGGGAGTCGCGTAGATTCCAACTATAGGTTTGTCCTCACCTGTTGTCTGATTAAATGGGAGGGGGAGCTTAGTGGGCATGTTTTGGGTGGATATGCATGTGCATCGCTTTGCACGACTGTAACAGGGCGCCGGATATTTTGGTGTTACACGACGGTGGTAATGATTTGGATTATGGCCCATGTTGGACATAATGCGGGATATCAAATTTGATTTCCTGCAGTGCCGCATGGCCTTCCCGGAGATGCTTATTGTGTGGTCCGACATCATTGCTTGGACGACTTGGCTATTGGCTAGATCGGTAGAGCGGCTCAATAAGCCCCACAAAAAAGTCAACAGGGATGTAAGCAGAATCATAGTTAGGAATGGGGGTCTGGTCATCCAGCATTTAGAGCTGGAAGTGGATACTTGGTGATACCTTCAGGGGGAGAGGTACACCTCAATGGGGTGGGTATTGATATGTGGGCCCTGGGGTTGCAGGATGATATCCAGAGAGCTTTGAGGGTGTGGAGGGACACTCAAGGTTAAGGTTTTCCTCTTGGGTGCTGTGGCGGGTGTGTTGGTCTTTGCGGGTGAATGAAGAAACCTCGGATAAGAAAGAGTTCGGGAACCATCGGTGGTATGGGTCCTGCTGGTGGTATTCCAGTTAACGGTGGTTTAGCTGGAATTTGGTTAACGGGTGCACTGCGGTCAGTGGGTTGTCTCTGAGCCAGTATGTCGGCTGGAGGCCTATTATTATATAAAAGGTACCGCAGTGCATTATTAAACATATGTTAGTTTGAGGTTCCTGCAAAGACCAAAGACCGATGGGTATTTTGGTTTAACAGATTTTTTTTATGGGTATGTTAATTAAGTTGATTTGTTAATAAAGAGGCTGCTATAGCCAATTTTACTCCAGCTATGGTGTGGTCTCCATTAATGGGATTTAATGGTACGGGTGGATGAAGTATGAGGTTGGTCGGGCAGTTATGGTGAAGGATGTAACATCTGTTATACAATGGTGAAGAGTATGCATTGTTTAGCACCAGTGATTTCCACGTTTGTCAAATTGCAGTAAACAAATGGTTAATATATTTTTCCTTGGATCCACTAGCAAGTTGGACTAAGATTTGGGCCCTTACAGTGAATCAAATGCACAGAGCTTTGAACCTTTTAGCGTTAATAACATCATAATGAAATAAAGTAAAGAGATGAAAGAAGTCTAGGGCCTGGAGGGCTGAAAGGTCCTTCTGCTGTTTCCTTTATGTAGTGTACACAGCCAGTACTTTTGATACCATTATGAAAATCAATTTTGCTGCACTTAGGCAGGACAAGTAGGAGACAATAAAGCTAAACTCCAGACAAACAGCTAAATACACAGTGGAAATATATATACATGCATATCAGATTTGTAATTCTGCTCAGCAGTCCTGTGATTCAAGCCCCCATACACAGCAAGGTAAGTGACATAAATCGTCTGCACTACAGTTAATCAGTACACCCTAGTCAACAGTCTAGCCCCCTAGCCTGCTGATTGGACAATACAAATGCATTACCACTGATGATCTACACATTTCCCTCTCTGCTGTCCTTCTTCCTCTCAGCAAGTTCTCTGTGTTAGACTGACAACACAGTGGAAGCCAGTAGCATGTGATTGCCTAACAATACTACCCATCTCTTGCCCAGTCTTGTTGTGCTGTGCTGGTGACTACATAAAGCTAATATAAAACACATTTTAGGAACTCAAATTTGCCAAGCTAAAACACAGATCAACAGTTTAGGTCTGTGCACAGCTGATTTAAACAATGCTTTTATATACACCTGGAGATAAGCTTTAGGTATAGTCCCATGGTATAATGCCTAGGTAGCTCTGTTTATGTAAGGGGAAGTCTCTATTTAGGCTTCAATTTATTGATGTAATTATGTACAAATATAACCAGAAATATGCTATTTATTAGGAATGCAATCTGCTTTACCATATGTGTGCATATGCAAATGTAGCCACATCTGCACCGTACATCTAGAAAGCTGGTGCTTAGACACATGCTTTTACGATGCAGATGGTGATTGATTGTGGTTATGTTGTAGCATTTTAGTAAACTCCATGGACATCTCTATGCTTTCATAAGTCTCTAGACATGCTGTAAAACATCTGCAGGTCTGTGGATGCTAAGTGCTTCATGTCATCATATATGACATAACAGTGTGTCCAAGTGAACATACCAGTTTAAAGAGTGTGTTTGATGCTGTACTACAAAAGGAGAATATCAACAAAATTAGAAGAGCTCACACAATGATGCACATCATAACATGTGTTACAGTAATGCATAGTGTTCACTGTATATATGTGTTGGTAATTGCAACCCATTCCTTGTTAATTGCACCCCAACAAATATACAGTGCCCTGTATTTCACCACAACACACAGACATTCTGTGCATTGCAGTGTGCTGCTTTTAAAAACACAGAGCAGGGCTTATTCAAAAAGAATAGGTTGCCCAATACAACACAATGCAATGCACATAAAAGAGCTCCAGATAATAGAAAAGTATAATACTGTTTTTTTTCAAATAATGAGCTAATACTTTACATGTAAGAAAGTAAACCAACATGCAATTCATTGTCTTACACCTGAAGTGGTCTATTTATGGACCTCATCCCCATAGCTCGCAACTGTCCCTGATTTTGAGGGACTGTCCCTGGTTTGGAACAAAGTCCCTCTGTCCCACCTTCCTTCTCATTTGTCCCTCATGTTGGTCTGATTCTTAAAGTTGTTTATAAAATGCTCTATTTATCTTTCAAAAGGTGTTTTACAGTGCAAAACCTTTCATCCAATTTCTAAATGGCCGCATTTGTAAATTTTAAAAGCCAGTATAAAAGAATAGTAGTGGTAAAAAAAAGCACTTGTGGATTTACTAATACATTTTTTGCACAATTCTCTTTTAAGGGAATGAGGCAGGGGGTGTGTCCTATGCCTACATACTTTTGCTGAGGTATTAATCCCTGTCAAAATGATCTGGGTCTCGATTAAGTATTTTCTGGCACTTTTCTCAATAACCATCCTCAGCCTGCTCGGGGGCTTTAGCTTTGTTGTTTTCAATGTTCAACATATGCCCATGTTAGGGCCTAGTTTCTTTAACCCAACTACACCCTCGCAATGAGGGTTGCTCCCCCTCCTCCCCCCGCTTTTCCATAAAAGCTTCTGGTTTTGTACTTGATTCCTATTTGTGTACCCCCGTCATTAAGGCAGCCCCATCTGAAAAAGGTGGTTGAGAGCCCCCCTAATATGTATATCTTGTTTTGGGTTATTACTACCTTAAATATACTGTTGCTCTGAAGTTAGAAAAAAGAGAGATGTTTCTATAGAGAAGATGAAAGTCTTGGTTTAGTTTTGTGTTAACCACAAAACTAAAGCCTGGGTCAAAGTGATGTGATAGCCTGTGTATTGTTATAAAAGCTGTAAGAACTGTCTGAACATTGACAGGTGAGAAATGCTATGAATAACTGTATGTACATGGGGGAGGTGTTTGGCATGGCTTGGATTGGTAATATCCCATGGGTGGGCTATATCTTGAATGTATACTATACATTTTCCGTACCAGGACCAAAGAATTGAACAGTGTGTAGATCTATTCTGTGTTTGGTCCCTTTTTTATATACATTCTTCCCTGCACAGAATCTGGGTGTGGCGGAACGGAGTAATGCCGGCAAATAGGTAAGGTTATGGAGACAGTAATAAGGTGATAGTTAGGACTAGAGGTATAGGATCCAGAAGTATCCTATCACCATCCATGTTATCCTCTTGCTAAGGGAACATCTCCTTCTCCTTTTCTTTTTCTTTCTCCTCTCCTGAATATGCAGTGTTAAGATCCGTATGCCATATGTGATATTTGCTTCACTTTCTATTTTGTGTAATGAGTTTTTGTAAAACCCAATAAATTCTTTAATAAAAAAATAAATTCTCTATTTGTGCACTGCAGAGAGAACTTTTGTTGGGTCAAGGAACCAGGCCTGTTCAGTTATGGCCCGCATATTTTCATTAGGGCCAGTTTAAAAAATAAGCATTGTGGTAATGTGCATGTTTTTACATGCATTACCGCAACACATGTCAATATACCATGCATACATTAGTGCTTTGCAAAACAATTCATAATGAGGAATGCACCTTCAACATACTGTATCTGCATCACAGTGTACCACAATGCATAATAACACATAGAAATCAAACAGAATCCATCCTTCTCCCTGGGAACTGACTCTAGTAAACTGAAAATGGAAAAGAAGAGGGCACACCAACTTTGGGCATTATCCCACATACATTTATTAAAAAAAATACTATCATAAAAACTACTCACAAGCATAGGAATTTTAAGATCGATTTGATGAGCCACTAATCCATAGCTCATCAAAGCAATCTTAAATTCCTATGCTTGTGAGTAGTTTTTATGATTTTATTTTTCAATAATTGTATGTGGGATAATGCATTAGGCTCGTGGGCCCTATTCTTTTCCATTTCCTAGAGACAATAAGAACATCCCCAGTCCTAGAGGGCAGCAAGGCTTGAAGCAATATCCCTTGAGAAGTTGACTACCACTTTTATCTTTACCAGGCTATCATACTTATGTGCAAGAGTGTTTTGTTGTTTGCAATCTAATAAACTGAAGCCTGGTTGGTTGCCATGGATTACAAGTCTACCTACTAATATACTGGAAGACATACAGTAGCACAGACCTAGCTATCTGGCACTGTACATCTGAGATAACAATAGGGTACGGACTTTTCTGTCATTAGGCTTCAGATCATGAAACTATGGTCAGCTACAGTTAAACAGCCAGGACACAGAAACAATTATCTAATAGTCTCTGCTTCTGGCCTGGATACAATAAAATACATTTCTATCATGATCAACAGGTTTATTTTGTACTTGCTGAAAATGTTCTGGAGATGTCTGAAAGAAAATTAATACAGCCACCACACCTAAGGGCTAGTATGCTGTAATATATACATTTTGTTCTTGGGTTTAGTTATTCTTTAACAACTGTTAAGACAATGGCCTTGATTTAATAAAGACAAATAGACTGTTCATTTTGCAAAGGAAGTTACACTTTGCAAGGAAATTTTCCCCAGAACTTAATGAATGAGATGAAGCTTTGCTGACTTTTTATCATCCAATCATGTACAAGCAAAACATTTTTTTTCTTGCATGTGGGTGGTTAATCTTTTTAAAGTGAAATGTCACCACATTCACTAATCTCAGGGAAAAATCCCTTGCAAAGTGTAACTTCCCTAAATCAACCCTGAGATGCCAGCTATATTGTGGGAAGGAACATCAAAGCATAATCATTAACCAGAACTGCAGAGCAGGAAGCAGAGACTGTGTATGTTATGAGAAAACATGGCTGCCCCAAAATACCTACAGGTATATGCTATTAAAACTATACAAAGTGTTTAGAACATTAACACATAGCAAGCTGGTTTGGGTTGCAGAATTTTTTTTTCTTCAACCCAAATTGCACTTGGCTTACATTACATGGCCATTTTAGAATAAGATAACGTTGAATATAGTTCTAATAAGGGAGTCAATCGCTAATTTTAATATACAATTTTAATATACATGTACAACAAACCAGCTTGCTATGTGTTAATGTTTTACATGATTGGATGATAAAAAGTCAGCAAAGCTTCACATCATTCAGAAAGTTCTAGGGAAAATTTCTTCCGACTTTGTCTCCCGATGTCCGGTTCTTCTCCGTTCTCTCCGGCCTCTTCTCCCGATGTTCGGTTCTTCTCCCGGTGTTCGGCCTCTTCTCCCGATCTCCGGTTCTTCTGCCGGGCTCCTCCACTATCTTCTGCCGCTCTTTTGCTAGCGGTGGCCCGGTCTTCTTCGTTGTCTTCTCCCCACTTCTCTTCTTCCAATGTTGACACGACGCTCTCTCCCGCTGTATTGCTGTATGGAGCGCTCCGCAATGACTTATATAGGTGGTGACCCCGCCCCCATTGACGACACAGTCCCGGGGCATGCTGGGGCTGTGAGGTCATAAGGGGGCATGGTCATTGGATGACATGACCACGCCCCCTTATGACCTCACAGTCCCAGCATGCCCTGGGACTGTGACGTCATTGGGGGGGCGGGGTCACCACCTATATAAGTAATTGAACTGGAGATCAGGAGAAGAGGCCGGGGAGAGACCCCCGAAATCAGAAGAAGACCCCCGGAGCTGCCTAATAAATTACTTTAAAAACCTGTGTAGTGTTTTTTTTATTGACACTTTTTTCCCTAGGTGAATGGGTAGGGGTACGATGTACCCCATACTCATTCACATAGTGTGGGGAGCCGGGATCTGGGTGCCCCCTTACTAAAAGGGGGTTCCTGGATTGCAATAAGCCCCCCGCCCGTAGACCCAGACAACCAATGGCCAGGGTTGTCGGGAAGAGGCCCTTGTCCTCATCAACATGGGGACAAGGTGCTTTGGGGTGGGGGGGCTGCAGGGCCCCCCTCCCCCAAAGCACCCACCCCCCATGTTGAGGGCATGCGGCCTGGTACAGCTCAGGAGGGGGGGCACTCTCTCCTCCCCACCCCCTTTCCTGACCTGGCTGGGTGCTCAGATAAGGGTCTGGTATGGATTTAGTTGGGACCCCCACGCCGTTTTTTTCGGCATAGGGGTTCCCCTTAAAATCCATACCAGACCTAAGGGCCTGGTATGCTCTTGGAGGGGAACCCATGCCGTTTTTTATTTAAAATTTGGCGTGGAGTTCCCCCTCAAGATTCATACCAAACACGGTGCCTGGCATTGGCAGGGATCCAAGTCGGATCCCCGCACCAGTGTGAACCCGGCTCGCAAGGTGTCAATCTCGCAGATAAAAGCGGCGAGATTGACACAATATCAGACAACAATACAGAATTTGACCAAAGGGTGGTGGTAAAGAGCTGAAAACCACGTGATTTGGTGAAAGTTGGATGGAAAAGTCCTTCCGTCTGTATGCAATACAAACTTATAGCCAACGCCCTTTGTACAAAAATCCACAGAAAAGTTTGTACAAAGTCCTATCTTGTGTATGGGGCTTTAGATAATTGTTTCTGTGTTCTGGCTGTTTAACTGTAGCTGACCATAGTTTCATGATCTGATGCCTAATGACAGACAAGTCCGTACCCTATTGTTATTATCTCAGATGTACAATGCCAGATAGCTAGGTCTGTGCTACTGTATGTACTGTATGTACTGTATGTACTTCCAGTATTTGCTTATTGGAATATAGTTTATATGCAGCTCCTGTTATTTTATTTAACCCTGTCTCTTCTGGTGTGGGATTCTATAAATAGTTTTAGCATAGCCACCCTGGTGGTATGATTATGTCAGATTTTTGCGTCTCAGTGCGGTACATTGTTTTGCATAGAAATTTGGCATTTTATATTGAAGGCCTGTAATACTTAGTAATAACACACTGAAATCTGTCCAGAATCTAGTAGACATCCTGGGTATGATAAAGTTTGAAACATAAAAGCATAAATTATAATATAATACATAACTATAATTATAAAGAATAATATAATAATAATAACATTTCCTCACGATTCACTATCACTCAATTCTGCAAGTGTTCTCATTTACTATCACAGTTTTCTAGCTGGTCTAAAACCACTTTTTACAAAAAGGGACACTTTTTGGTTGCCATGGACGGTGTCAAGTTTCTAGGCAGAAAAAACAGTATATATAATGTAAAAGTGCATGTAGGGCACTGGACAAAGCACTGGGGACAAAAGAGATGTGAAATGATTTGCTACAGTAATGTAATCTGTAAGATTACAGTGTATTGTAGGTGTTATGTTTTGTGTACTTTTTGAATTTTCTGCCAAGCTCCCACCCCCATGCGTCGCAACGCTCGCAGGGAATGGAGCCCGGCACACAGAGCATCGGGCGGAGGACACAGCCTGCAGACACAGCGGAGGGACATCGCAGGATCCTGGCGCAAGGTAAGTACACTGGACCGGGATTCTGCAATGCAATCCCGAGTGTAGCTTGGGGTTACCGCTACTGGTACTGATAATTAACCCTGAGCCACACTCGGGATTACCGCCAGGGAGGTTAAAGTGATACTAAACAGAGAAGTATTAACTGTTATAATTCATTCACATAGATCATACATATCAAGCCACTGTATTTTGTTTTTTTTATATTTAAATCCTCTAAGTACCTTATTCCTGCAGCGCTCTTGTGTGGTCACATGATTTTTTCCCGTTCTTTGGCATCTACAGGGAAAGATCTTTGGGAGGGGCTTCTATTAATCTGCTGATATATGCTCTCTACAATGTGAGTCTGTGTCTGGCCAGCCCTGATTGGTGCTGTGTCAGTCACATAACCAAAAAAAAAAGCATACTTTATCCTGCCCCCATAGTGTTTAACAATAGGAAGACATGGAGGAAGACGGAGGGAGGGGAGTGTCATTTACTACTGTGTATATTATGCCCACATGTGTGACTCTATAGTCATGTGGACTGCACTGATAAAAAAAAAAAAGGAAATGAAGAGTTTAGAAGGGAACTGAATCTGGGTATGCTCCGTAGAGGACATCAGCTGGTCTACAGCTGGTCTACACAATTTGAGGCTGCAATGGGGACACAGAGAAGATGGGAGAGACATCTGAAGGCAAGATCAACCAGGTATATTTCACTCTACACAAAACAAATGCTTTAGTGGCTTTGTGAGTATGAGCACTTGGTTATATAGCATGTAATGAAAGTTTTTCATAGTCTGGGTTTAATACCCAGCATAGGCTAAAGTCAGGTTAGGCATCTGGTAGTTAGAGGCCCGGTTGCATGCCAGATTTGAAATTACCAGGGACTAAAGTACAGAGTAGATAGGCTGACTTTCTGTGTGTGAGAAGCTATGTTCCAGGCTGGTTGAACAAAGGTGAATTGTCTCCCCATCACTGCAGATCTTGTCTTCAGGTCTCCAACACCAGGACAAAGGCCACATCACGATCATCCTCAGGGGCATCTGCAACTAGTCTTTTCTGCAACTTTCATCTCTAGGTATCTCAGTTAATAACTATATATACCCGGGTATATGTGCACAGTTTCATTAGGACTCCTATCGGGCCTTCTGCTGATAATACTTGTTTGTACATTAGATGTATGTAAAATTATTATTCTTTTCTTATATAAAGCTTGTATTATTTCTATACTGTTGTGCATCTATATACTTATGGTCAATGTTATATGCTAGTTGCAGTAGTTCCGCTGCTCCCAATGACTTTGTTTAGATTACTTGTTTATTTTCCAGGAAGGGAAAGGGAAGGCACTGCCAACTTTATTTTCAAACCCACTCTTCCACTTAGCGAAGGTCCTGGTTCTTTTATTCACTTTAGTGCACTATCCTGTTTGAGGGGGTCATTTCTCATAACCCATCCCAAAAGAGGGTTATACCTCCCTTTACAGATACAGTGGACTAGTGAATGGCATAGCCACTCAGGGACAGGAAGTGTGTTGTTTTCAGGATTACTATATAAAAATACATTTAAAAAAAGTAAACTAAGACAGATACATCATCTAAAGATTGGTATGCTTTATATTTAATGAAATATCAAAAATATGTAATAGCAAGCATGTCCAAATGTAAATGAAACATTGAAAACAAAGCAAGGGCTTATGTAGCAGTGTCTTGCCACTAGTTACTATAACATCCACCAAATCACCCTGCTGCCAGACCTTCATATATCACCTCAGAGACAATGAACAGTCGTTTGCTTTGTTTTGTTTTTTTGTTTATTGGGGGATACAACTTTGTTGGGGAAAGGGGTATATGGGATGCCCATAGATCAAACTTATTTTGCCATCATATTTATAGATTATTACTTGATTTGAGCCTGAAGAAATGATGCGCATGTATAACATCTACAGTCTTTTTCCTGCATCACCATGCAGATTATTGCTCCTCCTCTGCGTAACTCCTGCAGACTATTGCTCCCAGGAACTCCTCATCCATGACTGTGTAAAGATGAGGACTTCACCCATGACCGTGTAAGGGTGAAGCTCCCAAGAATCCTTCCCTCCTGCACAAACTTATCCTGTAGCACATTCATTTCTTGTCACATCTTCTTCTATATACAAAAGATCCCACTCTGAATAGTCTCTAATGCTGACTCTGTTTAATTGCTGCTACTAGGCCAGAGTTCTGCAGTACCTCTCCCGGAGGCTTAGTAGTTTAAAATGTGCTGAACGGTGGACTACTGTTCCCAGCTAGCCCAGCGTGCAAATCCCGTGCCCTCGGGCCACATCGATTTGACACTATTCCCCACAGTCTCTCCTCTGATCCAGGACTCCTCATCAATGATCGTGTAATGATGAGGACTTCACCAATGACCGTGTAAAGGCGAAGTTCCCTCACAGACTTCCTGGCATGTCTCCACATCCAGTTCCCTCACAGCTCTCCCGGGCCTCCTCCCGTGACAAGGACAAGGAATCAGAGGCTGTCCCAATTGTCTGTACCGGGAGGGAGTTGTGGAAGAAGCCCGCAGCAGAGGGACCGGGCATATGGGGATGATGTTTTGTACGCCCGATCCCTCTCCTGCGGGCTCCTTGCACAGCTCCCGGTACAGACAATTGGGACAGCCTCTGATTCCTTGTCCCCCATTTTCCAGACTTATCATGATGTAAGTACTCAGAGGGATGAGTAACTCTCTCCCTTTTCTCTTGTACACATCCTCCCCATTGAGGGGTATAACGTTTGATCATACTGGTCTACTCATGTTTTGTTGTCTTTTATAGAGTTGCATGCATCTTCCCCTGAAGAGTGGTATTATCCACGAAACGCGTCGGTCTTATAGGATGCATTCTCATGCCTACTGATAGGAACCTACTTAGACTCAATATCTACAACCAAATGATTATACTGTGTTACTTACCATTGATTACATTGCATAGTGCCATTTAGGTGATGTGCACACATATGAATTTGCAATAATTCATTTTATCCATATTAAAGTTCTTGTCAATTTTATATGCCATCCCTCTGATATGTATATGTAATATATTCATGAGGTCAACACCATGTATGTGTGTATGTATACATATTAAACTTTTTCTACTATGTGTATCATTATTATGTATTGTTAGACTCAATATGCCAATTAAATATATTTTCTAATTATCTCACCCCCACAAATCAATAGCCTCATTTAAAGTCCCCATCTTCCTTTTTCTTATATCTCATATTTCATTAGCACTAAAGAGATTCTAAAAACGTACACAATCTTAAAACAAACAGGCTTCAAATGTCTGTAATACCACGGCTCACCACAGTAGGCCTACTGAGGAAGCCTAATTACAGGGTGTAACATGTATAGGAGGGAATAACCAGGCCCGTGACATCATACCACTTTCATTTTGAAGTTATGTGGTGAGCTGTGGTAATTACAGACATTGGAAATCTGTTTGTTTTAAGATTGGGTAAGTTTCTATAATCCTTTTTAGGGCTAATGAAATATGAGCTAGAGAGCAATATGGTTCTCCCTTTTGTGTTTTACATTATGCGCGCATTCTGCTGATTGAGTATGGTGTGGAAGGAGAAAATATAGTGCATCTGAACTAAGAGGAGGAAGAGTGGAGAGTCAAGACCCACACTTGTGGAGATTGTCAGCAATTTTTGTCCCTTAAGTAAGGTCTTATGAGGAGATGAGCAGGTTTTTCACCTAGAGATGGAGGTACACATGACACAAGATGAAGAGTGGTGAATCACCTATCACACTCTCGTGTTGTCACAAATAATTGGGATTATTTTATTTTTTTTGAGTTGTTTAGAACTGATATTATCACTGTATGATTTGCATGGAGTCATATTAACACAGGGATATTTATTTCTATGTATGTTTGATATAGGAACTAGAGTTGAGATACCATGTATTTCACTGTAGGTCAGGACAAAGCAGACATGCTTCATTGATTTTGTAAATTTTCGTGGGATATTTACTTAGTAAAGATTCTTCAGATCCATAGTGTTGGTAACTTAGGGACCAGGTTAGCCCCCCTCTTCTTTTTCTTTTTTCTGGGTTTTGTTCCTTGTGTTTTAACTTCCTTTTTTTTCCTTTTTCTTTCTGTTTTTTTTTTTTTCTTATATAAGTATACTCTGTGAAAGATAGATCACAAAGCCCTGCTTTATTGCTTGCTTTTTTTGTGTATTTTAGGTATATGGGCTCTATGTATTATTGTCTAGGCTGGCGTAGGAGTGTGGTATTTGTTTTTATGTCTCTTTGTATTCTTTATTCATGTCTTTTATATGTTTTTTATGTATTATTTGTAAGGAAATAATGATTATATGTAACAAAATAAATAAAAAACTAAAGCAGTACAAAGAGAAACAATACACTACAGTAACCCATAGCAGTAAATCAGATTACAAGATACTAGAGTTAGATCAGTTGTATAATTATTTCCGTTAGTTTGGTTTGAATCTTTTCACTAGCAACTTGTTAGCAGTTTATCCAAAATAAGAAATTCAGGTGATTATCATTTAAGGAGAAATGTCATTTCTCATTGTAAGAAGAGATTCTTCCAGCTTTTCCATGAGTAATGTTTCTGTCTTGAACTTGTGAGTCATCTGAAGATTGTGAGACTCATCACAGCATGACTGCCATTGATGTCATGGGCCATTACAATGTGCAACAGTCATCTCAGGACTTTGCAGTGACTGTCAAGTTTTATTTGGAATTTGAATGTGCCTATAGAAGTGAGGAACATGAAGAAACGGAAGGGAACAAAATGCAATTTTGTTTTGTGTAGATCTATCAAAATGTGCTTTAGAATGTGTGTTAAAGTAAAAGGTAGTAAACTCTAACTGAATGCCACTTCCTGTCTATATAAATGCACTCTTGCAACGACTGCTTAGGATTTCTCAGGAGGGGTTTTCTGATGGTGGCAACAGTGGAACATGCCTGTGTATTGTGCATCAGCATGGCCATGGGTAGCCTTTGGCTTCTGGGAGAGTACATGATGGTGACAACACGGTAGCACATTTGAAATTTGACATCCAAGTGCAAGACCTTAATGGCAGGTTCACCAGGTATTATTATAATGAAGGTGGCATTTTTAAAAATGTCCAAAATTACATTTGAAATTACATTTTGAAATTAGAAAAAAGGTGTTGTTGCATCTTCTGTGTGCCGGTTTTCAGCCATCTTCATTGGCCGGCATTGGAATATGTCCCTCCTGTGCATGTGCAGAAACTAGTTCAGCTGGCAAACAGGGTTCGGGTCGACCGCTGTAAGCTGAGCTGCACATGCTCATCTTAGTTTACATTCTGGGGATTGCTGTGAACAGGCAGGTAGATGTAGCTTATTGCATGTCTCTTCTGCAATAAAAAGCCTGTCTGCTCACATTATGTAACAATGTAACTTTAGTTCCGCTTTAAGCTGTGCCAGACATGATTCTCCTTATGCCGTGTACACATGATCGGACTTTACGGCATACTTGGTCTGGCGTACCGGATTTCGTCAGACAGTTCGATCGTGTGTGGGCTCCAGCGGACTTTGTTTTCTCAAAAGTTTGACGGACTTAGATTTGAAACATGTTTCAAATCTTTCCGATGGACTCTGCTTTCTAGCATACAAACCGTTCGTCTGTGTGCTAGTCCGACGGACACAAACTGACGCATGCTCTGAAGCAAGTACAAGACGGAAGCGCTCGGTCTGGTAAAACTAGCCTTCGTATTGAAGCTAGCACATTCCTCTTCTGTGATCTTTTAATACAGCGCATTCTTTTTTTCTTTATAATGCGAGAAGAAGGAAGTTGTTTTGCTGCTTATATTCACACAGAGTTCTCACAAACTACTTTCTTCATAATTTATCCTCATGCCATGACTAATATGATATTTTTTAAAAGCCAGATCTCCAGAACTAAAGTAGCACATTTTTTTTTGGACTCATCTTTATTTTTTACTGATTTCAAGAATATAGATTTTACAATGTGTGCTAAATTATACAAAATGTTTTATTTTAATTTTTTTTTGTTTTTGGATTTTGAGTTTCAAGTTACCACAATAACCTTAATAATTTGTATTGTTTTAATGAACCTTAATGAGGTTGGTGTCCCTTGTTAATTAGACATGGGTTATTTTAAAAAGGCAAAATCATTTTTCACTACAAGTGCAAATTGTACTTGGAATTGCCCTGAGAGAGCATTTGGAAGTGCATTCGCTGTGCATCCGAGGGGCACATGCAAGGTACCCCCAAAAAAAAAATTTCTCTTGCACACGATTGTATGATATAATCAGCAGAGCTTCCCCTCATTTCAGATCTTCCCCTCAGATTTACAGCGACTGCACTTCCAACAAGGGCACTTGCAGTGCAATTTATCAAGTGTACTTTGCAATAGCACTTTGCACTTGAATTGCAAAATGATTTAGCCTTTTGTAAATAACCCACATATAGTAGTTTTGACCTGTACCTGCCTACTCACAAACCAAATGTCCTTTTTGAATCAAAACACATAGTCAATAATGTAAGGTCACGAAAATATCCATTTTTTTTGGTCAAAACAGAAATGAGGAAGGCATCACTGGAGACACTTTTGGAATGTGTGAAGCCTTTTGTCCCCCAGGACACACATCAAGTTAGAGGACAATAAAATTGGTATCTTGCGACTAGGGAGCACAGGGAGCACAGTCAGAAGTCAGACCAGACAGAAGCCAGACAATCACTTTCGACTCTTCCGTGGAGCCTTCCTTGCACGCTGCCCTGCAGCCTTCCCTCCACACTTCGCTGCAGCCTTCCTTGGAGGCTGTGCCTCTGGTGGTGTACTTGGGGCAGGAGGAGGAGGAGGAGGAGGAGGAGTAGCAGGAGGAGTGGCTTCATCTGCTATATATGTTTTTGCAGTAAGCTCCCCTCTCAAGCCCGCTTGAAAAATCAGACCCTCGCAGAGGAGGCGTTGCCCCTTTTCTAGTTCATGCAATCTGGTGGCCATATAGGTTCCATACGTCTCTTCCGCATTGGCTGGTGTGCTGATGATTTGGCTGGCTTCGCGAATGAGGGCTAGTTATTCCTCCTCTGTTCGGGTCATCTTTCTGGGCCTTTTGGTGGTAATGCAGAGGGGAGGCACCTGACACTCCGTGAGGCTTCTACTGGACCCAGCCACGGCCTCCTCCTCTCTCCCACTGGGCAAGGCCTCCTCCTCTATACCTCTGGGCACGGACTCCTCCTGGCTGAGCTCATCCTGGGTAAAAAAAAGGGACATACCGGTAGTTGTAATTTTTGCTTACACAATCACACACAATCTTCAGCTCATGACTTGCAAATATAATTCTAAACAAATAGTAAAGGCTATCTTTTTGACCCCACCATTATTCTAGCTGCTCACCAATATTTGAAGTATATTTTTGGCCACTACTGTCTAGTGATATGTCTACATATTAATAATTGTGATGAAGTAATTTTTGGTGAAGCACTTCAAAAATGTTTAGGTTTACATCATTAATATTTACACAATCCCAAATTCACCAAAAAAGTATACCTGGCTGAAGCTGGGCGCATCCACTTCATCAAGGATGAAAGGGCCCAGTTCTTCTTGGGACTCCTCAGCTGCGGTGGAGGGAAGGGTGGAGGTGGAGGGAAGGCTGGAGGGAAGGGTGGAGGGAAGGCTGGAGGGAAGGCTGGAGGGAAGGCTCGAAAGTGATTGCCTTGCTTCTGTCTGGTCATCCAGAAATCGCATTTTTTGGTAGTACCACAGCTTGGGGACATAAACCTGGTCTGCTGCTGCTCCTGGATCTGCGCGACTCCTGGATCTTCTTGTGTTCCCGCCTGTACATGTTGCGCAAGATACCAATTTTATTGTCCACAAACTTAAGGTCTGCCTGGGGGTCTCAAGTCTTCACTAATTCCAAAAGTGTGCCCAGTGTTGCCTTCCTTACATCTCTATTAAAATACAATGGGTGCTTGACATCCCACAGGTTTCTATTTTCTTGATACAAATCAAGAAAACGTGTCAAAAATTCTTCCTCCTTAAAAGGATTCATTTTTGCTGAAAGACAAGACACAAGATAAAAACTGTAATGTCAGTCCAAACTCCCAGTATTATATTTGGCTCAATCTAAGGTACACACACACACACACACCAAACACATTCACCAAACACACACACATGTTTAATCTTACCTTCGTTTCTGACGCTCGCTACTTCCACTCGGACATACGTAGGCCAGCGTAATAGCTTTATATACACTGCGCATGTGTCATGTCCGCCTGCGTCGCCCGCCCCTGATGTTCTTTATTATGATTTGTACCCACCCCGTCACTCTTCGTTGCGCAGTGGCAGGATATAGAGAAAGATGGCGGAGAGATTATCTGCAAGTAGCGCGGAGGAAAGCTCGGAGCCACAACCATCCAGATCCAGGAGGAGATATAAGGCCACCAACATGGCCTTTGAAGAGATGGTGGAGATGGTGTCCATATTGAGAAGGGAGGACTACGCTGGCAAAAAAGGACCGTACACCCGACCCAATATGTGGAAGGACAAAATAATGTCCTCAGTTGTCACCGCTCTTGAACAAAAATTTGGCACTAAACGGGCTAAAGAACAATTGAGGAAGTGGTGGTCTGACCTCAAAAGTAGGGAGCCTGAACAATTATGGCGAATAAAGAAGCTGCTTAAAAAAAGGAAGTACTTGTTGTGTGTTCCGAATGAGATACTTAACCTGCATGCTGATCCATATGCTTTTCATTTATACAGCATCGTTCTTAAAGACCGTTCTTTTGAAAAAACATATGACACTAAGAAAATGACGTTTTTTTTCGTGAAATGCGATGGTGCAGGGTTTGGACATACATTTAGATCTTGATAATTTGTCGTATTCCAAAAATGTGGTGATGTTGTGTAGATGTGTTTGAAAATATAATGCTTCTTCAAAAATGATTCAGTGTAATGTAAGGACAGGACACAGCAGCTGTTTCCACATCTGGACTCACGAGCACTAGTGTACTATGTGACACCAGAGAAAATTTTTGGGGGTAATACACATAGGGGCTCCAGGGGATACTTGAGGTCTCTGCATCTGTGAAACTCGCATGAAAATGTGTATTGTTTGGCATTTTTGGGCAGAGTGAATTTTAATCCTGTCTTCAAAATTTTTGGTGCAAAAAAATGACAGTTGTCCACAACTTCTAACGAACGTTTCATATTCCTTTTTCAAGACTGAAATATCACTGTGTTTTAACCATACCTTTTGTTTAATTATCATAGGGGAGAAAAGACTCAGACAACAGTCCAAGGATCCCAGGACCCCCCAGCTTAAGTTCATCTATTTAGGCGTGCATATTTTACAATAATTTTTTATCCACAAATTTTAGGTGAAGTTCTGGTTGTGGAAGGCCAAGCGGCGGAGCCATTTAGCACAGACAGTGCACAAAGACTCATTGGCCAGATAATGGTGTGGAATGACCAAATTGATAGAATGCGTGACCAAATTGGCAGCATGAGAAATCGGCTGGACAGCATGCAACAGGAAATGAAGAACATAATTGAAGTTTTGGGCAGAATCTAGTAACTTTTTGCCTAAAAACACCAATCATGTTCTTATTTCATTGTCAAGTTTTATTTTTCTAAAATGTTTTAACTTGCTAAATGCTAATGTAAAAATTTTGCAGATGCACACGGTGTGTCATCATGTGCTATCTTCCATCAGGGGATATCAATGTACTTGTTTTGTGTTTGCAACCCCTTCATCAGAATAATGTTAGTTTGTGAGAGGAACAAAGGGATTGCACACACAAAACACGTCCATTGCTCCCCCATGATGGGAGATAGCACATGTTGACTTGAACCTTTTTTCACCAGAAATTGTGAGCATCTGCAATTTTTTTATTTTACATGGGTGACATCACCAGCACCGTTATTAACATGTTGAACTTTGTAAGTTCCTGTTATTTTTTGTTCTTATGGTTTTTAAAACCCTGTTGAGAAGCCAAATTTTGTAAACAATGTATATTTTCTACAAATATGCCTAAACTAAAAAAATGTAAAAAAATATTAACAAAAAAAAATTAAAAATAAAAACCCATGTTCAAACAAAATGCACCTTTCAATGTGCACACAGTAAAATGTTTTTACTACTACAATGTGTGTGGCTTATTATTTATCAATAACAGTTTGTTATTTTTTTTTGTGTGGTTACAGTGCCAAAGGGCCTTATTAACTAAAGGGAAATGCACTTGCCACTACAAGTGCACTAGGAGACAGACAAAACTAAATGCAAACAAGAATCAAAACAAGAGACTGTTGCCAAAATGTTTTTAATTTTTTTCAAAAAATCTTAAAGCTCTTGTTGCATTGCAATGGCCCCCCGACCACTAAAATAATTGACATATTTGTCACGCACTTCACGGGCGGTTTGGGGGGCCAAGCCAATACGGCCACTTTCCAGGCCTGTGAGTGGTTCATCAACACCAAGTCCGGCCTCAGGCCCAACAGAAGATAGATATGTCAAAAAATGACGTCTCAAGAAATTATGCAGAATGCAGCAAGCAAAGATCACATAATTGATTTTGTATTCTGCTAGATTTATTGTGGAGAGGAACAAATGGAACCGGCTGGCCAGAATCCCAAAGGCATTCTCCACAACTCTTCTTGCTCTGGCCAGCCGGTAATTAAATACCCTCCTCTCAGCGGTGAGTGTCCTTTGGGGGAACGGCCTCATCAAGTGCTCGCAAATGCTTCATCAGCGATGAAAACTGAGGGGAGTCCATCCACATTCTGGTCATCAGGTGGCAATCCCTGGCCAGCAGTCTGGAGACGCTGGCACAGCTCGGTCTGTGCAAAGACTCCTTCATCAGACATCCGGTCGTTCTTCCCCATGGCCACGAACATAAATTCTAATTGTGCCGAGACCACCGCCATCAAAACTACACTATGGAACCCCTTATAGTTGTAGAAACAAAACCCCGAATGGGGTGGTAGCACAATGCGGACATGCTTCCCATCGATCGCCCCGACACAGTTGGGAAAGTCCCAATGGTCAGCAAACTGGGAGGCCACAGTCTGCCATTCCTGTGTGTTCGAAGGAAACTGTGGAGTCAAACAAGAAAAAAAAAATATAAGCACTTTTAAACATAACTTGGATATCAGATTACACAAAAACATTCTTGAACAACAGCAGTTGAACATTATTAATATGTGTTATTTTTAGAATAAAAAAAAAAAAATAAGGCCCACTTATAAGATTACTCACCCCCTCTGATGGACCATTGATCAATTTGTATGTGGGGGGAGGGGTACTAATTGGGGCCAAGAACACACCTGACAGTTGCAAACATTTGAGGGGGTGGGGGAGGGGTACTAATTGGGGCCAATAACACACCTGACAGTTGCAAACATTTGAGGGGGTGGGGGAGGGGTACTAATTGGGGCCAAGAACACACCTGACAGTTGCAAACATTTGAGGGGGTGGGGGAGGGTAAAACAGTACAATGGAGCTGACAATATACATTGTTCAAAGGACTATAGGCTAGAGGTATAAATGGATCCAGGATTGCATGGTGATAAGGTTATTGAAGGGAAATATGCATGTAGGCCAAAAAATGATTAAGGTAAAAAAACAGGCATGCATGAAGATAAAGGGGACATTCCCAGCATATTCAAAGCATGGTAATTAGATAACGAGGACATTTAGACAATACATTAGCAAACATTAAATACATATCATGTAATGTTAAAGGAAAAAACGTACCTTCATATAGTCCTTCTGCAGGACCTGAATAATAGCAGAACAGGTCTCTGGGATTATGATCCCCAGAGCCTGGGGGGGAGATGCCTGTCGAGAACTCCAAGTCCTGAAGACTTCTCCCAGTCGCCAAGTAACGTAAAGTGGCAACTAGCCTCTGCTCCGCAGTGATGGCTTGCTTCATGCAGGTGTCCTGCCTGCTGATATAGGGGGTCAGCATAGCCAACAGACGTTCAAAAACGGGGTCCGTCATCCTGAGAAAATTCCTGAAATCCTCAGGATTATTCTCACGGATCTCACGGAGCAAAGGCATGTGCGAGAATTGGTCACGCTGGCGTAACCAATTCTTCATCCATGAACTCCTCCCCGCATGTTCATGGACTGGACTCGGGTCAAAGTATTAACCCCAACACCAAGTCCCCACACAGCACGAACTCAAGAATGAGTACGTCCACGCAACATGGCTTCAAAACGGTCGGCTGGTCAAACAAACAAACTTAGAACAAACGCACTGAAGAACAGGAAGGCCTATGAAGAACGACCTGAAAATCAGGAACGAGTGGACCAGAACGGCCTGCTAGGCAGGTTACGAACTGACCAACACGCAAAAAGCAGATACAAACCTCACAAGCACAAACTGAACCGCAGAAAACGATCGAAATAAGCTGAAGTTTGAAAAGCGTGAATCGTCTCTAACCAAACTTCTACTAACACAAGATAAACACGAGATTAGCAGAAGGAGCCCAAAGGGTGGCGTAGTGGGGCTTGAACTTCCTTTTTCTAGTCCTGTCGTACGTGCTGTACATCACCGCGCTCAAAACCATCGGACTTTTGGAGTGATCGTGTGTGTCCAAGTTCATCCGTTTTTAAGTCCGGCGCACCTAGTGTACAAAGTCCATCGAAAAGATCGCTGGACCAAGTATGCCGTAAAGTCCGATCGTGTGTACGCGGCATTAGGCAGCTCTCCCAGGAGTGGTGGCTGAAGGTCAAAAGCAGAACATAGAAAGTCCCTGATCTGATCTATTCAGACCTTTATGTCATAAAAACCCAATGAGGTTAATTTACTAAAGGCAAATATACTGTGCACTACTATGTGCTCTAGATCTGAGGGGAAGCTTTGAAATCAGGGGAAGCTCTGCTTATTGCTAATATCCAATCATGTGCAAGTAAAAATGCTGTTTTTTTTTTTTCCCTGCATGTGATTCAGTATTCTTTACAAAGTGAAGCTTTGCCTCATTTACTTGCAGTGCACTAAATATTTGCCTTTAGTAAATCAACCCCAATGCGTTTTAGGGGTTTAGCCAGCATCTGGATCAGTCATACTAGTGTCTCCTCAGGATCCCTCTAATTTTATCAGTCCAGTACTTGCTTTGTTCAATAGTTTGGACCCCCAAAATACATTGAATTTCCATGAAATTAGAGTGTTTTGAAATAATATAATATGCTGAAGCTTAAAGTAGAACTATAGTAAAATTTGTTTTTTATTTTGGATAGAGCAAGGGAAGGTTATAACCCCCTGTCAGATTTGTTTTCTCCATCTGGGTCCCATTGCAGAAATTTTCCTTCACTTCCTGTCCCATAACCAAAGAGGAAGTGAAAGGAAATCCCTGAGAATTAAGGGAATTCCTTGGGCACCCAAAGGTCACCAAAACTAGTGTCCCCATTGTAAGATTTCTCCTCTATTACTTTTCTGGGGACGACACAAAATTTGTGATTTTCTTTTACTTTCACTTTCAATGATAATGGTAAACAGGACAAATAGAGAGGGTGTATCTCTATAACAGTGGCACAGAAAGCAAAAAAAATTGCAAGCATTGTAATCCCTCTCCACTCTATCCAAAACTAAAAAAAAAAGTTTTGCCTTTAGTTATACTTTAAATCACATTTTACCCATTAGGTTTTCAATAATGTGTTCTTTTCATTAAAAAAATGTACCAACTGCCATCTGATTGAGGGCCCATTTTCACTTACAGTATCTGATCTGATGCCTTGTGGTAATGTTCACTTCACCACAACACACGTTAATGCACATACATGCTTTAGCATATTTCTGTGCTAATTATTTTGGCACCCCAAACCATTAGGGCAACACAGCTCTATAAAAAAAAATGCTGTAAATCAATTTCTTCTCTGTTTAGGTGGGTTGACAACCTGTTTAGAATGAACAGGCCACCTTAAAGCATTACACATTAACATGTGAGACAACACACAATGCACAAAAATGGCAAAATGTGAATGAGTCCTTGATTTTTTTTCTTACATGGTCAATTACAAATGCATGCAGTATTTACTTTCCATTGCATTATTTATTCATTTTGCTGTTTACATTTTCCTTTAGTTCACTAAATGTTTTATTGCACAGATTCGAATTTAACACCAGCATGTCAGTTTTTTTCCCATTATGTATAAAAAAAGTCAAAATATTCCAAATATTATTGCACTTAAAATATTCCTAGGTTCTGGTTGGCTGATTTTCTTCAAAGTGTTTATTGAGGAGAGCAGAGTAAGAAGCCATTACAGATGTAAAAAAAATACTAATGCATAAGATATAGAGGCTTTCAATTATTACATGTTAAAACTGTGGAATAAAAAGTATTTACAAAATATGATGTTTGTTTTTGTAAAAAATTTGATGTGAAAATTAACAGGGGTTAAAAAAACATTAGGTAACCCAGACATCCCAACCTGCAAAAACTAATTTCAGGGAGGTGGCAAACTCATTTCAGGGAGGTGGGCATGACTTGAACCATGCTACATATTGAGCGTGGCTTAAATGGGGTGTGGTTTTATAGAGTCTGAAATGACTTACATAGTGCAGAATGTACAGTGCGGAGTGTATGGCAGTGGGTAGTATGTACAGTGCAGAGTGTATGGCGGTGGGTAGTATGTACAGTGCGGAGTGTATGTAGGTGGATATATGAGGAGTGTGGAGTATACAGCGGTGAGTAGTATGTGCAGGAATCGTGTCAGTAGGGCAGTGGACGGTGTCAGTAGTTCTTTATTTTTATTATTATTTTTTTACAATTTTATTTTTTTAATTATTTTTTCCAATTTATTTTTTTTATTTTTTGTTTTTCACAATGATTGTTGTGGGGGTAGTGGACAGTGTCAGAAGAGCAGTGTGTCAGTAAATTTTTGTTTTTATTATTTTCTCTATTATTTTTTACAATTTTGTTGTTTATTATTTTCTTTAAAAAAAATTAAATATTTTTTTCACAGTGCTTCTGGGGGAGTATGTGGCGGTGATTGTGTCAGTTGGGCAGTGGATGGTGTCAGTAGTTTTTATTTTTACATATTTTTTTTTTACAACTTAATTTTTTGTTAATGCTTTTTTGGGGGGGAGGGAGTTGGGGCAGTGGACAGTGTTGGTAAGGCAGGGGGCTGGTGTCAGTAGTTTTTTTATTTTCTATATTTTTTTATAATTACATTTTTTTATAATTTTTGTTTACAATTTCTTTTTTTTTAATATTTTTTGCATTTTTTTTTAAATCAACCCTGTTTGGGGGGGGGGGCTTTGGTGAGATATCAGGGGTCTAGATAGACCCCTGACATCTCCTCTTTGAGACAGGAAGAGGGACGGAGGACACAGATTCCCCAGTCCCTTTCTCAGCATTGAAGAAAAATGGACAGAAGACAGCGAGCGGCTGTTACTCTGCTCCATTTTCACAGGACACAAGAGCGATCTCGCTCACTGTGTCCAATTCAGAAAAGGAAGGGGCCAGTAAAGGACCAGTCCCTTCCTCCACTCTCCATCCTGACAGATCCCCACAGCCGGCTGGAGAGGAGAGGAGGGAAGCCGGCTGTGGGGGACGAGGGAGGGTGAAGGAGGAGGACAGGGAACCAAAGAAGAACAGGGGGGTGAAGGACATGGAGGGGAGCTGGAGAAGAATGGGGGAGAAGGACACGGAGGGGGCTGTAGGAGGAGGATACAGGGAACAGTCGGGGATGATTGGTGCAGCAGGATGGACAGCTGTGATCACCGATCTCCCTGGCTTTTCTCTTCACACGTGCACCTCATGTTTCAGAGCGTGTCTCTGTACGATATCACCAGTGTTTTCTTTTTCCACTTTACATGGATGCCTTTCATTGGGGACAATACTACGCCAGAGCAGGATAAAGCACCCCTGGACGGAGGATTACTATCCGGTTCCGCCATCGCAGGACTGTCTGCATATGCCTTTTACCCCTGCAGGGGTTAGGCAGTCCGGTGAGTGCAAACACAAGTGGGGGTGCAGGGAAGGACGGGATATTAACAGTTGAATGCTTTGACTACGCTTTTCTTCACCAGAAGGACACTTTTTAGGACTTTTTTTGCGGACATTTATTTTTCATAAATTCTTGTTTTTTACACATCAACAATTTTTCCTGTTTGGATTTTTATGCACATTTGCTGGATATTTTATATATATTTTTTCACATTAATTGTTTGCTTTGATTGCCATATTGTGATTTTTTATGCACACATGCTGGGGTTTTTTATTTTTATTTTTATTTATTTATTTATTTTTTATTTTTTATTTTATTTTTATTTTTCACTTTTTATTTTTTTTTTTCACATTTTTTCTCCCTAAATAATTGTTTGCTCTGATTACCATTATTGTTTATATATTGGATTCTGTTTTTCTGCCATTTTTCAAGATATAGGTATTTTTCTCCATACACATATAAATATTGAATATAGGATTTTTGCATGCACTTTAGGAGCACGCTGCACTTTATTGTATTACACCGTATAGGTGGACTATTTATACTCGATACACTTCAGCTTTTGTTAAACACTTTGTTATATGCACAATAATA